>NC_081846.1:57848092-58449204 GCF_963259705.1 Myotis daubentonii
GAGGAATCTGACACCAGGCCTGATGAATAGCACTGTCCAGTTCTGTGAGATCTGATGGTTGTGGAACCAGCTGCCTGATGGCTCTTTTAACTTCGTCCCACAAATGTTCAATTGGATTGAGATCTGGTGATTGTGGGGGCCACCTAAGCAAGGTAAAATCTCCCTCATGTTCTTGAAAACAGTCCTGCACAATACGAGCATGTGGTATGGCACATTGTCTTGTTGGAAGAAGCCATCTCCATTGGGATACGCCATCAACATGATAGGATGAACCTGATTAGCAACGATACTTAGGTATGTAGTGCTATTCAGATGTTGTTCCACACGAATTAAAGGGCCCAAATCATGTCAGGAAAACATGCCCCAAACCATAACACTGCCCCTACCAGCTTGAAGGGTGGTACTCATACATGTGGGGTGCATGCTTTCATGCTGTTTCCGCCAAATTCTCACTCTGCCATCTGCATGATGCAACTGGAAACGTGATTCATAGGACCACATGACTTTTTTCCAATGCTTGACTATCCAGTCTTTGTGTTCCTGTGTGAATTGGAGACGTTTTATCTTGGTAACTGCAGACAGCAAAGGTGTTCGTATAGGCCTTCAGCTTCCATATCCCATACGATGCAGTGTATGGCTAACTTGCCTACAAACGTCAGGTGGTCATAATAATCTGGCCACTCAGTGTATGTTGTAAGTAGCTTCACTACTTGGCTTTCCCCCCTTTCTCTTTTTTAGAAAAACAGTTTTATTGATTTTAGGGAGAGAGGAAGGGAAGGAGAGAGAAATACTGATGTGAGAGAGCAACATCAATCAGTTGCCTCCCATAGGCGCCTGGGTCAGGGATAGAACCCGCAAACTAGGTATGTGCCCTGACCCGGAATCAAACTGCAACCTTTTTGTGTATGGGACAGCATTCCAACCAACTGAACCACCCTGCCCAGCCCCTTTCTTTTGATTGTTTCTTTAAAAAATTTTTAGGAAAAAAATTTTACATAATTGAGCCGACCAATCTTTTTAATTTTTTTCTATAGCTTTTATTTAGGAAGTCCTTTTCTCATCCAAAGATAGGTATCTACCTATATTTGCTTTGCATTAATTTTATAATTAAAACATTTTTTGACTCTTTTTTTCCTCCTGGAAATATTTTCAGAAAAGATGTGAGAGGATTTTTCCCCCCAAGTACTTCAACGTCGTTTTAATGAATAATCTTTCCTTTCTGCAATGGTTTTGTAATGACTCTTTTAACACATGGTTGGCCCATAGCCACACATTGGTTTGCATGTAACCTTCTGTGCCAGGAGTGACTGGCTTAACTTTCCCAAGTGGTTAGTAACTGTAGGCAGCTTGAGGACTCCCTGTGTAGTGTAGCTCCCACAGTTCCTTGAATATGGTAGATGGCCAATAAAGTCTTGTATAAAATAAACAATTAATGAGTCATTCATACACCTGGGAAAGTTTAACTGGAAGATAAATAAGTGTCTGTCCTGACTGGTTAAATGTTTACCGTTTGGGGGAAAGGGTGCTAGGTCTGATAGGATTTTTAGTGACCCCTTCAGGTTATGATTTTCTCTTCCACCTCCTACTATTCTGATCCAGTCACTTTGATCTTTGGAACATAGTATTGGTTTTGTTATGGGCCTCGGGATTAGGACAAATTCCAGATGTCAAGGCCTTTTAATTCATCTTCTCCAAGAAAAGTTATGATGCAGCTGGGTCAGTATTTCTCGTGCTTGAATAATGGACAGACATCTTTAAAAGGCAAAAAAATTCCCACAGACTCTCAGTGATGCCTTCAATTATTTTTATGATAATACTAAAGGCCCGATGCACGAAATTTGTGCAAGAGTAGGCCTTCCTTCCTAGGGCTGCCGGCACTGGCCCTCTTGCTCCCAGGACCCAGGCGTCCCTTGCAGCCCCGGCTTTGTCTGGAAGGTCATCCAGAAGGATGTCCGGTCTAATTAGCATATTATGCTTTTATTATTATAGAGCATTTGAATACATTGCATTTCTTATAGATACATAGCAAAAAAGAGTACTAGGGTCATAGTTGCATGATAATCATATGATCCAGAATGTCATTAATTTCTCTCATATGATATTAATTTCTTTGAAAAATATAATAACTGAAGCAGAAGCACAAATTTCATAGATTTCTTTAAGAACATGGAGATCTCCTAAGGGTCTGGGTCTTAGTTTCAGTCTAAAAATATGTATATATATCTAAAAGGCTAACACGCTAAGTGTCTGACCGTCTGACCGGTCGCTATGATGGGCACTGAACACCAGGGGGCAGACGTTTAATGCTGGAGCTGCTGTGATGCGCACAGAAAAATGGCGCCACGGACCTGGTGCCCACAAAGCAACACTCGGCTTCCCCCAAGTGGGACACAGGCCCCGCCACCACCCCAGAACAACAGCCCACCAAACAGCAGCCGATGCTACCATGGCGCAAAATGTGGCCCACAGCTCAGCCCAGCCCGGAAACGGTGGCTGTGGTCAGTGGGTGATGATGTAATGTTTTTGTTGACATTCTGAAGCCAAAATTGTCGACAGAATATGTCTGAAGACCAACTATTGCCACAACATACCTCTGAAGCCGAAAGAAGCCGTCATCGTCATCGACAGAATGTATCTGAAGACCAACTATTGGCACAACCTACCTTTGAAGCTGAAAGAAAGCGACATCTGCGACAGAATATGTCTGAAGAACAGTCATTGACAAGTACTACCAATACTGGTAGGAACTGCCTTCATAGCAAAAATGAGGTAAATGAGGATGCAATTATCGAACACAGTTGTGGAAAGACTGTTACATGTCAATTTTGCCTATCTCTAAATTTCTCCATTGAAAAACCATCTGATGGGAAATTTACTCGATGTTGTAGCAAAGGCAAAATTTGTCCAAATGATATAAATTTTCCAGAATACCCAGCATATTTTTAAAAATTAATGATAAAGATTTGACAGTAAAAATTTCATGGAAAATATTTGTTGTTATATCATGTTGTTATTGTTTATTTATTAATCAATTTATGTTATTTTTCACGTACATTTTACTAATTTTCTTTCATCTCTGATACTTCTACTATAGAGAAAGGGTGAATAGTGATATTAAAATATTTCTTCTAACTAATTTCCTTTCAATGTGCACAAATTTGTGTACTGGGCCACTAGTACAGTGATCAGCAAACTCATTAGTCAACAGAGCCAAATATAAACAGTACAATGATTGAAATTTCTTTTGAGAGCCAAATTTTTTAAACTTAAACTATATAGGTAGGTACATTGTCATTAACTTAATTAGGGTACTCCTAAGGCTTAGGAAGAGCCACACTCAAGGGGCCAAAGAGCCGCATGTGGCTCGCGAGCTGCAGTTTGCCGACCACTGCACTAGTAGAATCAGTTTACCATAAACTACATCCAACCCTCAAACTCTGCCCGTTTTTTAAGTAGTTTGATTGCCTACCTAGTCTTCAGTGTTCAACTTAAATGTGAACAATCACTAAACTAGACGTAAACTAATCTCCATATCCTGTGACCATTACACCACTATACAAAAACTAAATATAAACAGCAACTATAGAACCCATGCTTCAAATAACTTTTTTTTTAATGAGATAGATGATTTTGTTTTGCTGAACAAAAGTGTCTGCTCACATCATAAACACAGTACTAAGGCCTGCTAGGAGCAGGGCTTTTTAGTTCTCTGTGCACATAGTGAGGAACAGACTTAATCAGAATTTGTTCATTTCTTCAACCATTAATCTTTATTTTTCTTCAAGAAACCTTTAGAAATTGAATAGCAGTACATTAATCAATCAGGATTCTCATCAACAACAACAGCTCTCAAACACCCTACCAAATTGCTGATGGAAGTTGATATGTACAACTAAGCTAAGTTTTGCTTTATGGGTGTTAATAAACCATGCTTTCTTCTACCACTGTAAAAGAAAAACTCTCTAGAACCAAAAATAAAATAGCTTCAGGATGAAAGAAAATCACTCAATGTAGTTGCCTGCTTAAATACTTTAAGTGAAATCATTTTTTAAAATTACAATTTATATTCTGTATCACATCTAAGTGCAGAGAAGCCATAGTTATTGTCTGTAAGTCTAAGAGCTTAGCCATAACAAGGAAGCTCTCTGCAAAATTCTACAAAATAAATTCCCTAAATTTTATAGGAAAATACTGTACAGGACTTTTAAGTTGCTCAAGACCCCATTTCCCAATAGTTTTGGAAAGCTGTTGACTTTTAGAAATGAACATGTTGATCTGGGCGTTAAAGGAGGAGGATATGCAGAAAACAGAAGAGATGCCAACTCACAATGCAGCAGGCAATTAATTAACAAGAGTCCTGCTCCTTGAAACATATGACGGAGATCTGAGACTCTTAGAATAACAGAAGATGCAGTTCTTCCAAGTTTCTTTAGTGGCATGTTTTCCACCTGAGTTAAATCAATGAATTATATGTTAGGGTAAGGCAGTGGTTCTCAATAGGGGACTATTTTGCCCCCAGAAGGCATTTGGCAATGTCTAGAGACATTTTTGGTTGTCAGAACTATGGAAAAAAGGCATCCCACTTGCATCTAATGAACGGAGGTTAAGGATGCTGCAAAATATCTTACCATGCACCAGACAGCTCCAACAATTATTCAGCCAAAGATGTCAATGGTACCAAGGTTGAGAAACCCTGCATTAAAGGTGTCCAAAGCCAAAGGACTGTGTCCTTGTGTAGATGAGGCTTGTGTGGAGGGCTATATCCTCCAGCTACACACACACACCACACACACACACACACACACACACACACACACACACACACACACACTCCATCCGTCCTTCAATCAATTTATGTTACAAGGCCAGAAGAACTACCCAGAATCCTCCCAGATAGATTCCTGGAATACAAGTTAGTCACAAAAGGGTGAGTTAAAGGATTTTCTGCATTGAGCCAGCCACAAATAAGAAGGAACCAGTGC
This sequence comes from Myotis daubentonii, assembly GCF_963259705.1. Lineage (NCBI taxonomy): Eukaryota > Metazoa > Chordata > Mammalia > Chiroptera > Vespertilionidae > Myotis > Myotis daubentonii. The sequence continues at coordinate 57,853,075 of NC_081846.1, forward strand.
TGAAGGAACAGATAAAAGTAAGTTTAAACAGGATTCACTAGTTCATTTATTCATTTATTCAGCAAAACTTTATTGAGCACCCACATGTGCCACTCTGCTAGGCAAGATGATACACGGCGAACGCAGTCAAACCTGGCGCTTGCCCTCATGGGGCTTACAGCCTAGAGGAGACTATAGAGAAGGCTACCAACAAGAGGCCAGTAAAATGAAGACTATAATGCACAGGACTGAGGAACATTTACACAGCAGCTGGAAAAACCTCCCCACATGTGTAATCTCATTGGCACCACACAACAAGTCTCGTGAGACAGGCTCTATTCCCTTCTTAGGTAAAAAATGGGCCCAAGGTCATACAGTTTCTAACTGGCCAAGTAACACTGCAGTCCCTGTTATATTTTTCTAGAGAGCAAGGATACAGAGAGGCACTCTTGCTTGATCTGACCTGGAATCTCCTCCCCTGATCTGCACCAATCACATAGGAACAAAGCCCTCCCCTTATGAAAAAAAAAATGTGCCCGGCCTTCTCCATCCTCTTGCTTCTGTAATACCTGGGATTCTTTTCTAGCTGTTCCATGTATATGTGCCTTGTGTTCCTAATTAGATTGTAAACTCCTGACCTGCAGGGCCCAGATCTTCCATTTCCTTTGCAACCTTTTGCAGCACTGCAGTCACCCAATAAATGCCTGCTGCATACATGAATCTAGAAATAAAATACTTTATGGTATTTCCATTTATGGCTTTCCTGCTCTTATTTTGCTTTGAGATTGGACTGTACATTGTAAGCTTCTAGACTAGAGGGTAGAAAAAAATGGCTTGGTGCTTTCCTTACACTCGCAGGCATCATGCAAAATTTGACCCTTGCCTGCCTTTCTGATGCTCTGGATGATATTAGTCCACTGGAGTGTTTTTGTGTTCCTCAGGACCGGGGTTGTCGGCCTCTCTTCGGCGGGGAATGTTCCTTCCTTTCCACTGTAAGCTCCCATGGCGCCTAGGACAGGGCTCGATGACTGCAGACCCCCCATACCACCCCTCCTCTCAACCCCGCATATCTTTATTACTAATGAGGCGGACTGGGAAAATGGCAAGCTCCGAGGAAATGAGCAAAGTGGAAGGGCATCTGAAGGCAGATCGGAAAGGGCCTGGGTGAGAATGCCCAGGCTTCTCTGAGAATCCAGCCTAAGGCTGACAGGCAGGATCCAGCCGAGCGCCGCCCGCAGAGCGCCGCCCGCAGTGCCGGGCCGGGGAGGCAGCCCGCCCGCCCGCCGCCCCGGGAGCTGTCCAGACGGCCCCGCCCGCGCCTACCTGGGCACTCACCCGCGCCGCGCGCCTCTCCTCCGCCCACCCCGGCCGCGGGAGCCCGGCTCGGGCCTGCCCCGCAGCTTCCCCGCCTCCGAGGAGCCCGGTGGGCGGTGCGCTCGCAGCCTCCTCCCGGCCGGCGAGACAGCGCGGGGTGCGCCGGGGGCGGCGGGGTCAGGCTCGGCGGGGCTCGGCGGGCTGCCCCTGGCCGGGCGCCTGCAGGGGGCGCGGGGACGGCCCCGCCCCGCGCCTTCCCTCTCCCTCCCGGCTCCCTGGATCTGCGCCGGGAGGAAATGATGTGTTGCTGCCTGGTTAATCACAGCTCCAGACACTCATTGGCCGAGCGCTCCGCAGCCACTTCCTTCTCCTCCTCCCGCTCCTCCCGCTCCGGCTCCTGCTCCGTGCAGCCGCCGCCGCCGCCGCAGCCTCCCGCTCCGCACGGGGAACTTCGCTGCTCTCGGCGATCGCCTCCCCCACCGACTCCCGGGCCGGCCCCCAGCGCCGGCCCGCCCCGCCCGCGGCCGTCCTCCCAGCCCGTGCCGCGGCGCCTCGGGAAGTTTATTCCGCCCGCCCTCCTCCCCTTCCTCCTCCGCCTCCTTCTCCTCTTCACCCCGCCTCCCCGCCCTCCCTCGGCTCTGTCCCCGCGGTGGCTGCCGCTGCCGCCGCCGCCGCCGCTGCCGCGCTGCTCCTCGGCCAGCCGCGCCGGTCCGCGGGCTGGAAAGCGCCTGGCTCCGCGCCCCGCGCCGCTGCAGCCGCCGCTCGGGGCCGCCGCCGGCCCTCGGCCCCGCAGAGTTCCGGGCTCCCTCGCCGGCTGCACCGCCCCGCCCCGCGCCCGCCGGGGCAGCGCGCCCCGCGCCGCGCCGACCTGCAGCGCCCGGCTGGCTCGCGCTCCGCCTCCCCCGGCTCAGCCCCGAGCCGCGGCGGGACCAGAGGTGAGGGCAGGTCGCCGGCCGCGCCGGGAGCCGGGGGGATCGCGGGAGGAGGGAGCCTGGCGGGAGAAGGGGCAGGGATTGGGGGTGGGAGGGTGGGCGTCTGCGGTGCCTCCCCCTCGCTTTCATTCTTTTCTCCCCGAAGCTCGATCCCCTCTCGGTGGGGGAAGCAGCCTCGGAGCAAAACTGCCTGGCTTTGGGCCTGAACTGCTGCTGGGGTGTGGGAGAGGGCAGAGGCATGGAGCGGGGGGTCGCTGGTGTGCAGTGTGTCTGTGTCTGTGTGTCTGGGTGTATGTAGATGTATGTGGTGAACTCCTCCAGGCTGAGCGCCTGTGACTTGTAAGTTGATCTGTCTCTCCGCGCCGCGGGGCTCACCTTCCTAGCTGATCTGGGTAGGGAGTGAAGGGATGGGCGAAACACCCCCACCCTCAAAATATCCGTCTCTTCCAAGAAGAATTTTCTGTTGGAGAGACAGCCAATAAACTCTGCTCAACTCCCTCCCTCCCTCCGTCCTTCCTAGCTGCAGTTTCAAAAAGCTTCAAAGCCAGGAATGTGGGATTCATCTTCGGATCCCCAGAAGGCAAATGTGGTTACAGATGTTGTACGGTACTTCGCCAAGTTTAAAACCCTGCCTTCAATGCTGTAACCAAAACAGTGAGGCTAGAACCCGGGGCGCGCTGGGGAGAGATGTGGGCCTCTGGGGCCGCCGGATTCCCTAACTTCCGTCTGCTTCTAGACTGGCTCGGCTCTGTCCAGTTTGTGCCAGAAAAGTCTCCCACCCCCATGTCCCTGGAGGTTTGAACGCCCCTTGCATGGGAGAAAAGCTCTCTAGACTCTCTGTGAGGAAGCAACTTAGGGAAGAAGACATTCCACTTAGTAGAAGAAGAAAAGCCTTGGTTAAAAAGTTGTGCTTAATTTGGCTCTGGAAAGAGGTAGCCAAGTCATACAATGGTTTTTTTTTTTTTTTTTTACTTTTATTGGGTTTTCTTTTCTTTCTTTTTTTTTTTTTTTGAGTTGTGTTAATTGGGAGTTACGTGAGAAGAAAGGACTGATCTCGTGTATATTTTGTAGATTTTTTGAAAGAAGGCTTCAGATTGAGACATGACCCAGTGGTTTTAAAGAACCCTGCTGGAGAGATGCAGACAGCCCAAAAAATAGACACCACCTCCCTTTCCCCCCCAAAAAAAAATTCTTCCTGGAAAGGTGGTGATAAGAAATTTCAGAGATGGGCTGATCCAAGTGGCGGGCCTTAAATGGAAACACTATAGTATGCCCTGGCACTTGTCTCTGGAGGTGGGTGGCTGGCTAGAGGCCCAGGGTTGGGCAGCCAGCAGACACTAGACTTGTGCTGACCTCAGACACTGGGCTTGCCATCCAGCTTTACAGTATGCTTAAGTGTGAAATATGGGCCTCACCCATTTCACTGATGGGGACACAGGGGTCGGGAAGATATCTTGGGCCTAGACAGAGCCTGGGTCATCGGGTTTCTCACACGAAATCGCTTTTTATGTGTGATCCAGTTTCTGTCCTGGAATTAAAAAACAACAACAGAAGTCCTTTGAAGCTGAAATGTGTAGGCCTTAAATTGGTGGAACTGCGCATTGAATAATAGCATTTGTACTGTTACTCATGCAGATACTCCAAGGTGGTGAATGATGTTGCAATAAATTGTAGAGATGCCCCAAATCAAGGGCTGGGATTAGGTTCATGCTCTTCTTTTCCAGTAGTACACAGGTGAGTTTTACTTGAAATGGTGAGAGTGGTTTTAAATAAAATTTGATTGAGGTAGTAGTTGTACAACTTCTGTACCTTGGGAGAGAGTGATCATTTGGATCCAGTAAGTTTCACGCTATCTCTAAGAATAGTAAGGATGTGGAGTAAAGATGGAGGAGTATGCCACACTGAGGAATGTAATTACAGGCATAACTTGGAGGTGTTGCAAGTTCTTTCCCAGACCATCACAAAGCCAGTATCACAATAAGGTGGAGGAGGAGGGTCTTGCCTTCGCTTTGTGAAAAAGCCAGCAGCTGGGAAACGCAATAAAGCGAAGCACAGTAAATGAGGTATGCCTGTAAATTTCAGACATGAGGAACTTAATTCCAGTAACAGTGATTTTATTTCCCACAAAGTAATGATTTTCCAAAATTTTTGCACCTGTCCATGGAACAGATAACAGCGATTGAATCAGTACAGAGAGACTAGGTCTCTATCTCACCCTAGATTGCACTGAGCTAGTCCCCTGAGGATCATGATAGGCTTCTAGGTAAGGCTAGATTGAGTAGTGAAGCCTTTTGGGAGAGGGAGGACTGGGCAGAAATGGACTTGAAAAAGGATCCTGCTATTCAGGGTCATGGGTTGAAGATGGAATCAATGCACTTATAGGGTGTTTTAGGCAAAAAGGAGCTGGGACCTGGGAACTGTCCTCTGTGCTTGTTCTGTTGGATCCCTACATCTGGATTGATTTTTATGGGAAGGCATCAGCACACAACTTGTTAGAATTTAGGGAGAGGTAAACTATTGACATTGGCAAAGCCCCTTGATATGTTTTGAGTGAACTTGATGACAGAGGTGATGATTGGGGGAGGGGGACTAGGTATGTAGTACTAGGCACAATGCTTAGCTCTCTGCATGTACTTTTTAATTACATTTTACAATAACCATATCTTTTATTATTACTTTACTCCTTTCCAATAACAAATTGAGGCTTGGCAACATTGAGTTGCCCAGTGTTGTAGAACTAGTGAATGGGGACTAGGGGTTTGAATTGGGAGTTGGTGGGATTCTTGAACCCATGATCTTGCCACTTTCTCCAGCGTTTGCCACATTTCATTCATTCATGCATTGTCTTCAGGAGTTTACCATAGCTATGTTAAGTCTCACTTACTCTATTGTAAGTTGTTTTGTGTGTGTGTGTGTGTTTTTTTTTTTTTAAATAACAAGCACCTTTTCAAAGACATCATCTTTTAAGAGGAAACTATATCATAGCCATATTGGAAAGCCAACTCACTTATTAGGAACAGGAGATAATTATAAAGATGCATTTACTCCTATTGAACCCCCAAATTCAGGATAATTATCTGGTGTGTGTGTGTGTGTGTGTGTGTGTGTGTGTGTTGAAACATGGGGATAATGTGGAGGAGGTAGGTAGATGACACAGTATTGGTGATATTCTGGTTTGGGGTTCAGTAATAGGTTCATGGGTGCCAATTTGACTTTAGACTTTATCACCTACATACATGATACATAATTTTTATAGAAGATAATTAAACATAACCATTAACATAATGATTACTTGGGGAATACTTCACTGCACTGTTCTGACTTAGCGTGGTGCCTGTGTGAAGTAGGCACATAAGAACAAACGGCTGATTGACAAGACCCTAGGTGATCATTTAAAGCAAAGATGATTGTTGTTATACAAGTAAGACTGAGGCATATCCCCTGTATTTTCTCCTGCTTCTACTCTCACTTCCAATACAGGTTTTCCCTGCTCTCTGAATTGGAGCGTTCCTATGAAAGTTTTCCTAAGCTGAAATGGCATAAAGCAAAAAAGCAATTACCATTCATTTATATGGAAACATTTTTGAACATCACCAGGCCCCCAAAATAACCTACTAAATCATACCAAATAACACATAAAACCAAAAATAACATTATCATCTACTAAAAGCAGGAATGCACAGAATAAATGGAGATAAAGCATAGATGCTCATAGACACAGTTCAGAGCTCAGGCAGTCCGTGCTGGGATGCTGAGCTTGGTTCCTGGGAAAGGAGCGTGGGGGTACCACTCATCGCCGCTCGGGGTGCTGCTGCCTCTATAAGGGCTTCCTGAAAAGAAAATGCTAGTTTTCTTTTGGGCTTTTTTTTTCATAAAAGCAAAAATCCTCTTTTGATTTCTTCCTGTTAGTAAAAACAGGAACTAATGTAGGTCTTTTGTAAAAGCAAAGTGGCGTAACATGAACTTTGAAAAGCCGGGGATTCCTGGATTGAGACTAAAATAATAGCGTGTGCTGCAGCGGGGCTTCTGACTGTGGTTATGGGAGAGCTGGCACTTCTCAGCATCACCTTGTCTTACACATCGAGTGCTCCGGATGGGACAAAGAATGCTGTCATGACGTGTTCAAATGCTTTGGCTTTTACCCAGTGGTAAGGGTGACTATTCAGACCTGGGAGCTGGTATTTAAGTTAAAGCAGTGCCTGGGTCAACTGTTAACAGCATTCAACTGGTGAGGCTGGGAAATGAAGCCATTGGCGATTTTAACTGGAGTTCGCATAGTCTCTTGTTTTATTTTGCCAAAGCAAGTACTGGGCACGGTGGCCTTATTCCTGGAAATGAGGATTTGAACTGGGTTTCCTGGTACAGAATGCCTTCTTTGATCTCCTGGAGTGAAAACCCTGTGTTTCTTTCTGCGGCCAGTTCCAGCGCTCGGAAGAACCGAGTGGAAGGTTTACCTCTTCTTGTTAGCAGTTGGCCATGGACTGCTCTCGCTTGCCATGCTCGTTTAAGAATCAGAAGTTCCAAACCAGGATCTGGCTGTTGGAAAGGGCATTCCAATTAAAGACGCCTTTTGAAAGAGCTTCATCAAGTTGTTGTGCTTGGCACTCCGTGGCCTTTGGTTCAGATGGGATGTAGTTTTGCTTGAACTTACGCTCTCAAAATTATTAAGAGACCCAGCGGCTTCCTTTTCAGAGTTAAAGCAAATACCTCCCTGCCCCCAGTGCTCAAACCGACGGCCCTGCTGAATAGTATTCCTGTGTTCTTATATGCGTTTCTGGAAATCCGAGCTTGTTTGTACGTTGGAAGCCTCTTCTGGGATCCAGGAGAACTTTGTTTTCCAGAGCCACCACCACTCAGTTGTTTGATTTTGGGTTTTCGTCTCTGACCAACATTCCACTCTGCCCATTATGGTTGCTTCATTGTTTGCTCTGGGTATTTGGCTTTTATTTCTGTGACTGGGAAAGTGACTTTACATTTTAGTCTTTCCAATTTGTGAGAAGGTTGCTTTTTTGGAGGATGGGGCAAGGTCAGTGGTCCCATTTAGCACAGGCCCTGACGTGTCTCCGATAGTTCAGTTCTCTCCTCACAAGGCCCAGCTTGGCATTGCTGTTCCTCTGTGTTGCCCTTCCCCCCACTTTTGGGGAGAGCCCAATTCTTCAGGGCTCGGAATAATCTCATCGCAAGCAAGAATGCTGCCCGGATTTTGCCTTTTGACTTTTTTTTTTCTAGCGTTTTATCATCTTCACGGCTTATTCTGGGACAGGATTGATCTCTTTGAGGGCAAGGACTTCAAGTTTTTATTCCTCCATTTATTTGTTCCACGTAATTCATTCCCCTTCACCAATTTAAAACCTTTTAAATTCTCGCACTGGGCTCCTTGAGGGCAAGGACTGTGTCTTATTCATCTTTTGTCTATCTCTTGCACCTAACACAATGTCTGGCCTAGACCACGCAGTCAATAAATCGTTTTTTAATTGTGGGGAGAATGAATGGATGGTTGCACGTTAGGGGAGCATAGGAACCCAGTCCTCTAGGGAATCCGTCTCAGAGAAGATGACACCAGACACAGTGGTCCTTAGGAATGAGTGTAGGAAGCAGGGACAAAAGACATTCTAGGTAGAAGGAACTGTTTTTTTATACGGCCCTTTTAAAACAAAACATTGTAACTTGTACTTGGTGAATTCAACAAAGATCTATATGTATGTGTTTCCTTTTCTGATTGTATTTGGATTTAAGGGTGATACCTCCTGTCTTAGGAAGAATACCTCAACTAATGTTTTATGTCCCACCGAGCAAGCCACCGATGTGTATGGCTGGGACCAACACACTTGGTGCATTGACTCCCTTTCACTGACTTTCTCCTGTTGTGCATGTTCTCACACAGTTGACAATAAAAACAGTGAAGTAGACAGAGCTCATGTGAGGGGTGGAATGTGGGCAACCTCTATGGAAATGGTTGAGAACCAAAGTGAACTCCTCTTTTGATAGGTTTTAAGGGCTAATTTGAGTGGGCATGCAACCAAGGTCTTGGATACTGGGTGGCCGGGAGACTTGCTCATCTGTGAAAGCAGGATGGGCCTTTGCTAGCCACCATGCAGCATGGATGCCAGTGAAAATAAGATTGCTCTAGTTTTTGCTCTTTTTTTAGCCAATTATGGAACATTTACTGATCCAAGTTCTAAAAAGTAACCTTGACTTTGATGAGAAATGCACTGAGGGTATTAAGGAAGGTAGGAGTGATCTTGGACAAAACTGGATATTAGATATGGGATGATACTTGGTGATTAGAGAGAGGGTACTGAGGAAAATGTGCAATAAAAAGAACTTGAGAAAAAGCATTTTTGGTGTACAGGGGCCAGATTGAGTGTGTGTGTGTGTGTGTGTGTGTATGTGTGTGTGTGTGAATATTATGATATTTTTATTGATTTCAGCAAAGAAGGGAGAGGGAGAAAGAGAGAGAGAAACATCAATGATGAGAGAAAACCATTATCATTGATCAGCTGCCTCATGCACACCCCGCACTGGGGATCAAGCCCGCAACTTGGGCATGTGCCCTGACGGGGAATCAAACCCTGACCTCCTGGTTCATAGGTCTACACTCAACCACTGAGCATACCAGCCGGGCATGAGGAGATATTTTAAACCAAGTTCTGCATCTACCACTATTGGAGCTATGACTGAATGCTGTTGCACTCTGGGTGAAAATACAATGTACTTGTCACTCTCCTTAAGTGGTATGTGAATGCTTCTTAGGGGATGCCACCCGAAAGCTGGAGCTTTTGCACTTGTAACTTGATGTTGGGGACTTGTACAAAATAGAAATAATATGTAGGAAGAAAAAGTGGGTGGTTTTCTAGAGTGACCCCTACCTTCCTTTCTGGGAATAAGGCAAATGGTAAGGGACTAGTGTGTCAAATGGAATTTTTTTTATGCACTTTTGAACTTGAAGAACTGAACCGTTGTGCACAACAGGTGGCAAGAACAACTATTCTCCGACTTTATGAGTATGGCCTAGTAAAAAATGGAAAATCTCAGTCTCAGATTATATAAACATGAATGTTCAATTTCAGTGTTTTGAAAACATTTTTGACTCTCAGCAATTCATTTTTCATCATGACTGAGTATACACATACATACACATTAAAAATAAAGCAGAATTGCAATTTTAATAATGTAGTACTTCCCAATTTCTACTCAATTTTTTATTAAAAAATTTTTGGTCTCTGTCTACTGAATTGATTTTACAACTAGCTAATGGGTTCTAACCAGCAGTTTGAACCCCTCTCCCCAAAACAAAACAAAACAAAACAAAACAAAACTATTCTAGGTATTGTGGAAATCAGCCTTAATTTTTTTTTATTGAACAGTTGCTAATCTGGGTGAGAATTTTGTTTTTCTTTTTGTATAAGTCTCAGTCATTCTACAGAAGGTCCACACCCCAGTGCTCCCCCACCACCCCCTCACCCCATTGTTCTTTTCTCTGTGTAGGGGTCTCTGCTTGTTTCTCTAAATCAGATTAAAGTGACTAATATGTGCTTTGGACCAGCTCCAAGAGTTCGTTCTCATCTTGATCCCAATCAGCATCAAAGGTGGGGCTAATTAATTTAAGCTGGTGTTTATTTAGATGATATTTTAATGGGATGGCGGCTTTCAGTAATGCGGGGCCAGCGGGAGTGCCTGTACAGGTCAGGTACACCGAAAGGATAGCAGAGAGGTGGCGAAGATGACCCCAGACACCTGTCGTTCAGAAAGGCAAACAGCTCTTTGCATTGAAAGATGTAACTAAGAGCTTAGTTGGTGGCAGCAGTCATCATCGTCATGGTCCTTATTAAGGTTTCCCTGCCTTGCCCCTGGCCCTCCATCTTTTCCCCTCTCTGTCCTTCCTGTCTTAAGCATTTATCAAGTTGAGTAAAACTGAATCGAACTTCAGATACACTTGAGTAAGAGATTGAAGGATCACACATCTATGTGTGGCAGGATGCTGAGTACCTTGGTCACAAGATACAGAGATAAAGATCAACCAACACCTTTGAGGAAGTGGCTGTCTGGCTGGCCTCGGAAAGATACCATTTTGATGTTATCGTTTTGAGAGTTATCTCTATGTGTGTAGGTTGCGGAATAGGCAACATTCCAAAACAAGGGAATGGGGCAAGTAAGCAGGAGTAGTTGGCTTTTGTATAGGAGCCAAGTTGTACAAAACGTAGTTGCACATATTTTTAATCAGTAGAATCAGACACAGTGCCTTGAGGTGCAGCTTCTTGGAAAGACATCAAGACTTGAGACAACTGGAAGGAACAGCAGATTGATGTCTCTGATTTGCACTAATTCCAGGGGCCAAGTATACTGAGTAGGGTGACCAATACTTTTTAAGTCATTAGGTTGCACATCCTTCCCAGCTTCTCCACCCCACCCCCAAACATAGATGGTAACTCCTGGAAGTTCTTTGTGATGTGACAAGACTGTATAGAATACCTTAAGGGGAGCACTGTAAAAGAAAGCTTAGCAGTGGAGATTTAGAGCCAAATTATGGTTGATTTTGGATGCTAGGCTAATGTTTTTAGACTTGATTCTAAAGCTAGCAACAATAATAATACATAATACATCTGAAGGAGGCTCTGGCCAGGCCCCTTGCATTCCCCTTTGAATGCTCACACCCACTCCTTGAGGTACCTACTCCTTTTATGCCTATTTTACAGGAGAAACTGAGACTCAGAGGGTGATGGAAAATGTTGAAGGTCACATGTCTGAACTTCATAACCCAGGCCGTACATTCCCAAGTCATCATGCTCTATAGCTGGTGGTGCTGGGGCTGACTATACCGCATAGCTGTGTCCTGTTTGATAATGCATTTAAAACTTTTATTTTTGAAATGGTTCCCAACATTTGACTATGGGGAAGTTTCCCACTAAAAGTCCAAATTTCCACCTGCTCCTGCAAAGTTGAAAGCTCTGGCAGCACCAGGCCCGTATTCCTGCAGAAACCTGCCGAAGCTCCTTGTAATTATGTCTGTCTGAGGAGACATGTGTGCTGTGCTCACCACAGCCCCAGCTCATTCCTGTTTTCTCCCAGACACGGAGGCCCCAGCATCACAAACAACTCTCCCCCCTCCCTCCCTTCCCCCTTCCCTCTCTTCTTTCTTTCCTAGCCTGCCTTACTCCTGCGTGCTAACTGCATTGTCCCTATAGGCATATGAGTTTGAGACCCCAGTTTGATAGCCGTCTGTTGGTCACAGATGAATTAGTCTCGTGGAGAGTGGATGCCCAGGAGCAAAAGGTACAAGAGAGTGGGTAGAGTCAGGGTTTTGGCCTTGGGCTGCAGAAGCCATAGGGTGAATAAATCATTTTTTTTGTTGTTGTTGCAAAGAGGGAAGGATGGGTGGGGAGCAAACGTATCTGACTTTGGAACCTGGATGATTGGGAGAATGGTATTGATCTTAAAAAACAAACAAAAAAACAAAACAAAACCAGTAGGTTGTTAGGAGGAGTTGGTTTGGGATAGGGCATGGTGTTGAGTTTGAGCTTCTGGTGGAACAAGTACAAAGAAAAGGGCTTGCTGAGTCTAGTGAGGCGTGGAAAATGCGGCACTGGAGCCCTGGTGGATAAGGATGGGAGCTGTGGCTTTGTATTAGCAGTTAGTTTTGTGAGAGAGGATGCAAAAAAAGGGCCATACTGGGGCATCGGATCTAGGGGAGAGGTCCCTTTTGGAAATGGAAAGAAGTGGGCTAAAGTTTGAATGACAAAATGAACCAGCTACAAACAGTTCAAAGTCTCTTATTGACTTTTTTGGGTCAAGTGCCCTATCTTGCAAATAATCAAATGTTTATCTGAATAAAGGAGTGCAATAACAGTCTGCGACATTTGAACATGGGAACTGATAAACATCTGCTACAGAATCAAAGACAGGTCTCCTGTTTGATGGGTGACATCTGTACCTTATGCTTATGCCTATTTCGCAGAGCCTTACCTATTTAGGTGAAAGGGATTCTAACAATGATGTTTTTTGTGTCACAGGTGCTAGACAAAGTGGTTGCTGTAGCCCGGAGATGGGGAATGACTGCCTGGCATTTATTCTTGCCTTTAGCTAGTTTAGAATGGAATGTCCTTTTAAACTTCAGATGATTTTCTCCTTTATCTTGGAGTGTTTATTTGGGATTCTCTCCAACTCATTGTTACTTAATCAGTGAGGTCCACCCCAGTTGCTCCCCTTCTCCCACTTGGTTCTGTTTAGATCCTTAAAGGGCTTATTGTTTTAGGCCATTCTCAGCACAGGTGGAGTGAATCCTTCTCAGATGTGGGTATTGAGCATGGAAATCTTCTGGGAGGGCATCTCATTTGTTCTCAGGGACATTTTTTGTCTTGAATGTTGGTCTTTTTGGGCCACACACCTTTTTTTTTTCCTGTTAATGCTCACCCAAGGATATTTTCCCCATTGATTTTTAGAGAGCGTGGAAGGAAGGTAGGAGGGTTGATAGATATATATATACACACACACACACACACACACACACACACATCGATTGGTTGCCTCCCACACTCACCCCAGCTGAGGCCGGAGATCGAACCTACAACCCAGGTACGTGCCCTAGACTGGAAATTGAACCCATGACCCTTCTGTGCATGGGCCAATGCTCTAACCACTTAGCATACTGGCCAGGACCATACAACTATTTTTAAAAGAAAAATTCAAATTGGTGGTTTTATTTCTAATTGATAGATAGCTTTATTTCATTACATGTGCATGCTAACATGGGTTTCTATGATTTTTTTCCCTTCAAATCATATATTTTTATTCATTGTGATATTTTACATTTTAGGAAAGATATTTATGTTATGTTACATGTGCTCAATAAGAGATTTAAAAGATAGGAAAAGTATATAGTGACAGGTAACTTTTGTCCTCCAGTCTTTTCCTTTGCCTTCCTGGAGAAAAACCATTACTAAAATTAATATAGTTTTCCTGTGGTGCTCTCTACATTTGCAAACATATACTAATGTATTTTTCCTATACATATTGTACACATTTCAGTTCTGTACCTGGCTGTTTTCACTTACCAATGTATCTGGGAAATCTTTTCCTATCAGTATAAACATTTCTTTTATTCTTTTAAAAGGGACTCCATTGTGTGAATGTCTCACAATTTATTTAACTAGTCTTTTACTTGCTATTTTAGGTAATATTATGTTACAGTGTTGCAGTGACTATTCGTACATGCACTACTCCACCTTCTTACTGATTTATATATTGATGTATATGTAGATCTATCTGTCTTTCTCTTGCATATCTTGGGGTAAATATCAAGAATTGAAATTGCTGAAGCAAAGGCCATTTACATTTTTCATTACAGTACAGGTTGTGCTATGACTAGGGGTTTGGAGTTGTATTAGTGAAGCAGTGTGGCCTGATGGAAATGAGAAAGCAATACGACTCAACCACTAGTTTGATCTCTGGTGTAAACTAGTTTTGTGGCCCAAGAAAGTCACTTTCTTAAACTCTTTATTTGTTATCTTTTTCTTATCTGTCAAGAAGGGCATAGGCTCAGCTGTTTCTGAAGTTTGAGAATTTGTTGGTTCCCTTTCACTCTCCCTTCTTTTTGGTCCTTCCAGGAAGTGGAGCTTGATGGTTTTTCCTTGTGAAAGCTTTGGGTCTGCGAAGAGCCCGGGGCTTCAGAAGCCTTGCTAACCACAGCTTTACTTTGATTGTTTTAAAGCACTCTGTCTGGTTTGTGCTTTGAGTTAAAAGCAGACCTTATATGGCTGATTATCTTTTTTCCTTTTTTTTTTTTTTTTTTAATACAGTGAGTTGTAAGTGGGCCAAGAAACTCATATTGTCAGCATTTTATTATTGATCAAGAATAGAGGCAATGGATTTTTAGACTTAGAGAAAAATTTTATTTTTATAATAACCCCCCCCCCCCCAAAAAAAAAGCAATAGGCAAATGATAGACAGTCTTTAAGAAACAGCAACATTTTATTTATGACTTTGGAGCAGACCAGAGCAGTCAGCTTTTGATCTTTCACAGTATTTTGTAATATGAAGAGGGCAAATGGGGATTATTGGAAAGTCTGAGGTATTTACCTGGTATAGTTTAATAAGATGGTTGGTGTTTCTGGCAGTTACCAAATTAGATGTACTTAAATATTCAAACCCAAGTAAAGAAAATTTAATGTAGCATTCATGTTTATTCCCTGTACTGCATTTTTTTTTCTTTAGAATTGGCCCCTCAAAATTAAGCAGTGTCCTGGATATTTTCATTTGAAAGACTTGGAAATTTGGGGCTGCTAATGTAAATGTAATTTTCCTGAAAATATTTTGAGTTCTTGGTTACTCATTTAGAAAAAAATCACTTACTGAAGTTCTTTAAGTATACAAATTTATTCATCTAGCTGTAGAGTAGCAAAGAAAAATGGAAACAATTTTTCTACAGTAACCTACATATATAACTTATGTTATATATTTATAACATGTAACATTATGTAATTACTAAAATATTATTTTACATGAATTTTCAGGGACAGATCTTACCTTAAAATTACCTTTGCAAAGAGGATTTTGTTGGCATTTTTATCTAGTTTGATTCTTTTTTTGTATATTTATCTTGCATATACTAGTACTCCTATATATGCTGGCAGCATATCTGTAGATAAATACCAAGACCAGGGACTATGTTTGTTTGACTGTGTGTGTGTGTGTGTGTGTGTGTGTGTGTGTGCGCGTCCTGTGCCTTGTGTATACTACCTTAGGCATGCAGAAATTTTTGGAATGAATGAATGATGATGGGAAGTATACAAGATAACGTTCCGTAGAAAAAGCAGGACACTCAAACAGTACAACTTCATATACATAAGTTATGTATAGTTTCATAGTACAATTCCATAAACATAAACAGACATAAAACATAGTACAAGTCCAGATTTGTAGTTATATGCATATGGATATAGAGGGGAGGAAAAAGAGCGATAGGAAAGAATACCAACATATTAACAGCTATCACCTCTGGGCTGTGAGTCGTACATAATTTTGAAGAGAAATGTTTAAATACAAAGGAGTGAAGTAAATATTGGAAGATTATGTCACCTCGGTAATGTATTTTGCCCTTTCAGTATTAAAGGTGGTCACCTTACCTAAAATGATGTATTACAATATCATGCCCTTTTCTCCTCCTGCGTAACATGTACTGTATCTCTGTAGTGTGACAGGTTTTATATCTGCTTTAGAATTAAATTATGATCTGCGAGTTGCACTTTTAAGAAACTGGTTTTAATTTCACATCAGTTGGAGTTAAAGGGTAGTGAAAGTATATTAGATCTAGTACAAGTGTCTAATTATAATTATTGACACATTTTCAAATGCTCTTTTGAGTGTGATGCATTGCCTATGATTTTGACAGCTGTGACTACATTAAACCTGCTGGAGTACTCTTTTCACAAAGGTTTGTTTAAACTTAAAATTGTCAGAAGGATTCTCTACAAAGTAGACGAACACAGGTTTAGAGGTCAAATGGTGTTTGATTTCCCACTGTGCCTGGTGATTTTAGTCTGTTAAATGTTAATCAGAAGATTATCTGGGTTTTGTTTTCATTGCAAGAAACCAGGGAAATTTTATTTTTTGTGTGTAAATAACAGATGATGCTATTCCCTTCTGATCTGAACTCTGCAGTGTGAACATAGATTCTACTTATGACTCTGGTTGAAGTCCCCAACCACAGAACTCCAACCAGCAGATTTGATTCTGCATAACAGCCTTATTTTTGAAAAGTCTTTCCTATGCCAAGTCCATGCGTTACCTCCTTTGCGTGGCCACGGCCTCCTTTGATGTAGATTTGCTGAGTAGTTACAGTGTGCCAGGCACTGGGCACAGGATGGCTGTCAGACAGCTGCCTAGGGAGAGACAGAGAAATAAGCAATCAAGCTGCAACAGAGCAGAGCAGCAAAACAGAGCTCTAAACATAAAACAGAGCTGCCACCTTCTCTGGGGAATGATGCTCTTGACCACCTGGAAGGGTAAGTAGGAAGTTATCCGCTGGGAAAAGCACCTTTGAGGCACAGTGGCTTACAGGAAAGATAGCATCCTTTATTTAATTTATTTTTTAAAGGAAAACCACAATGTACCACTAATATTCATTCAAGGATATTTTGGAGTTAAAGGGTAGTGAAAGTATATGATGTCTAGCACAAGTGTCCAATTATAATTATTGACACATTTTCAAATACACAAAATGTATATACCTTGATTTTTAGACAGAGTGGAAAGGAGGAGAGACACACAGAGAGAGAAACATCAATGTGAGAGAGACACATCCATTGGTTGCCTCCCGCATGGGGATTGAGCCTGCAACTGAGGTATGTGCCCTTGACTCGGAATTGAACCCAGGACCCTTCGGTCCTCAGGCTGACATCCTATCCACTGAGCCATACCAGCTAGGGCAAGACAGCGTCCTTTGGAATTGAACATGACCAGAGCCCTGCTACTCAAAAGTGTGATCCTGGATCCCCAGTGACAGCATCGTTTGGGAGCAAGCATCACTAGAAACGGCAGGTCTCAGGTCTCCCCCAGTCCTGAATCAGAGCCAGTATTGCAGCACTCTCCCCCGGCGATTGAAATGCTTCTACAAATTTGAGAAACATTGGACTGAAGCACAAGAAGGGACAAAAGATAGGAGAGCTGGGAAAGTGGACGGGCCTCCTGCTAAGGAGTCTGGACTATTTTAAAGCATGGGATTTGATAATGAAGAAGAAATATGATCAGATTTATATTTTCCTGAAATTGTCTAAAAGTATGGGGAGGCAACACTTACAAGAAATTTCTCAAAACCTAAATAATTAAGTGCTTCACAAAAAATCCGGCTTCAAATATTTTGAGAATTGCAGGACAGTCTATCCTTCTCTCAGACAGTGTAAAAGATCATAGTGTATTGGACGTTCTGAGAAGCGGGCATTGAGGAAAACCATTAATGTAATCATTTATCCTGGGATATCCCTGGGGTCTCTCAGGTTCATTCCGTAGTGGAACCATTTGTAGCCACACAGCTGTTAATGCCCTGGGGAGCGTGGATAGCATTTTGCTGAACACATTTTGGAAATGCTGGCACTCATGTCTGAACTTCCGACACTGTCTTCTCTGAGTAGGGTGACCAGCTGCCCCGTTGGCCTGGGACGGAGGGGTATCCCAGGATGGCCAAGAAATAGTGAGAAATGTGGCTGGAGAGGCTGGTGGAAGTTTCAGAGTTGTGGTAACTGATCTGAGCTGGGGTGGCAGGAGGAGAATTGAGCGATGGATGGTGATCACATGACAGAAGAAGGAGGAGTGGTGAATGCAGGGAAGTGAGGGGCTCAATTTGACAAGTCCTGTTTGAGGGGCTGTGGGATGTCCAGGTAGAGCTGTGTGATGGGTAATCAGAAGAAGAGTTACAGCTCAGAAGAAAGGGCTGGAGACTGATGAGAGTCACTCCCAGTTGTGGCAGTGAAGTTCAAGGTGGGGATTGGATTGCCTGGGAGAAGGGGGAGAAAGGGATCCGCCCCTGGGTCCACAGGATGAGTGCAGGCAGAAGCACCCTAAGAGAAGAGTGGGAGCAGCCCTAGGAGTAGGAGGGATGCTAAAGAGAGTATGTCTTCCTTCACTCATCCAGAGAAAGGGAAAGCTGTTCCATGGTCGTCCGTGAACCAAGTAGATAAGCTCTAGTCTAGAGGGCAGTTTGTTTGGGTAACTTTGACTGTCATTAGTCATGTTTGCGTAAGTTTAGCAGGAGGGAGGAAACAAGGTTATAGTGGGTCGAGGAAGGAGGTGGCTAGAGCAAGTGACTCTTGCTTAGAAAGTTTTAATTGAAGAAAAAGCCTGGGATAGTGTGGGACCTTAGGGAATAAGGTTTGGAGAGTAGTCATCTTTTCATTACTCGTGGAAATTATTTCAACAAGGAATAAACATTACCATCCATAGTCATATATTCACAGAAAAATTGCCAGAGTCCTATGGGGCTCCATAAAGTTGCTTTACTTTCAAATCATAGCCATTCACCTTTTGTCCCCCTTTTCCCTTATTATTCCCTGGACACAACAGTGTCACGTTCTGAATTTATATGTTTATAAATGTCATTAAAATTTTTTTTTAATGGCGATAAGTCAGCATGTGATTCAGTATTCAACCTTTGTTCTTATGCAGCTCACCTTTGTGGTAGGCTTTTCAGTTTTCCAGAGCAACTCCAAATCCTTATGTGAGCCTCTTAACCTTTTACAGTAGACAAGGCTGAAAATAGTATTATTCCATTTTACAGAAAAAAAAAAAAAGGAAAGACCTTGATGTTTAAATATATGCAAAAGGCCTTGCCTATGATGAATGACTTAGTGATGGATCCAGCATGGAATCCTGGTCTCCTGGCACAATAGTACTTCCCTTATATTTGGGGAGGGTGTGGGTGGACAGCTTGTCCTTCCGCACCCCCCCCCCCCCCCCCCAGTTAGTTTGTCAGTTACTTGAGGGCTGAGACCAAGTGTTCATGGTGGAGTTGTTTCTTGACTCCTTTACTCACTGCTATGTGGAGGCCTTGGGAGGTGGTGGCGGGCAGGAGGGTCCATTGGCCCAGGCTTCCCACTCGCAAGGGGCTTCCCATGGGTCTTGCCATTACTTGTGAATGTTAAGGCCTAGGAACTGGGGTCCTCAAACTACGGCCCGCAGGCCACATGCGGCCTGCCCGAAACATTTATCCGGCCCGCCGGGTGTTTTTGCCGCCGCTGTGTGCATAGGAATTTGTTCATAGTTTTTTTTTAAACTATAGTCCGGCCCTCCAACGGTCTGAGGGACAGTTTTAAAAGTTTGAGGACCCCTGGCCTAGAAATACACCAACAGGGCTGAAAGAAGGCGGATCATACAACTATGAACTTGTGTCTCATTATTGGACCATATAACTATCTTGAGACTAGCCTAATCATATTGCCTGTTACATTCTACAGATATTTGAATCATACACAGTTTTTGTCGCTCTGTTTTGGCATTTCTTTATATTTTAACTAGAGACCCGGTGCACAAAATTCGTGCAGGGGTGTGTGTCCCTCAGCACGGCCTGCACCCTCTTGCAATCCAGGACCCCTGTGGGATCGGAACTAAACCGGCAGTTAGAAATCCCTCTCGCAATCCGGGACTGCTGGCTCCTAACCACTCGCCTGCCTGCCTGCCTGATCACCCCTAACTACTCTGCCTGCCTACCTGATCACCCCTAACTACTCTGCCTGCCTGCCTGATCGCCCCTAACTGCTCCCCCCCCCCCCGCCTGATTACCCAACACCATTCTGCCTGCCTGCCTGATTGCCCCTAACTGTCTCTGCCTTGGCCCCCGCCTGATTACCCAACACCATTCTGCCTGCCTGCCTGATCGCCCCTAACTGTCTCTGCCTTGGCCCCCGCCTGATTACCCAACACCATTCTGCCTGCCTGCCTGATCACCCCTAACTGCTCCCCCCCCCCCGCCTGATTACCCAACACCATTCTGCCTGCCTGCCTGATCACCCCTAACTGCTCCCCCCCCCCCGCCTGATTACCCAACACCATTCTGCCTGCCTGCCTGATCACCCCTAACTGCTCCCCGCCCCCCCGCCTGATTACCCAACACCATTCTGCCTGCCTGCCTGATCACCCCTAACTGCTCCCCCCCCCCCCGCCTGATTACCCAACACCATTCTGCCTGCCTGCCTGATCGCCCCTAACTGCTCCCCCCCCCCCGCCTGATTACCCAACACCATTCTGCCTGCCTGCCTGATCACCCCTAACTGCTCCCCCCCCCCGCCTGATTACCCAACACCATTCTGCCTGCCTGCCTGATTGCCCCTAACTGTCTCTGCCTTGGCCCCCGCCATGGTGGCTTTATCTGGAAGGACGTCTAGAAGGTCGTTCGGCTGTCTGGTCTAATTAGCATATTACTCTTTTATTATTATAGACTAGAGGCCTGGCCTGGCCTGTGTCCTCTCACAATCCAGGACCTCTCAGGGGATGTTGGAGAGCCGGTTTTGGCCCAGTCCCCTCAGGCCCGATCCAGATAGGAGGGAGCCTGATCCCCACAGGCCCGATCCAGACGGTGGGAGCCCAATCCTGTGCGTTGAGCATCTGTCCCCTGGGTGGTCAGTGCACATCATAGTGACCAGTCGTTCGGTTGCTTAGGCTTTTATATATATAGATACCAGATGGCATCTACCAGCAAAGAGTCTCAGACCCCTCTGGACTCACAGGGGCCCTCCTTGGTGACTGAGACACTGGTGCGTGTGTGCGGGGATGTGAAGCTGAGTCCGCGCCTCTCCCGGAGCTCGCAGTCCAGTAAAGCTGATGTTGTTTCGTAGCCCCTACGTGGCACACAATGGACACGCAGTAAATACTTCTTATTTTGAATCAAGGGAGATGTTATTTGGGGTTACATATTCTCCTTATTATCCTAGTGGACCACTGTCGATTTAAAAACACACACACGATCTTTCCTGTGAATCATTGAAGATACGGTGTTAGGATATGGGGAAGGGGAATGATGAAAGAGAATAAAGAAATGGAATCAGCAAGTTTTAGGACAGGAGACCGAGAGGTTTTGAGTGAGCGTGAAAAGTTGAAAGCAGGAAGGAGTCCCTCGGGGGAAACTGGAAAGATGTGGAGACACTTTTAACAGAGCACAGAGAGGGGAGATGAGGATAACACAGAAGTCATTCAAATCTGGTGCTGTATTAGAGGGGAAAACAGAGGGCTTCTTCAACCTTAATTATCGCCACAGGACAAAAGCACGTCACAGCACTCTTTTCTTCCTGTTCTTAGGGCTGGTGGTATGTCATCGCTTTTGTAGAGTCATATCTAAGAATCTGTGCTTCAGCCTACATTAAAACTTACTGTTTTTTTAGGGTGCGGTGAGTTGAGGAAGCGGAATGAAAATTTGACTCCCTTTCTTGTATTTACATTAAAATGTCAAGCCGCTTTCTCATTATGAAGCAAGGAACTTTTTAGTCATTGAGATTTAGGCAGATGAGTTAATGTTTGGTCATCACAAAATGTACCATTAGGAACTCGTTTCTCTTGAGAGGGGAGAAAGGCAAAATATGAGTCAGACAGAGCATAAAGTCATTTCCCTGCACTTAATTCAGCCACCCTCCTGCCCAAGGCCCATCAGCTCACAAGGGTAAGTGGGATGGTAATGACCGCTGGCTTTCATGGCGGGGACTTTACAGCTTCTAAAGCCTTTCCCCAAGGCCACCCAGAGTTTTGCTCTGACTCTTGTATATAAAGTTGGTGCTTCTGATGAGCGGGCACAGGTTAGAGCTGTTTTTCTGGGGAAGGGGCTTTAGTCAGTTTGCAGCCATCTGCGAGCTGAGTGGGTCAGAGTTTTCTTTTGTGAGGGGGGTGCCAAAGTTGGACACTGGCATTTATGAAGCCTGTTAGAAGGGGGTAACTCCATAACATTAGGCAGGTGTAAAGCTTGTTGTATGGATAAACACTGTGCTGTGCATTTTGTATTTGCCAGTTCTGTGGCAAAGTGCCACCCTTCTCTTCCTTTCTCTTTGCTCTTCCAGCTATTTCTACATCGTGTCCCATTTTCCTGGTGATGGAGGTAAGTGTCAAAATGTGGTGCAGATTTCTAACTAACTAGAAGTGTCTAAGAGAGATGGATGTGAAATGTGAGGAATGAAAAAATGCTTCCATCTTCTTTTTCTTTCTTCAAACTCTTCTGTGGTCTATTTGATTCATGCTTTTACCTACTTTTTTTATTTTTATTACCAATGCTGTTTTAGGCCCTGTGCTGATATGTGATGGCGAAACAGGGACCAAAGGTGCTATTGCTAGCGTCAAGGAGAATTCACAGCTTGGTGAGGGAGACACGTGAATCAGCGGTTACAGTATAGCTCACCACATGCTATCCCCACGGCCTGTGGCAGGTGCAGCCGTGAGGTCAGAGGAGGAACACCTAACCTGGTGTGGTGGGGAGGATGTAGGGAAGGTTCTGACCTAAGGAGGTATTAAATGCACACTTTAAGATTCACTGCAAATTATCCTGGCAATGTCGGGGCAGGGTATTCTAGCGTAGGGAACGTTTGGTGTAAAGGTCAAAGGCACGTAGTTTGTTTGTTTGTTTGTTTGTTTATTTATTTTTATGTTAATCCTCACCAGAGGATATTTTTCCATTGATTTTTTTAGGGAAAATGTAAGAGAGAGGGAAAGACCGAGAGAAACTTTGATGTGAGAGAAACACATCAATTGGTTGCCTCCTACACGAGCCCTGACCAGGGCCCAGGCCAGGAGGAGCCTGCAATCAAGGTACATGCCCTTGACTGGAATCGAACCCAGGACCCTTTGGTCTGCAGGCTGATGCTCTATCCACTGAGCCAAACTGGGTAGAGCTGAAGGCACATAGTTTAGTTTAATTACAGTTTAGGATACGTATGGGGATCAATGTGAAAGGTGGACGAAGGCTACATGATACTACCAAACTATGCTAGCCAGTAGGGAAGTTGAGGTAGGAGAAAGATCTGATTGGATTTGGATTTTGAAACAAACGCTGGCAGCAGTTTTTGAGCATGATCTTTAAAGTTTCCTATCTATCCATCCTGTGGACTGAGTGGTGTGTGTTCTCCTCACATTCATGTGTTGAAGTACCGTACTAACCCCCAATGGGATGGTATTTGAAGATGAGGTCTCTGGGAGATAATTAGGTTTAGATGAGGTGTTGAGCATGGGATCCTCATAACAGGAGTAGGGCCCTTATAAGAAGAGATACCAGAGAGCTTGACTCTCTCTGCCATGGAAGACGCAGCCAGAAGGTGAACCAGGAAGAGAGTCCTTCTCAGGAGCTGAACTGGCCGGCACCTTGGTCTTGGACCTCTCACTTCCCAGCCTCCAGAACTGTGAGAAAATAAATCTCTGTTATTTAAGCCACTCAGCCTATGTTATTCTGTTAGGGCATTCTGAGCAGACTAAATACAATCTATTTTATTATCTGGGTAATTGTGAAACTAGGAACAGGAAGGATATTACAGTAATTCAAATAAGTAACAATCATTTGGCTGCTGTGGTCTGTTTGGAAAAATATTGGAGCATGGAACTATTCATTGTAGCTTAAACACTAGTTTTGAGTTATTATTGTTAAAATGTCACTGCTATGATAAGTCTGTGGGAGAACTTTCTCAAACATCGCGACATGCTATTTATTAAAGTAACCTATGAATGCCCAGTCTTTTTATTGTCTTTTATTCTGCATCTTGGTATGGCCGGATTATCATTACCTAATGTACCTCAGGGTTAAATCTGTTAGGCAGTCCTTCCCTGCTTTGTCTAGTTTTGGCACTATGACATTTTGACTGTTTCAAAGGAATTGACGTTTGTGTGATTTTTAAGGGATTCCATATAAACTGTATTACTGGGAATTAATACCATTTAGAGCAGTGATGGTGAACCTATGACACGCGTGTCAGAGGTGACACGCGAACTCATTTTTTTGGTTGATTTTTCTTCGTTAAATGGCATTTAAATATATAAAATAAATATCAAAAATATAAGTCTTTGTTTTACTATGGTTGCAAAGATCAAAAAATTTCTATATGTGACACGGCACCAGAGTTAAGTTAGGGTTTTTCAAAATGCTGACACGCTGAGCTCAAAAGGTTCCCCATCACTGAACTAGGCAGACAGTGATATTTGTCGTAAAATCGGTCCCTGTCTTCTGTGTGTTTGCATAATTACTGAAGAGAATACTTTTAAGTACTTGTGTTTGTACACGTGGGGATGTGTCTTCAACATGTTCTCCGGCACTTGCTCTGTGCCAGCATTTTCAGGTCGAGTCTCGTCTCCTTTCCCTAGGCCTTGCTTGCTCCTTATTTTTTCTCTGCCCTTCTCCCTCAACCTTCTCCAATTTACTCTCTTTGTTGTTTTTCCTCTTGCGCTTAGAAACAGGCTTATATCTTCTGTATCATTAAAGCGATGCTTCCTAAGGAAGCATTCCTAGAAACGAGTCCACGTTCATTGCTACCGCCACCTCTTCAGCCTGTGGTCATCGTTCTTTCTCTGCCCATATCCTTCGAAGTTGCTCCGTTCATGAAATGTTTCTGAGAGATGGGCTGGACCCGATGCATGCGTCTCAGGGGTGTCCTTGACTTCCGTGGGGGTCTCTTCTTAGCGGTAGACTCATAGGGCTGGGAGGAGTTATTTAGTCCCACCATCCAGGGCCTGCAGTTGCCCTGCATTATATGTACCCTCTGAGTGAACCCCTAGGCTTCGTTGAAATTCTGCAAAGTTAGGAGATGCAGTATCTATCTACTAAGACCTCACTCAGCCTTTGGACAACTCTGACTGTTATAAGGTGGTTATTATTTTATTATTTAAAATTTATTTTGTCTGCAATACATGCAACTTCTATTTATCCTTTTTAAAAATATGTTTTTATTGATTTTAGAGACAGGAAGGAGAGGGAGGGAGGGGGGAGAGTGAGAGTGAGAAAGAAAGAAAGAAAGAAAGAAAGAAAGAAAGAAAGAAAGAAAGATGTGAGAGAAACATAGATCAGCTGCCTCCTGCATGCCCCCCACTAGGAATTGATCCCTCACAGCCCGGGCATGTTCCCTGACTGGGAATCGAACCTGTGACCTCTCAGTGCATGGAATAAGCTCAACCAACTGAGCTTATCCTTTTTGGTTATAGTTCTTTTTTAGCTATACAGACTAGAGTATAATGCTATATTTATCTGATTCGAGCTGTAATAATATACACCCCAATTTTCTGTTATCCAAGCAAAAATCTCTCCAGAGCTTCCAGGTGGTCCTCACCATCCTGCCCACAGTCCCTCGTGCTTCTGTTTCATTGAAAGTCTTTTAAAATCGGTATCTAGACCTATTGCCATATTCCTGACTGGATTTTTCTCTCCTCTAATTTTTTGACATACAGGCTTGCCAAAGTGCTGCATTTCAGATAGCTACATTGTGATACTTGCTGAGTTGACTACCAACAAAAATCTCAAAGTCTTTATTACAGACGCTGCTGCTAGGTCTCGCTTCCCTTGCATTCTTCTTGTCTACTTGTGCCCTTGTCTTTTATTCCCTTTACAACATGTAGAACCTTAGATTTAACTTGACTGGTTTTCAGTTTGTCAGGTCTCACCTACACCAATAGCCAGTTGCACACGCTGGGTTCCATTTCCATAAGTTTGGGAAGACACGAGTTCTTTACATCAGCGCCCTCAGAGAGCAGTAACTTACAGATATATCTGCTTATCCTTTTTTTGTCCATCTGGATCTTTCAGAAGAGACTTCATCAAATGCCTCACTAAAATCTAGAAGGGTGTGTTTCCTTGAACTTCTAGTTTCCGAAGCTTATTGAAAAAGGAAATTAGGTTAATCTTGTATGACCTGCTCTTAGTATTTGGGTCCCCAGGGATTATTACTTTTTAAATGTTTAAAATCTAGTCTCAAAATTTGTCTGGGACTTTGCCCTGTGTCTCTCATCTGTTTTCATTATTTCCTCATTTTTATTTGTCAAAGCATCTATTGATCGCTTAGTCCTTTCAGACTTGGTTCTCTGCCGACTTCGACTTCCTTGTTCCTTTCCCTGGGGACCATTCCCTCCCCCCACCCCCCAATTCTGGGCTTTTCCGAGATAGCTTGTTCCTCTCTTTTTAGTCTTCCTACTCTAAGATTCTTCATACCTGAATTGTCCATTATGGTAGCCACTAGTCACAATTTACATAGAGATGTAATTGCCTCTAAGGAATCTACTGACTTCAAATTGAAAGCCAGAGCAGGAATCGCTGACACATGGAGTAGAAGGTTAAGGTTGACTATTCTGGGAATCAAGAGAGGAACATGGAGAAGTAAGTGGTCACGATTTAACTTGCTTGTTGCTGTTGCCAGGTTATACATGATTATTTGTGGCCCTGTCTACTGTTAACAGGGAGTCACTTTACAAATAAGTATTTATAAATTTGTGTGTAGAGTATTTTAAAAATAAAAATCCTATGTTTCGTGTGCCAAGAGATAATAAGCTTTGGAAGCAAAACAAGTCCTTAAGTTTTGACTTGTGATTCTTCAAACTGATGTTATTTGAATAGTGCTAGGTTATTTGACTACTACACATTAACATTTATTGTCATTTTCCAGTGTTGGAGTAATTTTTATGTGCTTCAGTTTTTGTAAGTACTTCTACACTTAATGTTTCTTATTTACTAAGCAACCTTTAAAAGATATTCATAATAGTAAAGAATGAAGAGCGTTGGAAGTATTTAAAAATAATGTTTGATTTTCAAAATTTCTAGGAATTCAATTTCTTGTTCCCAAATCTCAATGTTTGATGTGTGTAGGGAATTTGGAAACAATGGTCCATGGTGCTTGTCCCAAGTACAGTTTGTTCCTGATCTGTAATGTGATAGGTACAGACATTGAGATGAAGTGTTTAGACACTGTTACGGCACTTTGACGTTGCCATGACTGAACATGTGATCAGTGGACCCAACTCACAAGACAGTGTTTTAGAAAAGCTCTGGTTGGTTTTGGAAGGTAAATTTATTTGGATAAGTACTGGCCTAGGTGAGAGATGCTGATGGCTTAGACCAGGCTTGGAGGTATGAGAAGAGGTTGGTTGGAATCAGGATGTACTTTGAAGATAGAGCCAGTGGGATTTGCTACTAGATTAAATGTCAGATTATTTTAGATTATCTTTCCCTCTTAAGCATTTTGTTTGGACAGTTACGAGATCTGCACTCAAGAGTGTTGTATCTACCTCAAGTGCTTCTCTGAGCTTGCTGGAAATTTCCTTGAATGCTGCTGCTAATATAACCTTCCAACCTAATCATACAATTGACTTGACCTTCAACCCATCAATTCTCACCCTTGTATAGAGAAGACCACGTAGGTTGGCTTTTAAGACATGTGGCATCTTCCTTCTGACTTTTCTTCAGGGTTAGCTTCTCCCATGTCCTCTTCTACTAACTACACAGTTCTAGTCAATCTACAACTGCACAGTACACCATCCTAAATGTAGTGGCATAAAACGACAACCATTTTATTATGCTCACAGTTTAGTGAGTCAGGGATTTGGAAAGTGCACAGTAAGGACAGCTGGTCTGTGTTCCGCAATGCCTGGGGCCTCAGCTGGGAGTGCTTGAAGGTTGGGGGCTAGAACCATCTGAAGGTTGATTCACTCACATGGCTGGCAGGTGATGCTGGCAGTCGGCTGGGAGCTCAGCTGGGGCTGTCAGCCGGAACACCAACATGTGGTCTCTGCGTAGGCTATTTTGAGCTTCCTCAGAGCATGGCCGCTGAGTTCCAAGGGTAAGTGTCTCAGGAGACCGGAAACAGAAGCGGCTCATTTCTTAAGGCTTGATCCTAGAAACTGTTATGGTGTCACTTCTACCATAATCTTTTGGTCATGCTGTTACAGAGCCCAGACTCAAGAAGAGAGGATATACATCCATCTCAAGGGGGGAAGAGAGACTAATTTTGGGGCCATGTTTTAAGTCTGCCTCCGCCTCCTGTTCGCCAGACTTCCTCTGTACTCAACTGTGTTTGAGTTCCTCTTTCCGTGATCCCCTCCCAGTTCAAATGCCATTTCTCTTCCACACAGCCTTTCTCATAGCTCCTCCACTGGCCCAAACCAATTTCTCCTTCCTCCATGTTTCCATAGCACTCATCACTATTTATATTCTTCTGAAGTTATTTTTCTTTCTTTTTATATGAATAGATTATAAACTCTTTGAAAGTAAGGACCATATCTTGTTTTCCTTTGCATAGCTCATAGCAGATAGGTTCCGTGAATTGAACATTCAGTATCTAACTGAGTCTCAAATTTGGGACCCAGATGGGTTGGGACTTGGCAGTGGTTAAGTAGAAATTTTTAATGAGAAAATTAAAAACTTTCCTTTTAATACAGATGGTTTCCAAACTATTTTTATATTGGCTCTCTGTTGTAAAGTAAAATTTCTATATTTTTTCTCCCCTGTAGTCATAAAATTAGAGGAGATTAGCCCTTTTAATATTATCAACATCTTCTTCCTGTTCAGTTTAATCTCTATCCATGATTTACTGGGTCAATTTAGTGAGTCACCATCACCATTAGAAGTAAAAGGAAATAAAAGTTGGATATGAAAACTCACATGTTATGCCTTAGCCACTGTGGCTGAGTTGGTTGAGTGTTGTTCTGTGCACTAAAGGGTCTGGGGTTCAATTACCAGTCAGGGCACATACCCTGGTTGTGGGTTCCATCCCTGGTACAGGAGGCAACTGATTGATGTTTCTCACATTTGTTTCTCCCTCCCCCTCCCCCTCTCTCCCCTCTCCCCTCTCCCCTCTCCCCTCTCCCCTCTCCCCTCTCCCTCTCCCCCTCCCTCTCCCTCTCCCTTGGGGAAAAAAAAAGTCAATAAAAACATATCCTTGAGTGAGGATGAAAAACCCCTCACCATGTTGTAAGAGTAAGAATTGCTTTATGAAAGTTTTTAATTTTATACATGTATGCATGTAATAAGTTGAAATGTAAGATTTTTTTAAATTATAGTTGGAGGTAATAAATTTTGAAAGGCACTCTCCTATGGAACCCCCTCTGAAGTCTTAGTATGCTAGTTCGTTTGTTACGTTTCTGTATTTTTAGTTTATTCCTTTGGTGGCCTTTCTCAGGGCTTAACTGCAAATCCTCCTGGGGACCATATATATAAATCCTTTATACTCAGTCTTCTCTTCGCCCGTCTAACCTCTTTTTATCACAAACCTCAGTGCCCCAGTGTGACATATGTTGTTTTCCTTCTTCTCCTTTGTAGACTTTAAGCCTAATTTCCTGTTCTCAAGAGGAGAAGAGATGGAATCAGCTTATTCTCTTTTCCTCTTTTGTGCTTTTATTGGGGTAGAGCACAGATACAACAAAATACAGAAATCCTAAGCACACAGCTGAATGCATTTTAACATCAGTATTCATCTATGTTAGGATCACACAGATGACAATCTAAAACATTTCATCACCCCAGAAGGAAACAGCTTATTCTTAAACCCTTTCTGGAGTGAGGTGGGTGGGTAAGTTAGAAGATTCTCTCCACCTTCCTTGTATGGGCATATGTAGGTGATCATGTTGAGTTTTAAGAAGCACAAAGGTTTAAAGCAACTGAGTTAGGAATTGTTGAAACAGAGGATGTTGAACGTGAACTTTGGAATAATACAACAGGAGCAGCTAGGGTGAGCCAAGGGGAAAACCAACCAAGAATCCTTCCTGAAAGAATTTAGGGGATGAAAGGTTTATCTGAATTTCAGAGGAGAAAACATAAAACGTGGTTTGCTATTCCCACTGTGACACGCTATGAAAAACTTAGTATCTGGAAACAACACAGATTCTCTTGTAGTTCTGGAGACTCTTGAGAGGAAAGACCACTTCCTTTGGCTTGTGGCCCCCTCCTCCATCTTCAAAGCCCAGCCCTTCTCTCTGCATTAGTCACACGGCCTTCTCTCTGTAGTTAAACCTCCCACCCCCCCCCCACCCCACCTTCCTTTTAAAAGGACACTTTAGTTTATGGCCCACCCACCCAGATCATCCAGTATCATCCCCCTGTCTCAAGACCCTTAGTTTAATCACCTCTGCAAAATGCCTTTGTCACCTAAGGTAACAGTCAGATTCTGGGCATTAGACTCTGGATACTTGGTTTCTGTTCTTCACCAATCTTTCCTCACAAAAGGAAGGTCTGCTGAATATTTGCTTCGGATTCCCTTTCCTTTTAAATATTAGATTAATTTTTCTTAAATGCCACATTGTACATTTTATTCCCTTGCTCGAATGTCTTTGGTGACTCCTCTATTAGCTCATAAAATTAATATGACCTAGATACACATTCAAGTCGCTATTTCACCCCAAGTTACATTCCAAGCTTTTCTTTCTCTCATCTCTAATGTAGCAGCTTGCATTTCCTCACTGTTCTTCCACCACCAGCTTGTCTCTCTCCTGGTGTGGTGTCTTCCTCCTGCCTGGGCCCACCTTCGTAGACCTTCCCCCCAGCGCGTTTTTCTCACCATCTCTACTAGTTTCCTTGGGCGTGGATAGCAAATGAACACATACTTGGTGGCCAGGAACAACAGAGCCGGTTTCTTTCACAGTTGGGAGAGCAGAAGTCTCCAGTCAAGCTGTAGGGCTCCGCGCTTCTCGGAGGGCTCCAGGGGACAGTCCTTCTCGTCCTTCCCAGCCTCTCCCAGCTTTGGGTGGCTCCTGGCGTTTCTTGGTTTGTGGCTGCATGACCAACCCTTCCCTGCTTCCATTGTCACATGGCCTTCTCCTGTTTTCCTTTGTGTGTCCTTTATAAGGACACTTGTCATTGGTTTTGGGGCCTACCCGGATAATCCAGGACAATCTCATCTTGAGATCCATATTTAATTACATCTGCAAAGACCTTTTTGCCAAATAAAACCCCATTCACAGGTTCTAGCAGTTAGGTGTGGATATATCTTTTTTTTTTTTTTTTGGCGGGGGGTGGGGGGGCACCATTCAACAAACTACACCACCTCAGCCTGCAGCCATAGAGTCTTTCTTTGACCTTTTGACATGACTGGCATCACTACATGATTTGACACCCCTCATCTCTGTCCCATTCTTCTGCCCTTTTAAGGGATAACTCCTGCCTCGTCTTCTAGACCAGTGGTCAGCAAACCTCGGCTTGCAAGCCACATGCGGCTCTTTGGCCCCTGGAGTGTGGCTCTTCCACAAAATACCACGTGCGGGCATACACATACAGTGCGATTGAAACTTCGTGGCCCATGTGCAGAAGTCGGTTTTCGGAAAGGAGATAGACGAAACAAGTATACAAGACGAGTGTGGATGGGAGAGTTGGAAGGGGTCGGCCTCAGTGAACGTACCTCAATCAGATTGAGGACGTTTTTAGCAAAGGCCAGCTTAGGAGCACCCTAATTAAGTTAATAACAATGTACCTACCTATATAGTTTAAGTTTAAAAATTTTGGCTCTCAAAAGAAATTTCAATCGTTGTACTGTTGATATTTGGCTCTGTTGACTAATGAGTTTGCCGACCACTGTTCTAGACGATAAGCCCTTGAGGGCCAGAGGTTTCTTTTGCTCTGCAGCCCCGAGCTCCTGGCTAGCCACCTGGTGCTTAAGAAGCTGGAAAATGAAACAAAAGATGGGATGTAAAAGTGCTGGCATGGTGATTGTGAGGGTGCTATTTTGAAAGACAGGAAGTGGTCTTTCTCCCTGCAAGGCTTTTGTTTATTAATTTCTGGCCGTTTTCTTTTGGGAGCTGTTTCTTCCTCAGGAAGATAAGTGAGTGGTTGGGAGGGAGCAGAGCTGATGGGCACTGCGGAGCTGGAACGCAGCGCGAAGCCTCTGCAGGGAAGGGCCGCCGGCCGGCAGGGACCGTGGGCTTGGAGGGCTGCCAGGTGAAGCCGAGAGGCCCAGGCCGGTGGGCAGATCCGTCACTGTTAGTTGGAAATTGGTCGTGCCCGGTCTCCCGGGAGCCTTGATCTTCCCTGGGATCCTTTCCAGTGGGTTTTACAAACCTGGAAGACAGTCCTTGTAGGCGCCTGAACTGGATCCCCCTCAGCACAGTGGAGGGCCGCGCCAAGGGCAGCCCCGGCCTCGCTGTCCCTGCGGAGATGCCTCAGAGCTTCACCTGCCCTGCCGGCTGGTGCTGCTTGGCCTGCCCTGGGCACAGGTGCTCTTTAAAGCTCAGCAGTCAGCACAGGTCTGAGGCTGCTTCCCCAACAATTTTCTCTTCTTCATTTGGCTGAATTTCAAGGTTATCAGATAATATCTTTTTCTTTTAGTTTCAGCCTTTGAATGGATGCTGGCACGTCTAACCCTATAATAGTTTAAGTTGTGCTCTGATGTGTTTTGTACTAAGCATTTTGAAGGTGACTGAGTTCAGCCTTTGTGGTATTTTCAAGCTGATGATACCTTCGTTTGGAGTTTTTTTTACATCCACGAGTCCTAATATCACTGCATAATCCTGTGAAATGTGAGCATCACTTACAGGGGCAGCATTCTATAGCAAGGTTGCTCCACAAGGCACGCGTTAATCCTCTCCCATAATATTGTGGCTGGAAAGGAATGCAGAGACTGTATCATAATGGGTGATGGTGTCAGGCAAGTGTGGGTTTCAATTTCATTCTGCCACTTTCCAGCTTTGTGACATTAGGAAAGTTACTTAGCCTCTCTGAGCTTCCAAAATGTAGATAATAATTCCTATTGTATTACTATCCATGTGGGGAGGATTGAGTGTGGTAATATGTATGCAAATCTCTAGCGTAGCAGTATCTGGTACCTGGGAAGTGCTCAAAAAATTGTGGCTGCTATTACTATTTATTTTGCAGAAAAAACCAGGGCACTAGCAATATTTAGGAATGTTTCCAAGTCTCCCACAGTAAGTATCTAACTTGCAGGATTTAGTCAGCAGAACATGAGTATGTTGTGTTAGGCAGTGCTGACTACACCGGTCATTACAGTCTGGCTGTATGGTATTTATTGGATTAGTTTGTAGAAAGATAGGAAAATGATATGAATAAAAATGCAATTATTGACTATATTACTGAGCCTGAGCATTCATCATTTTTCAGCTCCTTAAAGCTACACTTCCCATTAGTTCAAGGTCTGTACCTCCAAACTCAAAGGAAGGGTATAATTTAGACTATGGTTTAATTAGTGTTAAATTTGTATTTATAGGAATAATTTCGTGACTGTTAAAATCTGAGAGGTTTATTCAATATCACTTGGCTTTTATAATAGAGATGTGATTAGATATATTATTCTTTGTATTAAGAAACCTTGAATTCATACACTGCCTTGCTAGTTTTCAGGTAAAGGGGAAAAAAAATCATAGTAGATGAACCTTAGAACAGTCCCCTGCCCAGAGTCAATATTTTGGATTAAAATGACTTCTCCTAAGCTGCTCTGTATATGAGATCATTTCTGGGATTTTCAGGGGGAAAATAAAAGTCAGGGTACAAAGTGCTAGAAATTGAGGAGAAAGGGTCATCATGTGACCTGGAATATTGGTAGTGTGAGTGGCTGTTGAAGACTTTCTAGAGTTAATTGGTTTATGAGTTGAATTCCTTACTTAAGGGCATATGTTCTTACAATGGAGGGAATCTTCTCAGATTTGGGGCCTTATAGCAGGAAGACGTGGTTAGATGAATGAAAGAAATAACTTCCAGGTGGAGTTTTCTGGCTGCATGTAGACTTGCATTGCATGTGCTGTTGTACCTCTGTGGCCGAAACAGTGCCTGGCTAGTTGTGGGTGCTCAGCACTTAATGGTTAAGTACATGGATGATGATAGGAAGAAAAGGCAGTGAACTCGGTTCAGAATACCCTCTGTGCTCTATGCAGGTGGGGCAGTTATATGTTGGGACAACAACTGTGTGCTAGCTCAGTGCCAGGCCCTGACGGACCACTCACTGCCCAGAGATGAATGGTACACCAGACCTTAATCCAGGGCCCTCTTCAGTATTTGGATCATGGTAGTTTCTACTTCTCAACAGTGTCTGGAACAAGGGCTATTTTAGAATGACTTTTCCCAAAGTAGTGGGGTGACCTCTGGGTTCAGAGGATAGGCTGGATCTTCAGACATTAAGCTTAAGCCAGTCCTGAGAATTTCGGTGTACTTCAGTGTCTCTCAGAAGCATCCAGCTAAATATGGTCATTTATTTATTTATATGACTTCCTTGTCTAAGCAATCTCAGTGCTCTTCTTGTCCTTCCTTCTGTTTTCCCCACATGAGGAGACAGGGCAAGCTCCCTCCACCCCCATCCTATGTCCTAAATTCCTGGTATTAAAGAATTAGTATGAAGGTTTGATATTCCTCCTAATTGTCATGGTTGAAAGGGGTTGAGAGTGAGTTGATCTCATGCCCTCCCTTGTTCTTTCCCTCCCTCCCTTCTATCACAATCTTGAGCCTTTGTGCTCTGCAGTTTTTCCTAAGGACCAAACTGCGATCTCATTCTTGTGGTTTGCATCTTTGAAGTCTCCCTTTGATCTTTGAGGATTGGAAGCCAAGTATGGACAAGAGGAGGGTGAGAAGCATGGCTTGCCAGAGCATGGAGTGAGCTCGTAGGCACATTCCGTCATTTTTGCCATACGTGGTTGTGCTGACTCTCTTGGGGGAAACGGCCTGCAGTTCCATTCCCCACGGGGGAGCAGGAATTGTTGCTGTCAGGCCAGCAGCCAGGAGGATATTTATAGTTGTAGTGAGTGGCTGCAAGCCCACCCTGGTTCTGGATATGCCGCCCGCCTTAAAGTCCCCCGTGTTCTTCAACCAAACCCTGCCCTTGTTGGCCAGACAGTAGTTAATGATGAAGCCGGGAGGACTGCAGGATGTGGCCCGCGTGATCGCCTTGGCGGCTGTCGGCCTGCAGGTGCTTGTGCTTTGTCTGACCTGAACCTCCAGCGGAAGAGCAGGTGTCCCCCCCTCCCCCACCTCTGTGCAGGGCTGCAGTGGTGGCCTGGCCTTTCCCTGAGTTGGCTCCATTGACATGGTGCCGACGGACCACTCACTGCCCAGAGTCCACTTTCCCTGTGCCACAAGTCACAAGGTCCAGGTGGGGTTGAGGTTTATGACACCGAAAGAAAACGTGGGTCATGAATTTAGCTCATTTCTCCTTGAATTCAGGCCAGATATTTAGACTTGCCTTGCAAAAGGGGCCAAAATCAGGTGACGGTTTGCATAATTTAGCTCCCATTAGCATAGAAGGATTAGAGGAGAAAAGTGAAAGGGTAAGTTCTAACAGGGAAGAACCCAGAATGCAACGTTTTGTTGTTGTTTATGTGATAAAGCATAACATGTGCATTTGTATGAACCGGTGGGTGTTTTGTGGGTGGCGTGATGGTTCATCTGTTAGTTCGCATGTGCAAGTGACAGAAAATGCAGCCTAGACTAGTCTTAATAAGACGAAGACACTAATGGCTGCCATTCTGGGGAGGCCTGGGCAGGGGAGGTTTCTGATCTGGGTTGACCCAGGACTCAAGCAGTATCCCTGGGACCCTGTTCTTCCTTCCTTATTATTCTTTCTCTGTCAGCTCTTTTCTCATGCAGCCTCTCCCTTGTGGTAGCGAAGTGGCTATGGCATATTCTCTCAGGTTCAAGTATAATGAGAAAAATCAAGCTTTTTTTTTTTTAGCAGTTCCTGTAAAATCCAGAGAGGTCCAATCTGATTTGACCAGCCGAGGCTACATCCTACCCCACAGTCGAATGCAGTGTGCTGATTGGTGTAGCCCCAGTGTTCAGGCAGACTAGGAGGGGGCATATCCCCAGTCCAAAGTCAGTGGTGGTAGGAATGGGTGGTGGTGGGAGTGGTGAGTACCCAAGCAGTGCCTACAAAACGATTCTTTGAAGTACATATTGGAGGCTTTGTCTCTTGCTGTCCTGATAGTCTCTTGCTCTTGGACCTCCTGCATTGTTGCATAATGGTTATCACCTGGGCTTTCAGGAAGGGCTACCTTCTGGGTGTGTTTTCTAGGTGAGCCTGGTGTCCCCTAGAAGCTGAGGGCCAGTGATTTTGCTGATGCCCCAGGGATGCTCACTGCAGGATATCAAATTGCAGGAGGTCTTAATGGCTGCCCTGCTAGGTAGCTTCATGGTGTGACATTAGCTTCCACCATTTGCCGTTACATCAAAGATTGTGGCTGGACAGCCATTCTGGACATATGTTTTATATGTCGCGGAGAACACGTGTTCTCTTTCTCTCTGGCCATTCAGATTCATTTTGGGTCACTGTCCTGTCGGCTTGGGGCTGAGGAGAGGGGAGGGAAGGCTGCATTTTGGCAGCGCTTCAAGCCTGGAGCAGCATCCTGCAGCCAGCACCATAAGCTGTATAATTTGTCCACAGAGGCCTATGCATTATAGAAATGAAAATTCCTTCTCTGACAGCCTTCATTGCTTAGCACGCAGCAATTTGGCTGTCAGAAACAGCTGGCCCTGCAGGGTGGGACAATGGAAAGGCGAGACCAGAGAGAGGCCAGTGCTTACTCAAATCTCCCACTGTGAGAGGATCAGGTTTCGGAGACTGTCATTAACAACAGACTGCCAGGGGCTGTGAGGCGAACTTCCAGGGAGCAGGAGCCTGTGGCTCAGACAGTTAGTGATTTTCCCTTTTTATTTATTTATTTTTTTGCTGAATGGAACAAAAAGATAAATTAAAAATAAACTATTAACCTTCACGGACTCTCCCATTTTGGCGTTCCCTAAATGTTCTGTTTGTGCCTTTTACTTGGTCAGGAGCTTTTGTGGGAAAGTCAGTCCCTTCTAATTTAGGTATAGCAGCTATTGGTGCATTTTAGAAACCTGGAAAAAGGAGTGGGGATGAAGTGCCTAAGGCGTTGCCTGACATCAGCACATTTGAGGTCTGCGACCTTTAGGTTCTACTGATATAGAAGCAATGCTGGAAGGACCCACATTGAGGGCCCATGGAGCCATGTTCAAGCATGAAGTAGAAAGCCCATATATACTGTCCCCACTGCATGTGCTGGGGGCAGGAAAGGGGCAGGGTTGCTGGGTGGCTTGAGCCACACAGCTCTGCCTTGTGAATCTGCAGTGTGGCTGGCTCAGTGCATTTTCCTGTATTGATTCCATGACTCACGGAGCATGATCTCAGCAGAAAGCACACTTAAACTACAGAGGAGACAGCTGTCTGTTACAGGAGGACATGTTTTCTGGGTTCGGTGGCGCCAATTTTTTTTCCTATTAGTTTGTAAACTAGAGATGTACTCACTCACTGGTATTGTCCCATAAAGGGTCTTTTTTATTTTCCTTTTTGAAAAAAAAAAAAAAAAGCATTCTTTTAACAATCATCTAAATATGCTTGACTTATTTCACAACTGAACTTCCCATCTAGGATGCAGTAATATTTTTTCCTTTTTTTTTTTAAGCTACATGTCAAAATGGGCTCCCCCCCCCCCCCCGCCCATACACACAACACACAGCAAATGTCTAGAGGAAGTCTAAAGAAATGTGGTGGGAAGCATTTTGCCTTTTTGAAGTGAACAGCATTTCAGAGATATTGGTGGCTCAAGATAAGTTTGGCTATTGGAATTTAGTTGTTGTTCAGTGTGGCTGGAGCTGTATTTCCCCTGTTCCCTCTAAATCTGTTTCCCTTTTATATGATAGAGGCTGAAGTTCCCAGATGTTGTTTGGATTAACGAGTGTGTATGTGGGGAGGGGAAAAAAAAGCTTTCTTAATGATAATAACAGAGTCAGACTGGCTGGTTCTGTACTGACAGGAAAATGGAGAGATAAAAACTCCATTAATGGTGTGTGCACTGCCTAAGTAGCCAATAAAACAATGCTGTCCTCACTGGAAACCGGTTCCAGACTGGCAGCGCCCGTGCCAACTGCAGGAGACAACAGCTGCAAAGAGGGGCAGAAGTATTCAGTCAAGAGTCTGTGTTAAGTGACTGGCTTGGGGGCGGTTCTTTTGTTCTCCTCCTCTTCCTCCTTCGTCCTCCTCCTCCTCTTCCTACTTTTGCCCCTTTTTCCTGATGAGCCCTTCTTAATGCTCGAGGTTCCAGAAACTGAACCACATCTGATTAAAGCTTAATGGTTACTTGCAGAATGAAGTTGGCTGGCTGGTGGTTTCCAAGCCTATCTTTCTGGGTTAGTTTGATTTTATGACAGCAGAAATTGTTAATTTATATAAAATGTATCCAAGAGTTACTGTCAAAGTTTGATAGTTCTAGTTAAGAACCAGGAGAATAGTCACTTGTCAAAGATGTAACACTGTAGTTCCCCCCAAATATCTTTGAATTTCTATGCTTAAAATTAGTAACAAATTTTTATTTTTTTATTTTTGGTCATATCTCATTTTGGAGAGTGGCAAAGGCTGGGTTAAGTCATGTTTATTCTGCGTGTACTTCTGAGTAAAGCCTTCTGCTCAGACCCTGGGCCAGCAAAGCCACTCTAACTTGGGGAACTTACTCTCTCTCCTGGCCAGGTGAGCCTCAGGTCGCCAGAAGAGGGAAGGAAAGAGGCGCTAGTTGAGAGGAATAGAAAGGCAGCTCTGAAAATTCAAGAGAGGTGACCTGTCGACCTAAGTCCTGTACTCATTTCCTGTGAGTTAAAATCTATCACTCTGACTTTTTACTTTTTGGCGTATGAGGGGGAGAGAGTAGATACATATTTGAATGTTTACTTTTCTGCCACGTCCTGTGCCACAGACTTTCCATATACAGTGGGGCCTTGACTTACGAGTTTAATTCGTTCCGTGACGGAGCTCGTAACTCAAATTACTCGTATGTCAAATCAAAAAGCGAACGAGTTAGACACGTGATGCTGGGCTGATGTTGTGGCGTTCACTGTGACGTTTGCTGCACCAACTAGCGGTGGGGTATCTGAAGCTGGCTCGTAACCTGAATTTTAACCCGCAACTCAAAGCAAAAAATCGGCGGAGAGACGGCTCGTATCTCGAAAAACTCGTTAGTCGGGACACTCGTAAGTCAAGGCCCCACTGTATGAGAAAGTTGGTATCTGCAGCCTTCCTTTTTCAGGTAAAAGGGACAGAAATCTTGAGGAATTAAGTTTCTCAGGGCAGTAGAGTCTGTTCTTCCCATGCTTGGGTGCAGCTGGAATGAAACAAGTGATATGAACCAACAGTATGTTATTCATTGCCCATAATTGCAGTGGACATCCAAAGAGGAGCTGTGGGGCTTTATCCAGTGGTTGGCAAACCGCGGCTCGTGAGCCACATGCGGCTCTTTGGCCCCTTGAGTGTGGCCCTTCCACAAAATACCACGTGCGGGCGCGCATGTACAGTGCGATTGAAACTCCGTGGCCCATGCGCAGAAGTCGGTATTTTGTGGAAGAGCCACACTCAAGGGGCCAAAGAGCTGCATGTGGCTCGCGAGCCGCAGTTTGCTGAGCTGCAGTTTGCAGACCACTGATCTAGACCCATCAGAATGCTGGTGGTCGGGGTAGGGACACACACTGCTTTTATTTTATTTACGTATTTAAATATGTTTTTATTAATTTGTAGAGAGAGAGGAAAGCAGAGGGTTAGAGAGATAGAAACATCAATGAGAGAGAAGCATCATCATGGATAGGCTGCCTCCTGCATGCATCCCATTGGGGACTGAGCCCTGAGCAGGAATTGAACCAATGACCTTTTGGTTCATGGGTTGATGCTCAACCACTGAGCCATGCTGGCCTGGCCACACATTGCTTTTAAATCCTGGAAGGTCTCTGCGGAGGGGGAGAGACAGTCCTTTATTTTTCAGCACACTCCCTCGAGTGCGTGCCCTTCGTCATGCACACGACTGGGGATGGGGACTCAGAGCTGAAGAGGACAAAGTCTTGCTGTCAGAGGGTCACAGCATTTCCTGGTGGGCAAAGCCGGGGGCAGAGGGAAGAAGGATGGGTGTGAATCTTGAGAAGAGTCCCTGGTGCTGGCCTGGCTGGGAGGGAGGCTTGTCCAGGTTACCATCCAGAAATGGAGGGCTTGGAGCTCAAAGTGAAGACGCTGGATACAAGAGCAGGGCAGAGCAACGAGTCATGATTTTAGTGTAACCCGTGTTTCCCTTTAGAAACTACCTGTGGATTGTGAGTGATCTGAAGGATCCTAGCTGCAGACCTCTCTCTCGCAGGCCACTTCCAGCCGCACCACGTGGCCAGTGGCCACAGTATCTCAAGTGTGGCTTCTTCTCTCTTGTGACTAAAGATGGCAAAGTGAGATCCAGGCAAAAACTGTGTCTTTAGATAGAGCCTTTATGTTAGTCTTTTTTTTTTTTTAAAAAAAGTATGAGGTGTAGTTTTTCTTTAGATGGCCAACTTGAGAGACTGTTCTGTGGAAATACAGTTCCTCGGCGATTCATACTAGATACTGAATGGCCTTTGGCATGTCCTGCTTGCGCTACGGTGCCAGCTTGTCTTTTTCTAAATGTCAGGGCATCACTGTGTTAATTTCATGTGTTTAAAGGACTTGAGTGAGTTCTAGATGTGACACTTGGGTTTTATAGTATAAATTATTCCATAGTATTCTTTTAAAAAAAATACATTTTTATTGATTTCAGAGAGGAAAGGAGAGGGAGACAGAGATAGAAACATCAATGATGAGAGAGAATCACTGATTGGCTGCCTCCTGCATACCCCCCACTGGAGATTGAGCCCACAACGCGGGTATGTGCCTTTGACTGGAATCGAACCCGGGACCCCTCAGTCCGCAGGCCGACGCTCCATCCACTGAGCCAAACCAGCCAGGACTCCATAGTATTCTTGATAGATATTCACATATACATCCATATTGATAAAGAATAGATACATT
Source organism: Myotis daubentonii (assembly GCF_963259705.1). Classification (NCBI taxonomy): domain Eukaryota; kingdom Metazoa; phylum Chordata; class Mammalia; order Chiroptera; family Vespertilionidae; genus Myotis; species Myotis daubentonii. Next base: position 57,893,513 of record NC_081846.1, read on the forward strand.
ATATTAAATTAAAGGTGTTATTGGCTGATTGGTTGGTGGTGACTTGTGTTCAGTTTTCTCTTCATTATAGATAACCCTTGGGGGGATGGAGTCTATATACTTGTCATCAATGTGAAATTTTAGTCTATCCATAAACTTTACTGGCTGAAGGATCCTTGCTTTCACCATTGGTTTTCAGTCCTGCTGTGGGGCAGAGCTGGATTGCAGTCCATTGTGACTATTACAAGTGATTTATTATTCGTTATGGAAGTAAAGAAGTTTGACACACTTCAAATCCAATTCCGCAATACACTCTCCTTTGCCTTTTATTATGCCTTCCAGAGTGAGAAAAGAATTGAATTCAAAGGCATGACAAAGTGACTGTATTTTGTAGTTGTTACAATGTAAGAGCTATTAAGAAAAGGAAGGAAATGAGTATCACAAAAGTCAAGATTATGTTTCTGATATTAAGAGCAACATCAATAATAGTTAGGGCTTACCCTTTAAAGGTGGTTATATATCATGTTCTATTCTAAGTGCTTTACATATATTCACTCATTCAATTCTTATAATTAGTCTGGGAGACAAGCACACTTTTTAAAATCTTGATTTTGCGGATAAAATCAATGGGGGCACATTAAGTTATGCACCTAAGGCTCTGAGGGTAGCAAATGGCAGGGCCTGAATCCTAACTCTATGTGAGATAGAAACATTGATCAGTTGCACTCCCTCACGTACCTTGACTGGGAATCGAACTGGCAACCTTTGGGTGCACTGGACAACGCTCAGCGAAGTGAGCCACACCGGCCAGGGCCCAATTCTGGGTTTAACTACAGCATAGGGCAGTAACATGATACTGATTGAGGACACCTTGGCATGGGGTAGGGCATGGAGTGCTGATAATTTCTTTAAAAAATAAAATTAGGGCCTTCACTGAAGGTTGTAGCTGCATTTTCAGTATAGTATGTGGATTGAATATATATTCATAAATATGTGTTACATATGTGTGTGTATGTACTGTATCCATGAATTCATACTGTATTTGAGAAATGGCAGTAAACGTGTGTAAGATAGTTTCTTTACTATTCTTGCTGTTGGATGTATAATAAACCTTACATTTGGGAACCTCTCGTCTCCTGCTAGAGAGAGAACATATTCACATATGGAAGCTATGGAAGCTTTTTCCAACCCTGGCATGCCCCCCTTCTTCCTTGGAATATTCATATTTGTTTGCTTCCCCCCCCCCCCCAAAAAAAAATTACCTTCCATATTGGATCTTGCCTTAACTGAAGGCATTAGGTATTGACTGACTCTGAAGGAGGAGTTGAAGTGTGTGTGTGTGTGTGTGTGTGTGTGTGTGTGCGCGCGTGCGCGCTCGCGGGCGTGCTCTAAAAGTTTATGTAAAATGATATTTAAAATAAAATAACTTATAGACATGTATCTGATCCACTCTTCATATGTCCAAAGTGGAAGAACTCGGGAAGGACACCTCACGGTTGTGTTAAACCAGTCTAAATTTGGTTAAAAGTTCTAGGAGTCTAGGAGACACAGTTGAATTTATGCCAGGATGTGTTGTCTTAAAATAAACTTGACTGCACAGCAATGCTGGTAGAACCAACAAAAATGCTGCACATGAAACAACTAAAATGTTAAAAAAAAAAAAGGTTATTATCGAAGAGTTCCCTTCTCCGATACTTAATGCGTTCGAAATTAGAACTAACAGAAGCTAGCTTTTTCCTTCCTGCCAATTTTAGAAAATAAGCCATTCTTAAACTTCCAGAACAGTATCATTTCCCTCTGGGATTTATAAAATTAAAAAGCAGAATCAGGGAGACAAGTGCTTATGAAATGGATGAGAGTTTAGTGACCTGAAACTCAGTGGAATTTTTCTCAGAGTTGTTGACAGCGTGAAGGGTAAACACAGGCACTTGCGAATGTTTTTATATCCTTTTTATACTCATGTCGCACTTTCAGCGTCCTGTCTTCTGACTGAAAGAATCCCATCTCAGCGATATTCAGCTCACTTCCTAGCTCCAATGGAGAGCAGTTTCCAGGCGCTTTATCATGCAGTTGAGGAAGACTAGTTAGTTAACCCATCTGTCTCTGGAAGAACTTGGAGTGACAGGATTCTGCTGGGCTGTCGTGTTCCACCTGGGGGAGGACAGGGCTGGTAACTTGCTCATCTTCTTAGCGTGTCTTGAATTGCTTTTCAAGGCAAGCAATGTGTGGCATAAAGTTTATATCTTTATATCCTATATAATAAAAGAGTAATATGCAAATTGTTCCCTCAACCAGGAGTTCGACTGGGGGTTCAATCAGGAGTTCGACCAGGGGGTGGGGCTGGCCCTGCCTGATCAGTGTGTGTGTGTGTGTGTGTGTGTGTACATACACATGTTCATAGACACACATTATATGTATTTTTTTAAGGTTTGTGTCCCCCCCCCCTTTAATTGTTGCTTGGACAAATAGAGCACGTTTTAAGTGAGAGTAGTGTTATTAAAACCATGATGAAGATTTAATTTCACATTAAATTCTGGGTCAGTTGGGAATTTGGGTTTTGATGGTAAATATAGATTGTATTAATTGTCAGGGAAGTGGCTTCTTAAGAGTTGCAATATCACAAAATGATCAAAAAGCTGATGTTTCAACTTGTGCTGTTGTAAATTAATCACAGGTGTGGAATCTTGAGGCTTGTGATGAAAAGACTGCTAAGGATCAACTTCAGGCATGTTTTATTGTATAGAATTAATCTATAAAAATGAATCTTGGTGCAAAACTATGTGCTCTAATTAATAGCAACTCAAATCAAGAAGCTGTAATTCCATTAGTGGACTGAGTGCTTAATGATACTTGAGATTGAAAATATAGAAAATGTCTCTACTTTGTGGTTACTCGCGTAAATTACTGAAGTAAGGAATCCAGAGATTTAAGTATGATAGATAATGTAGTCTTGATACTAGTACATGCTCCTGGGAGCGGACTCATCCCCACCTTCCCACTTCTCATCACTCCCACCCCAAAGGATCCTGGGACCTAAAGGAGGATTCTAGAGGGTTTGCCCTGATTCTAGGTAGGCTGGCTTCTGCCGTGATCTTCACTTGCTACATCCTTCCTGCTTTTGCACCTTCCCTTTTATTTTCTCCCGACACCTAACATTTCCCATCTTAGAGCCTGCTCCATTTTAATTTTCTGCCATGTTACCCTCTGTCTGCGCTGGATGGTGATTTGCAGAGTCTCCGTCTCCTCATCTGCTAGGTGGGTGGTGGTTGCCTGTTTTATAGTTGGGGACTGGAGTTCAGACAGTAACGCGCTCAAGGTTCCAGAGCCTGGGAAGTGACAGACATAGGTCCAGCTTCCAAACTGATTCCAAGCCTCTGGCTCTTCCCACAAAAATGAATCTGGATACAGTATGTCCCTGTCATTAACAGGCACAGCACAGCATAGACTCAATGGCTAAAGTTGTACAGAAAAAAGGTAGAAGAGCTTTCTGACTAGTTTTTAAAATAATAGTTTTATTGAGTTAGTTCATTTACCAAAACTCCCCTTGTATGGTGTGCAGTTCAGTGGCTTTTAGTAAATCCAGAGTTGTGCCACTGTCATCACTATCTGTTAGAACGTTTTCAACACCCCCAAAAGAATCTATCAGCATGTAAGACTGATTTTTAAAGCTAAAATCACTCAAGTTGAAGTCAAAGGTTGGGCTCCCAATCATCCTGTGACGCGAATGGGACAGAAGCTGAGTTCCTGGACCAGCCCCACAGTGGATACCAGTGTTGATTGCCCATAAAGGAATCCTCCAGAGCAGTAAATTCTCAACCATTTTCTTAAAAACATGCCCAATTTTGATAAACTCAAAAATCTCACATTCTTCTGCCCATTTCTACTGTGAAAAACAATAGGATTTTGACTTTTTTTTTTCTAAACACATTTATGTTTTGGATTTTTCTAAAATATATCTGCCTCCCCCATTATTTTGATTGGAGAATCAGCTGCATCTCAAGACTTCTAGGTCATTTTATTGCAGGTTTGCTTGGACATATTAAATGAATCAGTACAGTCATGATTTGAAATGACTCATGCATTGAGCAATTCCATGTGTAAGCTTAGTGATCCCAGCCAGTGAGTGCTAATAACAGGCAAGTTTATTCCTCGGATCTTCCTACTTAATATTTAACTTGGTCCATTGCCTCCTTTCTGTTACCTTCTTTATGCTTATTAAATTAAGTTGAGTTACATTATATAGCAATTTATACGTTTGTTCCTTTCACTGTGTGGTATAGAAAGGTTGGGGTTGGGAGAAGGGCTGGTGGGGTGGGGAAGACCATTAAGAAGATAGCATTGTCATGAGAAGAACTCATCTTTTTCCCACTCTGGTCCCTGGCACCTTGACGGATGACATCTGGAAGGAAGCCAGTGAGTTAGAGCCCAGCCACGGGAATTGTATCAGGGCCTGGTGCCAAGTGACAATCTCGGGGATAATTTTCTGGGGAAAAAATTAACATTTTTCTTATAAGATGAGGCATCTTCTTTCTTACATTTTATTGACAACATTGAAATTTCCAGTAATATTACAGTGTTAGCATGGCATTGAGTGTTGTTCTCAAGTTACTTCTCTGTATATGTAATTTAGAAAAAGATTGTGCCTATAGTATCAGAGTGGGAATACTTCCTAGTTTCCATATGTAAGTCATTAGGAAGCTAGGATTTAGAGTACACGTTTTGTTTACACATTGTTTTTTTGTAAGAAACACTTTACTTCTCTCTTAGTCTTTATAATTTAGGATTTGAGAGAGTTTTTGTGTGTGTTTTTTTTTGCTTTGAATTAATAGCTATGACAACACTGAGAGTGGATTCTGGTAAGCCTGCCTCCTTTTTCCCATTAGCATAATTTTTATTGTTCATTTCCCGTGGAGGGTTTCTCTTATGCTTTGAATTCATTATCATGGTTCACCCACCCATCCATCAACATTTATTAAGGACCTTATGCTTACAAGACTATACCTGATGTTTCAGAGATGAAAAATACTACTTTGAGGAATCTGCAGATTCACTAGGCAGTGAAATAAATTTAAAAAAAAATGAAATGTACCATTTAGATTCTGTGATCATTCAGTTTTGGGATTATAGATGAGGGTACATATAACTCAGACAGGGTGTGAGCCTGGGGGTTTCAGGGAAGGCTTCCATCAGGAGGTGATTCTTGAGTTGATCCTGAAACATAGCAATTTGTCAGATGGAAGCAAGCATTTCAGGCAAGCAAGTGCAGAGGCAGGAGGTGAACAAGATTGTGGTGTCCTCAGGGAGCTGTAAGGTGTGATTAGGGTCAGGGTACCTGTGGGGTGATGGCTAGATGAGGTTGGAGAGGTCTTGGGCCGGGTCATGGAAATCAGGTAATTTGCACATACTAAGGAGAGCCATTGACAGCTAAGCTGAGGACAGGCAGCTCAAGGGACATTGACTGCACTGTGGCAGGTACACAGAGGAGATCATGGGAGAGGCCGTTGGAGTGCTGCTGGTGGGAAAAGGTAGGGCTGGGACAAAGACAGGTAAATGTCTTCGTCATAGGATTGGTCATCGGTGGTTCCATTGCCTGAGACAGATCATAAAGGAAGATGAGCAGGTTTGAGGTGGTGGGTGAGGTGGACATGCTCACTTTAGTTTTGCTCATCTAGTTTCCCTGCTTTGGGAACTGGAGGTATTCTCATGCCCCTTGAGAGGCTGTATCAATAGACCCCACAGTTATTATGTTCCTTTTTGTGTGTTTTCTTATTCAATTATCTTTCAGTTGGCAAATAAATTATTGATACGCAAATCAGATTGAAAGCAACCTACTGTGAGTTACTAACTAAATTGCTAAATAAAATGAGAAATGTTACTCTTACTTTTTTTCTTAATGAATGGGTTGCATGCCGTCTTAGTTGAAGAGTAGGTGGAAAAGCCATCTCTAATTAAAGAGGTAGCCTTTCCTGTTAGCGTAATTTTTAAGGAATCCTGCTAGAAATTGTAAAAGAAATATCTAAACAGAGGATCTTTGAGCTGGAGGGAAGCTTAGCAAGTTGGGCCACCATTCTCAGTTTATAGTTCAGAAAAAATGAATGCCAGAGAGGATAAGCGACTTCCCAGTCACAGAACTGTAGTAACAGGGTATGTCTAACTCATTAGTTCAGTGTTCTCTCCATCGTACCTTGATGAATCCCTGCGAGAATACCATCGGGATTATAGGGCAGAGTATGAAGAACTCAAGGCTGCTTCCTCAGTGTAGACCCAGAATCTCCTGACTTCTTGACTTTAATCTTATTTTAAATCAACATCACTGTTCATCAGTCAGCAAATACTTGTTGACTATCTAGTATGAAAGAAATGTTATTATAAAACCAAAAAGATAAATAAGAGACTGTTTTTCTCTTCAACAAACTTGCAGGTTAACTTTTCAGATCACTCATTACAGGACTGGCAATTATGTAATATAAAATGTGTAGCTTGTCTGATATGATTATGGAGGTGTAGTCTGAACACAGACACACAATAACAACAACAAGAAAATAAAGCCATACAATATATTGTTTACTATTTATTTTTACTTTACTCAGTCGTTTTTGTTTGCTTGTTACCTTGTTTTCTCTGCATGGGAGGCAGGCAGTTTCATTCCTAGTCCTGAAATGTCTTTATGCCTGAAATGTCTTTATGCCACACATACAGATAATATATTGAACCAAACAATTAGAAAAAGAATGCTGATGCCTTTTATTCAGTTTCTTCTCATTGAACCTAATTAGGGAAAGTGATCTGGTGAAAATTTTATTTAGATTGCTAAGTGGCATAAATATTTGCAAGAGGGCATTGGAGGAATGGTTTTTAAAAGCTTTAGTTTTCTGTTCATTTGTTTTGGTACCCCCTCTTTTGCAGCAACCCTCTTCAATATTTCTGGAAATTTCTGTAGATACAGTTTTGAAAAACTTAACTTTAATTTGGAGTAGTTGTTTAGTTGACAAATGTATTAAGAAAATGTATTGCCATTCTAAAGTAAAGACTGCCTTTATGAAGTAGTACTTTTTCTATAAGGCTTGATATATTTATGTTTCTTGTGTTAACCTGTTTCATTCAAATAAGAGTATTTGTAACTTTGTGCACTGTTTTGAATTTAAGTCCAGGGTAGAAACTTAGCTATTTACTGATAAAGAAGTTTTCTTGACCAAATTTATGAGCTTGAATTTGTTAATGCTTTTGTTTTCTTCTGTAATTTTAAGCTTCGTTCACACCACAGATACCTAAATAAGTTTGGTGTGACGCCAGAGCCGGCTTTGGGCATACAGGAGGATGTTGGATGCAGGGTCCCTACTGTGAAGAAGCTCCCCATAGAAGCTTTGCTAATATCTATCGGTCTAGTGGTCTAGTGAAGGTATGTATACGCAGGAACCCCAGCGCAAAGGTTAGGAGTAACAATGCAGACACCCCTTTAGAAAACCAGAACATCTGGTCTGGCCCTGTGGGTGGCATCCCTGTGAATGCTTACAAAGTGCTTTGAGATCATTAGATGATGAAAGCCTTTACAGCATTCTGTGTGAGGGTAATCATCAAGGATTACACGCTACTGAGAGACCACAGATAAAACGCGGTGTCTCCTGGTGATGAGAGCGCTGGAGTGCTGCGGAGTGGGAGTGGGATCCACACACACACACAAGCTGCACCCGGTACACTGAGAAAGACCAGCCAGTTACCAGGGAAATCTGGATCTGTTTTGGGAGGAGTGGGTTGGGAGGATAGAAGAAATGGCTTGTTCCTCCTTTGTTACCTCTGCCTATTCTCCATCCCTCTCTACGTAAGTTGTGCTAATTCCTCATTCAGAACCTTTTTGAGGCTTAGATACAGCTGGGGTAGAGCCACTTGGGTTTGGGCTGGTGGGGTGTCTTGAAACTCAGAACTCATCCAGGAGTTGACATGACTCCATGGAGCAGCCGCAGACTCATGAACTGGGTGAGGACTCACAGGATTTGAAAAATTAAAACCTACGGGATGAGGGAAGATAGGATAATAAGGGGGGAAATGTGACAGATCCATTGAATTTCTTTATTGAGCTACTAACTGCTCTACAAGGTCTACTATGCAATTGGTGACGGTAGCTGACCAGAAATGCTCCTTCCTTTCCAAACTGGTTAACAGAAGACACCATTGGGCATTGTGTAGGGAAAGAAATAAGAAAAGAAAAGGAGAAGGCAGGAAGGGAGAAGGGAGAGAATGCGTGAATTATGTGGGATACCTAGGAGTGAGGTGTGTGTTTCTTTGTCTCCCTGTCTGTCTTTTGTTGAATCTTTTCCCTGAAGTCACACCTCCTGTCTAGTGGGAGTTGACAAAAGGGAATTCTATTTTAGACTCGAGCCTACCCATCTGGTGTCTGGATTTCTTCTAAGTTGCCACTAGTGGGGTGATGAGTACGGGGCATTATTTCTTCATGTTCTTCTCTTGCACAGACCTTTATATTTATTTAAAAACTGCTATTTTTTATGAGACAAAGTGGTCAAATTTTGACCTTTCTATATGACTCAACCTAATCAGTTCTCGTGATTCTCTGTCTTCATCATTGCTCCTTAACTATTGCGTTTATAGTAATAGTTCCCACTTATTAGCACCCACTGTATGTGATGTATGTCACATGTGGCAACTCTACAAGAAAGTCATGGTGCCCATCTGGCCTGTGAGAGACTTGGCTCCCACACTTGGCCCAAGATTACATGTCTAGTGATTGGCAGTGCTGGGATCAATCCAGGACTTTTTGGTTCAAGCCTAGAACCCTCTTAGTGCTATAGAATCCCACAGCCATGTTCCCTTAGGTTTTCTCCTGGGTCCTTGTGCTTCATCTTTCTAGCACAAATAAATGAGTCTTTGGCTGGACAGATGAATGGATTCAGATGAGGATGTTTGAGATTATACATATTAGAGGCCTGGTGCATGGATTCGTGCACCGGTGGGGTCCCTCGGCCTGGCCTGTGCCCTCTCACAATCTGGGACCCCTCGGGGGATGTCGGACTGCTGGTTTCGGCCCGATCCCTGCAGGCCAGGCTGAGGGACCCCACTGGTGCACAAATCCATGCACTGGGCCTTTAGTATGCATATAAGATCTTTGGTTAATCTCTTCCCACCCCACCCTTCCCCCTTCCCTCTGAGATTCATCAGTCTGTTCCATGTTTCCATGCCTGTGCGTTGAGTGTCTGCCCCCTGGTGGTCAGTGTGTGTCATAGCTATTGGTTGAATGGTCACTTAGGCATATATATATATATATATATGTATATATATATATATATATATACGCTTAATTATACTCACTTCTGTCATAATCCACAGTGAATGCTTCTCATTTCAGCCAAATTATAATTTAAATTCTGGAGGAGAAAGAAGTCCGGTACTTGGGCCTTAAATCTGTTCCTGGGGCCAAAGCATTAGGAAATCTCCTTGTCACCCTGTCTCCACTTTGGCTGGTCTTCTCTCTAGGCTTTGAGAGAGACCTTAATCTTTTCCTTAAAAGACCCTAGAGACTTTGTTCTTCTTCATGCCTGCCTTCTCTCCACACCTCTTTCCGCTCCATTCTTTAAAAGTTAGTGAGTTTGACCCCTACTTGATATTTAAATATATACCTGAGAAAACAGTGTTTCCAATGCAGAACTCCTTCCCAGGGTTTCTTTGAGCATTTCTAAATTCTGAAAAAAAAACACAAAAAAAACACTTAATCAGGTAAATAGGGAAAAGTGTTGTAATTCTCCCGTGAGAATTAAACAATCAACAGAGTCATTTGTAGAGCTGAGGAATCCACTGAGGTCAAGTTGAAAGCTAACCTATGGAGTTGAAGGATAACACTGACATTTCCCAGATCCAGGACAGGATGGGAGCCCAGAGGAGAGAATCGGTCATGATTACTGGTAGATGTTGATGTTGCTATGTTGTAGATTACATAGCCCCGTCTGCTGCTCCTGGTGAGTCATCCATGCAAATAAAATAATATGTTTATATGTACAGCATAGAGTACACAAATCCTATGAGTAGTATTCCAGGAAATACGTTTCCGAAACAAAATAAGTCTTTAAAATGGCCTTTTCAACATGTGATTCTGGGTAGTGCTATTAACTTTGCTTGTACATCCAAATGCAGGTTATTGCAGGGGTCAACACACTTTTTCTCTAAAGGGTCAGAGAGTAAATATTTTAGGCTTTGCAAGCCATATGGACTTTGTCACAACTATCCGCTCTGCTGTTTCAGTGTGAAAGCAGCTATAGACTATACATAAAATACACAAGTGGGCTGTGTTCCCGTAAAAGTTTTATTTACCAAACAGACTGAGGGCTGGATGGGGCCCGCTGTTGGACTACTACCCAGGGCTGTGCACTGGCATTTTCTGGCATTCGAGTATTTGTTATAGGCTACAATTCTTTGTCAATTCTATTAGTTTTTTTCTTACTTATTTAACAATTATGTTTAGATAGCCATAATAATGAGTAAGAAATATTGGGAAGTATTTTAAGAATAATTTATAATTGGAGGGATTCCAGAGAAATTCCTGGGAATTCTCACTTCTCATTCCCAAGTCCCAAAGGTTAATGCCTGTTGTATTTATATTTCTGATTTGGAAGCACCCAGAGAACAGGATCTGCGGTATCTCCCTGCTCCTCCGTACTTCCTGGTTCAATCAGCAGTTATCTTTTCCCAACGTTAAGTGGCGCTCCCTGTTCTTTGTGCTGTGTGGTGTCCCCTGAGTTTATCAGTTGTCTGCGGCATATGACCTACTTTCTTTCCCACTGGGAGATTGGGCAGCTTGGAAACCAGCTGAATCCTCCAGAATTACTAATAGATCAAACCTGTTTCCCCCCCCAAATCCAAGTGCCTGGAGTAGATTATTATTCTTCAAGGAGACACCACATTTTATACTCTTTGTTGTGACGATATTATATTAGAGCCAGAACAAGAGGATATTTGTAGTATTGTGCAGGTGATTTGTGTTATTGTTTGGGATTTATGTTTTTCTGCCATGGTTTTAGCACTTGTCTTATTCTCTCAGGGGGAGAAAACAGGAACGGGAACTAAGAATGTCTGCTATGGCTCTGGATGGTTTGGCTCAGTGGATAGAGTGTCGGCCTGTGCACTGAAGGGTCCCGGGTTCAATTACGGTCAAGGGCACATGCCTGGGTTGCAGGCTTGATCCCCAGAAGGGGCTGTGCAGGAGGCAGCTGATCAATGATTCTCTCTCATCATTGATGTTTCTATCTCTCTCTCCCTCTCCCTTCCTCTCTGAAATCAATAAAAAAATATATTTAAAAAAAAAGAATGTCTGCTATGAGCATTCAGTTCAGTTCTTGCAAACAGTCAAGGTGGAAGTTAACTTACTGGTAATTAATAACACAGATTTGAGAGTCAGCAAAACTTGGATTCTTGGATTTGCCACTTACTTAAAAAGTGTGATCTTGGACAGTTTTACCTAACCCATCTAACATTGTTTTCTTATCTTTTTTTTTAAAAAAATATGTTTTTATTGATTTTTAGAGAGAGAGGGAGGGAGAGAGTTAGAGAGATAGAAACACCATCCATAGGCTGCCTCCTGTACACCCGCTAATGGGGATCAAACCCGCAACTAGGGCATGGGCCCTAACTGAGAATCGAACCAGCGACCTCTTGGTTCATGGGTCGGCGCTCAACCACTGAATCACCACGGCTGGGCTTGTCTTTCAAATGGGAATATACTATCTTCCTCTCAATTTTTGTGTTGTTAGGATTAAATCGGATAAAACAAATGAGGTTAAGCACAGTTCTAGAACCAAAGGCTCACTAACTGATAGCTGGCATTATGAGTAACACTCAAAGATAGGAGGTATTTTGTGTGTCCCATGGGAAAGGAAACTGAAACACAGAGGTGAAATGATTTGTGGAAGCTCACATTTAGGAGGTTGGAAAACTGGGTGTGGCTGTTTCCTCAGTCCCTGCGCTTGCTAGCATGTGCTGCTGCCCATAGCAGTGTCCGTTAGTAGTAATCCTACAGCAAGATACACCAGGATTGATTTGGGTTGTGGGGTTTGAGTGGCTAGAAGAGAAAGTATGGTGTCAGGTGTGCATTATGATTTGATGCTTGTATATATTGTAAAATGATTGCCACCATACGTCTAGTTAACATCGGTCACCATACGAGGGGTGATGTCTGGAAAGGCCAAGGATTTGCAATATTTGGAAGCCATGATTTCGAGAGGCCAAGGATACAGTTGTGGCTAAAAAGTTGAAAGAACTTGCCCTGGATTTTTTTTTTTTCCTGTTGCTTAGCTGCTATGTTGACTGCCAAAAACTCGTTTGATTTTAAGTGCCTTTTATGCTTGCCTGTTAGTCAGCTCTCATCATTTGACAATGACTCAAGGTATGTTCTTTTAAATTGTATTACACAAAAAGGTAGTACTGTGGTAAGCCTGCAATTGGAGTTGGATTTCTCCTTTTCCCCCTCCTCACACTCAGCCTCCTCCACTTCCCAGGAATGTGCCTCTGACCTTTATGGGTCACATTTTCACAGGGCACGAGGCATGATTAGCTGCCAATAATTAAACCTCCATAGCCAAACACATGAGTTGGCTAAGGTTTTGGAAAAAAACTCAGCTCAGTGAAAGTTTTGTGACATGTTGCTGGAGTTTGCTATATAGATACTTATTTTATAGCACTGATTTTAATTGGTACATTGGTTTCTTTAAAAAAATTATTTTAAAAATCACACTTGGGGGTTTGAACATGACTGCTCTACACGACCTTTCAGGCTCTACCAAGCTTGCTTACTGGCATCAAGGGTGTTTGTGGGGAGTTTGGTTCTCACTAGGACGTTTGAAGAGTTAAGTGTCCAGAATTTCCTCTCAACTTGAGCGCCCACGTTACCAACCTGAGTTCTTCCTTGCAGGACACCACGGTTTTGACTTCCATTCATGGGGTGAGAGCTGATGAATTTTTAAAAAGATATGAAATTATGTTTAATTTGGAGACATGATATTTATTCGGTAGCTCTCGAACATCAACTATATGCTAGATGCTAGGTTCTGTGGAGAAAGGATATAGCAGCAGCAGAAGAATATGTGACCCTCGTCTAGTATAAATTAGATAAATTGAGATAAACTTAGGTCAAGGCAGAGGATTAAATGCCAGGTTGAGTCATATACACTATAAGTACCAGCGGAATTAGAGCGGAAAGATCTGGAAAGTAGAAGAATCACTGGAGAAAGCTGAACAGAGGCAGGAGAACCTGGACATAGTTTTGAAGAATGAGAAGGTGGTAGGGCTAGGGAAGTAGATGCACCTTTGTAATTTTTTTAAAAGTCCATATCTGGGTTTTAAAAACAGGATCAGAAAAATATGCACCAGCATTTTCTTATTTTCTTGCTTATCTCAACCTGCTCCTAAACAGTATGTACCTATAAATTAGACACGGAGGGCCCTGGGCAGGGCAGCTTAGCACTGGCCCTCTCCTAAAATGCAGTTGGTCTTTGGCAGCAGGAAAAGCAACTTCAGTGTGAATCTGCCAAATTTCCCTGGCCCAGCATCTTGGAAAATACCAGAATTTCAACAGTTTGTTCTGAAACTCAAGGTTTGTGAATGCTGCTTAGCTGATGAATTTGTTTTTAAGGATGTCCATTCTGTAAATGAATTTTTACTCTTTAACTTCACTAAATGATTGTTGAAAATGTCATATTTCTGGTTGACCTTTCTATAGAGGTGTGTGTGTGGGGGGGCGGGGGGCGCTGTTTGTATGCCTTATTTTTATTGCACCTTACAATTTTAAAATGAAATTGATCATGAGCTTCAGTTTGAACCGAAGCGAGGACAGGTTTGACATTATTTGTATGAATTTCCTTGAATTTCAAGGTTGATGTGATTTTCCTTCCAAATAATTATTGAGGAATGCTGCGTTTTGGGCTTGTTTTCTGCTTAGATGTATTTACGTGAAATTTCTCTTGGCAACATGTTCCTTGAGGTTAAAAAAAACAACACTGTTTTCCGAAAGGAGTAAGTTTTCTCAGTGTTTTGTGTCACTTAACTATTCGAATGGGAAAGTTTGGTTCTAATAAAAATTTCCTCTTCCTTTGGCCAGTGTTGATGTTTTGAAAGTCCTCCTAAAGGAAAAGGGAGCTCGGGAGGCTTTTTGTTTTTTGTCAGTTATCTAGAGCCCCTTCCCTTCCGCTCTGTGCTCCTTTTCCTTCATTGTTTTATGAGCCTTTGAACTAGATCTACCAGCAGCTGAGAATGGTGCTTGAAAATGGACCAAAACCAGATTGTTTGTGAGTGGACAACAAGAAACTAGTTGCTCGGGTACATGGGGTGCCTCTCAAGTGGCCGGGCATCCAAAAGAGACTTTCACTCCATTCTCTGCACCACTTGAACTTTATATTTTCAAACCAACTACATATAACAATTAATATATGCAAAGCCCTTGGTTTTATTTGTTGTTTGTTTGTTTTGTAATGATATATGGGATTTAAAAGAACATGATCTTGAAATTCACCAACGGCAGGCCTTACTTGGTTTTATGTCATGTGGAAAATTATTTGAGAGCAGTATGGATCTATGACTGATGGCGAACCTTTTGAGCTCGGCGTGTCAGCATTTTGAAAAACCCTAACCTAACTCTGGTGCCGTGTCACATACAGAAATTTTTTGATCTTTGCAACCATAGTAAAACAAAGATTTATATTTTTGATATTTATTTTATATATTTAAATACCATTTAACAAAGAAAAATCAACCAAAAAAATGAGTTCGCGTGTCATAGGTTCGCCATCACTGATCTATGACCTCAACATACTGCATGCCGGTGTTTTTCAACCCTCCCCATACTTGCTTTAACCATAAATCAGCTTTAGTTTTGTGGTCCCAATTGAAAGGCTTGTCAAGTATGCACTTCCTTTAGCCAGTACATTCCCAACTGCAGAATTTTCTTTTGCTTAGACGGTTTTTCTTTCTTCTTCCTCTCTGCAGCGCCGAGTCACTTGTGAGCATCGCCTTGGAGCTCCTGGGGATTTCTCATTATTCCAGGAGATTCCAGGCGCACGCCTCCCTCCCCACGTCCCTGGTGAACTAATGAGCGAAGCTCTGCACAAGAGCACAGCGCTTGAAGGACGGCAGGAAGATATGACCTGGAACCAGCTCTAAGGTAGCTGCGTCAGCTTCCCCAGGAGCTCGGAGCAGCATTGCTGGAACCAGCAGTAGAGCCATTTCAACAAATCACCTCTTTTAATGCTCTTCCGCAGAGATCAAATCTACACGGTAATTTCTTAGCCACAATGATCATTTCTTCGGTTTATATGAATGTAATATAAAAAAGTTTAGAATCAGCCTTAATTCTTGCATGGCCTTGAAGGTAGGCTTTTTTTTTTTTTTTTTTTTTTTTTTTTTTTTTTTTTTAATGGAACTGCACAGTTATTCTTCAACTTCGGCCAAGTTGTTCAACTACGACCATTTCCCTACATGTAAAATGCTTCTGCCATTCTTTTCACCGTATAGGTCCACTCTTCTTCCCTCCCCTGCCCTTTTAAAGAAACTTTATGTTTTACAGTAATTTTAGGTTCGTAGCAAAATTGAGCAAAAGAGTATAGAGAGTTCCCATATACCCTGTCCCCATACATGCACAACCTCTCCCACTATTAATGACCACATCAGAATGGTGCATTAATTACAACAAATGAACCTACATTGACACATCATCACCCAAAGCCATAGTTTGTATTAGGGTTTGCTCTTGGCGGTGTGCATTCGATGGGTTTGGGCAAGTGTATAATGACATGTACCCACCATTATTGTATCATACAGAATAGTTTCACTGCCTTGAAAATCCTCTCTGCTCCACCTTTTTCTCAGTCCGCACCCCAGCCCCTGGCAACCACTGATCTTTGTATTATCTCCATACTTTTACCTTTCCTGAACTACATTTTAATATTATGCTCCCTGTGGAGTCTTTTGAAATCTATGGACAGAAGTCTTGCCATCAGGATGAAATGCCATTTAGGTTGTGTTAAGCTATGGAGGTAATACAAATACATGCTTTAGACTAGAGTCTAAAATGTTTCTGAGGGGAGGCCTTAAGTGCTAAACGTGTGTGTCTCTCTGAGTTAAATGTTGAGATTGCTCAGATAAGATTTGAAACTTGTGTAGACACTCAGGTTTGCTCTATGCAGCCTCCTTAGTTTGTCATTGTTTGGAGAGGGACTGTAGTAGCTGTCAAGTGCTTTCTTTTTAAGGGAAGTCTAATTCATTGTTTTAAAAAACCTTGTTCTTTATATAAAAGTTTATTTTTGATTATTTAATTTCAAATATCACAAAACAGTGTGAAGTAAGGCATATACTATATATAAGTGCCTGTACTTACATATATATAATTTTCTCCATTCCTTCTCTCTTTTACCTGTAGCTAATAATTTTGAAGACACATTTTTTCACATACAGATCTTTTCCTCTACAAACAAAGTAGGCATATTAATTATGTTTAAAAATCGATGGTGACTATACATTTTATTTTATGACTTGGTTTTTCCTTCTATTTCATATGTTGTGGATATTTTCCCTTTTAAGGAGAATTTTTCCTTTTCAGTAGAGTCTCAGTCTAAGTAATGACTGCTTAATGCTCTTTATATGGCTGTAACATAATAATAACCAGTCCTCAAGTGAGACGTTAGCCTGTAATTTAAAGGGGGATATGGGTGGGGGGAGACCTCACGTTAAGGGAAAAACAAAAGTCATGACTGTTGACATTGGCCTTTTAGTCATTAAGGATGTGAGCTTTTATTTTCAAAGGCAGATGTTACACAGCTTTGGGGCTGTTGCTGAGGTGTCACTTATGTCAAATTTTCATCTCGGGAGTTTGGAAGGAAGTTTTTTGGCACTGGGCTGCATTAATATATTACCATAGTTGTTAGTTTTGGCTACCATCCTTGGAGCATTTTGAGATATTTTCATGCCCATTTAAGGTGGCATGAGGTTGAATTAGTTTTAAGAGGAAGTAATGAATAATAGGGATAGAATTAAGAAACTGACTTATATTTTGCATATATGCTTATTTGTGGGAGGAGGAGGAGATGGTGGTGGTAGTTAATTGCAATTAACCCTTTGATTCTTAATTATGAAACAGGGTTAAAATTGTCCAGCTCAGTAGTTTTATGATTTTATGAGCTAATTGATGGTTGGACTCACCAGAGAAGTTTTCAGATATCTGGGGCTGGAAATGAATGTTTGTGGTGTTGTTATTTTATAAAATATTTATTTTTAGGAAAGTAATATAATCAATATTTATAAGATTAGAAAGGGAGCCCTAACCAGTTTGGCTTAGTGGATAGAGAGTCGGCCTGCGGACTGAAAGGTCCCAGGTTCGATTCCGGTCAAGGGCATGTACCTTGGTTGCGGGCACATCCCCAGTAGGAGGTGTGCAGGAAGCCAGCTGATCAATGTTTCTCTCTCATTGATGTTTCTAACTCTCTATCCCTCTCCCTCTCCCTTCCTCTCTGTAAAAACTCAATAAAAAATATATTTAAAAAAAAAAAGATTAGAAAGGGACAGGAGTGAAATATAAGTCTCCCAAGTGCCCAGTTCCCCTTCCTAGAGGCAACCACTGTTACCAGTTTCTTGTGTATTCTTTCAGAGATTTCAGGTCATACATCATATACCAGCATGTAACCTATAGATTATTGCAATTTTTCTAAACGCAAATAGTAATGATATACACTGTTTTGTACCCCTTTTTTCATTGAAATACTATTTCTTGGAAGTTATTCCTCGTTAATACTGCATTCTTTTTATATGGATGTCTAGTATTCCACTGTGTGGATGCACCGTGATTTATTTATGTTAATCCTCCTCTAAGGATATTTCTCCATTGAGTTTTACAGAGAGTGGAAGAGAGCGGGAGAGACAGAGAGAGAGAAACATCAATGTGAGAGAGACACATGGATTGGTTACCTCCCACATGCACCCTGACCCGGGCCAGTGATAGAGCTTGCAACCGAGTTACGCACCCTTGACCAGAATCGAACCCGGGACCCTTTAGTCTGAGGGCTGATGCCACTGAGGCAAACTGGCTAGAGCTGCACTGTGATTTACTTAACCAGTACTGTATTGATGGCTATGTAGGTCATTTTCAGTTTTATTTTCATTAACAAGCCTGCAGGGAATAACCTTGTACATATATCATTTCAAACACGTTCATGGGCATATCTGTAGGATCCATTTCTAGTGGTGGAATTGATAGGTTAAAGGGTACGGACATTTTAATTTTGGTAGAAATTTATTGCCAAGATGCTCTAGCCATAGAGCTTGCAAAGTTTCAGATTTCACCAGCAGTGGATGAGAACACTGCCTCCTCACACCCGTGCCGGTCACAGTACAGTTGTCAAACTGATAGGTTTTTGTTTTTTTCTTTGCCAAATGGAGAGGTGAAAAATGACAGTTTAAGGTAGCTTCGATTTGCATTTTTCTTATTTCGGTTGACATAGAATATCTTTTCATAAGTTGAATGCAATTTTTATTTCCTATTCTGTTCCCTTTATGCTTGTGTCCTTTGTCTATTTTCCTATTGGGTTTTTAATCTTTTTATTTTCCGTTCATGGGGGCTCCTACGTATTAACAAAATTAGTGCCAGGCCTTTTGTTCTCCTTGTGATATATGACATTTATGTGGCATTTTGTATAAACATTATTTTGCTGTGCAGATTATTTAAAATTTTGTATCCTTAAGTTTACCAATTTGTTAATTTAACAAGTATTTATTGGATACCTCTCATGGCACTTGTTCTAGGCAGCAGGCTATACAGTAGTAAAGAAAACAGATCCCAATTCTTGCTCCTTGTAATTCCTTAACTAATAAAGAATTTAAAGATTAAAAAAAATAAAGATGTTCAACAAGGATTATAGAGATAAATATATAATCAAACTTTTTGTGGCTTCAGGATTTTGAATCACAGTGAAAAGACCTTTTCCATTCCTACAGTTAAAAACCTACCTCATGGTTCCTTATAGTGTCATGTGTTTTTGGTGTGTGTTTAGTTTTTAGTTTTAATTCTTTGATCCATCTGGAATGTTAGGTATGAATGCAACTTAATTTTTCTCCAGGTGCTCTAATAATTAAGGGAAGGCTGAGCTGCTGTAACCAAGGGACTAAAATATGCTACGGTTCAAAGAACATGGATGTTGAGTTTTTCCTCATTTAACAGTCCCAGTGGGAGCAGAGCAGGTCAGCAAAATAGCCAATATTCCCAGGCCCCTTTAATTGTCACTGTAGTTATCTGCATGGTCATAGCTGGCTTGCTACCATATCTGGGTTCCCTCATTGCGAAGGACAGAGGAGAAAGTCCGGGTCAAGTGACCAGAAGTTGCGCACATCACTTCTATCGCTGTTGGTGAGAACTAAGTCATGTGGGCACTTCTGGCTGCCAGGGAGGGTGGGGCCTGCAGGCTCTGCTGGTCAGCGTGGGCCCAAGAAAAAAAACAAAGAGGGAATTTTAGTAGAAAATTAGCAGTCTGTCATTGGCTAGTCAAACTGATTTTACTGAATAGTCCCAACTTTTCTCCTTTGGTTTCTTTTTGAATTATAAATTCCCAAACACATTTTGGTCTATTTCTGGGAATCTCCATTTACTTTCATTGATCTCTATGCCTATGTGTGTACCAAGATCACACTTTTTTTTTTTTTAATTATTGGAGCTCAATATGATTTTTATTTTTTATTTTTGATGGGGTAGTTCCATTTTATAGAATTTTAATATTTATTTGTGTATGTGTGTTTAAAAAAATCATATTCATTTAAATAAACATATCTAGTCATCACTTCCTCCTCCTTAAAACCTGTTAATATTATTATTGGGATTGGGTAAAATGTGTAGATGTACTTTGTGAGAAAGGGCTCACATCTTTATGGTGTTAATTTTTCTTATTTGATGATAATGGTGCACAGTGTTTGGGAAAAATTATCTGGACTTTCCAGTCTTTCTATATCTTTGAGCCAGGAAACTTATATAATTGAAGTTGGCGAGAGGGAGGACCATTGTATCATATGATGTTGTGTTAAGTTTATTTTGACTTCTGATTATGACTGATGCCTATTTCTTTCTTAAAATTTAATAAACTTGGAACTTGAAAAAATAGCTTTTCTGTTTGAAAGTAAAAAAAATTGATATTTCAGGAGTTTTTTACATAAACTTCTTTGTAACACAGATCTGTCAAATTTTTGCATTTGTTTATGATACGGAATATTGTTATTTCCTCATTGTGTGTGTGTGTGTATGTGTGTTAATCTGTACCTTTTTAAGACAACAGCTTTGTTCTCCTTTTCTTGTAAAATAAAACACACATACAGATATCCACACAAAGCATACATAACTTAGTGAAATTATAAAAGGGTGAACATTTTTGTGACCACCAGGCAGGTCAATAAACAGAATGCTAGCAGCCTCCTTAGTCCATTGGCATATTCCACGCCACTCATACCCCTCTCCCCCTGGTTAGTAACCACTTTCCTGATTTCCATAGTAACTGCCTCCTGGCCTTTCTTTATGGTTTTATTTCCCACGTGCACATATCTAGCTACTGTAGTTTAATCTTGCCCATCTTTTTATGTCTTTAAGTCTCTTAAACCTCAGGTTCCTCTTCCACTCCTTTACTTTCCTTATAGTTTGTTGAAGAACCTAATCATTTGATCTCTGTGTTCCCACTGGCTGGATTCAATGATTGCAACCTCATAGTCCAATACATTTTTTAAGTTTTTATTTTATTGATTTCAGGGAGGAAGGCAGAGGTAGACAGAGATAGAAACAACAATGATGAGAGAATCATTGACTCGCTGCCTCCTGCACACCCTACACTGGCGATCAAATTCATAACCCAGCGTGTGCCCTGAGAATCAAACTGTGACCTCCTGGTTCATAGGTCAACCACCGAGCCACACCGGCTGGGCCAATACCTTTTCTTTTAGTAGGAAATAGTATTTTTACATTACAGTTTGGGCTGGGTGTGTTTGCTGCTGGGTAGATCATTGTTTCTAGGCCTTTTTAATGAGAGAGGAGTTAAACACTTCCAATTCCAATTCAGTTGATAAGGCTCTCACTTACCCTTTTCTGTATTACATCTGTATCTCCTTAATTCACACAGAGTTCTGCTTCCCCGGAACAGCAGGGGATGATAGACTTCGAGTATGTCTTAGTTACTCATTTGCTTTCTTCCATGGGATACACACAGTATTCTCAACGCTGCCACAGGGCTACCACACAGTGCTAGTTACGATACCTGAAAGCAATAAAAACAATTTCGCTCTGGTAGGCTATCCCATTGTCCCCACAGTTATTTATTTATTTTTTTGGGGGGGGGGTGTATGATTGTTGAAAATTGGGCAAATTAAAATGCTGATCAGCTTTTAGATGATATTTGGAAGAGGAATGCTTTTAATTTTGTAAGGTAACATGTTGATTTTATATTTATTTATTTATTTATTTTTATTTTTTTAAAATATATTTTATTGATTTTTTACAGAGAGGAAGGGAGAGAGAAAGAGAGTTAGAAACATCAGTGAGAGATGAGAGAGAAACATCGATCAGCTGCCTCCTGCACATCCCCCACTGGGGAAGTGCCTGCAACCCAGGTACATGCCCTTGACCGGAATCGAACCTGGGACCTTTCAGTCCGCAGGGCGACGCTCTATCCACTGAGCCAAACTGGCTTTGGCTGATTTTATATTTATGTTTAGAAAAAAATCCTTATTTGTTAGAGACTTTGTGGGTGAGATGACGTGACATTTGGGATTCTTGTTAAAATACCCCAGGAGAAAATGGGCAGAATAGAGGAAATAAGATTACTCATTTTTGAAACTGGGTGGTAGGATGTTGTTTATTTTTGAAACTAGGAGGTCAAAAATAGGGTTTATTATACTTTTCTCTCTGTTTCTATGTAATGAAATATCTGGAATAAAAAATTTAAAAAATCAATTTTATAAACAGTAGGGAAAGATGGCAATAAGGAAGGAGTAGACAGGGAGGCAGGAAAATTATCCTGAATGGGCGATTCCATTCTTAACCTGCTTGTTTGGTCTTACCTTGGTGACCCTGAAGCTAAAAACCAGGTAACATCTTGAGTGAGAATAAGGTTTAAGGGGTGATTGGCCGAAGAGGAAACTGCCATCTAAGGACACTGAGAAGATCCAAACCCTAAAAGTAGACACCAGGGAGAGAGTGGGGCCTCTGAATCCCAGCCAGGGAAGAACGCGGGGGGCGAAGGGGGTTATCGGCACTGCCATCCTGCAGAGCGGACGAATGAGACCACCCTCGGCATTCCCAGCATCGCCTGAATTACTGAGGGGCTGTCATACTGGGGCATTTCTAGGCCTCATCTCGGGTCAATCGCATCAAAATCTCTGGGCTTGAGGCTTGGGAATCAGTTCTGAGGAAGCTCCCGTGTAAATGTGAAGGATAAGGTGACGTCTACAGTGAGTCAGATACCTTAGCAAGAGGCGATTCAGTGATGGAGAGGAGGAGTAGAGGGAGACCATGAAGGGAGCTGGGTAGATGGCTCTTTCTAGCAAGTTTTCTGTGAAAGGATGAAGAGAGAGAGATGGGAGGACTTGGGGCTGAGGAGGTGGTGGTTGTTGAAATAGTTGTTGCTCATAATAATATAAGACAGATTTGCCTGTAAATGTGGAGAATGTGAATGGTCTCCATGTAGGAAGACTGAGTAGTCAGGCTAAGCATGAGCTTAAGTCCACCTCCTCCCAACCCCTACCAGAGAGATTATTTTGGGGGAAGAACTTGATGGTTCAGGGAGCTTGGAAACTGTCATCATGAATTAGATGTTCTTTTTAGTTGTTATTATTTTGAATTCCATATTAAAAGAAGAAAGGCACCGAGTCTTTTCAATGCCTCTACTTCTCCTGTCCTGACAGGGCCTCTGCGTTCCCTGCAGAGAAGGCAGGTGGGGTCTGGAGTGCTGACCTAGCCACTCTCCTTCATCAGTGCTCCCCTGCTCCTCCTAAAATTCTCTGCCTTCTCTTTGCGTTTCCTCTTCTTTATGTTAAACTGTTACTCTCACAACTCTGAAAGAGTTGCCTGGTACGGGGTGGTGTGTTTCAGTTATTAGCTTTGGGACTATTGGAGGGATTCTCATGTTTTCATGATTTCATAATCCCCGAGTTGGAAGGTGGTGGAGAGAGGACTGAGGTGAGAATACTGCTCCTTCTGTTGTCCTCTGCCTCGGGGTCTTTGTTTAGTTTTAGTTTTTTAATTAATCCTCACCTGAGGATTTTTTTTTTTTTTTTTTAGGGAGGAAGGGAAGAGGAGAGAGAGAGAGAGAGAGAGAGAGAGAGAAGAGAGAAGAGAGAGAAGCAGACATCAGTGTGAGAATGTGAGAGAGACACATCGATTGGTTGCCTCCTGCATGCTCACCGACTGGGGTTGAATCTGCAACTGAGGTATGTGCCCTTGATGGGGAATTGAACCCACGACCCTTCACTTCATGGGCCTGTGCTCTTAACTACTGAGCCAAACAAGCCAAGGCTACTTGTGTTTTTAATAACAGATCGAATTCATCAGTTCTACCCTCTAATATGTCTGCCCCTTGGGAGCATCATCTATTTCCTAAATTTTGTTTCTTTCTCCCCACTTAGTAGAGTGCATTTCTTTCCACTTTTACCGTGCCATTGTAATTTAGTGTTTGGGTTGGGGTGGGTGGTTTTAGGTGGGTGGTCACTTCGATGCTAGCTTGTTCAACTTTGCACTGGCCCTGTGGACATGGCTCATTTTCTTTCTCACGATTGTATTTATACTTTCGATGGATATATTTAAATGAACAGCTGTGCGTTTGTTGAGTCATACCACAATTATCTGATTCTGCTTTAGCTGCTCGACTGGCAAAAACATATTCTAGGCTAAGTTGTGAGAGAATTCCATTAATCACATTCTAGATGGGGGAGGGGAGAGGAGAAAGACCACTGTGAGAAGTCAGTTTAAGAGTTCCTTCTTTAAAAGGAACTCTTACCATTTGCTACAGATGGATGGACCTGGAGAGCATTATGCTAAGTGAAATAAGCCAGTCAGAGAAAGATAAGTATCACATGATCTCACTCATATGTGGAATCTAATGAACAAAATAAACTGATGAACAAAATAGATCCAGAGACATAGAACCATGAACAGACTATGGAATCTCAGAGGGAAGGTGGGGCAGGGAGCGGGGAGAGGGGAGGAGAGGGTCAGTGGGGAAAAAACAACAAAAAAACAAAGCAGACATCTGTAATACTTTCGACAATCAAGATAAATTTAAAAAAAGAAAAGTCTTTTTAAAGATTAATGTTAATTCGTTATTCCATGATGTTAGAGTAGATTGATTTGGATGCTATGTAAGATGTCACGTGGAGCCCTAGCTGATTTGGCTCAGTGGATAGAGCGTTGGCCTGTGGACTGAAGGGTCCCGGGTTCAATTCTGGTAAAGGGCACATGCCTGGGTTTTGGGCTCGATCCCCAGTGTGGGGCATGCAGGAGGCAGCCAATCAATGATTCTCTTTCATCATTGATATTTCTCTCTCTTCTCTCTCTCTCTCTCTCTCCCCTTCCCTCCCTCCCTCTCTGAAATCAATAAAATATATTAAACTTTTTTTAAAAAAGGTGTCACCTGGAGAAGCTTTATAAAGGTGTAAATAACCATAAAGATTTAATGGTAGCTTGGTAGGCATACATCCCTGGCATCGTTGCTAGTGCTGCTCTATTAAATAGATAAAGGGTCTGTAAAAGAGTTCCTTTCTGTAAAGTCTAGTGTTCTTGACTCAGCATTCTTTGAATTCATTGGCTAAGTATTTTGTTTGAACTCTCCTGAATACATAGCATGTGATACAGAAGACGTTACAACTTTCTTTTTCTTCAAATGTATTAATTGCTAGTGGTAGCCTCTGATTGAGTCTTTGGCTCCCATCAGCCAGTCTGTTTTTCTCTTGACACTTCCTCGGGGTTCTTTCTGAGGGTTATTAATAGGCATGGAAGTATGGCTTTCCAAATAACGTCAATAACTGTTAGAAGACAGGGGGTGGGGGAGATAATGTGTCAATTTCTGACTTGTAGGAGATAGATTTTCAAGCTACAGAAGCTGTCTCAGAGGTCACTGGGGGTGGCTCTGGGCGGATCAGCTGGTGTCTGCAACTGGAGATCCAAGGAGCCCTTTCCAAATGGGATATTGTCCACCAGGGAGTTGTCTGCTCTACCCGGAGTCTGCCAGCCGTCTTTTTGTTTGGCTGCTTCTCTTGGATGACACCCTTGAAAACCGAAATCCAAGTTACAGATGATATGTTTTAATTTATCTCAAATACCTGGTTGCTACTATATTAAATTGAGGAGATGGAGCAACCCCCTCTTCCCCCCCTCCCCCCCAAGGTAATTTCCTTGCCAAGCTGTACAAAATTCCTTAAACCTCACCTTCCTCTTTCTACCCAAACCAAAGTGTAGCATAGACTAAGAAGTTAAGACACACGCGTTTTAATTTACATCGAGTGCCTAGTATGTGCCAGGCCTGGGTGTGGAGCCATGAGCAAGGCTGAGCTCTTACTTCCATGCTGCTTATATGTTGGTGCATGGAGGAAGGTGGTGGGGAAACACCATCAAAATAAACTGACAAACAACCCATTTCACACCGAGGTAAGTGCTATGAAGAATGCAGGGGCGAGGCTGGGGAGGTGGAGTGTGGATGGGAAGGACGGCCCTGGCGAGGCTGGTGCAGAAAGGGTGCTTTTCTCACCTCCACAGAAATATGCTCTAGTGTCTCCCATTTAAAAAAAAAATAAATAAAAGAGAGAGTGGGTTTTGGGGGAAGAGAGAGAGAGAGAAAAGGAGAGAAAAGAAATATACCTCCCTGGTGCTGATGTCCCTTTCACATTTATCGGCCCTTCAAATTATGATAGGTTAATCCTAGTAGCCTTAGAAGTGGGACAGTTGTGTCAGATGGTAGGTGCCTGAAACACCATTTGTCTGATAATGGGAGGACTAGAAAAGTCTGCACTATTTGATAAAAGGGGAAAGTTGAGGCATAGTTAGAAAGGAGCTAGTGGGCTGAGACCGATTCTGAGGACTTCGGGAGGAAGTGGGATTTTAAATGGACTGTACAGTTACATGTCTAAGAGTTTTGTGTGTGTGTGGGGGGGGGGGGGGGGCGGGGGCGGGAGGATAACAGGCTCCTTCCTACCAGTAGGTTAAAAAAATGGTTCCAGCCACAGTTTGAAAACTGGAGGGCGAGGAGTGAGCCCCGAGCTGCCGAGGAGAATATCACCAAACAGCTGGGAGATGATGGGGCCCTATCAGTTGAAACAAAGCAGGAGAGCCATGGCTATTTGATACAGAGGGAATGAAGTGGAAAACGAGGGACAGTTTCCATGTAGTCAAGCGTGTAGAAATAAAACCCACTTTGAGATACCAGTAAGGCATGGAGTGGGTGACCAAAACATTGGAATCTCAGAAGCTTAGCGTAGTTAATATTAATATCTATATATCTGGTAGTGTATAAAGTCACTTTCATTCTGTAGACAATTAAAGTACATTGTCAAGGTTTCTTACATGGTAGCCTAACTTAAATCGTTCACTTGCTTTCATTCAGTTAAGCCTGATCTCCCCCGAGCCCTTCACAGATAAAATCAGTCTTTTCCTCTCCTTTCCAAACCATGTCTTGTCACAGCTGGAATGTTTGCAGTGTAACTCTTTCAGTCAAAACCTTTTTCCCCCCTGAAATAATCTGTAATTAGTTCCTCTAACTACGGGATGAACCGATCCAGGGGCTGGATTTCAGTTCTATAGGACTTGTCCAAGAAGCTATTTGTATTCATCTATCACCAAAGATCAAATTACATGCTAATATTCTGAAAGTAACACCCACCGGAACCCTCCAGCAGCAGTCAAGTCTATATAAAACCGAGCCCTGGCAACTTGCACATCGCCAGTTCAGACAGAGTGTGGTGTTAAAAATATTTCACAGGTCATTTGTGAACTGGAGAAAAGACCCTGACTTAACTTATATGGTATGATGGCTTCGGTTTAGCCTTTCTTTGCAGCTATAACTGACAGCCCATGTCATTTTCACCCCTGTTAAGGCCCAGGTAGTGTGGAGCAAGCTGCCCTTGGTCGGTCTCTCTCTCTCTCCCTTTCTCTCTCTCTCTCCCTTTCTCTCTCTCTCTCCCTTTCTCTCTCTCTGCCTTTGAGCATAGAAGAGGCATAACTGTTCTCACATAATGGCTGATTTTTGTCCCACTTCGAGGTGGTTATTGTAAGTATACCTTCCCTCAAAGTTTACTGTCTAGAATTTGTCTTACTGGATCTTTGTTCTAAAATGTGCCTGACATACACTAATTTCTGTTTTTATTTTGAGATGTGAGTTATAAGAAAACTGAAATGTGGGGGTGGGGAGTGTGATATAGAAATGCTGTATTGTCAAGGTGGTTTATTTTTTCTCCACACTAAGATCTTTTCAGAGTATATGAAATTAATTTTGAATTTAGAGAGATGGAAAGAGGTCATGATTGAAAAGTGACCCAAATAACCATGAATAAAGATTGTTTTCTAAGACGAAAATCAAGGTGGTTAAAGTGAATGTGTTGAGGCATGGATAAAATGTTAAGGATGACAAAAGCAGACGAAAGCAGTTGAACTAGTGTCGTGAAGGTGTGAGAGTGGTGGTTGGTTAAGAGCTGAACTCTGATTACTTCTACCCACCCACTGAAAATTCTACCCCCTGAAAATTTTATAGATGTTCTTATGTATAAAACGAGGTGAATGTGAATATTTATTTTAGAGAATTTTGGGGAGAGATTGAATGATATGATACACATGATCCCTAAGCATAGTGCCTGGCTGGTTAGTTAGTGCTGCTACCTTTAGGGTGATAAGGACGTATTTTTTACAGATAACTAGGAGAAAGCAGAATTACTCTCATTTCTGCTTTGCCTCCATCATTGACATTTAAAAAGAATGAGGATATGAGGCCCCCCCCCCCCGTCTCTTACTGAAGGTATAGCATAGACTGTATAAAGAGATATAAAGGAAGAACTGTCCTGGCAGAGTAGTGACAACCCCCACCAATGGTGAGGGACTTCAGCTGGATAGCGTCATTCAAAGCATGGATGGGTGAATGTACAACCTGTCTTTCAAGATTCTTTTTAATTCGGAGAATGTTAGATGTTGAATTAAGAGTATCAAGAAAGTCCTTATCGTACGAGTAGGTACAAGTAAGTAAATTATATCTTGAACCAATGGACAAACCAAAGGAGTTTAGGTTACCAGCCCTGACAAATGAATATTTGGTAGAATTTTATGAAGGGGAAAAAATCATAGGGTTCATCTTACAACTTTCCCTTCATCTGCAATATTATGGATAACAAATTGTATGCTGTTCATAAGTATAGGTTTTAGAAATAGCCTTTATTTTTTTGCCATAGATAGATTATTAATTAGATTGCTTAATATGAGTACTAAAAGTTGACCATAAAAGTGCATTTACACTCTGGATTACTTTGTGACCAATATCAAAATGCTTTGTGATTTTTTTTGTGGGGGTAATGTATTGGAGTGTATCTGTGGTTTTATCCAGCTGTAAAATTGTGATGAGCAAAAGAAGTGCCAAACTTGGTCTCAAGCCCACACATGTTAAAAATTGAGCTAAACGCTAGCTCCTTAACTGGATATCAGTCTGATCTATAAATGGAGTTTGAAAAGTACCATGGGATTTGGAAAGCAGTTCTGTTCTGCCCTGGTGATATGCCTGTTTTTAGTAGAATTATCATGGGAATACACTATTTCCCTAGATCAGTGATGGCGAACCTATGACACGCGTGTCAGAGGTGACACGCGAACTCATTTTTTTGGTTGATTTTTCTTTTTTAAATGGCATTTAAATATATAAAATAAATTTCAAAAATATAAGTCTTTGTTTTACTATGGTTGCAAATATCAAAAAATTTCTATATGTGACACGGCACCAGAGTTAAGTTAGGGTTTTTCAAAATGCTGACACGCCGAGCTCAAAAGGTTCGCCATCACTGCCCTAGATTGTAGTCCTGAACATTGTGAGAGATGGTACTGACTTAAAGGGGGTAACTTAGTTGAGTCAGGAGGTCCTTATGTCTGAAGTATCAAGATCAGTTACTGGGGATATAGGGCCTTATCCAAGAGCAGAAAGGAGATTGTATATACTGCAGGCAAAAATTCATGCTCTGAACCTTTCAGATAATATTCTGTAGTCCCCAGTAAGTAGCCTATGATTTTTCAGTGAGGGATTTTGGCCTTAGAACATTACATAAGGATTTGGTTGAGCCTAAACAAGATGAGCAGTTGAGTATTTTCTTATGACAAGTTTATGTCTCATTTAAAAAATATTTAGTTGTGTACATAAAATATTCCTATATTTAAAAAAAATCTAATGTCTTATTTCTTGACCATAGATTTTGTTGACTTCCTTGATGTTAATTGTGAGGCTAATGAGATTTTTAAACCTGTGGAACAGTAGCATTTTTCTCAGGTATTGGGTAAATGCTCAGCCTAAAATGTACCGTGTGGTTATCTGTATGGTAGAAGAACTGATCAAATAAAGAATAAGATGATGGTTCTCAAAGTGTGGTCCAGGTGGAGCTCCCATGACTTCCTCAGGGGTTCCGTGAGATCTTCCTTCTTCCAGGGACATGTTCAAGGCTGGATTCGCTATATGTACTTCAACCGATACATGTTATAGCAGATTGAATGTAGAATCATATACGAGAGTCCAGTTGTTTTCTATTAAGCCAAACATTATTGAGATTTGCAAAAATGTAAAACAGTGCTACTTTTTTCAGTATATTTATTTCTTTATTGTTTGGGGGGGGTATAGTTGTTTTTTTAATTTATAAAAAATAAGCTAGTATGCTTATTATTTTAAGAGAAATACAATATTTTAAAAATTCTCTTTTGCTTTCTAATAGAGTAAATGTTGATAGACATAGCCCACAGAGATAAGCTCCTTAGGGGCCTCAATATTTTTCAAGAGTATAAAAAGATTCTGAGACCAAAACGTTTGTAAACCACTGGAATAGGGCATCTCTGAACTGTGGAATTATTACCACTCTCTTTTCCCACTACCAGTACTTCTTTTTTTGCCAACCCACATTTTTTTACTTTAACATTTTATTTTTTTACTTTTAAAGACAGTATTATCTTTTTAGTATATTTTAAAATTAGAAATAGATCCTTGGGGCTTAAAGTTGGGATGGTAGCATATTGATATTTCTTAATAATTAAAATATGATGAGGACATTTATTCCAGAATATTCTGCTTTCTACATTCTTTCCCCCTTTTCCCGTCTGTATTTAATAGCTGAATGAACTGAGCAGCACAGACACTCCCAACATAGCAAAATGGCAACCAGCAATGATGATGATGTTTCTTCCCCAGAGATTTCTGGCAGATTTTGAGTTTTCTGTCTATAAACAATGATTAGCTTGGGGAATGAATTTCTAACTCTTTTTTTTTCTGTTTTATACTTATGAGCGTAAATTAATATTTTAGTTTTGCTTGTACAATTAT
Organism: Myotis daubentonii; assembly: GCF_963259705.1. Classification (NCBI taxonomy): domain Eukaryota; kingdom Metazoa; phylum Chordata; class Mammalia; order Chiroptera; family Vespertilionidae; genus Myotis; species Myotis daubentonii. The sequence goes on from NC_081846.1 coordinate 57,924,040, forward strand.
GATCTGTTAAGGGATATTTTGAGGCATGGGCTTTTCTTGGCTTTGTCACAGGAAAAAATGCCAATAGTGATTGTCTTTTAGATTTTTTTAATAGTGAAAGGATTCTTGATTTTGAAATTTGAAGCTTGTTAACTTCTAACTTTTACTATTAACTGAACAAATTTTACAGATTAATGTTAGAGAGATGGTAAATGTCTTAATCCCACCATTTCTTTGCAAGTGTATATGTGCCTATGTGTAGGAAAGGGCTGGAAGAGATTGCGGTGTCTTTAGAATTTAAATTTAAATTGAACTCATTAATTTAGAGGAAATTCAGATTCAACAAGTATTAAATGTGCACCTCCTTGGCTCTGTTAGCAATGAACAAAATAGACTATAGATTTTGCTACCATCAAGATTACAGTCTAGTGAGGCAAGCAGATATCCAAAAGCACACAGGTATGAATAAGTAATTATTAATTATGATAAATGCAGTGGGTGAAAGTTAACAATGGTATATGAGAGTGTAAAGAGGGCATCTGAGTGTAGGCAAGCTTCAGGAAGGAAGCGAATTTAAGGTGAGACTTGAGGGATGAGTAGGAATTTGCCAGGTTGGATCCTGAAAGAAGGGCCCAAGCACAGGAGTGTCTTGTACACAAAGGTCCCGAGATAGGCAGGAAACTGGCTGCAGTGCCTGGGAAAATGGGGTGGTGAGGGGCCAGTTGTGAGAACTAAGGGTTAGGGGCCTTGAAGGCAATGAATATAGAGAGGTGAGGAGAAGGCTTGCTAGGGCTTAACCGGATATTACTGAGGTTTGACCCTGGCCTACCTCCAGTCTTCTTGGGTTTTCTCCTCTTTCTTTATAACTCTTCTCTCTAGGCTCTCTGCGTCCTAGCCTGGTGTGTGTGTGTGTGTGTGTCCTAAGTCCTGAGGACACACCTTGCTTGCCCTGGCCATAGGGTCTCTATGGAAATTGATAAGCTGTGTCTATTTCCTTAAATGCTACCTGTCTCCAACACAGGTTGCTACCCACCCCAATTCTCTCTCTTTAACCTCTCTCTCTCTCTCTCTCTCTCTCTCTCTCACACACACACACCCAGGCTTATCCTTTTTCTAGTATGGTTTTTATTTGGATATAACCTCCCCAGGGAAGTCCCTCCATCCTTCAGGAAGTCTCAAGTTGTTTTGTTAGCGCTCATGTTTAACCATGGAGTTTTTTTTTTTTTTTTTTACATTTAATTCAGTATTTAATTATACAATCTTTTGGATGATTATTTGATTACCAACATAGACAGTAAGCTTAGTGATAGTAAGGACCATGCTTATATCTTTACTAGAAGGCCTGGTGCATCTGTGCACCAGTGGGGTCCCTCAGCCTGGCCTGCGCCCTCTTGCAATCCAGGACCCCTGGGGGGATGTCGTTATGCTGGATTACACTCCGCTCTCACTCATGCTGGCCCCTCTGCTCCTGCTGCCGCCACCACCACACGGTAGCACGCTGCCATGGAGGCTGGAGAGGCTTGTGCGGCTGCAGCTGCGCTCGCCAGCTGTGAGCCTGGTGTCTGGTGCCCCTCAGTCAGCTGAGTGGCGCTCCCGCTGTGGGAGTGCACTGACCACCAGGGGGCAGCTCCTGCATTGAGCGTCTGCTCCCTGGTGGTCAGTGCTTATCATAGCGACAAGTGAAATGGTCATTTGGTTGCTTAGGCTTTTATATATATACTAGGGGCCCGGTGCACGAAATTCGTGCACTGGGTGTGTGTGGGGGGGGTGGGGGGAGTGTCCCTCAGCCCAGCCTGCCCCCTCTCACATACTGGGAGCCCTCAGGCATTGACCCCCATCACCCTCCAATCGCAGGATCGGCCCTTTGCCCAGGCCTGACGCCTCTGACAGAGGCGTCAGGCCTGGGCAGGGGACCCCCAGACCCCTCCGATTGCTGGCTCTGCCCCTTGCCCAGGCCTGATGCCTCAGCCAGAGGCGTAAACCCCCATCACCCTCTGATCACCTGATCGGCCCCTTGCCCAGGCCTGACGCCTCCGCCAGAGGTGTCAGGCTTGGACAGGGGACCCCCATCTCCCCCCGATCACTGGCTCTGGCCCAGGAATCATGCCTGGGCAGGGGACCATCATATCCCCCCAACTCCCGGCTCAGCCCCCTGCCCAGGCCTGATGCCTCGGCCAGAGGAGTTGACCCTCATCACCCTCCGACCACCAATCACCGGATCGGCCCCTTGACCAGGCCTGAGGCCTCCGGCAGAGGTGTCAGGCCTGGGCAGGGGACCCCCAGCTCCCCGCGGTTGCAGGCTCCTCCCCTGCCCAGGCCTAATGCCTCTGGCTGAGGCGTCCGGCTCGGGCAGCGGGGACCCGCAGCTGCAGTGGCCCCGCGATCGTGGGCTCCGCTTTAGGCCCAGGCAAGGGACCCCTAGCTCCCGGGACTGCCAGCTTCGACCGTGCCCAGCTCCCATCGCTGGCTCCACCCCTACTTCCTGCTATCACTGGCCAGGGCGGAAAAGGCGCCTGATTCTCCGATCATGGCTGGGGGGCAGGGCAAAGGCGGCCCCAGGGCCGCCTTTGCCCTGCCCCCCAGCTCTTAGCTCCCCCCTGGGTTTCAGATCACTGTCAGTGGCAGGGGGCTTCTTCCTGCTTTCCCTTTCGCCTCCCTGCATTGTGCCTACATATGCAAATTAACCGCCATCTTGTTGGCAGTTAACTGCCAATCATAGTTGGCAGTTAATTTGCATATAGCCCTGATTAGCCAATAAAAAGAGTATCGTCGTACGCCAATTACCATTTTTCTCTTTCATTAGATAGGATAGATTACTCTAAGTTTCTAAAGTCTAGTAAACAGTAGTCTCTCATTAGTTGTGGAAGGAAGGAAGGAAAGAAGGAAGGAAGGAAGGGAGGGCTGGAATTCATAGATAAAACTAAGATAGTCTAGTAGTTTTTAAAAGGTTTTGATAACATGTCCCATTGGTTAAAAAGTTTTTTGGGCAGGCACCCTCAATATGTATGTTGGTTATAAGTTTTATGTAAAATAAAAACTATTATAAAACATACATAAAATAGAAATTTTAAAAAGATTAAAGATGAAATATTTAAGGGACTGCTAATGGTGATGACATCTTATTAATGAAAATCTCAGATCACTCAGGATAATGTTTATTGTTTGTGATACTGGATGTAAATCAATTTTTAAGTATTTTTTTATTTTGAAGTTGGGCATTCTCTTTTTCTTAAAAAATATGTTTTTATTGATTTTAGAGAGGGGAAGGGAGAGGGACAGAGGATAGAAACATCAATGATGAGAGAGAATCATTGATCAGCTGCCTCCTGCATGCTCCCCACCGGAGATTGAGCCCACAACCTGGGCATGTGCCCTGACCCAGAATCTAACCACGACCTGCTGATTCATGGGTCAGTGCTCAATCACTGAGCCACACTAGCCAGGAGGGGAGACAACTTTATGTCAGATTCAACTGAATGTTAACTGCTTTATTCTAGTAATGTGATTAATGGAAAAACTACTTGGATGAGAGAAATCAGCTTCACATTTTCTTACTCTTCTCTGCAGATTAATACCATATTTAACCTATAGTTTCTTTAATGTTTTTAGAACCCTTCCCATTGGAGGAGGGCTCATTTCATTATAACTAGCCAATTCAACCTGTAATTCTACTTAAATGGAACCTTAAAAGGATAGTACGGGGGTATAGTCTCATTATATATGATATCTCCCACTGTTTCTGAAAGATACCTCTGATACTAGACTGTCAACAGGAATTGTGACAGAGACCAAATAAAGGCCCAAGTTATTTATGGCTCTATTAGATAAACACATTTAATATAAGATAATATTTTTTAAAATTTATTGACTGATTGTAGAGAGAGAGACACTGATTTGTTGTTCCACTTATTTATATATTCATTGGTTGATTCTTGTATGTGTCCTGACCGGGCATCGAACCCACAACCTTGGTGTATTGGGACAACACTCTAACAAACTGATCTACCCGGCCAGGGCTGTAAGGTAAAAATTTTTGAATGTTAATTCCACAAGTCAGTGAGTTGTCTTATAGGACCATTGGGTACATGTACCCTTTTGGAGACAAGTGTCTTATGCTGGAGACAGACATAAACAGTGAATTCATTCCAAGTGGTGTTAGACCACTGGGGGGTTACAATCTGCTGACAGAGAGCTGTTCCACCAAGTGTTTGCCTTTTGAGCTAGATTATGAATGCAGGAGGAGGCAGTTGGGTAGGAGAGGGGTGGAGGAGGAGACTCGGGGCATATGAGGCAGATGGAACCAACACAATGTTCATGTTCATGATGTGGTGTTGGAGGAATCTGGTTGTGAGGGCCAAGATGAGGTAGTTTGTATGTCACAAATAAGGGCTCACTATAGACAAGATCTACGTGAGCATGGGAATAATAACAGCAGTAAAAGGGGCTCACTCAAATTTCATGTTCTTTTGGTATAAAAGGAAGGCACACAAACACATCTCCTTTTCTCCCCTTCCTCATCTTGTTAATAGAGAAGGGATAGGTTGAAATACAATTATGAACAAATTGGAATGAAGGCTGGTAACAGAGGATGGAGATGTGGGGAATGAACAATCAGACTACCAACCTCAGAATGTGATCTTAAGAAGATGAGTCAGGAATCCACTCTAAACTGCTTACATAGCAACAGGCTTTTGCTCTTTGCTTTGAAGCTGTAAGAGTGAGATAGCACACTAACCTATTTATTAAAGAACTTTACCCATTTTCTTTTTTTAAAAAATATATTTATTGATTTTTTACAGAGAGGAAGGGAGAGAGATAGAGAGTTAGAAACATCGATGAGAGAGAAACATCGATCAGCTGCCTCCTGCACATGTCCCACTGGGGATGTGCCCGCAACCCAGGTACATGCCCTTGACCGGAATTGAACCTGGGACCTTTCAGTCCATAGGCCAACGCTCTATCCACTGAGCCAAACCAGTTTTGGCAGAACTTTACCCATTTTCTTCTTCTTCTTCTTCTTCTTCTTTTTTTTTTACCATCCAGAAAATCACAACTAGACAAAGGTTTAATTGTTAAAAATTATTTCTTGTAATAAAGAACTCATATAACCAAACGGTCATCATATTCCTGAAACTTTTCAAGTTTATTCAAATGGAAAAGTTCTCTTTTGTAGTCTTTTACCCCATAACATTGATCCTTTGCCAATGTAGTTTCAGGGCAGTATCAACTTGAAATTTTTATCAGGTATCTTATTTTCTCTCAGTTATAGTTTTACATATTGCACATTTACATGATTTCTTCCTGTCTTGGTTATGTCTGTCCTCTGTTAAATTTGAGGTTGATAAAGGAAAGCATTGTTTTGCCATAGATGAGGGATATGTTGTAGGTTTGCTTTTTTCCCCTTGGGGCAGTATGAAGAGCAAGGAGAAGTAAGGCTCAAACACAGTAATTTGGCTTGAATGATTCAGTCACTTAATCTTTATCATATTGTAAGAGCAGTCTATTCATGCTTCTCAGAGGTTTTAATTTAATGCCAATTCTGCATTCAATAGGGTAAGATAAAATTCAAATCTAAGATCCTTTGGGAATGCCTAGCTTTATATAGCTGAGAACTTTTCCTGCCCCTGTTGAGTTCTTTGTAAGAGGGTAGACTCAGAGAAAATCACCTTAGAGTGGCCACCAGCAGGAGGTACATCTGATTAACTTCTTAAGATGATTTGTTTAGATCTATGTAAAGGGTATGTGTTTAAATATACTAAGAAATAAGGCAACATATGTGAGGGGGATTTGTAAGAAAGGCCTTGAATGGCAGTTTGAAAATGGTATGCTTAATTTAACTTGTCATCCTGCAGTTAAATTTTTTGTCTTACTTATATCTCTCTTTTCCCCCCACAGTTGTACAATGGTAGATGGAGTGATGATTCTCCCTGTGCTAATGATGATGGCTTTCCCTTCCCCAAGTATGGAAGGTAAGAGGCTCACAGCTGTTTGGGTAGCTCAAAGTGTACAGTCGTGTGCCACACGGTGACGTTTCGGTCAAGGACAGATAAACATATGCAATGGTGGTTCTATAAGATTATAATGGAGATGGAAGATTCGTATCACCTGGTGACATCATAGCCACTGAAAGGTCATAGTACAACACATTACTCACATGTTTGTGGAGATGCTGGTGTAAACAATCCTGCACTGTCAGTCGTAAAAAAGTTAGCACATACAATTATGTATGGTACATGGTACTTGATAATGATAATAAATGACACTCTGTTACTGGTTTATGAATTTACTATACTTTTTATCATTATTGTAGAGTGTACTCTTTCTACTTATTAAAAACAGTTTGCTGTAAAACCATATACCTTGTCTTTACCACATCTTTTCATTGCATCATTTTCTCTTTCACTTGACTTAACCTCGTATTGTTTTATACAGTAACACGCTGTACAGGCTTGTAGCCTGGGAGCAATCGGCTATACCACGTAGCCGAGTTGTGTAGTAGGCAATGCCATCTACGTGTGTGTGTGCATGCACGCTATGATATTGGCACAGTGATGAAATCACTTAAGGATGCGTTTCTCAGAACAAACCCCCATCTGTAAGTGGTGCATGAATGTTCTGTGTTTGGTTTGGCTTACTGTAAACAAGTTTGTTTGTTCTTAATCCTATCAGATTTAGCACTCCTCTCCTCCCTCCCTTTATTATTACTTTTTAAAGCTGTTTTTTAGGTTCAGAGCAAAACGGAAAGGAATGAACAGAGATTTCTCATACCCCTACACCTCCACATGCATAGTCTCTCCCATTATTAATATCCTCCATTAAAGTGGTACATTTGTTATAATTGATGAACCTATATTGATACATTATAATCACCCAAAGTCCATAGTCTACATTAGGGTTCACTCTTGGTGGTGTACATTCTATGGGTTTGGACAGATGTATAATGACATGTATCCACCATTATAGTATCATACAGACTATTTCACTGCTCTAAAAATTTTCTGGGGCGGCCGGTTAGCTCAGTTGGTTAGAGCGTGGTGCTAATAAAAATTTTCTGTGCTCCACCTGTTCATCCCTTTCCCCTGCTACCCTTAAGCACTAGCCACCACTGATCTTTTTACAGCCTCCATAGTTTTGCCTTTTCTAGAATGACGTATTGTTGGAATCATGCAGTGTATCGTCTTTTCAGATTAACTTCTTTAACTTACTGATAGGCATTTAATGTTCCTCCACATATTTTCATGGCTTCATTTTTTTTTTTTTTTTAGCACTGAATAATATTCCATTGTCTGGATGTACCAGTTTATTCATTGACCTATTAAAGAAACATCTCGGTTACTTCCAGGTTTTGGCAGTTAGGAATAAAGTTGCTATGAATATTGGTATGCAAATTTTTGTGTGGAATTAGTTTTCAGCTCCTTTGGGTAAACACCAAGGATTATGATTTCGACATTGTATGGTAGAGTAGGTTTAGTTTTGTAAGAAATTACAACCTGTCTTCCAAAGTAGCAGTGCCATTATGCATCCCTACCAGCAATGAATGAGAGTTCTTGCTGCTCCACTTCCGGCCACTATTTGGCATGGTCAGTGTTCTGGATTTTGGCCATTCAAATAGGAGTTGGTTTAATTTTCATTTCCCTGATGACATATGGTGTGGAGCATCTTTTCATGCGCTTATTTGTCATCTGTGTATCTTTTTTGATGATGTATCTGTTGAGGTCTTTGGCTCATTTTTTAAATCAGGTTGGTTGTTTTTTTATTTTTGAGTTTTTATATATTTTGGAAATCATTCCTTTATGAGATGTGCCTTTTGCATATATTTTCTCTCAGTCTTTTGCTTCTCTTCTCATTCTCTTGATATTGTCTTTCATAGAACAAAGTTTTTAATTGTAATGAAATGTCTACCTTAATTATTTTTTCATGGATCGTGCCTCTAAAAAGTTATTGCCATGCCCAAGGTCATGTAGGTTTTCTCTTGTTACCCAATAATATTACATTATGCAAGATTACATAATGTGGGTTACATTAAATTTCTGTTGGACATTGTGTTGTAAATAATTTGGGTGTCTACTAGTATAGGGTAGGTTCCGGTGCTAAGCAATGCTGTTATTAAAAGCATCTTACTAATATTGCAGTGATTTTAATTAGTGCCAAGAGGGTGTGACATAAAGATCCTGCATGGCAAGTTTAAAGGAATTAGAGGTGTTTTAACCAGAAGAGAGGTTGGGTCCTAGGTTGAAGGGATTAATAAGAAGAAATGGGATGGAAAGATTTGATGGGTTAACAGTAGTTCTCAGCTCAATTATATGACCTTCCCAGGGACATTTGACAATGTCTGGAGATATAACAGCCAAGTTTCTAGAAATTTTCCTTCTCTTTTTAATTGCTAAACACTGATCACTACAATAAAAACTAAAGAATGTCGTGGAATGAAGTTCCTCCAAATTCTATGCCTTTAGTTCTGTGTGATATCAAGAAGTTCCTTTGGATTTCATTTGATTTCATGGATGTGGCATGGTCAAAAGAAAAAGAATGTGGAAAAGAAATTGAGGTGGGAATGTAGTATGAATAGAGAAGAAGTAGTGAAGGAATGAGGAAAAGAGAAGGGGAAAGGGCATTTATGGATCAATATTACCAACCACAACATTGGTTTTTTTTTCTTGCTTTTAGCTCTTAAGTTGCCCAAAGAATCTAGCAAATGTCTTTTTAATGCCACAGTAACAGTCCTATATAATAAAAGCCTAATATGCTAAGTGTCTGACCATTCGTTCAACCATTCGACCAGTCACTATTACGCGCACTGTCCACCATGGTGCAGATGCTCCAATCGGTAGGTTAGCTTGCTGCTGGGGTCTGGCCGATGGGGACTGAGTGAGACGGGGTGGACATGCCCTGGAGACCTCCTGTGGTCCCTCCCTGACCGGCCAATCTTTCCTGCTGTCCCTCCCTGGCCTCTAAAATATTTCTTCTAATTAATTTCCTTTCCATGTGCACCAATCCATGCACCAGGACTCTAGTATACAATGACACGAGTTAGTCTGGCTGAAATGGAAACAGATTACCACTAAGGTTTTGCCATTTTATCTACCACCACCTCTAGGATGTTTACAAACAAGGAAAAGAACACACATTCTTTAGTTGCAGTAGCTTTTTATTTTATTTTTTTTTAAAACAGAATATCCAGTGAGTGCTACAACCGAGAGGGCTCTGATCATAATTGCAGTTGCCTTAGTCCTGTCTTCTCTCCATCACTCCACTTGTTAACTGTCAAACACATATTCTATGAAAAGACTCTTTGTTTTTGTATATTTACTAGGAATTTTTTTAAAGCCACTGAGAACCCCTAATTGTAATACACTCTAATATACTCAACATTAGTCATAAAGCAAATGTTAAGTACAAAATACTTAACCAAAAGAGGTAAATAATAGGGCAGATACAGAAAATCTTTATACAAGCCCCATTGTCTAGTGAAGAGCTTTAGACTACCAAGTTTAAAAGGAAGCAGAACTATGTTTGATATTTACAGAGCAGCTATGATGGTCCTTATTAACTGTGCTTCATTGAAGCTGATGGCATTCTTGGGGAATAAGTAAGAAACTCACAGAGATTTTGTTCTAATATACTTGGTGTGGTAGTTACTCTTCGTTGCCTATTAAAACAACAACAACAAGCTTTTTCTCCTTTGTCTCCCAGTGACTCCCAAATGTCTCTTAAGTACTGGCTAGAAATAGTTTTATCTCTTCAAATAATAGGCCCCAAACAGTGATTTTGGTAGAATTTGGCTAGTATCAGTGTACTTTAGAACATTTCTCACATTCTATGCAATCCTAAATGCTCTGGGGCCATAAAGACCAAATAAGTTTGGAAAATACTCTTTACTATAACTGCCCCTCTGATGACTAGAAGTAATATTAAGGGAGTGGTTAATATGCGTTAAATGTTGGACTAACTTCTTTGTATGCATTATTTCCCATAATCCTCATGATGACCCTAATGAGGTAGGTTTTGAGCGATGTGCTTTTGAATTAGTTAAAACTCTTGCTTAAGGCTAGAGCCAATGAAAGGTCTGATATACTTTGAGGAATAGTGTGTAGGAGTTTCAACCATTATCAGCCTTCTTCAGAATTTTGCATTTTTCAGGTACCTTAAATTAGCTACACCCACATTCACGTTCTATCTGGCGCATGCTAGAATCCAGCGTAATCCAGTCTGCTGGAAAGGTTGAGATGAAATCTTGTAATAGCAAACGGCCAGGCTGCTTCACCTGAGTTTGTGTTTTTCGTCTTGTCTCTCATACCACTATTCATTTTTCATGCTTATTATATATACAACTCTAGCTGCAGGAAGAGTTTTATTTGCTCTCACAGAGAAGAGCACTTGAGGCCTAATTACCCATATAGCCTTCCTTTCCCTTCCCATTAATAAGACTAATCATGCTCTAACACCGCTATTATGCCGCCAGCGAGAAGTCCATCTTTGTTCCAGCACCTCCACGTTTGGCTTTCCCGTTGTCCCTGTGAGCATTTGCAGGCGGTGACCACGACACAAGTGCTTCAAATGCAATATTGCTTCGTCAGAAATATTTCAGAGCTAAGATGACCCACGTTTTATTAAATTTGTGAGCCATCGTTAGATTTTATTACACTAAAGGAGTCTGGACTTTGCAGAGTTTTGAGCAAGAGATTTTGGCCTAAATAATTTTCAGTGCTGACTTGAAAATTGGTTAATTTTTACAGATTTTAGTATTTCCAAAGCTATCGCCACTCAGACTTTCCAGCCCAATCACCCAAGGAGGGGAGGACGGGGATAGCTTCAATGGACTTTTTGTTAGGGACCATAAAGGTACCCCTCTTTGCCACTGGTCGAGGAAGAATAGAATAAGCCTTTCTTTGAATTTCTCATGATTGAGGATTCTGAAAGTTCTTGAAGGGGTGAGTGAATGTAAGAAAAATGTGTCAGTATTAAATTTGTTGCTCTCATTTCTCATTGCTATAATTTATCCCTTTTATTCAGAACAAAATCTTTTTCATTGACTCATCATCAAATGAGACTTTTTGGGGGGAGATAATTGAGATGTACTGAGCTATTTGCCACTACTAGGACGTAAACTGTAAATATCTAATGAAGCTGTACTCTTTAAAGATACTTCTTTATTGTCACATTTTCTTATCTAATAGAATGATGGTGTATTATTTGATGCAAGGTGAGTTGTGACAAAGCTTCCTTTTAGCTTTCCTTCCTGGGAAATGTTTGTTTCTTCTGTGGGTAGTTAAACTAAAGCCACATCCAGTTTTCTCCCCCCAGTGGATCTTAGAAAATGTTCATATTCAATGCAGATTTATGTAAGAGGAAGTAGCAGTGGGGTGTGGGTAGGACTCTAAAAATTTAATCCAGTCAAGTATTGAACAGAAGGGAAGACAAATCCAGGACCCTAGCTCATTAAATGATTTCTTTATAGTCAACAGTGAGTGGGCAGTGCAATAGCTTCTAAGTTTTTTCTTCTTTTATAAAGTTTGGCCTCAAGAGCGAAAGGATGGATGCCATTCTCTCTCTATGGAAAAGCTAGCACAGCAGGAGATTTGTAGTCATACATTCAACTGTGATACTGTTATTTATAATCATTCAGATGACCAGAATATATTTCTCAGATATATTTGGTCTTCATATTCAGAACCGAAACCCCTTGGAATTTCCTAAGTGATGAGAGCAAGAATGGCATTTCTTGTTATGTTAATGAGATAACTTTTGGATCCCACCCACCTAAGGGGTAGGTGCCAACCATGTGGTTAGACTATTGGAACTTTTGGTCTCACTCCCTGATTTCTGGGGAAGGAAGAGGGAAATTGAGGTTGAATCAATTGCCAATGGTCAGTGACTTAGTTAATCATAATTATGTAATGCAGCCTCCATAAAAACCTAAAAAGGACAGTTTGTCAGTTCCTTTTTGGAAACTTTCTATGTTGGGGAACTAGATTGTTTCTGTGTGTCACCCTGGTGGGCCCTCAACTTCAGGCAGGTAGAAGCTCCTTGGTTTGGGACCTTACCCTATGTATATTTTCATCTGGCTATTGACTCATATCTTTTAATATTCTTTGTAGTAAATCAGTAATCTAGTGAGTATATGGGTTTCCTGAGTTCTGTGAGCAATTCTAGCAAATTAATTGAACCCAGGGAGGGGGTGGTGGGAATCTCTGATTGAGACTGGCATCTGAAGTGGAAAGTGGTCTTGTGGGACAGAGCTCTTCACCTGTGGAATCTGATTCTGTCTCCAGATAGATAGTGCCAGGATTGAATTCTCAGATACTTGGCTGGTGTTTGAGAATTGCTTGTTGATGTGAGGCAATTCTCTCTTCCCTTCCCTTCCCTTCCCTTCCCTTCCCTTCCCTTCCCTTCCCTTCCCTTCCCTTCCCTTCCCTTCCCTTCCCTTCCCTTCCCTTCCCTTCCCTTCCCTCCTCTTCCTCTCTCTCTCTCTCTCTCTCTCTCTCTCTCTCTCTCTCTCTCTCTCTCTCTCTCTCTCACAAATTGGGTCCAGGAACTTTTAAGCAACTTTAACTTTTAAAAAGAAATAAACAGCAAAAGGAATAAACAGCAAGGAAAACAAAAGATATTGAAAATTAATTTCTAGCTTTCAAAACACTGCTAACTGTCCTCCGAAACTTGCCTCTGCTGCCTGCATGACCTCAGGCAAGCTTCCACAGATAATGATTATGTGAAATAGTCATAATTACTCAGATCGCATGTCAGTTCCAAAATAGTGTGAGACACAGGGCTGGGTGGCTTTCAAACTCTTCACAGTGACTCACAGTAGGAAGCATTTTAGAGTTAGATCCAGTGCATCTACATTTAGAAACATCTTAGAGTAGGACCCGCACACGCATGAAACAAAAAAAATTTCATGAAACAAGTAATCACTTGCTAAGTTTAAGGTCCTCTCCTATTACTTCTCTTTTTTGTTCTATTTCATTTTATTTCATTTAAAAAGAAGGAAGAAACCTTGTCTTGAACCACTAGATCGGATTTCACTACCCACAAATGGGTCGTTACCCATAGTTGTAAAAAGATTACTCCAGTCTGCTCCCAAGAGCTCACTGCCCAGAAGTCCCCACTCCCTGCAGGGGAGGGTTCTGACAGCTCACCGGTATATTTTCTGAGACAGCTGGCCTAGGACCTTTTATTTTTTCATAACTTCCTGTGGCCTGACAATCCTCTCTCTTGAAGCTGGGGATTTGACGGGAAGAGGGAAGTTTACCTTTGTGCCTTCTCAGCCTTGGTCATAACACCGCAGCAGCTGCTGCCTGTTCTAATCGGCTGAATCTGAGCTCTGCAGAGCGGTGTTTCGCAGATCCATGGTAATGCTGCTTCTAATTCTTTGTTATGGGTTAGAGCAGAGCATGGACTTTCCTAGGATCTGTGTATGTGGGGGATGTGGGAAGGAGAGAAGGAATAGGAGGAAGAACACGGAAGTCCTCTTGGGAATGGGGTGGTGAAATTCACCTTAAAAAAACCACACACACACACACACACACACACACACCACAACTCCATATTTTTTATTCAAATGGTGATTTGGAGTATGAAATGGGCTCTTTTATTTATTTTTTTTGCTGACCTTGCTTTACTTCCTGAATTCTGGTACCTACACTAAGTCTGTTTGAATGGAAAAAAAAAATCCAATTTATTCAGGAAAGTTATAAATTAAAAAACAGGGAAAAATGCCCACAATCCAGTGTAGAAGTTGACTTCTTTGATGAAGACCGCCACAGATGCCATACAGAGTTACACGGCCATGGCTTCTCTTTATTTTTCCTATCATGTCCTCGTTCATGTGCTTCATAATGTCAGATTTGCAGAGGATTAGGGTAAATTTTTGATAGTTAAATGGTGTTGTTGCTACTTAAAGAGTGTCTTCTGAAGGGAGGGCTCTTGGTCATGCATAAGAATCAGGCCCTTTTCAGGAGAGACAAAGTCAAACACATGAGCTATTGTCTTCTTTACTGTGTCTCTCTGTGTATGTGCTACTCCACCCCTCAGGGTCTGTTACCGCTGTGGCCTGCGGAGACAGGAGCAGGGTGGTTGTGAGGAGACATGGGGAATACATGCCAAGTGAGCCCCGGAGTATGAGAGGCTGGGACTTTGTGGTGTCCATTGCTTTATTCCTAATATCTAAGACAGTGCCTGGCATGTAGTTGGTGTGCAGTGAATATTTGACAGACAAATGAGTAAATGATGTTGGCTATGATAATTATTATTGTAACATAAAAAAAGATTATTATGAGACAGGATCTGATCTGGGCTGAGGAGTTAAGAGAGTACATCCTTTCAAAGCATTTATTCTGAGTTTGGGGGCAGAGACTCAGTTAAAAGACAATCTTACATTTTTAAAAAAATTTTTATTAAACTTATTGGGGTGACAGGATTATATAGGTTTTAAGTATACAATTCTATAATATGTCATCTGTCTACTGCACTGTGTGCCCACCACCCAAAGTCAAGTCTCTTTTAATCACCATATATTTGACCCTCTTTACCCTCTTCTACCATGTTTTTCAAGATTTTCAGGTAGATACCCAGAAGAGGCATTGCTGGGCCATATGGTAGCTCTCTTAGTTTTTTGGAGGAACCTCCATGCTAATTTTCCGTAGTGGTTGTATTAATTTCCATTCCCACCCACAGTGCATGAGGTTCCTTTTTCTTCACTACCTCTCCCACACTTGTTATTTCTTTTCTTTTTTTTTAATTTTTATTTTTTTTAAATATATTTTATTGATTTTTTACAGAGAGGAAGGAAGAGGGATAGAGAGTCAGAAACATCGATGAGAGAGAAACATTGATCAGTTGCCTCCTGCACACTCCCCACTGGGGATGTGCCCGCAACCAAGGTACATGCCCTTGACCGGAATCGAACCTGGGACCCTTGAGTCCGCAGGCTGACGCTCTATCCACTGAGCCAAACCGGTTAGGGCCACTTGTTATTTCTTAAGACAGTTTGTTTTAATTGATAAATCAGCATGAGTACACTGGCAGGCACTGGTGATGTCAGCATAACTGGAAGTGGTTCCTGATGACAAGGAGTCACAGTCTTGTTGGATAAGGCAAAGGTCACAGGACGGCACAAGGAACATCGGCAGAAAGGGCCTCCATATCACACTGGGCTGGGCTGGGGACACCAGCCCAGGGAGGTGAGGTCCGGAAGGATGAACAGGCATGAGACGAGTGAAGGAATGGCAGAGAAGGACTTGTTAGGCAGGGCAGGGATCGAGCCCAGAGAAGTGAGGCGATGTTGGATATTGCCTGGGAAGTCCCACCGGCTGAGCCGCCGGGAGAAGGGATTCCGGTTGAGAGCTGAGGCCTTACAAGCTTGGCAGGGTCTTGTGCGTGGGGGCAGTGAGAGCTCGTGAAAGATTAAGTAGGGGCAGTTGGTGTGTTCTGGAAGAGTTGTGGGTGAGAGTTGTGGGTGAAAGTGGATCACAGGGCATGGCAAGATGAGAGGTAAAGGGATGAGAAAATGTGGTCCCCCTGCAGTGTGCGTCAGGGAAGCTGCATTTTCAAAGGCCTCCAATTCAATGATGGCAAACAACAAAAAGAAGCAAGAAAACAAACCAAACCTTAGTTCAAAGAGTAGACCTTTGATCCAGTCGGTTCACAAACAATAACAGCGGCGGCAAACAGCGCTCATCTAGTAATAACTCCACGGCTACTTTTATTATGAAAGCAGATGTCTGAGCTGCTGACTTTTCTAGCAACTTTTGGGAGACATTTAAATCCCTCTCGCTGGCCCTTTGTTCCTGTGTTGCCATGGAGTGTCAATAAGCCCAGCTCAGAATAACCCGGGCAGTGAGACGGGAGTACAGCTTGCTCACTGGCATGTTGGCTGGCCAGGTTACACTGTTTTCATTGCTCCCGTCTTGGGAGGAGCACCGGGCAGCTGGTTGCCCTGGCAGCTGTGAAAGGTGTATGTCTCTTGGCTGCCCAGAGTTTGAAATGCAACCAAAACTTGCCTGCCTACTGAGCATGTGCAGCTCCAGATTGATCTGATAGCAACTGAAAATAGCTCACTGAGCACCTGTCCCTTGTACACCAGCCCCTGGCCGACTGCCATTGAGGACAGTGTGGACTCACTTGGTGGATAGGTGAGGGGCTGGGTAGATTTTAATGGTGTTTAGGAAGATCTTGGGAACCTTGGCTATGGCTTAAAAGGAAGAAAAAAAAAATCAGTAGGCTCTTCGGAGCTGTTCTATTTGGCGGTTCTGTGGTTAGTGGGTGGCCACAGTGGCTGTGTATGTACAGTATGTGGTGAAGAATCCACACAGTTCTCTTTGCTCAGCCAAACTGTGGTCCAATAGACTGAGAAGTAGAGTTTTCTCTTGGAGGGAAAGGCTTTCCTACAAGCACTCCTGGATAGTAGCCATCCATGGTTTATGCTGCCTCCGCTTAGAAACGAGTTGAGATAAACTAATTTCCTACTTGCTCTTTAATCCCCAATGATTGTCAGCCGATCACTTCTACAAGGTGTCTCTGAGCTAAATTATTCTTTCTCGGCAGTCCAAATTTGGGCACAGAATAGAGTCGCAGCGTGTTGGGAGCTGTCTGTTCCCCTTTGGGACTCCTTCCATTTACTTCTGGGCTTTCATCTCTTCAGCGGGTTGCCATTGTTGGGCATGCTTGGCACGCCAGTGTGGATGGAAGCAGACTCTGGAAGGAAATACTTCTGAAATGACTGGTGGTATTAAAGCTACTATTTAAAAGTGACCCTTCGTAGATACTTGGGTTATCTTTAGGCCGTCAGTGCTCTGCAGCTCCAGGAGCCCAAGAGAATCTGCGGAAATGCTGGCCTGTGGCTCTCGCCGTGGTTCGCGTTTAGATATTCTTGCTCTCCCGCCAGTGGCCTCGTGACACGTCTCGGCTTCAGCTGCCTTTCTTCTGCCCAGGCCCACGATGACTGTGGAAGCTGGGAATGGTGTGCTCTGCCACAGAGAGTGCGGGGGAGGGAGTGTGTGTTTGAAAAGCCAGTTCTGGTTCACAGAACCACAAAGAAATGTTTCGGTTTCTACCTTCAGGGTCAACACCTGGAGCCTTTCTGTGGGCTCAGGGAGAATGACCCAAACTCCACCCGCTCATGGTGACTGTTGGATCTTAAGTTTATGGCTAATAAGCCTTCTTAAGGGTCTTAAATTTAGGCGTTAACGAATTCTTGTGAATCCTATTAATTAGACCGATAGGGGAGAGAAGATATACAATGCAAAGGTCAAGTGATAAAGTCTGGAATGCAGATGCACAAGGCTTATATTCATGGGATGGAAGGCATGGGGTTCATTTCTGCATTAACCTTTCAAGGAGTTCTGCTAAGGCCCTGGGACATGAATTGGGAAATCGGGAGATAGGGAATAGCAGTATGAGAGATGCTTGGGCTCTGCCCAGTTTCTCATCATCCTTGAGTATCTTACTGTCTGTGGCCTCATCTGGGCAGGAGAGAAAACAGTCTAGAAATTACCTTGTTCCCTCTGTGCTTTTCTCTGGAGTCAGGTAGGGTAGGGAGCCAGGGAGGAGAAATTGAAGGAATTCCGCAGTTTTCACCTTTAGCTTTTGGGTTCCGTAATGCCTGGAGGCTGGTTTTGTAAGACAGTTGTTCAACAAATTGGCGCAGTGCCCATCTTTTGAAGGGTTTATCTCTGTGGTTTGAAAGCTTCCGGAAAGGGTGTGGCAGTGGGGTGGTGGCTTACAGATGCTAAGCAGAGCAAAGACTGGCTACCTTGGAGGCCTGTTCCCTGAGTCCCCAAGAAAAAGGTCTAGAGGAGGGCACGGGAGGGGAAGTAGAGGTGGGCGCTGGGTGCTGAGGCTGCCCCCGAGTTCCTTCTCCACTGTCCTTTCCCATCTAGCCCTTGTTTAAGGCTTCCTTTAAAACCAAAACTTTCCATGTAGACCCTGGGTAGGCAATCTTCTCTGGAGCAGGAACATCCAGAGGGTCAGGAACACCTCTCCACACCGAGAACAGACCTAGCCAGGAGCATTCTGTAGATGGTGCCATATCCCTGCTCTCTCCTAAACCTGAACAGGGAGTGACTTTATGAAATGTGTATAACCCACCAGGACATTTCCCCTCCTCCTTCAGACTGCGGTACAATTACTTCCCGTGGCTGGAGCGTCCCTCAGACACGGGCATTGTCAGTATGCGGGATGGGGTGGGGGTATGTTCTCTCTACAAGAATTCCTCAGTAGGTCATTTCCATTAGGCCTTGCCGTTGTTTGCTTTTCTGAAGCAGATTCGAGAAGTTTGAAAACACAAATGAAGAAAGGGGCCGTTCTTTTCTCCATGTTCATAGCTCTTCAGGAGTTGCTTCACAGACACAGCATCTGGGTGAAAGGCAAGTCTTTGATCCATTCAGGGGATCATAAAAAACATGGAAAAGACAGACCCATATTGTCTTAGGTCAGTGCCCCATAATGTTAGTCACTTAAACACAGACTGCGTTTTTGGCTTTGAAATGGAAGGTGTGGCTGCTGCAATAGGCTTCATTTACAGGGATTATTTCACAGACAGGGAGTCAGCCAGACACAAAATAAACAGATGGCACTTTTTCCCTCTCTCAGCTCTAGCAGTTCAAGTGCAGTATGACTTCGGAATCCTTATCACCTTCAGCAAAGCAAGAGGGGGAAAATGATGTAATTCGCTCTTCCCCACTGCCTGCTGAGCACGCCGTTCTTTTCCCAATAGGAGAGAAATGGCAGCAAAGACCAGGGGCATGGTTTTCACTGCCGAGCAGCGAGCCCTGCATGACCCCTCTCAGCCGACTGGAGTCAGGCACTTACTGTGTTTTGACCGTAGCAGCTAAAAGTCCTCAAATCAACCATCCAAGGAAGGACCACTTGTAACAGCCCTGCTGCTCTATAATGTATTAATTCCCCGTTTTAGGAACTCCTGTGTTTTACCTCTTTCTCCTAGCAAACAAACAAGCAAACAAAAAACCCAGCACACCCCAGGAAGGATGGATTTTCCACACTTGTGAGCCCGGGTAGGAGAGCAGATGTGAGGCCGTGGCAAGCTGCTCTCAGAGGGAGTGGTTTGCACAGACATGCTGGCTAGGTGACTAAGCCTTGCCTTAAGATCTCTGCTGACATTTAAAGACTTTATGGGCTCAGTCTGCTCTGAAAACCAGCATCATGTCTCTTCCCACCTCTGAATCCTTTCTGTGAAGAGAAAATTCATTCTGAAGCCGATAGTCCTCAGGCTGGTGGTACTCCTGCCAAGTACTGAGGCCGTTGAGGGGTCTGGAATGGTGAGCACAGGAGGCTCGGTTCCTACCCTCATGGGGCTCACAGTGAGGAAAGACTTAGACATTGAACAGGCGTACACACGTTTGTGAGTGTGGACAGGTGGTTTCTACTTTAAATTTGGCTGTGTGAGCAAAGGCTCTTTGAGGAAATGATGTGTAAGGAAGATCTGAGGGGAGCATAAGAACTAACTAGGGGGTTGGGGGTGTCGGCAGGAAGGGAACTAAGCATCCAGGTGGAGGGAATTCCGTACCTAAAGGGCCTGAGACCCTGAGGCAGGAAGAGGCCTTCTAAGAACTGAAGGGATCTGGGGGAAGGCTGAAGAGGCAGAGGTCATGTCCACCAGGACTTTTGTAGGCCAGATGAATGATTTTGCCAATTTTGAGAGTAGTGGAAGCCAGAGAGCATCAGGCTTGTACATCTGAATAAGGGTGGTATTGGCTGACTTAGGGAACCTTGAGGAAGAACACACCTGGAGTGGAGGCATCATGAGTTCAAAATCTTGGAAATCCTGACACCATTATTTTGTTGTTATTTGAATATAATATGATCTCATTCAAATTTTTCTCTTCTCTCTCTTAACTCCTAGAACACATTTTCTTCTTGGCTTTCCAACTTCACCAAGTATCAACTTCTCTGATCAGGAAAAAAAAAAAAAAAAGAGTGATTTATCATGAGTGTTTTCTCATCAGAGCATTTGGGCACTTGGTGTATTTGAGCCCTGAGCACATCGCCTGCCTGCCTGCTGCCAGACCGTCAGATGCCCTTCACGAGGCGTTCCGGACGGACCTCTGTGTTTCTGTCGTACGAGCTGGCTTGCTGGCAGTGCTACCTGGCATTGCAAAATCCTTCCTTAAGCCTTTGTTTAATGCCAGAGACCTCAAATGCTTTCAGATTCTGGAGAGGTGCCAAACTGTACTCTCGGATTAGGAGACCATGGAAGGACTCCCATATCTATAAGCCCTCATATAAGCCGTCATTTTGAATGAATGAATCATTGATACTGTTGGAAGGAGTCCAGGGATGTTTGGCGTTCCTTTTTTAGCCTATAAAGTTCTGAGCTGTTGGACTTTTATAACCATCCTCCAATAACCACGTGTGTTGTGTGTTTTTTTGTGCTACTTTGAGATCAGCCATTAAGAAATTGAGGCTGTTCCTGGGATCACAGAGTCTG
Organism: Myotis daubentonii; assembly: GCF_963259705.1. Taxonomy (NCBI): domain Eukaryota; kingdom Metazoa; phylum Chordata; class Mammalia; order Chiroptera; family Vespertilionidae; genus Myotis; species Myotis daubentonii. The sequence continues at coordinate 57,944,462 of NC_081846.1, forward strand.
GTTTCCTTGTAGCATTTCCTCATTTGTTTGTTGTGTCACAGATGTTAGTGGGAAATGTGGGGTTTTGTGCACCATTTAGAATGATGATCAGTTTAAATGCCTTAAAACATCAGGGAGTGCATGACTAGACAGGTGTGAGGGAGAGAGGGAGAACACTGGGGGGGAGAAGTCCAAGTTCGTCCTGTTGTGCCTGGATTGCTCAAGTCCCACTCAAAACGCACAGGTGAATGCTTTTACTATGAGGTACAAGATTATCCCAGACTGTGGACAAGTTTGAAAAGTTCATGGCGCTCTTTGCTCTGCCTCTTCCTCTGCCAGGCTAGGATTGGGCCATGAGTCTAGGTGTGCCCAGATGGTGAGGTATTACCCAGAACAAAGCAGATCTTTTCAAAGATTTGGCTGTGGAGAACCCCTGGATCCCGAGCCTGCACCTCTGGTTGGGGAGCCAGCCCTGGATCCTCCCAAGGGGCATTGAACTCTGCTGCTCCCAGCCAGACGCAGGCTGCAAGTGTGCTCCGGGGCCTTGCTCAGGATACAAAGGGCGCGCGGTGCCAGCCATAACACTGAGTAATGCCGGGAGGTGCCTTCTGGAACAGACAATGTGGGCGAGCTCCTCAGAGAGGGAATACCTCTGGCTTGACTTTTAAATGACTAAATTATTGAAATGATTGTCGGTTAGGTGGAGTAGACTTGCCTTCTGCCAGGACACTTCCTGGTTATTTAATAGGCAAGTGTGAAATACTTCCTATCAGATGTGGCGCCTCCTGTCAGTACGGTGGGAGATCAGTCAGAGAAGGCGATTATCTTTGCTGTGCACGGTATTCATATCACAATCTGGGAGGTGAGAGGTCTGCAGACACTTGCCTTTGGCCCTAAGAGGGGTTTTGTGATCATTCTCGTACCCTTACTCCCCTCCCACCACAATCCCGCCCCAAGTGAAATATCACAGGCCCACACATGTTATGGTTATTCCCCAAATTTGACAGGACTTTATAAAACAGTGAGTCATGGGCATTCTAGGGCCAGCTGTGTTCCTTAGAATTGTGAATATTAAGATCTGAAAGTGCTGCTACCTTGCTTTTAACTTTGTTGAATTAGTAATCCTAGCTCGGAAAATCCTTTTGGCATCTCTTTGACTAATCCACTTTGCCGGATCAAGTTGCCAAAGTGGCGTTTAACCAACGTGTATGCGTGTGTGCAGGCGTGCGTATGTGGTCATTTTTCTGTTCCTAAGAATCTAGGGTCTTTATATTTGTCTGTATATGAAAAAGAGATACATGAAGGGCTCTGCTCATTAGTTATGTGGGAATGAACAAATTCAGAGGGTGAAATGTGGATGAGAAACAAAATAGGACGAAGCTGGTGCAAGTTTTATATTTTCCCATGAGCTAACTGCTGGACTGAGCTCATGGCTCCTCTATATCCGAGTTTGAGTTCATTATTACATATCATTAACAGCTGTCTTTCTTCCCTTTTTTTTCCTTGATTGTGGAGGGGAGGATATGAAAACTCTGTTTTTTTTGACATCTTACTGAAAAGAATCACTAACTTAGAAGTAGTTAACCCTGATCATCTTTACTCAGCCACCATAGGAATATAAAGACTCACGGAGACTGTTTGAGAAATGAATGAACCCCTTTGACTTAGTTTATGACCCCATAGTGAGTACAGTGGGTTGAATTTCTCTAAAGACCATATTTACTCGAGGCTGTTCAATTCTGGCAAAATTCTTTAGGTTACAGTCCAAACCTCTGATAGTCCCCACATCCTGTTAGAAACCACCGACCTTGGAAAGGTCTTGCATCTGTGGATGCAGAGTTCAGTCTGGGCTGGAACTTTAAAAGTAGACTTCACTCTGAGAGCACATTAGAAGAATTATTATTATTGTGTGTTTAAAAATTTGACAGTTTTTACTAGAACCACAAAGTGTCATTAATTCCTTGGTCCTCTGGACCATCCGTTTCCATAGGATCAATGATCAGTGAGCCCTTTGTTGTCTAGAGTTACAGCTGCCCCTCGGTACCCTCTGGAGATTGGTTCCAGGACCACCCCCCAAGTCTGTGTATGCCCAGGTCTGTTACATAAAATGGCAAAGTATTTGCATACAACCTATCAACCTATGCGCATTCCACTATACACTTTAAGTCTTCTCTCGATTACAATACATAATACAATGTAAATGCTATGTAAATAGTTGTATTGTTTAGGGCAGTGGTCGGCAAACTCATTCGTCAACAGAGCCAAATATCAACAGTACTTCTTCAAAATAGACTCGCTCAGGCCGAAAACCGACTTCTGCGCGTGGGCCACGAAGTTTCAATCGCACTGTACGTGCGCCCGCATGTGGTATTTTGTGGAAGAGCCACACTCAAGGGGCCAAAAAGCCGCATGTGGCTCATGAGCCACAGTTTGCCGACCACGGGTTTAGGGAATAATGACAAGAAAAAAGTCTGTACAATCATTGTATGCTTAACTACATAGCATAGACCAGTGATGGTGAACCCTTTGAGCTTGGCGTGTCAGCATTTTGAAAAACCCTGACCTAACACGTTTTGATATTTGCAGCCATAGTAAAACAAAGATTTATATTTTTGATATTTATTTTATATATTTAAATGCCATTTAAGAAAGAAAAATCAACCAAAAAAATGAGTTTGCGTGTCACCTCTACACACGTGTCATAGGTTCGCCATCACTGGTATAGACACATCAGCAACAACATAACATTTTTTTTCCAAATATCTCTCTCTGAGGTTAATTGAATCTGTACATGTGGAACCCGCGGGTATGGAGGGCCAGCGGTGCTTGTTTATAGTTGTTCCTAGTGCACCGTAGGTACAGCGAGTTAAGTAATTTGTACTCTTTAATCCATTATCAGTCTATGAACAGCTAATCACTCTCCTATTTTATTTTACCTCTTCATCCCAACTCTAACCCCTCAATCCCAACTTACTGTCAACAGACACAACCTCTTTAATGTGTTAGGTATGTATCCTTGGATATATGTAGTCTTTAAAAAATACTTAGGGTTTTAAAATAGATGCTTATGTTTGAATTTACAGAAATTGCGTTATTGCACCGTTTTTAAATATAGCCTTTCTAATTCCCTGCTGTAGATGACAAACAAGTCAATACGACATACTAGCAGCCTCCTCCCTCTGCCCATCCGCTTCCCTCCAAAGAATCATCACCTGTCGGGCAACATTGTTGGCAGCCCTCAGCCAGCTTTGTGCCATTCGAGAGTGGCAAGCATGTCTAGACTCCCTAGAAATATTATCTTTCAACTCGCTTTTGGCAAGTGTAAACTTTTTGCTGGATTATGTCAACAGATATATATATATGTTTCTCATCCTCATCGAAATAAATTGGTGTTGGAATCTCTCTTGGATTTCTCTAGGCAGGGAAAATAAAGACCATCTCTTGGCTCATTTCAGTTTTTGCTCATTAAAAATGTCTGAGGGCTTTTGAGTCTCGGGGGTGAGTTGGTGACATACATATACTGTCAGCGGCTATTTTGGATTTTCTGCTTCCAGGCATGTCTTTGCTCTTGGATAAGCCCCTTGTGGTTTTCAAAAGAACTAGCAAGTCAATTATAAATAGAAGGCCTTGTGTCTGTGTCTGCATGCACTTACTCTGTGGGACGAGGCACCCACATTTCAGTGGGCAGTGAACTATTTTCACTTTGAAGAGGGAAGAAGAAAGATTAAGAATGCCATTTTCCCCTCTTTTTGAGATAACCCACATCTTTGCGCGCACCCACACAAATCTGTGTAAATGAACTTGACATTTTCAAAGACCTTACCTTAAGGTCTCTTAAAAGCACAGCCGCCCGACCGGTTATTTTAAGAAAGAAGCAGTTATCTCGCAGACCTGTGGCAGAGGGTTCAGGATGAGAAGGCAGACGGTCTGTGCCTTCGACCATCCCAGGGAGCTCGGAATGTCCTTATATGAACAGTGCTAGGGTGAATGTGGCCACAGCTAACTAATCAGTGGCTTCTAGGACGTGGCTGTTTATATTATATCTTCACTTTCCTTCCCCGCTAGTAACTAGTGGAAACTGTTGTGACCAGCAAGTCTGAACTAATCGTTCTAACAAGAGGGCCCAGGGGCGAAAGAGCATATGAAAAATGAAACTGCAAATGAGGGTTTCAGAAAGAGACAGGAGTCTGCTGAGGTCTGCTTCCCTGATGATACATTTCTGCCTCTTTCCATTGCGTCGTAGACCCACCAGGTGCGGGCTGTGCCTTGGATCCCATCTGTGACCTTATTGTTCAAACATTGTTCTGCTCCCTTTGTCTTCTTGTGCCCTCATCCTCAATAAGTGCTGCCAAACTTTTTTTCTGCCACTTGAAAATATGTAAGCAGCTATGAATTTCCATTGTAATTAATGTAAAAATTCAGTATTATTACTGTTAAAAAATTAGTCTAGGCATCTAGCTTAAAGTATTGATAATATGGGTTTGTAATTTTAGACTTGTAAACTCTTACCATGTGGTATATTGCTGAAGCAGACCGGTAACAGCAGGACCGTGACCATTTCTTGTATTACTGGTTGATGAAGATTTGTATGGAGCTAGCAGGAATGGGCATTAACAGCTGCCATAAATAGGTTGTCCCCAAAAAACGTATACACACTTTAACAGCTAATAGCTCAATTTTGAAAACGAAATGTACTTTTTTAAAGCTTTATTGTTGAAAGTATTACAAATGCCCCCTTTTCCCCCCTTGATCTCTCCTAGCCCACCCCTGACCCCCCACCCCAGACTTTCACCATCCTATTGTCTGTGTCCATGGGTTATGCATATATGCATACAAGTTCATTGGCTGATCTCTTCCCACCCACCCTCCCCTCCTGCCTTCCCTCTGAGGTTCAGAAGTCTGTTCCATGCTTCCATGTCTCTGGATCTGTTTTGTTCATCAGGTTATTTTGTTCACTAGATTCCATGTATGAGTGAGATCATGGGATACTTGTCTTTCTCTGACTGGCTTGCCTCGCCTAGCATAATATTCTCCAGGTTCAAAACGAAATGTAATTTAATAAACACTGCCTTTATAATTATTCAAAGTGTGTATTCATTTTTTGGCACACACTATATTTAGGAACCATCCTTTTTCTTACACAAAATAAAAGAGATGAGCATTATGTTCTGGTAAAACATTTTATTTTGATGAAGGAATTAGGAGATGCGAGCCCATTGGGCTGAAGATAACACGTAAACCACAGTGGGAGAACCTCATTTTCTGGAGCCTGTGGACAAATGATAACCACTCTTTGGCCTAGTAGAATCTAAAAGAGTACACAGCTTATATAAATGAGTTTATATACTGAGTAGTGATTATCATTTGGTACTTGGTCAAGTGAGAGATACAAGACCACAGAATGTGGACAATGGTCTTGGAGAAACTGTCTTATTGCCCCCTTGGGTGTATAATCCATTCAGTGACTCCCCCTCTTCCTCTCTATCCTTCTACAGATGAGAAGCCCAAGGTGAACCCCAAACTGTACATGTGTGTGTGTGAAGGCCGCTCCTGTGGGAACGAGGACCACTGTGAAGGCCAGCAGTGCTTCTCCTCACTGAGCATAAACGATGGTTTCCACGTCTACCAGAAAGGCTGCTTCCAGGTCTACGAGCAGGGGAAGATGACCTGTAAGACCCCGCCATCGCCTGGCCAGGCCGTGGAGTGCTGCCAGGGGGACTGGTGCAACAGGAACATCACGGCCCAGCTGCCCACTAAAGGTTCTCACGCACTTGTCTGCTTTTAGATCAAGGGTTTTTGTTAGTGTCGGGCTGATTCTCTGTGGGTTAAAGGTGGGAGTGGCTCCAAGGCTTTCCTCCAACTCTTTGAACCAGAGGCAGTGGGTGACAGGGAAGGTGGTTCTGGGTGAAGAAGAGAAAGGCACAACCTGTAGAATTTAAAAGGAAGAGGATGGAAGGATGGACATTTAGGGGGAAAGTCAACAAGGCGATGTCCGCCTCAGGGACATCTTGGCCGGCCAGGTCTCTCTCAGCAGTCACACGCAGGTGGACAACAGTTCCTGATGCCTTTTCAGTTAATGAGCCAGGATGGCGTTCGACATTTCAGAAAACATTCTGCTTAGTAAAGAGTTGAGTGTGTAGGGAGGAAAATGGACCCTAAGACTTAGGTGCCTGAGTGGAAAACCTCTTCTTTATAAGGAAGGAGACAAAGAAAGGCTCACTAAAAGCTCATGTCCTATGACCACTGAATCATGAAGCTGTGTGAGACTTCCCATGAACCCTGGAGTTGATGTGGAATCTTCTCTGTGTCATTCAATGTGGATTCCGAAACCAGTGAAAATCAGTTCTCCTCTGAAATTGTTTCCCCATGGAATGAGCCTGAACTTGCTAGCTCAGAGTTCCTACAAATATTAAAGTATCTTAGTCTGTGTAGATTCACTCTAAGGCAAATTTACTTTTAATAATATCGTACATTTTTAATAGGCATGGTTATTTAATTTTGCTCTCACAAAAGGAGAATCAACCCAAAAAATGGAGTAGGAGAAGCTAGTGGGAGCATCCACTGCTGGAAATGTCAGCCAGCAAGGGAGGAGACTCAAAAAATGAAAAAGACTGATGCACGGTCACGTTACAGTAATTGTTGAAAACATGGTAATGACCTTCAGGCATACAGAAAAGGTTAAATTCTGATAAGCAAATAGGCTTGAATAATAAAAGACAGTTTTTAAAAGAGAGATTAGGTACTTAAATGGTTACAGCTAAAACGCTTACCTGATGGAATACAATTGTACTCTTAAACTTTGTGAGTTTACATGTTATTAATAGAGTGGGGAGACATGAAGAAATGTCTGCATTCACACAAAAATTATATCTCTAGTTTGAAAAGTTCCTAGCCTCTGAGTTGTAATAGGAAAGTTATTTTCTTTACTTAAGGAATTTCTAATTTAATTAGAGAGGTGTAATATTTATAATTTAATGTTGTATATAATTAGTTTTACACTTTATAGTACAAGTGATACGTGCCATGGGGTATATTGCCAAGTGGTTGATTAAATTAGTTGGATTCGGAAAGTTAAAAGAAATGTATAAAGGAAACTAGGCTTGAGATTGGATTGCCGAAGGGGCCAGGGACGTGGAAAACAGTAAGTCATATGTTGGGAAGAACAGGGCTTGGTGACAATGTCATGAAGGTGTCTGAAATTCAGAGAGAATTATTGTTTTGTGATCTTTTAATTATGGACCTTCACTATCCAAGTAAGAAAATTTGATTGAACTCACTAGGCAGGTAGAAAGTCTTTGAGAATGTTTGCTTTAGTGGTGTGTAAGTGTTGAGTCATGAACATTTGGATGGATAGTGTAAGAACGCCTGAAGAGTCAGTGAATGGATGTTTTGAATGAGTGAATGGATGTTGAAGACATTGAGTAAAAGAACAGATGAAGGAATAGGTTCCTAGGCGAAAACATGATATAAAAAGATCAATGAGAGTTCAGCAACAAACATCTAGGATACGTTGGAGAGATTGGGCAATTTGGTCTTAACTCAGCACTATCTCCTAGGGATAGTAAAGCATAATGTCTGTCTGCAAGGGGCTGATGATAAAATATCCTTACAAATCAAACCCAAGTTAATAAGAGTAGCACCAGAGATTTGTATAGTACTCTATATTTTAAAAGCACTCTCATGTATGTGCATTAATACAGTTGGCTCTCCATGGAATTTTTCCAGTTGTGTCTAAATGAGTACTAGCTAAAGTGACTGGGCTATTGGCCAGGTGTTAGGAAGTATGTTAGTTTTAACACTTTGTGACTTGTGAGACTTTGTGGTCAGGATCAGGAGCTACCTGTTAGGGTATTGGTCATCAATATTAAATAAGTAAACATTGATCCTTACAACCGTTTTCACCCCCATTTCCAGGGAAATCCTTTTCTGGAACACAGAATTTTCACTTGGAGGTCGGCCTCATCATTCTGTCTGTAGTGTTCGCAGTATGCCTTCTAGCTTGCCTACTGGGAGTCGCTCTCCGAAAATTTAAAAGGCGCAACCAAGAACGCCTCAATCCCAGAGACGTGGAGTACGGCACCATCGAAGGGCTCATCACCACCAATGTTGGAGACAGCACTTTAGCAGTGAGTTGTCACCCTAGCATCCCAAGCATAAGGAAGATGGCTGAGGATGCCTTCTTGTTTTGAGCTAATAGTAACTGGTGACCGGACAGTGTGCACACATAGCACTGGCCATGCACATCCTAAGCAAGCATGTGCTGGCACCTGTCTGGTCTCCCCTATTGGAGAACATTCATTTTAGACAGTGTTTATATTAAATGAGAGATGGGATTTACTTTAGCAGATTTTGGGGGAGTAAGGGAAAAGTGCCCTGTAGGCGGTGGGGGTGAGAGGAGAGCCTTGGAATTTATGGTACTCAGTTACTTTTTTCTTTTAGCAATAAAAGTGCTTTTATAACAAGCACCTTTTGCTTAGTATTAAAAATCACTCTTCCTTCTAGATTATTTTAACACCCTGTAATTTAAGACTTTAAAATTTGACATTCAAAAAAGAAGCTATTAAATTTTTCACGCTCCTGTGCTGCCCCCTTGTGGAGTGCAGTCATGTGGCTAAACCCAGTGATGTCCAGGAGAAATATGTGCATCATATTGTGTATGTAATTTTACATTTTCTAGTAGCTACCTTAAAAACAGTAAAAACAAAACAACACCCCAGATGATATTAATTTCAACAATATATTTAACCTAATATATATAGTTATAATTTCAACATATAATCATAAAGAATTACTAATAAGATATTTTACTCCTTTTTTAAACTAAGATTTCAAAATCTGGTATGTATTTTACACATACAGCCTACAATAGTTTAGACTAGCACAGTTCACTTGCTCAGTGTCAGCATGTGACTAGCAGCTACCCTAATGAATGGCACAGGGTTGAAACTATTATATTTATATGCATTAAAAGTACTCTTGTGAATTTTTAAATGAGGAAATCACAGTAAAAAGTGACTGTCTTCCTTTTTTTTTTTTTTTACAATTTAAATTTGTTTTTCAAGTGTTATTGTTTTTAAAAATATATATTTTTATTGATTTCAGAGAGGAAGGGAGAGGGAAAGAGAGATAGAAACATCAATGATGAGAGAGAATTATTGACCCACAACCCCTCACTGGGGATCGAGCCCACAACCTGGGCATATGCCCTGATGGGGAATCGAACCATGACCTCCTATGGGTCGATGCTCAACCACTGAGCCATGCCAGCTGGGCTCAAGTATTAATTTTAAAGAGACTTTAAAAAGTGGAAACGGGAATTATTTGCTATAAAAGGGTTATCGTAAACTGCAAAAAAGGAAAGCATTAATGTTCTAAAAGGATCCTATGCTGAGTGAGACTGGTGCCTACTCTGAAAAAGGCATCACACTGGTGAGTGTTAGAGAGGCGTTAAAAACCTACTCGTACCAAATCAAGATTCCTTTTCATAATCTGATGAATTGAAAGGCAATCAAGGTAATCATTTTGTAATGGGAGTCGATGTTATTTAATGCCATGATCATGTGTCACTTAAGATCCTCTTGTGTTAAATCTTCTAGACAATATGCTTAAAAGTGTCTGACATTTCTGTAGTTAAGCCTGACCTGCAACTTCCTTTTTACTGGAGAAGACGTGCCCTTGACAATCTTTGCAGCGCAGGTCCTGCACCTGGACCATTTTTGGTAAGCTGTTCAAACATTGGGTACGAGCAGATCCAGGCTGGAAAATACCCCATCCTGCTGCCTTCCCCAGTACTGGGCCACCCGTCAGATGTACTTTTTGGTATGAAAAAGGGGGAAGACCCTTGTTGAGCTTCCTGTTACCTACCTATTTAAATTGTAGTACAGCAAAACTGGGGAAAAAGAGAGGACATTTTATTTCAAAAAGTAGAGGATTGCAGTTTTTTGTTAAAAAGTACTTACAGGTTAATTTCACATTTTGAGGAACATTAAATAAGTTTATTGAATTAGCAGCAAGAACATACAAGGCTGCCCAGGCTGGTGCGGCTTGGTTGATTGGGCATTCTCCCGTGTACCAAAAGGTTGCTGGTTCGATTCCCTGGGTTACTGGCTTGATCTCTAGTAGGAAGTGTGTGGAAACTGACCCATGTTATGCTCTCACATTGATGTTTCTCTCTCCCTCTCCTTCTCTTCCCCCCTCTCTTAAAATCAATAAAACATCTTTTTTTAAAAAGAAGATAGAAGGATAAATCCTGACAAAGATTTAACAAAGCAAGATTCAGAAATAGATTTGTCAGAACTTCATTCCTCAGAACAGCTAACATAACTAATCACCATGGACAATAACAGGAATATCTTGTGCAAATTACTGTTTAAATAGTTTTTATAATTTTGAAAGAGGGATGGGAGTATATGCTAAAATACTTCTCAACTCAACCATGTTAGATGACAGTATAGGGCGATATAACAACACAGTAAACAACACTATTTAAAACAAGTTTGTCCTTATTGGTCTTCATACTTGTTCATTTAAGCAATATGCTCATGTATGATTCAACAAAGCACATCTTACTAAACAGCTCCCCCACCTTGAAAAGCAGCCTTGGGGTCCCAGAGTTGAAGTAGATGTTCGGATATCTTTGGTTGATTTCCTCCCCACCCCCATCCTGGGGACCAGGGTTATATATTATGGCAAAAATAACATTAGTTTAATTTTCTGGATTATTCTCTCAAAATATTGAATAAATAAAGAGAAAAAACGAACATCAAATAGATGGTTAGGGGGATGTGGAAGTTCCCTTCATCTTACTCAATTCCTGTTGATTATCCATTTTGTGGTTTTAAGGATTCTAAATTTTTTTCTTTTGGATATTCAGCTTTTGGTAATTTTGCTGATCAACAGTACTTCACAGTGGAACTCAGAATAAGAAAAGAAAAGGTGAAATTCAAACAAATCAGTGTATCGTATTAACAGGCCAGCTAAAATGTTTGGGAAAGGGTGAGGAATGTCAGCTCACTGTGACTGCACCCTTACCACCATCACACGGGGGCACAATAATGTATATTGCAGACAATCCATTTCTGATACAGAAAGACCTCTGCTTTCTTCTTTTCCTAAGAAGGAAACATTTATGAATGAACTCATGGGGAATCTTTTTCATAATATGTTATTTGTTAGAAGTAGATTTGGGGGCATGGTTTTATGTTTCCAATGAAAGCTTTAGCTTTTCTGAGCCGTGGCCCCTTTGCTCCTCACTCACTTAAAAAGGGTAACACGCCGAAACCGGTTTGGCTCAGTGGATAGAGCGTCGGCCTGCGGACTGAGGGGTCCCAGGTTCGATTCCGGTCAAGGGCATGTACCTGAGTTGCGGGCACATCCCCAGTGGGGGATGTGCAGGAGGCGGCTGATCGATGTTTCTCTCTCATCGATGTTTCTGACTCTCTATCTCTCTCCCTTCCTCTCTGTAAAAAATCAATAAAATATATTTTTAAAAAAAAAAAAAAAAAAAAAGGGTAACACCTCCATCCAGGTAGCCCCTCTCTGCTGGAGTGTGCCAGTTGGATGACCCAGGTGGCCACTGGTGTGTCTTTCTACTACATGAGCGCCATCTGTTCCTTATTCCTAATTCGTACGTTTCTCATGAGAGCCCCTTAGTTGGCATGTCAGCTAGAGGGGATCCTCTGCTAGATAATGAATGACAAGCAGAGTAGAATATGGTCAGTTGGGCCCAGCCTGGGACTTGAAGCTCTTTTCTCTTCTCTTTGCTCCACTTGGTCTTTGTTCTGCTACTTTCCCTGTGCTCAGCCTGGACTTGCTACTCCCCGTCTTTGATTTTGTCCACTCAGCTTCTTTATATATTTAATTCTAAAACTGTGGGTGCATGAAAGGACCACGTAATCCTCAGGAAAACCTATCCTGTATTAGGGAGAGGATGGGCTTCTGGTTTTTCTAATAAAACCAGTGCTTCTGATGGCGGCTGTTCATGCACACTAATGGCGGCCAGGATGCTGCTACTGTGTGAGTGATAATGCTATGCATGCTCGTGCTCTAATTCGAGGGCTCTTTCTCATCAGTGTCTTTTCTCCTTGTCTCGAACCACAGGATTTACTGGATCACTCGTGTACGTCGGGAAGCGGCTCTGGCCTTCCTTTTCTGGTTCAGAGAACAGTGGCTCGTCAGATCACACTGTTGGAGTGTGTCGGTAATGCATTTTCTCTTCCTTTGCGGGTTATATGCAGTGTTAGTTGTGGTTCTGGAAGTAGGATGGCACTTGGAAAAATCTGTTTCTTGTTTCCTAACATCGGGAGATGGGGGGTAGCCATGTGGTGTGGCTTTGTCTCTGTTCTCTGTGTGACTTGTGTGGGAGCACCTAAACTTGCACAAGTCCTTGTCCAAGGAGTCCGTCACTAGTTAGTAGAGACCATGCTTAGTCAGAAGCTTTCAGTTGCAAGTCCACCCTTTGGGAAGACGGAAATGCTTGAAACATGAATGAATAGGGCTGCTTCTCATTGTAGGTATTGGATGATCTGAGGTAAGTAGGCTTTAGGACCATAAACTTGCTTATTGCAAGTTTCTAACCCCTCTCACTCTTCCCCTGCCTTTAAAAATAGTGAAGTAATCTGTTTAAACAAGATATATGTATTTCTCTATGGCCACTCACAGTTTTTCCATATAGAAACATATTTACACATAGATGTAATCATAGTGTGTGTACAATTTGTGTCCCTTTTTTTTAGTTTTAAGCTCACACATTTCCCCTTTTTGTACACATCGTAAATATTTTTAAAGACTGTGTAATAGTCATCTATTGAATGTTCATTTTTCTGTAACAATACTACTTGAGAAAGATTTTGCACACACTGCTTCACTCTTTTGAGTCCTCAGAATAAATTCTGGGAATTAGGATTTCTGGGTCAAAATTTATGACTTTTTTATTGCTTGTTTTGTATATTACTGGATTTCCCCCTATAAAGATGGTACCATCTTATATCTTTATTTATTTTTTTAAAAATTTAAAAGATTTTTAAGTTGATTTTTAGAGAGAGAGGAAGGGAGAGGGAGAGAGAGAGAAACATCGATATGAGAGCAGAACATTGATCAGCTGCCTTTGCACACACCTCCCCCCTGCCCCTACTGGGGATTGAGCATGTGCCCTGACCGGGAATTGAACTGGCAACCTTTCAGTGCAGGGGATGATGTCCAATGAACTGAGCCACATTGGCTAAGGCCCTAATGTTTTTATTTCAAAGTTTCATTTTTTATTAGTTGTGGTGGATATTTGCCAGCCACATGATAGTTTTTCATAATTTCTCTTTTAGACTCCATGCAGGGATGACCACAGTAGTGCTAGTGGGTTGGCAATATCTCTGTCCTCTCCTCTTGATTCTCCTGGTTCCTCTGGGCTGGACTCCGCAGCTTTGGGGGAGGTGGCTCCCTCCACCACTTGGCTGCTGTGCTCTGGCTTTTCTCACTGTTTTCCGGGAAACCAGGACACCCTCAAACCCAGTAGTAGAAATGGGGACAGACAGGGATAGTAAGAGCAGCAAGTCCCAACTCAGGCACACAGGCGGTCAGCTGGAGCCTGTTGCCTTTTCTCTAAGTCTGCAGCTACTCAACTGTTTCCGAACACCACCTCACTCTGCTTCTCCGCAGTGGAGGAAATAAACATGTCCCAAATGTGCTCATTGCATCCAGCCAGCATTGTCCTTTTGGACCAGTTAACATCTTACTGGATTATGAACCAGGGATTCTGGCTAGTGGTGAGAAGGCAGTGAAGGGAGACATGTGCCTGTCTCACCCCCATCCTCACCATTCACAGGGCAGCAGGTCTCAAGGTCAGTCCTCCGAGATCGACCCCAGAGGTCAAAGGGCAAAATAATGTTGCACCTTTAAACATATATACTGTTTATGATAGTATGTTATCATGATTGGTTCAAAAGCAAAGAAGCTGAACTAGATTAGTTCTTTTCCAGGCGATGACCAGTGAACCCCTAAATTTCAGAGGCCTTAGGGATCCCCTTTGCAGGCAGCTCTGCTTCTGTTTTCAGGGATATATTCATAAGGATGCATTTGTAGAAAGCATTTGACAACATAAAAGAGTTTGAGAACCATTGAAATAGGTTTCTATTTTAATTCTCTCTACTTATCCTGACATTCATCTCTGTTTTCTTTTCTTTTTTTTTTTTTTTAAAAAAAAGACTTTAAGGGAACTTTTTAGTAATGGCCGCAATTCTCTGGGAAAATTTTCTCTCCTTCCTGATGAGACTCTGAGGACAAAGGGCAACTAAAGATAAGGAAGGGAACTAAGGCAGGAAAAGATTAGCCTATCATTTCCTAGCAGCTGATTTTGTAATATCTTCCCCCCAGCCTTCATCTTGAGCTACAAATGCTGGGCAGTTGACTTTATTATCTGATTTTATTAAAATTAATCTTGTGCTATTTTGTGTGACCTGACAAGGGTTCCCAGTGACCACATTTAACATCCTTTCGGATTAGTAATTGCTATTTAGTAGAGACATTGTTTGTTCTAAGGAAATCTAAATTGAGTGGTTTTGATCATGTTTCAGGTGAGTCACCCGGACAGACATGCTTTCTCTCCCCTTGTTTGGGTTTTTGGTGGCTTAGTTGTTCAGCAAAGAGCTGTCTTCCTGTCTGTGCAGGTGGTGCCACAGCTGCTTATTACCAGCTGCGATTCCCAGCAGCACTTGCCTGGGTAGAAAGCCCCACTGCGCTGCAACTTGTATCTCCTGCTGCATGATTATCTAGGTGCCGCACACGTACCCCTTGATTATACCCCATGTTGATCCCCAGAGTCTTGTGGTAATTACCTCCTCCTCCCAACCTCCCTGCTCACCCCTTCCTATAATTAAGGAGAAGGGTGGCAGAGGGCGCATGGAGTTGACAAGCCGATAGTTGTGTTGCTGCTGCCGGAGAGGGCAGGCACCCAGCAGAATCATCACAGCTAGTCACCACATTCTGCAAAACGTCTTCTCCATTTGGTCTTTTCCGTGTGGCCCAGGGCGGCATTGCAGGGGCTGTCTCACAAGCAAATACCCATGACCAATGTCAGAAATCAGGACTGTTCTGGGATTACGTGTTTAAGACTTTGCAAATCCTCTTTTGAACTATATCCCCCGCCAAGAAATCCTTTAGGGATGGCAGTGGCTGCTTGTGGATCCCCTTCTCAGCATTGTTTTTTGTGTGCTTGTGTGTGATTGCCTTTTTAACCCTTCAGAACAACACATCTCAAACTCAACAGTCTCCTTTTTGAAACATATAAATGTCTATGTAAAGCCGTATACATGTTTTTGTCCTTCCACACCACACTGAAATCTAATGATCGGTACCATTTTCTAAGTTTTGCTAACTTTCATGTGCTTTTAAAAACTATGTGTTTCAGACCCTTTAATAGAGGAATTCAAATGTAAAACTTTATCGTGTGCAGCTAATTGTACCGTGCAGATACTGAGAGTGTTTAACTTGTTATCACAGTGGAGTGGCTGGGAGGGGCAGGTTCTGCCTTTACAGGCAAAAGGTCCTGGTATTTATATCCCCTAAGTTGTTTTCCCAGTAAACAGTGGGCATGGTTAAGAGTTGCAGGTATGCACTTTATTGGCAACCTCTTCTGTCCTGTCTAATGTCACCTCTGTGCTGCTTTCCACAGGGAAAGGCAGGTATGGTGAGGTGTGGAGGGGCAGCTGGCAAGGGGAGAATGTTGCTGTGAAGATCTTCTCCTCCCGGGATGAGAAGTCGTGGTTCAGGGAAACAGAATTGTACAACACTGTGATGCTGAGGCAAGAAAATATTTTAGGTAAGTACCAGGGTAATTCCCCTTATGATTTCTATCTAGAAAGAAATCATTTGCTTGCCTTTGCCCTCTCTGATGGGGGTGCCTGTGAATTTTCCAGTCTCTCCTGAAAAGCGATATAGGGATCTTGCGCATTTATATACTATTTAATTTTTTAAAACTAATTTCTTGTTTATATCTGCAGAGAAGTGGAATTGGAAGGTTCTCTCAATGATGAAAAGGAAATAGTTATTGTTCCCTCTCATTCTGCAGGTTGTCATTTAAACAACAGAAATTTGCCCCATATTGTTCACTTCAAGGCTTCCTCGGTGGTTCTACTTATCCCACACCCTTGTTGAATATTTATTACATGAATCAAACTAAGAAAGCTCTTTGGATGATTTCCTAGAGATTCACAGCTCCCAGGGACATCGTAATTAAATGCACATTCCCTCAAACTAGGCATCGTTTTTTAAAGCCCAGATTTATAGAGGGATTTAGCATACATTTTAATTTGGAAACTAAAGCTTAAAAACATTTGTGAAATATGTGGAGAGCTCATTGAAAATACTGCTATGGAATTATAAAGGGTGAGGATATTCCTTGCGTCCACTGGCGTATATGTTTTTTGAAAAGTTTCTGTAAATGTGTTTATACTAATACATCCTTGACGAATGCTGCATGGTGTGCTTTTTAATTGATGGATATAAAGTTCATATAGAATTTGACCTGTAGAAGGTAGTGTTGGACACGTTGTGACTATTGGATTAGGTTTGGCATACACAAAGCTATTTGCAGAATTTATTCCTATTCCGGTACAGTCATACGCAGTATAAATTTCAGTCAGTGACGGACAACCTATACAACAGTGGTCCCATAAGATGATAATGGCTGGAAAATTCCTGTCGCCCAGGACGTTGTGGCTATGGAAATGTTGTAGTACAACACATTACTCACATTTTTGTGGTGATGCTGGTGTAATCAAATCTGTGCTGCCAGTCGTATAAAAGTATAGCACCAACGGTAATGCACAGTACATAATACTTGATAATGAATGGCTGTGTTACTGGTTTATGTGTTTACTATGCTATACTTTGTCATTATTCTAGAGTATACTCTTTCTGCTTATAAAAAGAAAGTTTACTGTAAAACAGTATGCCGTGTTGTGCAAGCAACAGCCTCATAGTTTCCGTGTTTACCGTGTCTCTTGATTGCATCATTTTTTTCTTGCGCTTGATTTAATCTCATTTTATAAATTTAGTGCCGCTTAAGTGTATAGTGTTTATAAAGTCTCCAGTAGTGTGCAGCCATGCCCTAGGCCTTCACCTTCACTCATCATGTACTTACTCACTGACTCACCCCGAGCAACGTCCTCTCCTGCAAACTACATTCATGGTAAGTACCCTATACAGGCGGACCATATTTTATCTTTGACAACACATTTTTTCCTGTACCTGTTCTGTGTTTAGACACACAGATACTATTGTGTTATAATTGCCGACAGTATTCAATACAGTAGCATGCTGTACAGGTTTATAGCCTAGGTGTGTGGTAGTCTATACCATCTAAGTACACTGTATGATGTTCTCACAGTGACAGAATTGCCTACCAACACATTTATCAGAATGTATCCCCGTCGTTAAGCAGTGTTTGACTGTACTGCCGATTTAGTATTAAACCTGAGCCAGGGTGTCTGCAAATAATGGTTTGACAGTTGTCCAAAGCTTTGCTTCATCAGTACAGTGGTATGTTCCATCTCAGAATTATCTCAGTTTCTGCTGTTGACTTTTGCCCTTCCCTTCCCCCCCGGGGCCCTAGTCATCACCTAATCCTCCTCCCTTGTATTGTGGTTCTTGGTCTTCCCTTTCCAATGCTTCTCTCTATAATGAGATATCTTCCTCTGGGGAGCGGAGATACTTCTGCTCAATGTGTCTGCTGACTCTCACATTGCTTGCAGCAATCGTGACTGCTGGGCCTGCCATGACAGACTCCCTATTTTGGGCTCCAAGGATTCTCTGAAGCATCCTGTACAAATATACCCACATGCAGCCGCTTCTGATGTTTGCCCTTCCTGGGATTGCCATGAACAGTCAAGTCTCTCCGCTTTTGTTCACACTGTTTTTGATCACCCATTCTTCCTGTCCCACCCTCCAACCACCCCTTCCTCCATCAGAACATCTCAGTGCCCTTCCAGTATCTCCCAGTAGATTTAATTGGGCTTTTCTGCACTCCTCACATTGAACCTCTGCTATAAGTCTTATCACACATTGTCTTGTGTTGTGGTTGGATGCATGTGTGTAACAACAGTAATGATGGCAATAGCAATAATGATGACTAGTTACTAGCAGTTATGTGTGTTTTCTCATTTAAGCTCCATCACAACCATAAGAGGCTAGGTACTCTTGTTTCTCACTTTTAACTGATGAGATGACTGAGGTACACAGAGATTAACATTACCCAGCAGACGACGAAATAGTAGAACTGAAAATCACACTGGGCGCTCTAACACTTAACCACAGTTGTGTACTCTGCACTGTAGTTGGCTAGATGGTCATAGACTAATAGAGTTGTTTCTCAGTCAGGGTATGAAGTGAAAATTCATCAACCGTCAAAATTACCCTCTAGTGTACCAATTTTTCCTCTGAAACTGGAACAGATTGCAGTTGTGCAACAGATAAAGCATTGGTTGTGTTAGAAGCTGTGAGGTACAAGAAGTACTTAGCTTTAAACACTAGAATTACTCTTACTGGGCAGATGCACATTGCTAAGAAGCATGCGGGTCTGAGACTTATTGAAGGAAGGACATATTTGGGCATCCCCTCTCATTCTCTGGGGCCCGCAGCCTCATTGAGCAAAGTGCTCTGGATATCACTGTGCTATGCAAATACTCACTTTATCCATGCACTTAAGTTAAACGACCTATGATACCACTTCATTGCAATGAGGACAAGAATTATTTCCATTGTTTTGGCTTTCACATTCAACACTGAGGACAGTACACTACCCGTGGAAGGTGCTCAGTAAATATTTATTAGGTTGGGTTTAATCACAAGGAAAATTTGAAGGTCACATTTGCAATATGATTTCCTGTGAGAGAACTTAAGTTTCCTTAGTGTGATCACAGGGGGAAAAACATTATCCATTTATTATTACCAACGATTCACGGAAATTCTGAATTCATGAGCTCTTGCCACCCTCATCATAATTACAGCCAATGGATTGATCTTACTGTGTAGCCTTTTCATTGAGAAAGCTTGTAGAAATGCACAAACTTTTTTGTTAAACTTCTTTTCCTGCTTTACAAGTTTTCTGGATGTAGAGATTTAAGGCTTTTTGTGATCATTTTCTCCTCCATTAAAAGAGCATATTGTGTTTTGAATATCAGACCATGATTTCCTCCCATCCTTGAGTATTACGAACTTTAGCTCCCCAAATACATAATTAAATTATACACACAAATACATACATATATACAGTATACCCATGCATACATGTAAAACTCTGGGCCCTCATTGTTTACCCTCCCAATTAAACTTGTAAAACAGTATCTTTCAAATGGACTAGTTTGGACTTCAACGCTTCCTTTTGCTGTGACTGGTGTAGAAGTCAACAGCTGAGTGAGTAATGGGAAGCCCTGGTGTGTAGTGGAAATTTGGAAAACCGGTTTCTACTCTCAGCACCATTGGAGGCCCACTTTGTGAGTTGGGGCCAAAGTTCTATATTTCTGCACATTCTTTTCTTCACTGCTAAAACCAAAGAAGTTGAGAATTACCTTACACTGTTTTTTTTAAAAAAAATTGTTTTAAATATACATAACATGAAATTTACCATTGTGTACAGCTCAGTGTAACAGAGCACGTGCACATCATGTGACAGTCACCACCCTCCATCTCCAGAACCCTCTCATACTCTTAAACGGTACTGCCTAAGATTTTCATCAGTCATCATTTCTGGAGATCAATGGGAAGTAAACTGTCCACAAAAGATACTACATTACAAAATCATTGTGGTTGTCATTGAATCCTGGGCTATTTTAACATATAATAATAAACAACTGTTCTTGAACACTTACTATGTGCTAGGCATCATCTGAAGTATTTTGTTTCTAATAACTCTTATTCTCACAGTAGCCCTTTAAGGTAGATGATGATGTTACCGATGTCTTAGAAGGAAGAGATTTTATGTGAGCTGTGCTAGATCACGCAGCTTGGGAATGATGGAACCAGTATGGGAACCCAGGAGTTCATTTCTGGGGCCCAACACTCAGCACCTCACTCTACTGTGTGGTTGTCTCCCTCCGCAGCCATCAGAGCTGCCCATGCCTGGTTCCTGGGAGATCGCCAGGGAGCGGCTCCCAAGGAGCACTGATTACTTCCCTCAAGATTCGGGGTTTTATTTTAGCTCTCAAGAAACCTGGAGGATGCCTTTCGTTGTTTAAGAGGCTTTTGCCCTGGTCACCTTCTGTCCCTGTTATGAACACATCCAGGGCTGTGCCAGAGTTCCAACCTACAGGCACCTGTTCATTCTCCACAAACAGAAGAACTTTGACTCAAAATGCAGTCCTGTATAATAAAAGGGTAATATGCAAATTGACTGAACAGCAGAACCACTGGAATGCGCCTCGCCACTCGCCCCGGCCAGCCCCACCCCTTGAGCAGGCAGCTGGACCCCGAGTGGCGGTGGGGCCAGCTGGCAAACCTCCTGTGGCCCCTAGCCCCAGCCGGCCCGCCCCTGATGGCCCCCATTGGGGTGGGCTGGCTGGACCCCACCAGTGCAAGCATTCGTGCACCGGGCCTCTAGTTATCTTATAAAAATGCTCTAGCCTTTTGAAGAAAGTGGAGTAATATAATTCACACCTGAAATACAGCTTTTTAAAATCTTGCTTATTTAAAAGTTACTTTTCCTGAAGGTCTAGAGCAGCGATTTTCAACCTTTTTCATCTCATGGCACACAAAAACTAATTACTAAAATTCTGTGGCATACCAAAAAATGTATTTTTTTTGCCAATCTGACAAAAAAATAGGTATGATTTTTATTGATTTACAAAATAATAACAACAATAATAGTAATTACCTACCCTTTTTGCTCCAAAATAACTAAAAAAAAATCAAATTCATACACTTGTATATAAGGATTTTTGGTACCAGAAATTAACCAATCAAACACAACCTTATTATGCGATGTGACCAATAAGATGTAACACTATTATATGGCCTATGTATTTATGGTTCAAGACAGGGTATTCACAGCATACTGTTGCCTGTTGTCACTTTTTAAAAAAAAATGTGACAATTTAAGGGGAAAGAGGTCAGTGCCTCTGACTCAATAGTCAGGAATTGAATGTTTTAAAAATTTTTGCAGCACACCTAATGTCAGGGATGTAATCTGCCTACTTCATGCAGTTGTTGGAGGACTGTGTGTCAAGTGCTTGGTGCGTTGTTAGCACTCAATAATTAATAGCTGCTTCTATTGTTGATGCTGCTGATCAAACAGAAGACCTTTCTTTGTTCCCAGAGCTTCCTATGCGAGGTAGGGTGTACCAGGGCAGCCAGCTCCAAACCTGGGGTTGGCTGCAATTTAATAGCTTTGTGATTCTTGGCTTCTCCCAGCAGCAACTTCATTATTTCTAAAATGAGTATAATGATATATATCTATCTCACTGTTCTACTGAGGAAAATCCCATGAAAAAAATATATGTGAAAGTGAGTAAATTTTACACAATGTACTATGTGATGGTAAGGCATTTTATGCAATTTCTCTTACTTTGTACTTTTGCAAGATATTTAATTCTTCCTCAAGCCATATCTGTCTTTAAAAATATTTTTATCCTCTATTTATATGTCCCAAACTTTACTATCCATAAAGTTCATATATATGATATATGTAACATATATTCTAATAAATACATCTCTCTATATAAAAGCCTAAGCGACCATTACAACGGGATGACGGATGATTAGCCAGTAGCTATGACACACACTGACCACCAGGGGGAAGACACTTAATGCAGGAGCTGTCCCCTGGTGGTCAGTATGATCCCACAGCCAACCTCCTGTGGCCAGCCAACCTCCCATGGTCCCTCCCCTGGGCCTGCCGGCCCCGATCTGCCTGATTGCTGCCAGGCTGAGGGACCACACCCATGCACGAATTCATGCACTGGACCTCCAGTATATTATAAAATATATTATAATACACAGGGCAGGGCAAAAATAGGCTTACAGTTGTGAGTACGAGACACAGTGTATTCTTGTATTATTATTATTATTAATTATTATAGTTTTTGCATATGAGCAACTGTAAATCAACCCTGTATATTATAGTATACAGATATGTAATGTACATTATATGTTACATGTAAATATATATTAAAAGCCCAGAAGTGCTTTTCTAGCATTCTTCATTATATAATATATAGAAGAATATTATTATACTAGTGGCCCAGTGCACGGATTCATGCACATTAAAAGGAAGTTAATTAGAAGAAATATTTTAATATTGCTATTCACCCTTTCTCTATAATAGAAGTGTCAGAGATGAAAGAAAATTAGTAAAATGTATATGAAAATAATATATAAATGGATTAATAAATAACAACATGATATAACAAAGGCATGATGTAAAAACAAAAACATGATATACAAACAAACATAATATAAAACAACATTGATAAAAACAATGACTGATAAATGGATTAAACTTATTCTAATATCTCTCTGTATACCACATTAAGAGTAAAAACTCTTTCAGAGTATTTGACTATTTTCCCTTGTTATGAAATATTTACAACTTTAACTTTAATGTCACACGCTTGTCAAACTCGAGAGATAGCAACGTATAACTGACCATGTCTGAAAACGGGTTCAGGTAGGAATATTCCTACTCTGTCTAGACTTTGTCCTTGTGATTGATTAATAGTCATCACAAATGCTGGCATCACGTGAAACTGTCTTCAAATTAATTTAAATGGGAGGCCAGTGTCAGACGGGGACAAATATCACGCATGAGCGAGTCAACATTTATTTTTAAATTGCCAGTGCATCATATGTACCGGTAGTTGGACGGACAAACGGTCGGTCATTTAGCCTTTTATATGTATTGATGGCCTGATGCCATCATATAATGCACGCATATAATGGATGCGTGCACACGCATGCGATTGGTGCCAGTGAGAGCTTTAAATGTATCGCGCATGCGTGAGTCAACATTTATTTTTAAATTTCCAGTGCATGTCATGTGTACCTGCTGGTCAGTTGGTAGGACAGACGGACGGTCAGTCGGTCACTTAACAGTTATCCTATCTAATAAAAGAGAAACATGGTAATTGGCGTACGACCGATACCCTTTTCATTGGCTAATCAGCGAGTTATGCAAATTAACTGTCAGCCAAGATGGCGGCCGGCAGCCAGGCAGCTTGAAACTAACATGAGGCTTGGTTGCCTCAGTGACGGAGGAAACCAACGTTCCCCGCCTGCCGCTGCCTCTGAGCTGGCAGTTTAAGAAACTCTGTAACAAATACGCCCAACTTCAGCCAGCAGATTGGCAACATTGTAAGCAAAGGCCAGAAACCTCCTTTCAGCTGGAGGCCTAAGAGCTGGAGCCAAGCCTCAAGGTAAAGCTGGCCCAGAATTAAAAAAAAAAAAAAGGAAAAAAGGAGCGTTTGGGAGTTCAGTCACCCCCAGCCTGAAAACAGCCCTCAGCCCATCACCCAGACTGGCCAGGCACCCCAGTGGGGACCCCCACCCTGATCCAGAACACCCTTCAGGGCAAACCAGCTGGCACCCACCCATGCACCAGGCCTCTACCCTATATAGTAAAAGGGTAATATGCCTCCCAGCACCGGGATCAGCGGAGCCGTGAGGCCTCCCGGCACTGGAATCAGCATGACAGGGGGCAGCACCCAAACCCCCTGATCGCCCTGCGGCTCTGTGTGTGACAGGGGGCGGGGCCACAACCTCCCTATCCGCCCTGCTCTGTGCCTGATAGGGGGGAGCTCCCCCCCCCACGGGCCCTGCTCTGTGTGTGACGGGGTAGAGCCATAACCTCCCCATCAGCCCTGCCCTGAGTGTGAGAGTGGCGGCGCCCCAACCCCCTGATCCGCCCTGCTCTGTGGGTGATAGAGGGCGGTGCCCCAACTCCCCAATTGGCCCTGCTCTGAGCCCGACCAGGGGCTGCACCTAGGGATTGGGCCTGCCCTCTGCCACCCGGGAGCAGGCCTAAGCCAGCAGGTCGTTATCTCCCGAGGGGTCCCAGACTGCTAGAGGGCACAGGCCAGGCTGAGGGACGCCCCCTCCCCCCCCGAGTGCACAAATTTTTGTGCACCGGGCCTCTAGTATATATATATGTAGATAATATAATATATAGAGAAAAGCAATGCTAGAAAAGCACTTCTTTAGCAAAATAACAAGCATACATATCACAATTTATCCCCTAGGTTAGGAAGTGCCTCAGACTTCTATAGTTCCTTCATTATGCCCAAAAAGTCCCCACAGAATATCTAGAAAAACTTCTTCCTACCTCTTTATCTACATCTGTCAGTATTTCATTTCTCTTCAAGACCAGTGGTTACTTTTGATGGAAGCCTATTGGAACATGTGGTCTGAGTTATTATGATTCCCTACTCCAGGCTCCTTGTGCCCTTTGGAGATAATATTATAATACTTTTCACATTATGTTGTAATTTTTTCCTTTTCATATCTGTCTTCTTTTGTAGCTAACAAACATTATCATCTTGGTTTTCCTGTGTGACTGACAGAGAGCATCATTTGCTTGTTATATTTCATTGGCTCCTTTTTTTATTTGATGAATCTGTCAGTCATTTAACATAAACTGATCCTTTTATTTTATAACTGAGCAGAGAGACTCCAAAGAGCCTAAATGAGTTGTCAATATTACACAGCAAATCACAGGCAGAGTCAGGACTAGAACACAGATGTCTAGGTTCCAGTTTTCTGTTCTTTTTGGGTAGTTGATGAATAATCTGTGCTTGGAATATCAGTGTGATAAAGAGTTTGGCACTGTTATTATGGGTAAGCACAAAAAATATTTCTATTTAAATATTCATGCAGTGTAAAATATTTTTAAAGGGTTATTTTACCATAGAAATTAATATGAAATTTTTCTATTCATTGACAGTACCCTTTAAGCGATCAATACTATGATGTTTCTTTGTTGATGCTTCTGTAAACCTTCTCCCATGGTAGTTGGTTAGATTAATTATATTTTGTTACAGACGATGTCTACTGCATGGGTCACTATTTCTGGATACTAAAAATTACAGTGTGGAATTCTCACATGTCTGTTAATTTTGTTCTTGCTCGCTCCAGGTTTCATTGCTTCAGACATGACATCAAGACACTCCAGTACCCAGTTGTGGTTGATCACACATTACCATGAAATGGGGTCACTGTATGACTATCTCCAGCTTACTACTCTGGATACGGTTAGCTGCCTGCGAATAGTGCTGTCCATTGCTAGTGGTCTCGCACATTTGCACATCGAGATATTTGGGACCCAAGGGAAACCAGCCATTGCTCATCGAGATTTGAAAAGCAAAAACATCCTGGTGAAGAAGAATGGACAGTGTTGCATAGCAGATTTGGGTAAATTTTTAGAAATATTTTAAAATTACTTTTTTTACTTTTTGTTGTGAAAAGTTTCAAGCATGCAGACAAATTGAAGATAGTAAACAACTGTATCACAACCACTAGATTCTCCCATTCATATTTTACTATTCTGAAGCTTTATCACATATCTGTCTGTCCCCTATTCACCAATCCTTCTTAATCGTTGACACATTTCAATGTAAATTGCAGACAAAAGATCTCTTCTGTCCAAAGACACCAGTGTATCACTCACTAGAGTTCATTATTTATTTTCTTAATAGGTAAAATTTAAATTTCATGGGAAATACACAAATCTTAAGTATACAATCCAAGGGTTTCGACAAATGTTGTAAAACCCAAATCCCTATTGAGAGACAGACTTTCCCATTATCCCAGACCATCACTTCATGCTTGTTCAGTCAGTCCCTGCCCCAGCCCACCCTCAGAGGCCACCATACTGTTGCATTCTGATTTCACAGCTCTTTACACAAAGTAGGTACACATACATAGCATATGAAGTGAGTTTGCCTTACAAATGGTTTCTAAAGTTGTTCTTCTATAACCACAGCAAAATTATCAATCAAGCATGAGGGAAGAAAATCCCTGAACCAATTTACCATTTTCTCTGCTAGGATTGGGACGGGTTGAAACTTGGCCAGCAGCTCTCTCTGAGAAAGGACGTGAGCTGATGGACACTGTTGTCTTCTTCCTTTCAGGCCTGGCAGTCATGCATTCCCAGAGCACCAATCAGCTGGACGTGGGGAACAACCCACGCGTAGGCACCAAGCGCTACATGGCCCCTGAAGTCCTGGATGAAACCATCCAGGTGGACTGCTTTGATTCTTACAAGAGAGTCGATATTTGGGCTTTTGGACTTGTTTTGTGGGAAGTGGCCAGGCGGATGGTGAGCAACGGTAGGTATCTGATCTAATGTGATGTTGTCCATTTTCAAGCCCTGTTGATTCTGCTGCCCTTAAAAGGGCAAAAGGGATATTTAAGTCCACATGGTTCCTTGTCATGCGGCTGGCATTTATATTTAACTGGTAGGTGGCACGCAATGGCATTGTATTTTAACTGCATTGTATTTTAAAGAGGAAATCATGGCTTTCTGGAAGAGACTAGTCATTCCTTGTTTTTTCCTTTTGATTAGTCCTTCCTTCCTTCCTTCCTTCCTTCCTTCCTTCCTTCCTTCCTTCCTTCCTTCCTTCCTTCCTATTCTGCCTTTCTTTCCACTTTCCCTTCTTCTTTGCTGTCCTCACAAGTGAAGTTTAATGTGAGGAGAATGCACAAGTAAATCTAAGGGTAAATGAATTCTGCTATTTTAGGTATTTTTACTGAAGTTTTAGATTATTGAGAAAAGGCTCAGGTGATGCATTTGGAATTCACTCCTTTGTAAGAAGCAGGCTGTATAAGTGAAGCTCATCTTCAGGAAGCCCTGAGTAGGTGGTTATGCTGGTACTCTTGTAAGTTAAGTTTTATGAAATGGTGTCGCCTTGGCAGTTAGGGAAGCATATGCCAATCATTTTTACCTGCGTCCCCTACAATAAACTCTTACTCTTGTCTTTCATGTATCCAGATCAACCACAAATATAGTGTTGAACTTAACTTCAACTACATTTTATTCTGAAAGCCCTAAGTATACTCTTTCAAATTGCACATGCCCCATCTACCCACAAAGGGGTTATTATAGCAGAATCTTTTATGTCGACTAAATCAACCGCTTCACAACTTGAAATACCTTCACAACTGGAAATCTTATTTCACTGAGGATGTGTCTGAAATTGTTCCAGGAAAACAGAAGACAGTGCCATGTATTTAGATTAATATTCCTTTCCAAAAGATACTTCACCCTCCTGTGACCTGTTGGAATCTTGGATTTGAAGTATGAAAGAAATAATACACGAAGTCTGTAACATCTGTGCTCCATCCCACCTTCCACTGATATTTTCTTGCAAGGATCGAGATTCCTGTGGCAAGCATAATTTTCATGAACCCACAGCCAGAGAATGGGAGGTTCTGAGAGGGAAGTGGATCTAGGTAACTTAATGTAGTTTTAGTGTGCAGTAATTAACATAGGCATGTCTTCATGATAGCTCCCCTCCCCCCTCCCCCCAACAGCAGAGTATTTGCTTTTAACAAACTCTCTAAGGATATCAAAGCTAATGTTTCAGATCAAACATAAACACACATGCATTATAACCTGACAGTTCTTTTAAAATGCTTTAAAAAAAATAGGATCTTGAACATTTTTTTGGTAATTATTTCTCAATCCTTGGGAGCTCTGACTTGCATTTTGTGCCATTCGAGCGCCTTGAGAATTGTTTGCAACAGAGAGACTGTTTTGCTGATTTATAATGTTCTGAACTTTGCCTGAAATCGCACATCGACTTTATTTACCCCTCCCCCTCTTGAGCTCCTTCGAACTGAAAATGGAATTCTAATTAGTTTCTCTTAACAGACATTTTTGAGAAGGATCGGTGTCATAATAAACCATGTGATGGGGAACTTGCCCCCGACTAAGAGAGAGCTAATATTCCAGGGCCAGGATGGGGGCAGTCCAGCTGGGGGGCGGGAGGGGTGCTGGAGCGGTGCCAGGCCAGCCTGTGAGCTGGAAGCCTAGTGCAGCAGAAACGTGGGATTAGGGCTATGTCAGAACTTATGTTGCAAACCAGGTCCCTGTGTCACAGGCATAGGCCCAAATGGCTTTTAAAGATCAGCTGCGATTAATGTTTGGTGTGAAATTAACATCATCAGTTTAAAGTGTAGCTCGACAAATGGTGGTTTGCTTGATCTGGCCCATGTTTAACATTACTTCTGGGGGGAAAAGATGAAGAACGGAAGAGAATATTTTGGTTGTTTTTTGATCTCCCCTTTATGTCATTATTTAGGTGTTTTTTCTGGTTCCTAAAATGTTGGGGCTTAAGCTTCTGTTCTGTGGTATGGTTTAATTTTTAGGGGGGAGAGGGACGGGTAAGGGTATCTCGTGTCTCATTGGAAATCAGCCACTGTCCTTTGACCATGACTAATTTGATATTTTCCTTCCTTTTGCCCTAGTCCCTCTTCTCCATAAATATTCATGTGCTCACATGCACACCACACATACATGCACATACAGAGAAATGCTTAAACTGAAACTTGATAGTCTTCCATGCTGCTTGCAAACCTGTTTTGTTAATATTAACATCTAGTTATTACTACCAAAATAGAAAGAACTGAGTAGAGTAGAAAATAAATAAACAAAAAAAGAAAAAAAATTGCCCTTGTATTATAAAATTCATGTTTCTTTTCACTTCTTTATGTATATATTTTTGTAATCGTAGTCTAGATGCAATTCTGTATCTTCTCTTTCATTTATATGTGTGTTTTAATGTTGTTAAATAGCCTGTTTTTATTTTAAATGGTCACATGATTTTTTTTTAGCCATTTCCATATTGTTACACATCCTGTCTCCTCCCTTTGGGGCCTGTAGTAGACTCTCTGTTCATATAACTTTTCATTTGGGGAATTAATTCTTCTTCTGAAAAAAGTAGCCTTAATAGGTCAGACTATGGATGTTTTTATATATTGCCAAATTGCTTTCCATAAGAGTTGTACTAATTCACAATATCCCACTCACTCCAGGGTGTGATGTACGTATTTCACTTTCTTACCAGCTTTAGGAACTGTCATTAAAAGTATATATTTTTGAAATTACAGCCTATAAAATATACCTCATTTAAATATATGAATATCTTATCTTCAGAAGGTCATTATAATTATGTGTCCTTTGAGCTCCTGAGTCCGTTGTAAAAACTGATGGCCAGATAGTGCTCCTGGAGCACTGGGATTCTCAAGTGGACCATGAATATAAAACTGCATTGCATTTAGTAATTTTATTGGGATTTTATATTTATTTGCTACACCTAATAAGCCTCATGCTGTTTCTGTACAGGAAATGAGAGTTCAGTCCATCTCACATCTGCAAATTGCTCAGTGGTATTGTTTGGATTTTACTTTCCGTGTTTAGTTTGACACTGAATTTGGAATTGGTAGGCAGGAAAAAACAGTCTTCTCACCTTGACCGTGTGAATGTTTTATATGAATTTAAGGCAGGGTTTGCTCGGATCAGTGGTTCTTAAGCTGGAGTGAACATCAGAATCACCTAGAAGCACAGAGGACTGGCCCACCCAGAGTTCCTGACTTAGTCGGTCTAGGCTTGGATGGAGAATTTCCCTTTCTAACAGGGCCCCGGGTATGCCGATGCTGCTGGATCAGGGACTGTACTCTTGAGATCTCGTGTTAAAATGGAATGCAGTAGATCAGTTGCCCCAGGATGCCATTGGATCCTGTCCGAGCAGATGTCCGTGCCTTGTCCTGATACTTTAGGTCAGTGGTCGGCAAACTCATTAGTAACAGAACCAAATATCAACAGTACAACGATTGAAATTTCTTTTGAGAGCCAAATTTTTTAAACTTAAACTATATAGGTAGGTACATTGTTATTAACTTAATTAGGGTACTCCTAAGCTGGCCTTTACTAAAAACGTCCTCATTTTATAATAATAAAGCCACCAACACAAAATAATTACAATTCTTAAATTGATGACAAAAATACCTGTAGGGTTTGCAGCTGGTTGGAAAAATACAGGTAACTTTATGCTTCGAGTAGGTTCTTTTGTCACTTGCGCTCGCTCGATTTACGGATGCGACTAGCACTAACCACTGCACAATGAGACTGCTGACTGACTGGCTCACTCAACTCGAGCATGAATCCTGCGCGCCTCCCATGCGCTGTGTATCCCGTGGCCCGCCTGCCCCGCGTCTCCCGTCTCCCGTTGCCCAACCGACCAACACCCCCCACTTCTTCTAACGCCACTTCTTCAAAATAGACTCACCCAGGCCGAAAACCAACTTCTGTGCATGGGCCACGAAGTTTCAATCGCACTGTACGTGTACCCGCACGTGGTATTTTGTGGAAGAGCCACACTTAAGGGGCCAAAGAGCCGCATGTGGCTCGTGAGCCACGGTTTGCCAACCACTGCTTTAGGTGAAACTTGCATTCCCTTTCAAGCTTCTATCTCAGGGGTTTATTTCTCCCTTAAGAGTCTTAGCTTTTCTTTCTAGATTTTTGCATATCTCTGCCGGTATTCTTCTTTTCCTCTGTTTATAGTCCTGCAGATGCATTTGTTTCTGGTTACCTGAGTTCAGTGCAGTGTGAGGAGAGGGCCTTATGTAGGGATTCAGTAGATACACGAGGACGTTGTAACTGGATTAGTGCCTTTTAGCTGTGGTCTGATCAGAGGGTCTTCCAGGCGCCCCTCAGCATGTGCCCTCCTGAGTTTAGTCCTTTCTCTGGAGCTTCGGCCTTCGGTGGGATACCTTGGGTACAGAAACTCCATAGTTCTGTTGCTCTGATACTGTGGTTGTCTGCACATGGATTTAAAATCTAAATACAATAATCTTTACTGTCCAGCACACATTTCCCTACAGCATCTCCTTAGCACACCGTCTCCTGTGTGTTTTAACACAGAGTTTCATTGTGATTTACATGCCATATAAATTTGTCATTTCTGTGACCGATGCACCTCCCTGTTATCAATAACGCAGTGTTTCTTCAAAGGACCCAGAGGAAATCCGGTGCTAGGGTTCCCATCAGAATGTACAGTGGAATTTTTGAAAAGGCAGTGTCCCTAGATGGTACAGGCACACACTTTAAAAATAGGACCTATCCGTTCCTTTATTGTGTTTGTTTGCCACACCCACTGTGGTGTGTTTCTGTCTCTCCTTGCTGTGTTTCCCCTCAGGGCCAAAGCTCGGCACATGGGCACCTCTGCGGTGGCACCCTCTGTACCGTTGTGCAGACTCTCCCGGGCCCACCAGAGGCAGAGAAATACAGTCATTAACTGGCTCTGAAATTATACTCTCTGACTTGATGACTAACATAAGTTTCATCATCCAAAAAATATTGATAACAATAGTATCCACTTTAATGAGTTCTCATGATTAAATGAGATAGCTCTCATGGTTAAATGAGATAATACGTGTAAAGCACCCGGTGCGTGTCTGGCATATGGTAAGTGCTCCACTGGCATCATTACTGTTCCGCTGGGAACGGGTGAGTGGCGGAGGTCACACATGTGCTGGCAGAGCTCGGTTGCCCTTTCCCCACCTTTCCTTGAGCTAATCCTTCTGATACTACATTTGTTTCTCTCAGTGCCCACAGTGGGACTGTGTGGACACACTCTTGTTTCACTGTTACTGGCTTTATTTTGTGACGGAATCCAGTGTTAAAATGAGTCAAAAAATATTTGTGTCTCATAGAAAAAAATGTTGCGTGGCTAAACTGTATGGGGTGGGGACTAGAAAATACTTACTAATAAGCTTATGTTTGGCAATTTAGAAATCCTCAAAGCTTTGAAACCCCAAAACTTTTTTATAACTTACTTGGCAGAACACATGAGCTGAACTCATTTAGGAGTTAGGCTTGACCTGAATTGCCATGTGTCCGTCTGTAGCCTTTATTTTATGTAATGTGACTGTTCATACATTTCACTGCACGAATGTGTTTGGCAGTGGGGTATTCTTCTGACTCTGCTAGGGTAGCACATAAAGATAGCGTGTGCCTCTTACTACCATTGTAAAATGTAAAAAGCTTCAATTTCTGAAAGCATATCTAACCTCAAGGGTTTGGATAGAGGATTGTGGACATATAATCAATATTCATTTAACTAATATGTATTTAGTGTCTATAATATGCTTGGTAGTGTGTTACACTCTGGGAAACAGTTGAGCAAAAAAACAGAAATATCCAATTTAAAGGTATGCACATTTCAGTCGAACACATTATTATAAATTAATAGTATAAGCCACTATGGTTGAAGTACACAAGGTGATGACTGAGTGCAGGGTGGACAGTGAACTTCGCCAAAGGCCTGGAGTATTGGCAGCAAGGTGGGAGGGTCTCTGAAGACAGAAGCATGAACTGACTCATAAATGAGATGAGTAGGACCTACTCAGGTGGACCAGCTTGGGAGCATGTGCAGGTAGAAATGAGAAATAACATCAGACAATTATGACGATTGGTATCCCAGGCAAAAGGAAGAGCTGTGGGGAGTCGTAAAGGTGTCCTATTGATGCAACTGTAAGTAATTCCTGAGGCTGATGCCCAGGTGCATGAAGGAAGGCAGTGGTGTGGAATGGTTGTTACTGGGCAATGAGCACCAACCATCCCATGGGCAACGCTGATGGCATACACGTAGAGGAGGTACCCAATGAGCTTTTCCCTTAGTTTTCTCCTAAAGATATATTGCTGGGGGCAGAGGCATATGGTGGAGGTGAGGACCTGAAGCAGAGAGACCCGTAGGTCCCAGATGCAGCTTTCAAGGGGGTAGGAGATGGGGGCCCTGGGGAGGGTCTCAGGCCTTGGGGAGCGTCACCAGGAAAGCCTTGTTTCTGGAGACGAGCATTTTGGGAAGACCTCTCTGGCATGTCATGCTTTTTGAAGTACTGTGGACTTCTTCCTTGTTTATCTGAACATCAGCTTCGAGATTTGTACTTTAGAAGTGTTGGAACTGAGTCATGGCAGTAAGGGGTTTAGCCAGAGCCAAGCAGCAAATTAATGGTAGGGATATTGGTTGGTAAAGATATATTTGTCCCAGAAAAGAGAAAACTTTCCATTAGACATACGCCCAGGAACAAATGATTGTATAATTGAGATACACAAGCCAAAGGTTGTGGGGGAGTGGGTAATGAATAATGCCTCTGATTTCTTTCGTGTGGCCCTTTGAGTCACACCAACAACTTGACATGGGAAAGCAAGGCTTGGCTCAGCTCCCCCTTCCTTGACCCCCACGCAAGAGCTCCTCTTCCCTGCATTTTTGTGCCTTTTGTTGTTTGTACCACACATTTGGCACTTGAAGTGCTTTGTATTTTTAGTCACTTTTCCAGAATTCATGCTGGCTCACGATTTGGCAGTTTGTTCATTGGGTGTTGTCTTTAAAGGACATCAAGTTCACTTTTTTCTTTGCCTGGCTACCAGATTGTTTGTCACTTTCTGGCAGAAGCGAGGAACAGTTGTACCTGACTTCCTATCTTAACAACACAAATCATTTCACAGTCTGGCCTTGACCTGTTCTCTCTCATTCTCTTTTTATTTTATAAGAATGATTTTTAAAAAATGTTTTTATTGATTTCAGAGAGAGGAAGGGAGAGGTAGAGAGCGATAGAAACATCAGTGATGAGAATCATTGATCAGCTGCCTCCTGCACGCTAGGGATCCAAGCCAGCAACCTGGCATGTTCCCTCACCAGGATTTGACCCGTGACCTCCTGGTTCGTGGGTGGATGCTCAACCACTGAATCACACCGGTGGAGCTTGGCCTGTTCTCTTCACTACCCATGTGCACCCGATTTCAGCCACAGAGACTTCCTTCCATCTCTCCAGCTATGTGGATGAGTGTCCTTTGTAACTCCTTATCTTTGCCCCAATCCCCCTGACCCCCGCACCTGGAATGCCCCCTTTCCTTGGTGTTTTCTCTTCCTCATCCTTTTCTCTGCCTTGAAAACTCATTATTATGTCTGCCCAAGCCCTAGCTTCTGGAAAGGTTACTTATACTTCAGTAACATCCAATTATCTGGTTCTTAATAAACCACACAGGTGTTTTCTTCTCTGAGTACCATGTCCCTGCCCCCTCTCCCTGCCCCTACCTCTAACACTAGTTTGATTTATTTACTTTCTCATCTCCCTTTTCTCTCTTCCTGCTCCTCATCACCCACATTGCATCTTTTTCATTTTTGTATCCCTAGGGCCAAACAAAACCTCTGGTGCACACAGTTTAACGGATCAGAATGGTATGAGTAAAGTTAGGAACCAACAGGTAAAAATATAGTGATGGTTTCTAATCTATCTTTGCCTCTTAAGATATAAAGTAAGTAGTGAAGAGGAAAAAAATTCAGACTTTAAAAAACAACACCACAAAGAACAGGGCTAGTCCTCCTCCTCCTCCCCCTCCTCCTCCTCCTCCTCCTCCCCCTCCTCCTCCTCCTCCTCCTCCTCCTCCTCCTCCTCCTCAGTAGACATTGAGTTCCCTGAAAACCAAGAGCATGTCTTACACTTTTATCACCCTCACTATTTAACGTGGTGTTCCACACTTAGTAGGTACAGAATGTACTTTGTATTGCTTGAAATAATTGCTTTCCTTCACCAGAGGGAATTTCACATGGTGCCAGAGTTTAATCCCAGGTGTATTTTATTCTGGAGAAGCATGGCCAGTGTCAGATGGAAACAATCAACAGTTGACCGATATTTGAAGAAAGAGGCGTGACTAAGTCCCAGGCATAATCAATTAGATAGTCTTGTTTTTAAACTTGATTCCTTTTGTTAAAACATGGGAGCATTTAATAAAGTTAAAATATGGTAAATATAAACATAAGGGGAAACCTCAGCTTTATAAGGTGAAATTCATTGTTGAGTATCACTTTTAAATATCCTGCCATGCTTTTTTCTTTTGCATTTTAATAGTAGGAAAATCCAACCGGTGTTATTGTTCACAATCACATAACCCTTTCCAAACTAGCCAGGCAAATTACCACAAATAGCTAGCTGTTATGCTAGATTTTTAAAAAGAATTAAACCAGGTTATTAAATATATTCTCTTTCAGAAAAATTGAGAGATGGGGAAGGGTATATCTCTTATGTTTCCTATAAATTAATGTGGTCCTTGAACAGTTATAAATTATCTTGCAGGCCCATCTCCAGGGGTATTTTAAGGGGTGTCTGTTAGTAATGAAAAGAATTAAACCATTTTTGTTTGAATGCTTCTAGGGATCCTTACAAGAGAAGTAGGTAGGGCCTTGGAGGTGAGCTGGCTCCAGGCGTCTTCTCTGAGCAGGGGTTTATGCCTAATATGAGCTCTTTATGATTTACCAGGAAAGGTTTTTAATCCGTGGACTGAAATATTACAGTGCGGTTATGTAGTGTGGAAAAGTTAATTAGAAAATAGTATCAACTAGAAATTTATTTTTACATAACTAGAATACATTCTATTTTTTTTTAAATAAACTGTTGGATTTGTGAAGTTTAAGGAAAAAATCTAGTATTTCTTTAACAGAGGCTCTTTATCATAGCTAATCTTTTGTGTAAACAATTTGTATTCATATGGGATTTATAAGAATGGATACTCTTTCTTAAGTAGTTTAATTTCTTTGATAAATGAAAAGGGAATTGAAGCTATTCAGGTGGCTTGTAGGAACTAGCAAAACTTAATCATAACTTTCTTCACAGCCTCCTCCTGTCTCCCCCAACAATCTGTTCAAGAGGTAGGAATAGAAGAAAGCTACTTAGAGGAAGGGAAAAGGGCAGAAAATCAAGCAATCCACTGTCCTCATGGTTGAAACCTTTGATGATAGAAGGATTTTTTTCCTTTTATTTGTATAAGGGGAAGAACCAATTTCCTAATTCCAAATGAAGTTTTTAAAATTAAACAAATAGTTGACATACAATGTTGTATTAGTATCAGGTGTACAACTTAGTGATACATTTATATACCTTACAACGTGTCCACCACGATCTGCCTAGTAACCATCTGTCACCGTACAAAGTGATGATGTTCCTGACTGTATTCCCTGTGCTGCACATTGCTATAACCATGTGACTCATTTATTTTATAACTGGAAGTTTGTACCTCTTATTCCCCTTCACCCATCCACGCACCCACCTTTTGTCTGGCAACCATCAGATTGTTCTCTGTATCTTTGAGTCTTTCAGTTTTGTCTTCTGGAGTCCACATATAATTGAAATCATATGGTATTTGTCTTTCTCTGTCTGCTTATTTATTTAGCATAATACCCTGTAGGTCCATCCATGTTGTTGCAAATGGTAAGGTACCTTTTTAATCGCTGCTTTATTGCTGTGCCCAGACCAGGTGAATCTCCCATGTTGGCCCCTCAGTGGTATCTCTTCCTACTGCAGAGCACCCTCTCTGCTAGGGTTCCCACGGGGACCACGTCTCCATCGCTCCTACTCTTCCTTTTGTGGCTCCTCTCTCGTTGGTTGTGTAGAGCTGTTTAAGCAGCCCTCGGTTGTTCTTCAGGAGGAATTGCTCTATACGTAGGTGTATGTTTGGTGTGTCCCTCGGATGAGGTGAATTTGGGGTCTTCCTACGCTACTGTCTTGGATTCCCCCATCCCCACATGATAAAGTAAAAAAATTTTCTGTTTGTGGAATTACTCTTTCTTCTGAAAAATAAGCAGTTGGTGTAATTTTGCTGAAATTAACCTCTTTCATATTTGCTTGGGAAAAAGGGAAGAGTTTATCCTTCTCAGTCATTCTTGTTTTTCTCAAATGACTACCCTTCTCTACATTTTGTGCTCCAATCTGAGATTAAATAATTGAGCCATCAGTGAGCTATATCTGGCAATTAGCATGTACTCAGTCCACGTACAATGAATGAATAAGGAAATTTATAATTTGTATTAATTATCTGCATCCTCTCAATAGGAGGAATTATTTTATAGCAAGGACTCTTTTCCTAATCATAATAAAAAGATGTGTTTTGATAATGTTCTTGGATTATTTGCCTGTAGCTCTAGTTTGTGGGTAACTTTTTATTTCTATTATGGTCTGAAACTACTAGATTCATGTCAAAAAATGTCGTGTCTTTTTTTGATCACCAAAGGAATTTTTGTCTTGGATCTTACAGAGCTGTTTATATACACTCTCGGAGCATTCTGTTAATTGTAATTACATGAGAAGTAGTCACAATTTCTTGTAACAATTATTTTTCCTCCAGTTTCTCTGCAGGGCATCTATTTATTGCCTTGTTCTCCACTTATTTTAAGACCTACCTGTAGGTTTCAGAATCTCCTTGAAGTGCGAGAAAGGTGATGAGGAGGGTGAGCAGTACTTTTCCTGTCACATTATAATGTGATACCATCAATAAAAACCCTGAGGGAACCTCTACTCTCTTGCTAAGCCAATAATTCTTGTCCATGTGTGCAGGTATTGTGGAAGATTACAAGCCACCATTCTATGATGTGGTTCCCAATGACCCAAGTTTTGAAGATATGAGGAAGGTGGTCTGTGTGGATCAACAGAGGCCAAACATACCCAACAGATGGTTCTCAGACCCGGTAAGAACCACTTTCTTCATTTTACAGCTGTCCTCAGCTGTTTGCTTGCTCTTGTGTTTCATCTGGTATGGTTCTTAAGTGATCTGCCTCAACTACCTATTGCTTTCTCTCCCGACTTTATGCAGAAGGCCTTAGATCTAGTTAAGTAGGTACAGAAAATTGTCTCTTTCTTTAAAGAGCCATAGCTGATAGATCTTGCTAACGACTGACAGTATTCACAAAAATTTATATTACTGATGAGCTTCAGAAATTGGGAGTCTCATTACTATTCCACTGGCCCTAGGACTGTAGTTTCATGTGTAAACCAAGACACTGAGTGATGCTTTTAACTGTTTTGTTTTTTCCATCTCTGCATATCTGAAATTGCAAACATAAGTTATTCAATGCTGGAAGTCCTTATGTCCACTCTGTAGTAGCAAATCTAAGACATTGAGAAATCACCCTTTCTGCACACTTCAGTTTTAACTTTGGGTTAGTATTGCCATTTGTAGCACCCATAAAACCATCAAGGGATTTAGCCTGACCTGTGTAATTGACTTGATAAAGTCATTGGGTATTCTAGGCCGTCCAAAGGACAGATGCCATGAAACTCAAGAGTGGCTTTTTTATTAGTGGTCAAGGCCTCAATTATTGGTTTTAAAAAGATGGCAATGACACCACTTTAACTTCACAAGACCTAGAGCTCTGCAACATAACTAATACATCTGCCCAGCTTCTCGGTCCCCGAAAGACCACTTTTTCATTGTGTTGTTTGCTCCTTCTCTCCGCAGACATTAACTTCTCTGGCCAAGCTGATGAAAGAATGCTGGTATCAAAATCCGTCCGCAAGACTCACAGCTCTGCGTATCAAAAAGACTTTGACCAAAATTGATAATTCCCTAGACAAATTGAAAACTGACTGTTGACGTTTTCATGGTGTCAAGAAGGAAGATTTGACATTGTCGTCATTGTCCAGCTGGGACCTATTGCTGGCCTGACTGGTTGTCAGACCGAATCCATCTGTCTCCCTCCCCAGGTGGCTGCTTCGACAAGGCAGACATCTCACCCAGCCACGTGTTGGGGAGACACCAAAACCACCCTAACCTCGCTCAATGACTGTGAACTGGGCATTTCACAACTGTTCACACCGCAGAGACTGATGTTGGACGGACACTGTTGCAAAGGTAGGGAACTGGAGGAACACAGAGAAATCCTAAGAGAGATCTGGGCATTAAGACAGTGGCTTTGCCTATCTTTCACAAGTCTCCTAGACACTCCCCACGGGAAATTCAAGGAGGTGGTGAATTTTTAATCAGCAATATTGCCTGTGCTTCTCTTCTGTATTGCACTAGGAATTCTTTGCATTCCTTACTTGCACTGTTACTCTTAATTTTAAAGACCCAACTTGCCAAAACATTGGCTGCATACTCCATTGGTCTGTCTTTGGATAATAGGAATTCAATTTGGCAAAACAAAATGTAATGTCAGACTTTGCTGCATTTTACACATGTGCTGATGTTTACAATGATGCTGAACATTAGGAATTGTTTATACACAACTTTGCAAATTATTTATTACTTGTGCACAGAGCAGTTTTTACAAAACTGCTCTGTGCATATGTTAAAGCTTATTTTTATGTGGTCTTATGATTTTATTACCGAAATGTTTTTAACACTATACTCTGAAATGGACATTTTCTTTTATCCTCAGTTAAATTCACATTTTAAGTGCTTCACATTTGTATGTGTGTAGACTGTAACTTTTTTTCAGTTCATATGCAGAACGTATTTAGCCATTACCCATGTGACACCACTGAATATATTACTGATTTAGAAGCAAAGATTTCAGTAGAATTTTAGTCCTGAACGCTGTGGGGAAAATGCATTTTCTTCGGAATTATCCATTATGTGCATTTAAACTCTGCCAGAAAAAAAAAATAACTATTTTGTTTTAATCTACTTTTTGTATTTAGTAGTTATTTGTATAAATTAAATAAAATGTTTTCAAGTCAAGAAGTGAATTATATTGAGTGTATAAAAAAGATCTAGATAATGTAGAGCATTTTCTTATGGGAACAATAGAAAAACATCATAAATCGAATTTGCTTTTCAAGTCCAGTAATGAACTTGAGGGGTTCTTCTATGAGGATGTTTCCAGCTTGAATTTGGTATCAAGATAATTTGAACATTGTTTCTTTTTTTGGCTGTGACTTATTTTATTGCTCAAAAAATAACTGACCCGCCTTCCTGACAAGATGGTTGTGAGTAGAAATGGGAGGAAGTATGTGAAAGCATTTCGTTTAGTATGTGGCCATATGCGAGTGGAAAGCAGTCTTACCCATCTCACCATATGTTTGAGGGGAGTCCATTGTTGGCTTTTTTCACTTAACTCTGTTCAACAAGATTGAAAAGATTGGGTTTAGAGTATCCCCAAAGGTGAAGAAGTGTGAAGATTCTGAAAAGTTGACCAGAGGTAAGTTACCAATACATTTACCTGTATTATTATCCTATATAATAAAACCCTAATATGCAAATTGACCCAAAGGTGGAACAACCAGTCCCTATGACTTGCACTGACCACCAGGGGGCAGACGCTCAATGCAGGAGCTGCCCCTTGGTGGTCAGTGTGCTCCCACAGCGGGAGCGCCGCTCAGCCAGAAGCTGGGCTCACTGCTGGCAGGAACCTCTCCCGCCGTGGCAGGCAGACAGGCGGTAAGGAGCGAGAGGTCCTGGTCTGCAAGAATGCATGAATGTCATGCACTGGGCCTCTCTTGTATTTAAAAATTGTGGTAAAATACAGATACAAAATTTATCATCTTAATCATTTAAATGCACAGCTTAAGGGTTGTGCTGCCGTCTCACTATCCATCCCCAGAACTCTTCTTCTTGCAAAACTAAAACTGTACTGATTAAACAATAGGTCCCTGTTCCTTAGTCTCTGGCAACTCTCAACCTATTTTCTGTCTCTATGAGTTTACTCTAAATACTTCATATGAGTGGAATCACAGTTTTTTCCTTTCATGGGAGACTGGCTTTTTCATTTAGCATAATGTCTTCAAGGTACATTCTTATTGTAGCATATATTAAAATTTACTTCTTTTTATGGCTGATAATATCCCATTTGTATGTATATACAACATTTTGTTTATCCATTCATCTGTTGATGGGCAGTTGGGTTTCTTCCACTTTTTTAGCTATTCTGAAAATGCTGCCATGAACATTGGGTGTATAAATATTTCTTTGAGTTCTTGCTGTCAATTCTTTTGGCTGTATACCCAAAAGTAGGATGAAGTCGCATTTAACTTTCATTGAAGTATTACATATGTAAGACTATACATATATAGAAGTGTACAGCTTGATGCATTTTTATCAA
Organism: Myotis daubentonii; assembly: GCF_963259705.1. Classification (NCBI taxonomy): domain Eukaryota; kingdom Metazoa; phylum Chordata; class Mammalia; order Chiroptera; family Vespertilionidae; genus Myotis; species Myotis daubentonii. The sequence continues at coordinate 57,985,285 of NC_081846.1, forward strand.
TTTTATATATTGGTTGCACCAGATCAAGCAGCAGAACATTGGCTTCTCTAGAGTGTCAGCCTCATGGCAGCATGAGTCCTTTCTTTTTGGTTTATAAGTAACTGGACATCCATTACAGAACAGAAGTGCCTCTGCACATTACACCAGGACTCCTGGCAACTTTGACCCACCCATGCACCTGCATGTGGGTGGATCAGACCTCGGAGGAGGGAGATTTGCTGTGGATACAAAGGATTTAGTGAGCCTACCCAGCACCCACGTGCCATGATTGGGAAAGGGAGAATGCCAAACTGGGCAGACACTCTGGGGCGATAGAAATTTTGTAGAGATCCACCAACCTGGCAGGAGAGTCTGGCATGCCATAGGAGGGAGATGGAAATTAGCTTGGAGGTGGAGCTCACTGAGGTGCCCCCTTCCCTAAGGAGACATTGCAAAGCACAGCATCCACCTCTCTGCCATAGGAGGTGGAGAGCGAAAGTAGCGAGTGACAGACTGCTTGGCTGCATGGGTTGCAGCTGGAGGGACCTGTTTCTCTCTAGCAATACCTGAATTACTGAGGAGGGCTCTCTGAGAGGGGGTTGAGGGGGTGGGAGGAAATTTGGGACTTCAGCAGGAGGTCTACCCACAGACCTCTGGGACTACCCAACTCATGGGTCGTTCTGTTGGGCTATGGGTACCCCCAAAGCCTCAGAAATAAAGTCTACACCTCCCAACATGCTGCTGCCAGCTGTCTTTGTGCCCTGTCAGAGGAGGGCGGCCCGGAGAGCCTGCTCAGATAAGAGAAACCAAAACCTTGAGTTATAGCACCACCTTCTGGAACACAAAAAGCGGTTTTTAATTACCAACCTGTTGAGCTGTAACAGCCAAAGTAAACAAATCCTTCACTAAGGAAAATGCATGCTACTTGAAATGTGAAAGCAGAAGTGCATGACACTATGAAAAATATCAAAGCATGACTTTCGGTCTAGGTGGCAGGGTAGGTAAACATTGTGCTCGCCTCTTCCCACAACCACATCGAAATTACAGCTAAATTATAGAAACTACCACTGAGAACCACATGAAGACTAGCTGAACAGAAGTCCTATAACTAAGGATAGAAAGAAGCCACATCCAGATTGGTAGGGGAGCAGATGCAGAATGGGCGGGTCTCACACCCATTGTGTGGCAATTAAGAATCTGGAGGGATATCTTGGCTACAGAGGTCTCCCTTGAGGACTGAGGGGTCCCAACTCCAGGCTGGAACACCAGTGCCAGGAAGAGGAGTCCTCATAACTTGGATGTGAAAACCAGTGGTCATTGCGTCTGGGAGACAGAGGGCTGCTGGAGACCTAGGGATTCTCTTGAGGGCCCATTCATGGACTTGCACATGAACTCACTTCCTCTGGGCTCCAGCACAGGAGCAACAGCTCAGAAGGTACCAGGGACATATGGGGACTGACAAGGGCTACAAGACAAGGGCTGGCGGGACAGGGGTCAAGGCAGGTCTCTGGGATGGAAGTGCTGGCAGACGCCATTGTTCCCTTGTTGAATGCTCCTTCCACTCACCCTGAAGGCTCAGCTGGTGCCAAATCTGAGCTCCTCATTCACCTGGCTAATGCTTTCTTACCTGGTGATTGTCTGAGATCCCGTCCCACCTAACTTGTGCACCTGGCCCAAACCTCTGCTGATAGCAGCTCCACAAAAGCGCTTGCCTTGCTTCATACTGTGGACTGTCTCAAAGGCCGCAAACCCCCAACAAATAGTGGCTGGCCTTGGCATCCCCTGTACCTCCCTCTAAGTGGCCCCAACCCTGGCACAAGTGGTGACCTGTCTTAACTTATATTGTCACTCCCATCAGTTGGCCACAAGGCTGGCATAAACAGCAGCCAGTCTTGACTTGGAACGTAGCTTCAAATAATTGGCCAAAGCCCGGCACAAGTCGCAGCCGGCCTCAGCTCACATTGTGGTGCTTACCAAAGGGTCCCAAGCCTAGCACTAGTAGCAGCAGCCTTGGTTTGCAGCATAGCCTCTCCTTAGTGCCTTCAAGCCCAGCTTAAGCAGCAATAAATTACATATCACTTTGTATCTACTGCCAGGTAACCCCAAACTAGTTAAAAGCTGTGGCTGATCTTGACTTGCTCTGGAGCCCCTCCAAAGAGGCTCCAGAACCAACACACCTAGTGGGTAGCCTATACAATAAGAGCACCACCCAACAAACCACAAATGACACACTTGAGGGCAGACTAGGTTGGCACCAGAGAGCTCTTCTGCTGTAGTCACAGCAAGTCATCACAGCCAGTCAGCCTGAGGGTCAGTCCACTTACCCCCACACAAAGGACACCTCCGGAGCACCTGGCTCAGGTGACATGAGAGACTGTACCACCGGGCCCCACAGGACACCTACTACTTAAGATCACAAAGATAAGACTGGGAGATAGATTTGCCTAGTACATAGAAACAACACACACAGGGATTCAGCCAAAATGAGGAGATAAACATGTACCAAATGAAATAACATGACAAAGCTCCAGGAAAAGAAGTAAGTGAAATGCAGAGAAGCAGTCAACCAGATACAGAGTTCAAAACCCTGGTTTTAAGGATACGCATGAACTTAGGAGAAGAGAGGAATTCACTGAGAACTTCAACAAAGACAAAACATTAAAAAACAAACAAAAAAACTATTCAGCCCTAATTGGTTTGGCTCAGTGGATAGAGCGTCGGCCTGTAGACTGAAGGGTCCCAGGTTCGATTCTGGTCAAGGGCATGTACCTTGGTTGAGGGCACATCCCCAGTAGGGAGCGTGCAGGAGGCAGCTGATCAATGTTTCTCTCTCATCAATGTTTCTAACTCTCTATCCCTCTCCCTTCCTCTCTGTAAACAATCAATAAAATATATTTTTAAAAAAACTATTCAGAAATGAAGAACAATTGGAATGAAGAATACACTAGAGGGAATGAATAGCATATTAAATGGAGCAGAGGATCAAATTAGCAATGTGAAAGACAAAGTAGTGGAAAATACACTATCAGAAAGCCAAAAAAAGAAAATAATAATAATAATAATGGTAGTTTAAGGGACCTCTGGGATAACACCAGGTGTAACATTAGCATCATAGGGGTACTAGAAGGAAAAGAAAGAAAAGAATTGAAAACCTATTTAAGAAATAATGACTGAAAACTCCCCTAATTTGGTGAAGGAAATAGACATACAAGTCCTGGAATTTCAGAGAGTCCCAAACAAGGTCAACCCAAAGAGGTCCACACCAAGGTACATTATAATTAAAATGCCAAAAGTTAAAGACAAAAATTAGCAAGAGAAAAACAGTAGTTACAAGGGAGCTCCCATAAAACTATCAGCTGATTCTTCAACAGAAACATTGCAGGCCAGAGGAGATTGGCACAAAATATTCAAAGTGACAAAAAGAGCTAGAACCAAGATTACCCAGCAAGGCTATCATTTAGGACCGAAAGAGAGAGAAAGAAAACATTTCCCAGACAAGAAAAAGCTAAGTAATTCATAAATACTAAACTAGTGTTACAAGCAATGTTAAAGGTTTTCTTTAAGTAGAAAAGATCAGAAATATGAACAAGAAAATATAGGAAAGAAAAAAAATCTCACTGACAAAGACAAACAGTAAAATCTCCTTGATAAATAATGACTGAGAATTCCCCTTTATAGTGGATCAACCAACTATAGCAGTAAAGCTGGTGCTAAAGTTAAAAGGCAAAAGTGGGATGATTATGTGTACCATCAAAACAATAAGGAATGCACACAAACACACATAAAAGAAGTAAAAAATGTCAAAAACAAGCATGGAGAGAGTGAGTAAAAATAGTAGTGATTTTAGAATATCTCAAACTTAAGTGACCATCAACTTAAATAGACTTATAAACATAGCTTGGTATTTATATGAAGCACATGGTAACACAGCGCTATGGAAAGTAATCAACATAGAAGAGGAAAGAGCAAAAGAATAAGAAAGGAACAAAAAACTACACAATCAGAAAACAGTAAAATGGCAATAACTACTTACATAGAAATAATTGTAAATATAGGTGGACTAAATGCTCCAATCAAAACACATAGAGTGACTGAATGGTTTTTTTTTAAAAAAAAGCTTTACATATGCTGCTTAGAAGAGACCCACTTCAGGTAATGACACACCTAGACTAAAAGTAAAGGGATGGAAAATATATTTTATGCAAATGGAAATGAAGGAAAAGGTGAGGTAGTAAAACTTATATCAGACAAAATAGACTTAAGAACAAAGGCTGTAACAGGAGACAAGGGCATTTTATAATGTTAAAGGAATCAACCCAACAAAAGTACATAACTTTTTAAAAAAATATATATTTTATTGAATTTTTACAAAGAGGGATAGAGAGTTAGAAACATCAATGAGAGAGAAACATTGATCAGCTGCCTCCTGCACACCTCCTACTGGGGATGTGCCCGCAACTAAGGTACATGCCCTTGACTGGAATTGAACCTGGGACCTTTCAGTCCGCAGGCTGACGCTCTATCCACTGAGCCAAGCCAGTTAGGGCAAAGGTACATAACTCTTACAAACAGTTGCACACCCAATGAAGGAGCACCTAAATATACAAAGCAGATATTGATGAACATAAAGGGAGAGATAGACTGTAATACAGTCATATTAGAGGACGTAAATACCATATTGACATCAATGGATAGATCATCCAGACTGAAAATCAACAAGGAAACATTGCCTTAAATGACACATAGAGCTATGGTCTTAGATATTTTTAGACCATTTTACCCCAAAGCAGCAGAATATACATTCTTTTCAAGTGCATTTAAAAAATTTTCCAGGGTAGATCACATGTTTGGCCACAAAAACAGTTTTAAATTTAAGATTGAAATCCTATCAAGCATCTACTCCAATCATGATGGTATGAAACTAAAGTCAGTTACAGTAAGGAACATGACAAAACAAACACATGGAGGCTAAATAATGTGCTAAGAAACAATAAATGGGTGAACAACAAGCTCAAGGAAGAAATCAAAAGATGCCTTCAATCAAATGAAAATAAAAGCACATTTAAATAAAATCTATGGGACATGGCCAATCCATTTCTAGGAGAGAAATTCATAGCAATGCAGGCCTACCTCAGGAAACAACAAAAATTGCAAACAAACTATACTTATACCTAAACAAACAAGCAAACAAACAAAAACTAGAAAAAGAACAATTAAAGCCCAAAGTGAGTAAAGGAAATTAAATAATAAAGATCAGAGCAGAAATATGTGAAACAGAGTCTAAAAAAAATATCAAAGCTGTTTCTTTGAAAATATAAACAAAACTGATAAATCACCAGACAACTCATTGAAAAAAGAGGGAGTGCTCAAATAAAAAAATCAGAAATGAAAAAGGGGAAATGACAATAGACACAACAGAAATATAAGAAAATGCTATGAGAAATAATATAATTTGTAAGAAATGGATGAAGTTCTAGAAACATACAATCTTCCAAGACTAACTCAGGAAGAAACACAATCTGAACAGACTGATGACTACTAACAAAATTAAATCAGTAATACAAAATAAATAAACAAAAGTCCTGGACCAGATGGCTTTACAGGTGAATTTTACCAAACATTCAAAAAAGAATTAATACCTATTCTCAAACCTTTCCAAAAAACTGATGAGGAGAAAAGACTCCCAAAGTCATTTGATGAGGCCAGCATTACTCTGATACCAAAATCAGACAAAAACATGAAAGAAAGAAAGAAAGAAAGAAAGAAAGAAAGAAAGAAAGAAAGAAAGAAGAGAGAGAGAGAGAGAGAGAGAGAGAGAGAGAGAGAGAGAGAGAGAGAGAGAGGAGAGGAAGGAAGGAAAAAAGAAAATTATAGGCCAATACTCCTGATGAACACAGATGCAAAAATCCTCAACAAAAAATTAGCAATACATTAAAAAGATCATACACTGTGAATAAGTAAGAGTTATTTCTGGGATGCAAAGTTGGTACAATATAGACAAATCAATTACCATGATACATCACATAAACAAAATGAAGGATAAAAGTCATATGATCATATCAATAGATGTGGAAACAGCATTTGATAAAATCCAGCACCCATTTATGATAAAAACTCTCCGCAAAGGGGGAATAGAGGGAACATACCTCAACATAATAAAAACCATATATGACAAACCCATAACTAACATACTCAATGGTAAAAATATGTTTTATTCAACATAGTCTACTCTCAGCAATTTTCAAATATGCAATACCACCATGCTATACAATATATCCCCATGATTTACTTTATAATTGGAAATTTGTACCTTTTGACTCCTTCATCTATTTCACCCACCCTTCATCCCCCACCTCTGGCAACCAACAATCTCTTTTCGGTATCTGTTAGCTCAGTTGTATGGTTTTTGTTTTATGATTTTTTAGATTCTACGTATAATTGAGATCATATATTTCTCTTTCTCTGACTTATTTCATTTTGCATGATCAGTCAAGGTTCATTCATATTGTTGAAATGACAGGAATTCCTTCTTTTTTATGGCTGAATTAGATATATACACTATAAAAATCCTCAACAAAAAATTAGCAAACAGACGCAAAAATCCTCAGCAGGATATATATAATCTCACAATTCCTTTATTCATTTATTCATGGATAGGATGGGATGTTCCTTAGGTTGTTTCCATATCTTGACTATTGTGAATAGTGCTAAAATGAAAATGGAGGTACATTTCAAGATAGTGTTTTCATTTTCTTTAGATAAATACCCAGAAGTAAAATTTTGGGATCATATGGTAATTTAATCTTTAAAGTTTTGAAGTGCTTTCACACTTTCCCATAGTGGCTGTACCAATTTATATCCTAATCAACAGTACACAAGGGTTCTATTTCTCTACATCCTCAGCGACACATTTCTTATCTTTTTGAAAATAGCCATTCTAACAGGTGGGAGGTGATATCTCATAATGGTATTGATTTGCATTCCCCAGATAGTGATGTTGAGCACCTTTTCATGTACCTATTGGTCACCCATATGTCTTCTTTGGAAAAATGTCTATTCAGATCCTCTGCGTATTTTTTAATAGGACTGTTTTTTGCTACTTTGTGTATTTTATATATTCAACCCTTATCAGATATATAATATACAAATATTTTCTCCCATTTAGAATGTTGCCTTTTCATTTTGTTGGTGGTTTCTTTTGCCATATAGAAGCTTTTTAGTTTGATATAGTCCCACTCATTTATTTTTGCTTTTGTTTTTGATGTTGAATCCAAAAAAGCATAGCCAAGACCAATAACAAGGAGTTTACCCTCTATGAGTTCTCTGATGGTTTCAAGTCTTACATTCAAGTCTTTAACACATTTTGAGTTAATTTTTATGTATGTAATATTTTTGTATGTGCCTGTCCACTTTCCCCCACACCATTTATTAAAGAGACTGTCCTTTCCCCATTGTATATTCTTGGTTCTTTTGTTATAAGTTAATTGACTATATAAACAAGGGTTATATCTGGGCTATTTTGCCCCAGTGCTTCTATGTGTCTGGTTTTATGCCAATACCTGTATCTGACATTTCCTCTTAGAAATGTTCTTGAAGAAAATTTATTCCAAATACCCTCTTTCCTCATAGCAGAGGGAGTTTGGAAGATGAGCAGGTTGGGCACTGGCAGAGATTGGGCTCTGGCAGTAAGTAATCCTATTGTACATAAAGTTTTTAAGGGAAATGTGCTAAGGGACTGTGCACAGAGACCATGCCACCACCAGCTTTTGGGATTTCTTGGTCTCTGATGCCATGTCTGGTAAATAGGCTCCAGAGGGGAAGTTGGCGGCCACAAAAAAGGGGAGAGGAGTTCATGTCATAGGACAGCGTGTATTGGAGAAGAGTTGCAGCAATGTTGAGCAAAGGCGTTTATATGGAGAAAAATGGCCTTTTGACAGCAGTGGGCTAGGTTCCCAGACTGGCACAGTTGCTTGTCCTGAAGACTCGCTCTGGCCTCTCACTGTCTCTCTCAGCCACATGATGGCCCTGCCTCTCCTCTCTGTCCCTCAAAAATGGGACAAGGACAAAGAAGAGGAGACAGAACTTGCTGTTGTCTTTGTTTCTGTAAGTGGCTTGTCTCTTCTTTGCCGTAGAGTAAGTGCATTCGTATTTAGATGTTCAGGATCTTACACAGATATAATTTTAGGAGGAAAGATTGTTCATTAGCCTGAGCAGCACCTTGGGTTGTGTGAAAAAGCGATCGTATCTATTAAGGAAAAAGATGTGGATATTGCTAAAGGCTGAACAATATACACAGTTGACACAATTGCCCCCAAATTGTGAGTAGTAAGGAATTGTTTTCAATTGGCACCACATTTTCTTTGCCCCTAGACCGATTTGGATCTCCAGCTGGGCCGCTTTCTCCTTACCTCTAGGCTCAGCCCTGCCAGTCCCAAAGCTCTGGGATCAGTCCAGTTCAAGGTGTCCTGAATTATTCATATACTTTTAAAATATGTACTTCTTTTGGTAATTTTTTACTGATGATCTACCAGGAGGCAACCTGGAACCAGTCTAGGCAGCATCAAACAACAGGTGCCATTCTGCGTTCAATGAAGACAGCCATGCAAACGTGGGCACTCTCAGTGTACCAGGAGTCCTGCGCCAGGGGTTTTCATTGCTGCGAGGTCTGTGTAATTTCTTCAGTCTGGGTGAAGTCACTGAGCCCTGTGTATGTTTCCTGTCATTAAACCTTTCTTGGTCTCCTGTCCCCACAGTCCTTCACCTCACCATCACCACCAGTATCCGGTTCCTACTTCAGAGCCTTGTCTTAAAAGTTATAAAAGTTACAAGAGTCGCAATAATCACTAGTATCGTAAGCCATTTAATATGTACCAACACTCTCTGAGGGCTTAACATTTACTCGTCTAATATATCAGCTTAGCCATCTCCGAGGCTATTAGCATCCCCATTTAAAGATGAGGAAATTGAGGTGCGGGGAAATGAGGTCGTTTCCATCCCTGCCTTGTAGTGACAGTTTCCTCTCGTTTCTGGAGTTCAGTCCTGAATACAGATTCTGGTGTCTGCGTTTAGACCTGCTGCCGCAATCACTGTCACTGCGTGCCTACGGGAAAGCTCATTGCAAACAAGAAGCCATTTTTCACTAAGACTGCGTGTATCTTGTTGGACTTGGGGCCTTTGTTTCCTGGGCCTCAAATGCTTTGTCTCCTCTCTTCTCAAATGTGAGCTATTTGATGACAGGGATCACTTGGAACACACTTGATACGTATTAAATGTTATTTTTTCTCCTTCTTTTTACAGTAGATGTGCTATAAGTGATGCTGGGTCTTTGTATAGTGCCTGCCTTGCTTGGCAGCTTCGTATAGTACAGGGCTCTTACTTAAACGCACTAGGTAGGTTGAGGGTAACACAAGAGAGAGTAATGGGGGACTGAGACATATGGGGAAGCATGGGTCCAATCAATGGAAGCAACTATTACTCACTTCCAGCTAATTGCTGCCACACAAGAATGATGACTTGTGTAGCGACATTTTCCAGTTATTTAAGTCGGAATACTGAATTGTTATATAAAGATTTGCTAATTTTTAAAAAAAATCTGCCAAATCAAGAAAATCTCTCAGAGGTCCAAATTGTCTACATGAGTTCCACATGTTTTTCTTTTGTAAGAAGCTAAATAATTGCTTTCCAAATGACTTGCTTAGCATACAAAGACACAGACACTCATATGAACACTCAGAAAATGGTAGTTTATGAACATGTCCAGAAATAGAACCAACCCAGGTGAAGCAGTCATGAAGCTAGTAGGTAAAGGTAAAGATTGCAAAAGGAGGGACAAGAAAGGTGGGGAATACTGAAAACCAATGTGAACAGCTTTGGGATAAAGGCAAAATGTAGAAAATCTAATCCCTGGTCCCAATAGGGTTTTTAGCAAATCTGTTCTCAATAAAGTTGCAGTTCATAGGATAGAGCTAAAACATTGTGTTACTTTGCCGTTGTGGTATCGATGAGACCGGGTGGTGACTAAATCTGTTTCAGATTTCTGGGCAATGTCTTTGCTGCATTGCTTGTTTGAGAACCTGTTGCTTTGTGGAAGAGTTTTCTAGAAACTTCTTTTGCCTGCAGTCATATCCATAATCATTATTAATTTAGGTTATCAGCAAGCCCCATAACAACACAAGGCCTGGGAACATAATTTTTCTCACACAAAACCCACATGATTTAAAAAATACCATAGGTTCATATGGAATGTGTTAAGTATTTCATGGAAGATGACCCCATCTTTAGTAGGGTCAGAGCATTTTCTGATTTTATGAATGTGTCTTCAATGTCTGTTATGCAGCAGATGTAGTTGTAAAGCAATTTTTGCTGAGAACTAATGGCTAACAAGGAATACAAGCTGTGATGCCTATCTTTTCAGAAAAGTACAATTGGCTTGGAAAGAAAATGGAGCCAGCCACAGGGGAGTACGTTCAAGGGAGTTGCAAAATGAGAAGAAGGAGGGGAGAGAATCAGAAGAAAACAAATATTCTGACTTTTGACTGAGAGCCTCTCTGCCAATTTCTCCTCACACACCAAGGTTTATTATTTACTTTATATACTCTTGCAATATTTCAAAACAGAGTCAGATTTCTTTCCCTTTTAATTAATTAATTTATTTTAGGTTTAATCTGCTTTCTTTTTAAAAAATTCTTTATTGTTTAAAGTATTACATATGTCTCCTTTTTACCTCATTCACCTCTCCCTGGCTATCCCCCAACCCCCCCCCCCCCCCGACCCCCCAGCACATGCCCTCACGCTTCTACTGTCTGTGTCCATGGGTTATGCTTACATGCATGCATACAAATCCTTTGGTTGCTCTCTTACCCCTCCCCCCCTTTCCCTCTGAGGTTGTACAGTCTCTTCGATGCTTCTATGTCTCTGGAAAGCTGAGTGGTAGCCTGGCCCACCGCTGAGTATTGCTCTTAGCTCATCCTGACCAGAAAGACTGGCCAGAACATCTAAAAGTTGCAAAGCCTGGCAGCACTTGAACAGAGTCTGGCAGGCACAGCTGATCATGCACAGAGCAAAGACAGTGGACTTGTTTAGCCAGGGACATTGGGGCACGGGTCAGCTTGAATCAAGCCCATTAAAAAAATGCCATTCCAGGCTTAGAGTTGGTTATCCTGCTCTGCCTGGATAGGCAAACTAATTTTTAGACTTATCCATTGTGGAATACAGCCTTCCACCGCCAAACAGGGGACCTGAGCACAGCACACAGAAAGCTGTTTAGCCTATCAAACGGCCCTACACAGTGGCACTTGAAAAGATAGCAAAGCCTGTTGCTTTCCCTATCAACAGAGCAAAACCAGTGGCCCCATCTGTCCAATGAGTTCGGTGTATATTCTTGCCTGATGTGGTTCCTCAGCAACAAATCATACAGGCCCTGGGGCATATGCCAGGGCAAGGAAGCTAATTCATAGCCCCACCTACTACTGAGTATATAACCTGGTTATAACCAGAAAATCCAAGCAGCCAGGTTTCCATTCTACAGCCTGTTTTGAGCACAGAATCGAGAAAGTAGTTTTATCCAACACTTCCCAGCAGCACCTGGCCCAACCTGAGAGCTCAGGCAGTGGCTTTATCCAATAGCAGACCCCGATAAAGCCCCATATGCCCCCAAGGATGTTATTAGTGGACATGTCCAGAATCAAACTGAGCATGCTGGTTCAGAATTGTCTCTGCTAGATTGAACCTTGAAAGTCTAGAAGAGTAACTGATTACTCAAATTCACAGATAAACAACATAAGGAATCAAAGATCATAAAAAAATCTGGTAAACACGACAGCAAAGAAAACTAATAAAGCTCCAATAAATGGCCTATAAAATGTCTAAGAATTTAGAATAATCATCTTGAAGTTTAGTGAATGACAAGAACACACAAACAACTAAACAAAAATACTAAAAAATGAATGAACAAAATGAAAAAGTCAAAGAAAAAGAAACAAATTCTGGAGCTAAAAAATACAATGACTGAATTGAATAACTCAATAGAGAGCTTCAAAAGAAGACTTGACCATGCATTAGTAAGAATCAGTGACCCAGAAAACAGGACATTTGAAGTTACCCAGTGAGAGAAATAGAAAGGAAAAAAGAAAAACCATGAAGAAAACCTAAAAATGTTATGAGTGATAATCAAAAGAAACAATATCCACAATGTAGAAATCCAGAAAGAGAATAGAAAGAGAAAGGGACAGAAGGTATAATCAAAGCAATAATTGCCGAAACCGGTTTGGCTCAGTGGATAGAGCGTCGGCCTGCGGACTGAGAGGTCCCAGGTTCGATTCCGGTCAAGGGCATGTACCTGGGTTGCGGGCACATCCCCAGTAGGAGATGTGCAGGAGGCAGCTGATCGATGTTTCTCTCTCATCGATGTTTCCGGCTCTCTATCTCTCTCCCTTCCTCTCTGTAAAACATCAATAAAATATATTAAAAAAAAAAAAAGCAATAATAACTGAAAACTTCCCAACCTGGGGAGAAAAATGGACACCCCAAACCATGAAACCCAAAGACCCAAATAGGTTGAACCTGAGTAGGACTACACTGAGATGCATTGTAATTAAGTTGTCCAAAGTCAAAGACAAATTTTGAAAGCAGCAAGAGAGAGAAATTCCACAGATGGGAACTCACAGAAGAATAACAGAGGAGCCGACACCGGTTTGGCTCTGTGGATAGACCATCGGCCTGCGGACTGAAAGGTCCCAGGTTCGATTCCGGTCAAGGGCATGTACCAGGGTTGTGGGCACATCCCCAGTGGGAGATGTGCAGGAGGCAGCTGATCGATGTTTCTCTCTCATCGATGTTTCTAACTCTCTATCTCTCTCCCTTCCTCTCTGTAAAAAATCAATAAAATAAAAAAAAAAAAGAATAACAGAGGAGTCCAACCAGTGTGGCTCAGTGGTTGAGCATTGACCTAAGAACCAGGAGGTCATGGTTTGAATGGTTTGATTCCTGGTCAGGGAACATGCCAGGGTTGTGGGATCAATCTCCAGTAGGGGGTGTGCAGGAAACAGCTGATCAATGATTCTCTCTCATCATTGATGTTTCGATTTCTCTCTCCCTTCCTCTCTGAAATCATATCCTATCTAATAAAAGAGAAACATGGTAATTGGCGTACGACCGATACCCTTTTCATTGGCTAATCAGCGAGATATGCAAATTAACTGTCAGCCAAGATGGCGGCCGGCAGCCAGGCAGCTTGAAACTAACATGAGGCTTGGTTGCCTCAGTGATGGAGGAAACCAGCGTTCCCTGCCTGCCGCTGCCTCTGAGCTGGCAGTTTAAGAAACTCTGTAACAAATACGCCCAACTTCAGCCAGCAGATTCGCAACATTGTAAGCAAAGGCCAGAAACCTACTTTCAGCTGGAGGCCTAAGAGCTGGAGCCAAGCCTCAAGCTAAAGCTGGCCCAGAATTAAAAAAAAAAAAAAAAAAAAGGAAAAAAGGAGCGTTTGGGAGTTCAGTCACCCCCAGCCTGAAAACAGCCCTCAGCCCATCACCCAGGCTGGCCAGGCACCCCAGTGGGGACCCCCACCCTGATCCAGGACACCCTTCAGGTCAAACCAGCCGGCCCCACCCATGCACCAGGCCTCTATTCTATATAGTAAAAGGGTAATATGCCACCCAGAACCGGGATCAGCGGAGCCGTGAGGCCTCCCGGCACTGGAATCAGCATGACAGGGGGCAGCACCCAAACCCCCTGATCGCCCTGCGGCTCTGTGTGTGACAGGGGGCGGGGCCACAACCTCCCTATCCACCCTGCTCTGTGCCTGATAGGGGGGAGCTCCCCCCCCCCACGGGCCCTGCTCTGTGTGTGACGGGGTAGAGCCATAACCTCCCCATCAGCCCTGCCCTGAGTGTGAGAGTGGCGGCGCCCCAACCCCCTGATCGGCCCTGCTCTGTGGGTGATAGAGGGCAGCACCCCAACCCCCTGATGGGCCCTGCTCTGTGCGTGACAGGGGGTTGCTCCACAACCTCCCCATCGACCCTGCCTTGAGTGTGACAGGGGGCGGCGCCCCAACTCCCCAATCAGCCCTGCTCTGAGCCCAACCAGTGGCTGCACCTAGGGATTGGGCCTGCCCTCTGCCACCCGGGAGCAGGCCTAAGCCAGCAGGTCGTTATCTCCCGAGGGGTCCTAGACTGCGAGAGGGCACAGGCCAGGCTGAGGGACCCCCCCTCCCCCCCCGAGTGCACAAATTTTTGTGCACCGGGCCTCTAGTATTTAAATAAAAACATATCAGAGGATTTATCAACAGAAATGTTTCAGGCCAGGAGAGAATGCGATAATTATATATATTAAAAACCCCCCACCAAACAATAATAGGACAGATATATATATTTAAACCATCAAACCATCAAACAACAATTCTATATGTGACAAAGCTATCCTTTGGATATGAAGGAGAGCTAAAGAGTTTCCCAAACAAACAAAAATCGAGGGAGTTCATTATCACTAGATATGTCTTACAAGGAATGCTAAAGGGTATTCCTTGAGTAGAAGTAAAAGAACAATTATAAACATCATAAAAGAATAAGAAGGTTGAATAAAGCTCACTGGTAATGATAAGTATATAGTCAAAGTTTGAGTTTGTAGTATGGTAATGATGCATAATTCATTTACCACTTTAGTTTAAAATGTGGTAAAAATAACAATGACAACAATAAACTGTTATTACTTATACAATATAAAAATATGTAACATCAATAACCTCAAGTGTGATGGGGAGAAGTAAAAGTGTAAAACTTAGGAATGCTAATAAAGTTAAGGTGTTATCAGTTTAAAATGGTGTGTTTTAATTTAGATATTTTATGTAAGTCTCATGATAAGCAAAGGGGAAAACGTGTATTTATTACACAAAAGAGCATGATAGAGATGTCAAAGCATCCTGATAGCAAAATACATCAAAACACAACAAAGAGAGGTAGATAAGGAACAAGAAACAATAGAACTACAAACCATCCAGAAACAACTAACAAAATGGCAATAGTAATTCCTTACCTAGAAATAATTATTTTAAATGTAAATAGACTAAATTCTCCAGTCAAAAGACATAAGTGGCTGAGTAATGAAAGAACAAGATCCAACATTATGGTACCTACAAGATATTCACATTAGCCTTAATAGCACACATAGACCAGGAGCAAAGGGATAGAAACATTATTTCAAGAAAATTATATATATATCTTCTACACTAATAAAAAGAGAAAGATGCAAATTAGTGTCACTCCGCTACACCCACCAGCCAATCAGAGTGACTATGCAAATTAATCCAACAAAGATGGCGGCTAATTTGCATATGCAAGCATATATACACACACACACACACACACACTGAGTGGCCAGATTATTATGACCACCTGATGTTTGTAGGCAAATTAGCTATAATTTCACGCTGAAGTTGCTAGAGGGCCAGACCATTATAAATAGGGAAGCAGGTTGTTTACTACGACAGTAGAAGTGATTTTTTTCTGCAGATATGGGTAAACAACACGATTTAACAGACTTTGAACGTGGGAGATATATATATACATATATATATATATATATATATATATATATATATATATATATATATACTGAGTGGCCAGATTATTATGACCACCCCATCAGTACTTCATTGGGCCACATTTTGCCTTCAATACTGTGGCGATTCTTCTTGGCATTGACTCCACGAGATGTTGAAAGGTGATGCAGGGAATCTGACACCATGCCTGATGAATAGCACTGTCCAGTTTTGTGAGATTTGATGGTTGTGGAACCAGCTGCCTGATGGCTCTTTTAATTTCATCCCACAAATGCTCAATTGGATTGAGATCTGGTGATTGTGGGGGCCACCTAAGCAAGGTAAAGTCTCCCTCATGTTCTTGAAAACACTCCTACACAATACAAACACAGTGGCATGGCACATTGTCTTGTTGGAAGAAGCCATCTCCATTGGGATATGCCATCAACATGATAGAATGAACCTGATCAGCAACGATACTTAGGTATGTTGTGCTATTCAGACGTGGTTCCACACGAATTAAAGGGCCCAAATCATGCCAGGAAAATACGCCCGAAACCATAACACTGCCCCCACCAGCTTGAAGGGTTGTACTCATGCATGTGGGGTGCATGCTTTCATGTTGTTTCCGCCAAATTCTCATTCTGCCACCTGCACGATGCAACTGGAAATGTGATTCATCGGACCACATGACTTTTTTCCAGTGTTCAACTGTCCAATCCTTGTGTTCCTGTGCGAATTGGAGTCGTTTTATCTTGGTAACTGCAGACAGCAAAGGTATTTGAACAGGCCTTCGGCTGTTTTGCTGATACTCGCTCCATGGCTCCGAGTGCCAACAATCATCCCACATTCAAAGGCTGTTAAATCCCATTGTTTACCCATATCTTCAGAAAAAAAATCACTTCTACTGTCGTGGTAAACAACCTGCTTCCCTATTTGTAATGGTCTGCCCTCTAGCAACTTCAGCGCGAAATTATAGCTAATTTGCCTACAAACGTCAGGTGGTCATAATAATCTGGCCACTCAGTATATATATACTGTAAATATTTATGCACAATATTAAAGCAAGTAAATATATAAAGCAAAAACCAATAGATTTCAAAGGAGAATTAAACAACAATACAATAATAGCTGGGGAGTTTAATGCTCTATTCTCAACAATGGATAGACAGAATCAATAAGAAGCAGATGATTTAAACAACACTATAGATGAAATGGGCCTAACAGACATGTGCAGAACATTCTATCCCACAACAGCAGAATACATTTTCTCAAGTGCACATGGAACTTTTTCTAGGATAGACCATATATTAGACCACAGAACAAGTCTTAGCAATTTCAAAAAGTGAAATTGTTCCAAGTATCTTCTCTGACCACAGTGATATGAAAATAGACGTCAATAACAGAAAGAAAACTGGAAAATTCACAGACACATGAAAATTAAACAATACCCTCATGAACAGAGGAAGGAACACTTCCAAGCTCATTCTATGAAGCCAGCATCACCCTAATACCAAAACCAGGTAAAGACAACACAATGAAAGAGAATTACAGGCCAATATCCCTCATGAACATAGATGCCAAAATCCTCAACAAAATCTTAGCAAATCGGATCCAGCAGTACATCAGAAAGATCATACACCATGACCAAGTAGGATTTATCCCAGGGATGCAAGGATGGTACAATATCCGCAAATCAATAAACGTGATACATCACATAAACAAATTGAAAGAAAAAAACCACATGGTCATATCAATTGATGCAGAAAAAGCATTTGACAAAATTCAACACCCATTTTTGATAAAAACTCTCAGCAAGGTGGGAGTAGAAGGATCATACCTCAACATAATAAAAGCCATATATGACAGGCCCACAGCCAACATCATACTCAACGGACAAAAACTAACACCATTTCCCCTAAGAACAGGAACAAGACAGGGATGCCCCCTCTCACCACTCCTGTTCAACATAGTACTGGAAGTGTTAGCCATTGCAATTCGGCAAGAAGAAGAAATAAAAGGCATCCAAATTGGAAAAGAGGAAGTAAAACTGTCCTTATTTGCAGACGACATGATATTATACATACAAAACCCTAGAGATTCCATCAAAAAGCTACTAGACTTAATACATGAATTTGGCAATGTAGCAGGATACAAAATTAACCCCAAGAAATCTGAGGCATTTCTATACACCAATAGTGAACTTTCAGAAAGAGAGATTATAAAAACAATCCCGTTTACCATTGCACCGAAAAAACTAAGCTACCTAGGAATAAACTTAACTAAAGAGGTAAAAGACCTCTACTCAGAAAACTACAGGACGTTGAAAAAAGACATAGAGGAAGACATAAACAGATGGAAGAACATACCGTGTTCATGGATTGGTAGAATCAACATCATCAAAATGTCCATACTACCCAAAACAATCTATAAATTCAACGCACTTCCCATTAAAGTACCAACAGCATACTTCAGAGATCTAGAACGAACTTTCCAAAAATTCATCTGGAATAAAAAAAGACCCCGAATAGCTGCAGCAATCCTGAAAAAGAACAAAGTAGGTGGGATCTCAATACCAGATATCAAGTTGTATTACAAAGCCACTGTTCTCAAAACTGCCTGGTACTGGCACAAGAATAGGCATATAGATCAATGGGATAGAATAGAGAGCCCAGAAATCGGCCCGAACCAATATGCTCAATTAATATTTGACAAAGGAGGCAAGAACATACAATGGAGCCAAGATAGTCTCTTCAATAAATGGTGCTGGGAAAATTGGACAGATATATGCAAGAAAATGAAACTAGACCACCAACTTACACCATACACAAAAATAAACTCAAAATGGATAAAGGACTTAAATGTACGACAGGATACCATAAAAATTCTAGAAGAATCCAAAGGCAAGAAAATCTCAGACATATGCCGAAGCAATTTCTTCACTGATACAGCTCCTAGGGCACTTGAAACTAAAGAAAAAATGAACAAATGGGACTACATCAAAATAAAAAGCTTCTGCACAGCAAAAGAAACCATCAACAAAACAACGAGAAAACCCACTGTGTGGGAAAACATATTTGCCAATGACATATCTGATAAGGGCCTAATCTCCAAAATTTATAGGGAACTCATACAACTTAACAAAAGAAAGATAAACAATCCAATCAAAAAATGGGCAAAGGACCTAAATAGACACCTTTCAAAAGAGGACATCCAGAAAGCCAAGAGACATATGAAAACATGCTCAAAGTCACTAATCATCCGAGAGATGCAAATCAAAACAGCAATGAGGTACCATCTCACACCTGTCAGACTGGCTATCATCAACAAATCAACAAACGACAAGTGCTGGAGAGGATGTGGAGAAAAAGGAACACTTGTGCACTGCTGGTGGGAATGCAGACTGGTGCAGCCACTATGGAAGACAGTATGGAGTTTCCTTAAAAAACTGAAAATGGAACTCCCATTTGACCCTGTGATCCCACTTCTAGGAATATATCCCAAGAAACCAGAAACACCAATCAGAAAGGATATATGCACCCCTATGTTCATAGCAGCACAATTCACCATAGCTAAGATCTGGAAACAGCCTAAGTGCCCATCAGTAGATGAATGGATTAGAAAACTGTGGTACATCTACAGGATGGAATACTATGCTGCTGTAAAAAGGAAGGAACTCTTACCATTTGCAACGTCATGGATGGAACTGGAGAGCATTATGCTAAGTGAAATAAGCCAGTCAATAAAGGAAAAATACCACATGATCTCACTCATTCATGGACAATAGAGACCATTATAAACTTTTGAACAATAATAGATACAGAGGCAGAGCTGCCTCAAACAGATTGTCGAGCTGCAGCGGGAAGGCCGGGGAGGGTTGGGGGGCAGGAGGTAGGGGGGTAAGAGATCAACTAAAGGACTTGTATGCACGCATATAAGCATAACCAATGGACATAAGACACTGGGTGATAGGGGAGGCTAGGGGACTGTCTAGGGCGGGGGGATAAAATGGACACATATGTAATACCCTTTGTAATACTTTAAGCAATAAAAAAAAAAATACCCTCATGAACAACCAATGGATCAAAGAAAAAAATAAATGGTAAATAAAAATGTACTATTATCTTAAAACATGAGCATGGACACATAACATAAAACTTATGATTCTAAGAGGGAAGTTTATAGGAATAAATGCCTACTTTAAAAACAAAAATATCTCAACTGTACACCTCAAGGAACTAGATAAAGAACAAAAACAGAGTATACCCTATAATGTTAGCAAAAGGGAGAAAACAAAGATTAGTACAGAAATAAATGAAGCAGAGAACAGGAAAACTGAAAAAAAATCAATAAACCTGAGTTGGTTCTTTGAAAATATTTTTTAAAATTGACAAATCTTTTGCTAGACTAATCAAGGAAAAAAGAGAGAGGTCCCAAATCACCAGATTATACTAGTAAATGTGAAAGGAGACATTACAGCCAATGCCACAGATATGCAAAGAAATATAAGAGGCTGCTATGAACAACTCTATGCCAACAAACTGGGCAACCTTTGAGAAATGGGTAAATTCTTAAAACATACAACCTACCAAGATTCAACCGGGAATAAATAAAAAAAAATCTGTACAGACTAATTACCAGTAATAAAACTGAATGAGCAATCAAAACTTTTCGAATTAAAAAAACCCAGGACTAGATGTTTTCATTGGCAAATTTTACCAAACATTTACAGAATAGCACCAGTCCTTTGCAAATTCTCCAAATAAAATATAAAAGGGGGAAACACTCCAATATTTATTTCACAAGGTCAACAATCCTGCAATACCAAAGCCAGAAAAGGACACCACAAGGCAAGAAAACTACAGAGCAATATTTCTGATGACTATAGAAGCAAAAATTATCAATAAAATACTAGCAAACAGAATGCAGCAGTACATTAATAGTATCATTTACCACAATGAAGTGAGACTTATCCTTGGGATGCAAGGATGGTGCAACATGCAAGAAACTAACACAATACATTACCTTAATAGAATAAAGAAAACATCTTGATCATCTCAAGAGATGCAGAAATATCATTTGACAAAATTTCAAATCTATTCATGGTAAAAGTTCCTAAACTAGGTATAGAAGAAACATATCTCAACATGATAATGGTCATATATGACAATCTCACTGTCAGCACCCCGCTTAATGGTGAAAGGTTAAAAGCTTTTCTTCCAAGACTAGAAACAAGACAACTCTGATTCAACATGGTCCTGGAAGTCATAGCCTTCCATTATTGAAAGGTTTCAGATACTGAAAAACAAGATCAGGTTTAGCTACCTCATGCACTTATTTCTTCTCCAAATCTTTATGAAGAACCTAATGGCCAGGCACTGCAGTCAACCACAATATAGAGGAAAGAGTCACGCCCTTGACATGCTCACAGTCTAATTGAGGAGAAAGCCATGTGTGTTTGTCTAACAAATGACCACAAGTTTAGGGTTTAAAACAACACAAATCTGTTGTTAACTTACAGATCTGGAGGTCAGAAGTCTGAAACAGGTTTCACTGGGCCAAAATCAAGGTGCTGGCAGGATCGTAAGGAAGAATTGCTGTTTTTCCATCTTTCAGTGTTTAGAGACCACATTCCTAAGTTTGTGCTCCTGCATTGCTCTGACCCCTGCTCCCATGTTCACATCTCTGACTCTCCTGCCTTCCTTTTTCTCTTTCAAGAAACTTGTGATTCTACTGGGCACACCTGAGTACTCTCTCTCTCTCTCAAAATCCTTAATTAACTTAATCTGTAAAGTTCTTTTTTTCTATATAAGGCTACATATTCACAGGTTTGGGGAATTAGGACGTGGTCATGGAGAAGTGTCACTATTCTTTCTATCACAGCATGTAATTAAATGACGATCATAAGATTGAAGAGGAAGGTTGGAACCAAGATGAGAGCATCTCTCTACCTTGCCTTATTTTCAGTAGTTACCCAAGAGTAAGTACACTGTCACAACTCTGCAAAGGTCCGTTTGTTTTCATGTTTTAAGTCAGACTAATTCTGGAATATTTTTATGTCTTAAGTGAAAAAAAATCTATGTAGAATTTTTCAAATTATCACTGCAAAGGGACAAGATAGTTATTTGTTTTTGTGGCATGGGAAATAGCAAATCTCTTCTGGGCTTTTATCTTTCTCCTAAGTGTAAATTGATAGAGCGTAGAGCAGCACTTTGCAAACTTTAATATGCATGCCAAATCTGGGTAAAATAAAGATTCTGATTTATTAGATCATGAGTACAATCTGAAATTCTGATTTCTAATCTGCTCTCTGGTGATGTGGTGCTTAGCTGAGGGTTACCCATTGAATAGCAAGGACCAAGATTTTTGTCAAAAATCCTCCTGGCATGCACAAAAGAACAGATGGAGTGTGTAACTTAGGGGAGAAACAAGTCATTAGCTCATGAAGAATGTAGTAAGGTGTGTGTGTGTGTGTGTGTGTGTGTGTGTGTGTGTGTATGTGTGTAGATGAAATAGTTTTTTAACTAGTTCATTCAGAAGAAGAAAGAGCTTAATATTTGTGTATTTTCTTGGAACCAAGGATCCAGAAATGGAAGAAAGACTGCCCGTGAACTTCTCTGGTCTTCGTTGGAAAATTGGGGGGCTTTATTCTTCTAGGGACTATGAGAGGTAAATTTATCCACATTGCCAAGGAGCCAGTGATGTATCAGACCTAGCAGGAACAAGTGATTAGAAAGTTATCACCAATTTTGTGAGCTGGTTATTAAATCATTAGGCGCTTGATATCATCTGTGGTTGGAGTATTTATACTGTGGAGATTGATAAATGCTACAAACAGGGCTGGCTTGCTTTCTTGCTTTCCTCTAGGGAGCCAGTTTGCCAGCCACAAACCCACTGTTTCTTTTAATTTGTTCACTTCAGCAACTGACAGGTGGTATTCTGGGCCCAGGCTCAGCCTTTGCACACTGTCAATGGCTCCCACTGTGTAAATGCAACTCTGTGTGTACAAGTAGCTTCACATGGCATCCTCTGAACACAAACTTCTCTTGGTTTCCTAGATCTGAGTTGTTATTTTGGGCTATGAGTTTCTCGGAAATAATTTAACGTACTCTACAAAGAATCACATACTTCACTTGAATTTTTAGACTGTGAGATGCTCCAAGGACATCTTTGAACAAGCCATTTATCAACACATCACTCCTTCAAGAAAGAAGGTTGGGCCAGTCATGATATTTATTCTGTCATTAGTGGTCTAATCTGAAGAGGGACAGCTGAGAGGGAGAGTGCAAAGATCAAGCCTGGTGGGTGTGAGTGGGAAAAGAGGGACAAGCAGATAAGAAAATTATGCTATACATGTGGTGCTTTAGTGTGTGTGTGTGTGTGTGTGTGTGTCTGTGTGTCTGTGTGTGAGTGTCTGTGTGTCTGTGTAGGAGGGATTATGAATAGGGATTAATTGGGTGGAGGGGTAGAAGAAAAGAAAACAAAGGTGATAGTTTGAAAAATTTGCCCAATATTAGTTGGTTAAGCCTTAACGTTTGTGTCCTAATTATTAAATAATTATTCTGGCACTAGGCAGTTCACAAAGTGATTTCATGTAAATTATTTAATTTGATTCTTCCTTATCATATTTACAAGTGGAGATGGTAGCAGCATCTTCATATTTACTGATGAAGGAAGTGGGGTTCATAATGTTTAAATGACTTCCCCTAGGGCCTAGGCGCAGTGATGGCGAACTTATGACATGAGTGTCAGAGGTGACACACGAACTCATTTTTTTGGTTGATTTTTCTTTGTTAAATGGCATTTAAATATATAAATAAATATCAAAAATATAAATCTTTTTTTTTTACTATGGTTGCCAATATCAAAAAATTTCTATATGTGACATGGCACCAGAGTTAAGTTAGGGTTTTTCAAAATGCTGACACACCGAGCTCAAAAGGTTCGCCATCACTGGTAGGGTCACAGAGCTGCTATGAGGCCAGGAAAGGTTTAGATAAAGGGAAGGCAAGCCAAATATGGTGCACTGAGGACATATTGGAACACATTCATTCCTAATAGGATACTCAGGTATGGTAGCATTTGCTCTACAATAGTAATCGATCAGTTATGAGGGTGTTTTGTTTTGTTGTGTTCGTGAAGGTAAATTTAATAAGGGCTGACTCTTACTTCTTGGAGTTAAAGGTCAAAGAGGAAGGGCATCACATCTGGCTGGCTCAAGTGCTGTTGGGTACTTCCCAGTGGAGTGGAGACAAGGTGTAGTGTTCCTCCAAAGTCAACTTCCCGAGGTCGGATGGAGGCCTGTGCTGGCACCAACCTCCTGCTGACCCATACTTTCTCAAAGTTTTCTTGGAAATGAGATTGTGACAGACAGGATTCCACCAGCCTTAGAAGTTGTTTGGAAAAAAGGGAAATGTCAAGAGAAACTGTAGATCTGTTGCCCATAGCGGGTAGGGGTGGGGGTCTGAGGGGCTGTTTCTTAATGCCAGTGCTATTAGGTAGAAGTAACAGAGATGGGCCGTACCAGAGCCTCCCCTCCTGGCTGTTGGCTTGCCCAAGCCGCTGACTTTTCTGTAGCTTTTGGGTCTGAAGGAGCATCAGGAGATCTACTCCCTTGTTTCTAGGGACTTCCATATTTAACGATATGTCCAAATAGACTGACTGATGCTCCTAACTTAGTTAATAAGTCTCTTCCTAGTAAAGCGACAGGACATTCTGGGACCTATAGGAGAGACTGGGTGAGTGATTGGGAACCTATTTCACAAGTAAAAGGTTCCAGAAATCATTTTGCCTTTCCTTTTCCTGCTCACAACACCTGCCAGACAGCGTGCCCATTTTAGTGGTCAATACAGAGTAACTGACTCCAATGTCCAGCAGAAATTCTACCAATTCTCTCAATTTCTAAAGTAACTGGAGGCTCCTCAGGGAAGACAATGATCTTGTTCCCCAGAGCCTTTCTGGTGTCCCTTGGCCCCATCAATTTTCATCTTCAGGGCACATTTGGAGACTGGTGTCACCTCCCATCTTCCATCTTTGGGGGCCATTGGGGCATTTCCTCTTCCAGTGCCCTTGCTGGTTGATGTATGACATTGGTTCTGCCCTAGCTTAGGGGCCTGTGGACCTTTGGGGGCTGGTTACTCACCTGACACATCTTCTCTTTTCCAGGATTACCCAGTCCTGAAGGAAGGGTTACCACCAACAAAGCTGCCCGCTTCTTCATCTTCATATCTTTTTTCTTCTTCTGCCACATCTCTATTATTGAACATTGAAGAGATGGTTTCTATCATCTTGGGTTTGTTTTCAGCCCTATTGCCAATTTTTGGAGTTCCTTCCTGCTGTTTGTGCTCTAAGTAATGAAATAGGTACCCAGCACTCCTTTCCCTCCTTCTTCCTCCTCCAGGAGGTATGTTTTTGAAGGCATTCTCTTAATTGCTGCATTAAGGCAGAGCGGGGAGGGCTCTCTCTCGACTTCATTGGACTTCCCTAAGCTTGTTCTGGAACTCAAATCATTTCATCGTCAAAATGTATTTTCTAAGAGTTCTTCATCTCTTCTTTCTTTTTGTTCTGTGATCCTTTCTACTTGGAGGACACAGTTACCTTCAAGCCTGTTTAATAATGAGGGAACTAGGTTGAGTCATGGCAGGATTATGTTAGAGTTCTTTTCCAACCCTGATTCTTCCTAAAATTCATGCTGCCTCTCTACCACATGTTGACTCTTTGGGGCTTGTCATTTGTCTCCACATAGGAATGTTGAGGATACTGTTTGCTTTAAGAAGCTTATTATGAAGTGGAAGAGTGAATTGTGTCCCCGTAGTTATAAATCAAGCCCCAGAAAAACATTTTAGGGAAGCCTCTTAGCTTCTATTCAAGTCTTCTTTAAGTTTCCTAACTTATTTCTCAGAATTCCAGGATCACTGTAAGAGATGTTACTCAATCCAAGCCACAAAGACCATGGATGAAGAACTGAAGCCCAGAGAAACTGGGTAAATTGTCTATGGTTATAAATCTAGTTAAATTCAGAACTAGGAATAAGATCCCGACTTGAGTCCTAGTCTAGTGTGTTACTAGGAACACTTAGGTACCTAGGATGTTCATCAGTTACCTAAGTTGATGAGGTAGGCATGACTACATTAATGCAAATCAGCACTCCCACCACTGAATTTAGCACTGAATTTCAAGGCCCCACATCACAGCGTGGGGTGTTCAATTAGCTCTATTTTTAAGTATTCAAGAGTCAGATTGCGTTTCAGACCAATCTGGGCTTGGTGAAAGCAGGGCATCAGCACCCCAAATCCTTCATTTCAAATTCAAAGTAAATTCACTCTAGTTTCCCTCAAGGTGGCTCTTTGCTTTAGCTAGAGCTTCTCCCTCACTACTGCAGGAGGCTACTATGTGCAAAACCATTACTGTTGTCTTCAAGGCCAAGTGTGTCAGAACCAACTGCCTGAGGAGGAAGATACGTTTAACTAGAAGGTTCTTATTTCAAATGGAGGAACAACCTGAGGACTTTGGTGGTGGCTTTTCTTTGAGAAGGAGCTATGGGAGCCCACGTGGCACTGGATCGGGCATATCTAGAGGATGTCAATAAAAGGACCAGGTGTTTTTTGATGCGGGAAAGCATAGTCTAGAGCTAGACTGTGGAATCCTGTCCGAGTATCTCTAGTTTCCAGCTATGTGGCCTTGGTTTAGAAGCTAAATATCTCTCTGCTTTGGTTTCTATGATGTCAAGTGGAGATAATAAATAATGTCTACCTCAGAGGGTTGTTATGAGTTTTAAATGAATTAAAACATGTACTGTGCTTTGGACCATTCCTGGCACATAAGACATATCACTGACTGTTTTTGTTACTGTAGTTATCGATAGGATTCCTTCTCCTTTCCTTTCAGAATGATTTCAGTGAAAGGTGGGTGACCTCTGGAGAGAATTTCCCCCACATGGACCTGCATGGCAGCCGATGCCACATGGAACACTCTGAGGGTCATATACTCTTTCGTGACGCCCCTGGCATTGGCAGTAACTTTGTTGGGCTTGAACTTTAGTTTGACTTCTGCCTCTGCCTATTCCTGCTTCTTCCTTCTCCCTCCTGCAGAGGTTGATCTATGATAAGTACTCCGCACATAAACTCCACCTCAGCGTCTAGAGAATCCACCCTATGAAAATTGACTTCCAAAGGAAGTTAGTAACATGTAGTAGAAAGAGTTTGGGAGCCATTGACAAATATAAACATTTGGAAAAGCATTTGATCTCTCGGGGTCTCAGTTTCCATAACAATAAAATAAGGGCAATTCTCTTTAACGAGCGAGGTTGTTGTGAGGAGTAAGGGAAATAGTAAAATGCTAACCCCATAGCAATGATCCTTGTAAGAGGTCATTTGAGGTTCTCTCTATGTTACCTTTTTGTTTCCTTCCAGTTCTTTTTCTTCTTCATCTTCCTAAGTTGGGTTTAATGGTCTTTTCTTTCATTTCACATGTTCCTTTCCCTCTTCCTTTTCTGTCTCTCCATTTGTCACCTCCTTTTAATTTTAATTTAGTCCTTTAATCAAAGTTGTTAAAGTGTAACTTATATGTAATTAAGTGGATGCACTTTAACTGTGCAGGAGATGGGTTCTGAAAAATGTATACACATGTGGATCCACCACTACAATCAAGATATAGGACATTTTCATCACCGTAAAAGATAGCCTTGCCCTTGTATTTCTTCCAGTGAATCCTCACCCTGTGCTCCTAGCATAGGTAGCCATTGGTCTGCTTTCTGTATCACCATAGATTGGATTGTGTGTGTTTTTCTAGAATTTCATATGAATGTAATCCTATAGTATGTACTCTTCTGGATCTGGCTTTTTCTCTCTCAATGTAATATTTCTGAGATTATCTATGTTGTGTGCAGTACTCTTATTGCTATGCAGTATTCTATGTATGAATGTATTACAATTTGTTTCTCTAGTTACCAGGTGTCGGACATTGGTTGTTTCTAAATGTCAGCTATTGTGATAAGTCTGCTATGAACATTTATGTACAAGTCTGTGTATGGATACATGCCTTCATTTATTCAGCGGAAGAACTGCTGAGTCAGATGTTAAGTGTATATTTAGGTTTATAAGATAATGCCAATATCATGTTGTATTCCACCTAAATAGTATGCAAGTCTCAGTTGTCCCACATTTTCTGCAACACTGGGCATTGCCAGTATTTTGTTTTAGCTATCCTAGAAGGTGTGAAGAAAAAGTCTCATTGTGATTTAATTTGCATTTCCCCAATGACTAACTTGTTAAGCATTGTTTTATGCTTTAATGGCCTTTTGCATTTTTTTTGTAGAATTCTTAAAATATTTTGCCCATTTTTAAAAACAAAATTCACATTTTATTTATGTTGAAATAAACTATATAAAATTTACTTTCTTCACCAAAAATAACAGCACTATTTTCTGTATTATTCCTAAACAACCACAAAACACATTTTTGTACATTTTTTACGTTTTGCTTATAAATCAAGATGAGACAGTAGACATGGTCATGAAAAAAGACAGAATGAAACAGACAAATCAGTTGTCAGTATCCATGGTCTTGACCATAAAAGAGAAGTGTTTGACATGTACCTGCTAAAAAGCTTATGAAGATAAAGCTCAACAAAGCAATCTAAACAGCAACAACCAATCTTGGAACAACAATGTCAGGATCTTCCACTTGATCTTTGACTGTAACTTGTTCCTTTAAGATCATTGAATAAAGTCAAAATCTACATTGAGAACCTTGCTTGGCAAGCTCACATGTTTCTTTGTCTGGTAATTCCCTTAACAGTCCATTACAGACTTTTAATATCATACCCCAAACTCCTGCTATTCAAAGGTTAGCTGTGAGCTTCATTATAAGATTTTACAAAATGTATTCTTTCCTCCCACACCTCCTCAAAATGGATTTCTTCAAAGACTGATAACTCAATACCCGACAACTGGATCCGCAGTGATAATAAATGTTATGTCTAAAATTACTTAGCTAAAACAATTCAAAGTTTCATTAGTAGAGATCACGCAGAGGTGTAACATTATTTTGGCCATTTTTAATTGCATTGCTTGTTTTCCTGTTACTGAATTTTATAAGTTTCATGTGTATTTTGGATGTAAGCTTTTTTCTTAGATATATGAATTATGAATATTTTCTCCCAATTTGTATCTTGCCATACGTTTTCTTTAGATGATTTTTTCAAAGAGAAGTTTTAAATTTTGATGAAGGCAAATCTATTATGATTATTGTTATTATTATTCATGATGCGTTTGCAACTCCAAGGTTGCAAAGATTTTCTCATATATTTTGTTTCACATTTAGGATTGTAGTACATGTCAAGTTAATTCTTTCACATGATGTAAGGTACAAGTCTCATTTTCCCCCATATAGATACCCAATTCTAGTACCATCTGTTAGAAAGTCTTTCTTTTCCCCATTGAATTACTTTGGCACCTTTGTCAAAAATTGTATGACCATATATATGTGCTCTATGCCTGTTCCATTATCTATATGTTATGCCAATAATGTACTCTCTTAATTATTATGACTGTATAATAATTCTTAAAATCAGGTGTGTGTAAGACCTCAGACTTTTTTCTTCGTCCAATATAATCTTTTGGCTACCTTAAGTCCGTTGTATTTCTATATAAATTTTAGAATCTGCTTGCCAATTTCTACAAAAATGCCTGCTGTGATTTTCATTGGGATTACATTGAATCTATTTAGGAAAAATTGGCATCTTAAAAAATATTGTTTTCCTATCCAAGCATGACATATCTCTTCATTTATTTAGACCTTATTAATTTCCTTAGTGATATAATTCAGTTTTTAGTGTAGATATATAAGTGACATAAACTCATGAAAGATTTGTTCCTAAATGTTTTATATGTTACTTTAAATGGTTTAATTTTTGTTAGAATTTCGCCTCCTAATTGCTGATTGCTAGAATGTTTAAATACAATTGTTTTTGTGTGTATTATTATTGTTTCCTGAGACCTTGCAAAATTCACTTATTGCTCCCAGGAGATTTTTTTATGTGGATTTTTCAGTATGTGTACATAAACAATGATTCATCTACAAACAAAGGCAATTTTACTTTCCATTTTCTAATATGTACGCTTTTATTTGTTTTTCTTGCCTATTGCAGTGACTATGACCTCTAGTACAATAATTAAAGAAAACTGATAAGGTGCTACTATCTTATTCCCAATCTTAGAGAAAAAGCATTTAGTATCTTACTGTTAAATTAGCTGTATGTTGTTTGGAAATGCCTTTTATTTGGCTGAAAAAGTACCTTTCTATTGCTGAATTTTTATTGTGATAAATATTAACATTTGTCAAATGTTTGCTTTTACATCCATTAATATGATCATATGTTTTTTCTCTTATTCTGTTAAAATAATGGTCTGTATCAATTGATATTTAAAATGTTATGCATTTCTGAAATGAGTTTGTTATATAATGTCATTTTGTCTTCTCCCGAGCTGAAGAGGGGAACTTGGAGACTGTTTCTTAAACAGAGTTGGAACCAGCCATCCTGATTTTAACCCCACCTTCACACCATCTCTGGAAATACCTAGCACCATCATAGCAGATGTACAGACCCAATAATTCCCGAGTCATTGGGGGTTCTGCAGAGTGAAATGAATCCCTTCTCATCTCTCCTCACTGAAAATTTAGGATTTTGCTTCTTGGTCCTACTACGTCGTCCATCTTTTTCAAGCTTCTGAAACATTTTGACTGCAATCTTTTCTGCTGTTCTCTTTGTGGTATTCTTTTCCAAATATCTTTCTCAAGGAAGATAAATGTACGCTTGAAAGTCTGTTCTTCCCCCAACTCTAATAAATAGAGATGCTGACCAAATTGAGTCTAGGGGTAATTCTACTATTCTTTGTGTCTTGGAAAATTTAGGTTTCCTCAATGTGTTTGTTGCATAATAGAATTTGTATTGTCTCTTAATATATTACAACTTGGGGACCCAGCTCCAATCATGACCATTAACAAGTCGGGACTCATGATGATACTGAAGTCCAATCTATAAGACCTTGGTAGCCTGAGTTGAAGAATCAAATATTCTGAATCCCATGTCAGGAGGAAAAGCATATTCATGGATAGAGGAGTGCAAATCTTTCAAAGTCCAGGCAAAAAACCCAAGGCATTGAAACTTGCAAGAGATGAAAGGACAGGGAAAAGGTGAAGATCCCAGAACAAGTAAAACCTTGATAACCAGATTCAAGTTTTTTGTTTGTTTGTTTGTTTGTGGCTCAGGCATATGTAAAACAATGAGAGAGAGAAGTAGTGATTGGGAAAACATGACTTGGAAGGTAGATGGATGTAAATCTCCAGCATTAGAAATACTACTTAGGCTTCCCCTGGTTATTTAGTAGTGAGACATGTGTTGAGAAGGTTTCAGAAGTCTCAGAGAAGGAGGCTGTAATTAGCTCAGAAGATCATCCAGGAGCTTGAACATCGTAGCAGATGTACAGCCCAATGATTCCCCAAAGGGCATTTGGTAGAATGGTCTAAGGAAATATTCAGAACTCAAAACTAAACAAAAATATTTTGATTGCTTCATGGAGCAGGAAACCAGAATTATAAAATGCTCTAATCTGTCAAGTACTGTAGGAAATAAAAAGAGAAGCACATTAGTAGATTCCTCAAGTATTTTAGTTGAGGTGGGACTTGGGGGAAGCCATGAAGAAATACATTAAAAGGGTTATTTCAGTGAGTTCAAAAATCACTTGTGAGTTTTTTGGAGAGAATTTGTGCTTGGTAACCAAACAAATACAAAGACTATTAAAGCAGACTGCTCTTTAGCAATCAGCCATTGCCTGATCCTATCTAATAAAAGACAAATAGGGTAATTAATCTTACCTCCAATACGCTTCCCATTGGCTAATCAGGGTGATATGCAAATTAACTGCCAACCAAGATGGCGGCTGGCAGCCACGCAGCTGAAGTGAACAGGAGGCTTGCTTGCTCCAGTGATGGAGGAAGCCAAGGTTCCCCGCCTGCCGCGTTCGGGCTCTGAGCCTGAAAGCAACAGCTCCGAAAACAACTATGTTTCAATTATAGAAGCTAAACAAACCCCAGATACCTGCTTTCAGCCAGCCGAGGTCTCAGAGCTGGAGCTGCAACAGTGTGTCAATTATAGAAGCCAAACAAACCACAGATACCTGCTTTCAGCAGCCGAGGCCTCAAGCTGGAGCAGGGCCTGAGAGCTGGAGCCGGCTCTCAGCTCTAGTGACAGCCATAGAAGGTGAATAAATCCCAGAATAAAAAAAAGAAAAAGAAAAAAAAAGAGAGGTTGGGAGCTTCAGTTGCCCACCAGCCTGAAAACGGCCCTCAGCCTCTCACCCAGACTGGCCAGGCACCCCAGTGGGGACCCCCACCCTGAAGGGGGTGTGACCAGATGCAAACAGCCATCAGCCCCTCATTCAGACTGGCCAGGCGGGACCCCCACCCTGATCCGGGACACCCTTTAGGGCAAACCAGCTGGCCCCCACCCATGCACCAGGCCTCTATCCTATATAGTAAAAGGGTAATATGCAAACTGACCCTAACAGCAGAAAGACTGGGAATGACTGGTCACTATGACACACACTGACCACCAGGGGGCAGACGCTCAATGCAGGAGCTGCCCTCTGGTGATCAGTGCACTCTCACATGAGGAGTTCTGCTCAGCCACAAGCCAGGCTGATGGCTGCCAGTACAGTGGTGGTAGTGGGAGCCTCTCCAGCCTCCTCAGCAGCGCTAAGGATGTCCGACTGCAGTTTAGGCCTGCTCCCCACTGGCAAGCGGACATCCCCCGAGGGCTGCCGGACTGCCAGAGGGATGTATGACTGCCAGCTTAGGCCTAATCCCCCGGGGAGCAGGCCTAAGCCAGCAGGTGGTCATCCCCCGAGGGGTCCCAGACTGCGAGAGGGCACAGGCCGGGCTGAGGAAGCCCCCCCCCCCACCCCCTGAGTGCACAAATTTTTGTCCCCTGGGTCTCTAGTCCTTAATATATTTGTCAGTTTCAGTTGCCACTTAATCAACTCAAGGATGCTACTTTATGCTATATAATAAAAGCCTAATATGCTAAGTGTCTGGTCGTCCAGTCATCCAGTCAACCAATCAAAGGGTATATGCTAAGGCTGCTCAACCCCTTGCTATGACGTGCACTGACCACCAGGGCGCAGATGCTCCAACAGGTAGTTTAGCTTGCTGCTGGGGTCCAGCCAATCTGGACTGAATGAGATGGCCTGGACACACCCTGGAGCCCTCCCTTGGGCCTTCCCCAGCTGGCCAACCTCCCATGTCCCTCCCAGGCCCCGATCGTGCACTGGTGGTCAGGTTCCTTGGCTTGGCCTGTGCCCTCTCATAATCCGGGACCCCTCGGGGGATGTTGGAGAGCCGATTTCAGCCTGATCCTGCAGGCCAGACCAAGGGACTCCCCTGGTGCACAAATTTGTGCACTGGGCCTCTAATATATGAAATAACACAAAGTTTCCAAACACCTCTTAAAATATTTTCCTTCCTTCAGCAATCAAATATCTATTGAGTTCCTACTATATGCCAAGTGTGCAAGGCTCTGGAAAACAAGGTTGATTATGACACATTTTCTCCCTATGTGGAGCTGCAAATATTTCAGTGTAGTAAATGCTAACATAACTCATGGCCACAGAACTACAAGAACAGAGAGGAAGGAGAGATTCACCCTGCCTTGAGAAAACTTCATTGAGAAGGTCACATTTGAGACCAGCTTGTAAGGGTTGAGCAAATGCTGTTGACTCCATATTTTCCCTGGCTCACCAGTGGGCTTTAAATTATTTTAATTTTGAGATTTTTATAGATAAGGTATAGCAAGAAGCCAAGCCAAGGAAGAATGGGATAAAAAGAGAATTTGCCTAGTTTAACAGAGTGTTGAACATCAAAGTAAGAGTTATGAAACTTTGAGTAAATGAAATAATGTAATTATTTATTATGTGGTGACAGCTCCTCTTTTCTTTCTTTTTTTAATTACTGAAGAAAGAACACAGATGAAATCTCTCCTCTTAACACGCTTTAACTGTACAATACAGTATTGTAACTATAGGCACAATGTTATACAGCAGATTTCAAGAACTTACTTGCTTGCGTAATTAAAACTTTATACACTTTGTACAACAATTCCTTATTTTCTTCTTCTCTGAGATCCCAGCAGCTATCATTCTACCCTCTGTTTCTATGAGTTTAACTATTTTATGTACTTTATATAAATGGAATTATGAAATAACTGTCCTTCTGTGACTGACATGTCACTTAGCATAATGTCATTCAGGTTTACCCATGTTGTTGCATATGGCAGGATTGCACTCTCTTTAAAGGCTGAATTGTATTCTATTGTATGTATTTGCCACATTTTCTTTATCCAGTCATCCATTGATGAACATTCACACTGTTCCCAGAGCTTGGCTATTGTGAACAAAGATGCAATGAACACTGGAGTGCAGCTATCTTTATGTCAGTACTGATCTTTACAAAGTGGTAGGTCTCTCTCAGTCAGGACCGAGATTTTGGAATCTTAGAATATTCTCCATCATTTGACTGAGTTGAAATTAATCAAATTACTTTCAAAGCCAGGCTCCACTCCTTTTGAATGGCACTGCCATAGCATCTGAAATTTGAACCTGAGTAGAAACTGTAACATAGAATAAGAGAACAAACATCAAACACAGTTTCACTTAGAAGATAATTTGCCATCACTAAGTTTGGATAATATGCTATGTCTTCCCTCTTGGGATTCCCTTTGCACATAAGTGTATTAAAGGTACGGAGAAGTCCTGTGTTAAGAAACCCATTGACCACATATTACCAAAAGGAACTTAACCCTGGACTGTGTTCATTTTTTAAACTGCCATTTCCAACTTAACATTTAGAAAACTGAACTCATCACTTCCTTCCCTAAGTTTTCCAATATGATAAAATTACTTTCTCAGTCTCATTTTCATTCCTTATATAAAGTCTCTTACAAAATTGCTACCGATTCTTCAAAATTCCTCAAAATGTTCTATGTCCTCATCCAGTCCCTCTATTTACCATAGAAGCTTTAGAGGACTTGAAGGAAAAGATTGCAATAAATTAATTTTGGTTCCCCCTTGAACCTTAGAAAGATGCTTTACTTGTGAAGGTCAAGGTTGTCATCAATGCTCCTTAGCGCCTTCTATACTTTAACTGATGTTGCTGCTAGCTGCATTAGCTACAGTAAAAGCTTAGTATAACAAAAAGACCCCAGGAATACAGTGGATTAAATAGGATGTTGGTTTATTGCTCTCTCATGTGACAGGCTGGTCAGTGTTGGCTGGCTGGGCAGTTACGGTTTGCGAAGATATTCAGGGATTCATGTTTCTCCTCCACCAGCCCCTGGGTGTGGTCCTCATCTGGGAGGTTGAAGCTGAGTCACATGCTGTGTCTTCATGGGAAGAGGAAAAGCCAAAAAGCAAGAAAACAGTTTTTCTTCAAATTAAAGATCACGTGGAAGTGGCACAGGTCACAGAAGTTGGCCCAAACTTGGTCACATGTGGCTGTGACCAGGAAGGCTGGACAATATATTGCCTAGCTTCCTGGCCATGTATGCAGGAAGAGGAGTAAACGGAGCTTGGGACAACTAATATTCTGTTACACTATCTGTACTTTGGTCACAAAATATTTTAATCTTTTATTCATTCATTTATCTCTTCATTTTATTTATTCAGTCAGTCTGTCACATTTGTTATATTTGTTTATTCAGTGAATATATGTTTAAGTGCCTATCTGATGTCATTCTGTTTTCTGAGAAAGATCTTTACAAGTTTAATAGGTGGGGGATGTTTTAAGTCCCCTAAAATTTGAAGGACATATTCTTGGAATTGGGGGCTTCTTAATCTTCCTTATGAGTGAGGTTACCTCTGTGGGAGTGCCTACCTTTCCTGTATGTCAAAGGAGGCTACTCTAGTGGCTGAAAAAGGTTGTTCGGACTGGAGCTTGCTGAATTGGTAGATTGAAGTACTTCAGATGCAATCTCTCTTTCCTTCTAAAATACGAGTAATTAGCCGAAACCGGTTTGGCTCAGTGGATAGAGCGTCGGCCTGTGGACTGAAAGGTCCCAGGTTCGATTCCGGTCAAGGGCATGTACCTGGGTTGCGGGCACATCCCCAGTAGGAGATGTGCAGGAGGCAGCTGATCGATGTTTCTCTCTCATCGATGTTTCTGACTCTCTACCTCTCTCCCTTCCTCTCTGTAAAAACTCAATAAAATACATATTAAAAAAATTAAAAAAAGAAAAAAGAGAATCACTTCGTGTGAGATGTACTTTAAAAAAAATAAATAAATAAAATAAAATAAAATAAAAATAAAATATGAGTAATTAGAAGAAAACACTAGGCCAAGTTCTTTCGTAGAAGTACACCCTGGTGTGGCTCAGTCGGTTGGGCATTGTCCTGTGCATTGAAAGGTTGCTGGTTCCATTCCTGGTCAGGGCACATACCCAGATTGGGGGCTCAAACCCTGGTAGAGGGTTGCAGGAGGCAACAGATCAATGTTGCACTCTCACATTGATGTTTCTCTCCCTCTCCCTCTCCTTCTCCCCTTCCCCCTTCCTCTCCCTCCCCTCCCCCTCCCCCTCCCTCCCCTCCCCCTCCCTCTCTGACTCTCTTCCCCTCTTTCTAAAAAAAAAATCAATAAAAATATTTTTTAAATGCCTTATAAAAACACATAAAAAACTGTTTCCATTTCCTGTTCTAATATCCCTTACTGTGGGGAAGCACAGGACTTAGTTAGAATTTCTGTAAGGAGGATTCTCCAAAAGGTTGGGGGCCCCTGGGGGGACCTTGCAGAAGGTGGCTGCCCCTGCCTTGACTTTTCCAAACAAGTCTGAGCCCCCGAGTGTTTACTTAGACATGTCCTCACTTAAACGAAGCATGTGCTTTCTCAAGGATGCTTACCCTACTGATAGTATCTAATAGTTAATCTTGGTTCAAGCTGTTGTGACAATAAAAGCCTAGTCGAGGCTATTTGCTCCTAAAGCAAAACAGCCCCTTAGCCTCTCTTTCATAGAAACATGTGTCAGAGTAATCTATTCATCCATTGCTCCTGGTCTGCCAGTCAGCCCCAGCATCTTACCTAGTAAATTGCTACTTTAATTGCCTCTAGAATCTGTCATCTAATGCCCAGGCTATGGGGAGCTGCTCAATAGCTACACATGAATTAACACAAAAGATCTGTGAGACAAACACCAGATGTTTCCTTGTCAAATGTAGCAGTCTGATCCTTTCCATTCTCAATGAGAACCTCTTTATGCACAAAGGATGAAAGCTCACATTCTACTCTTGAGTTCCTCATTCTCTAGGATTCCTTGGTAGCCTCTAGAAAATCTGCTAACCTCTTGGGATCTACATTTCTGCAATGGAGAACCACCGATAATCTATTTTATGATATTAGTAATATACTTTGAGCACACTTACTCTCTCTTTTTTCTCTTTTACTTCTATTTCCTCTCTTCTCTTATTCCTTTCTTTGGCAAAGTCCATGCCACATTTATTCAGCACTGAGCAACTAGCCATTATTTTCTAAACAAATAAAACATGAGCATTGGGTGTAATGCTCACATTTTAAAAGCATAGTCCACATTATGAATTACCATTTATTAGGTACCTTATCTACACTGGGTATTTCCATGATGTGGCACAGAGGAAGACTATGCCATCATGTGATGGTACTTTACACAAATCTCTTCTAGCCATTCCTATCACCGAAAAATGTTTATTTTATAATTAGGAAATTGAGGCACTGAGAGGTTATTCAATGTGCCAAGGTTATATGCTAGAAACTTGCCTGAGAGTCCTTGCTTATGATATCTGATACCAAAGGAGTAGTTTTGTTGCTCGAGGTATTACTTTCTGAGTAGCATTTAATATTCAGTTTCCACTGGGCTTCTCTTATAAGTCATTTTTTTTTGGCCAATTAAAAGTTTTCAGAGTTCCTGATACCAGATACTATGACCTATACAGAATATCAGCACAGCACTCGGAATCCAAAGGTTCCTTTCACTTAGCAGAGTTGTTCTTTTCTACAAGCAGTAAGTACAGTGTAAAAATCATACCAGGAAGAACAGTGAAGAGGAAAATACCTTAAACATCTCCTTTTCTTCCATCCATCCTCTTTTAATTCAATAAATATTTAAGAAGTCTATTACCTATCAGGCACTATATGTGTGGTCCTGATAGCAGTGAGCAAGATCTAGTCCCTGCCACCAAAGGCTTCCAATCCAGTGGAGAAGGAGGCAAGGAAACAGACGGTACAGTGCAAAGTAGCAAGTGCCAGGATGGAATTAAATTTGTGTCGCTCTGGGAACACATAGCTAGGTTCTCATGTGTGAAGTAAATAGGTACAAGGAGCTTAATAGGAAGACAAAGGGGAGGGCCACCTGTGTTATCTGTACAATGTACATCACAGTTCCTGTCAGGAATAACTTTTCTCCTTCTGGCAGCCACAATAAATTGTTAAATGTGATTTTACCTGTGTCTACAAAGGGCTGGGGGTTGAGGCATGTGATCTCAGGATGTAAACTTGCCTTGTTCCCTCTAATTCCTAGGTCCCTTACTCTGCTAGCAAAACCTAGCATGAACTCATGGCAAGTTGTGAGGAGGTAAGTGGTTTGGTGCCTTTGCACCTCCACTTCTCATGTCTCTCTAGGGCACCAGCAAGGCTTCTAAAGGGAATTCCAAATCTTCCATGAGGATGCCCAAACCCATAGTTTTGCTTCCCAGTTGCTGCTCTCTTGGTTACATTCTGAACATATTTTTCTTTTCTTTTCTTTCTTTCTTTTTTTTTACTGTTAATCCTCACCTGAGGATATTTTTTCATTGATATTTTAAGGAGAGTGAAAGAGAGAGCAATGTGAGAAGAACACATTGATTGGTTGCCGTCTGCATGAGCCTCGACCAGGGCCTGGGCCAAGGAGGGGCCCGCAACCAAGGTATAGTCCCTTGACTGGAATCGAACCCTGGATCCTTTGGTCTGTAGGCCGATGTTCTAGCCACTGAGCAAAACCAGCTAGGACCTGAACATATTTTTCTTTGCCTTGATTAGGCGTGAGAAGTGCAGGGATCCACAAACTGTGGCCTGTGGGCCAAATCTAGTCTGCTGCCTGATTTTGTAAAAGTTTAATTGGAACACAGCTATGACTATTGCTTACATACTGTCTATGGAAACTGACCTTCTGTGATGGCAGAGTCGAATGTTTGGAAGGAAGACCCTGTAGCCTGCAAAACCTAAAATATTGACGATCTGACCTTTTACAGTAAAGGTTTGCTGACCCTTGGTCTTGCGTCCCAACCTAGGAGATCTTGGGAAGAGTCTAGGGGTTTGCTGCTTCAGTGTGGTCTGTAGACCAGCAGCAACAGCATCAAGGAGCTTATTAGAATACTTGAGCCCAGCCACAGTCCTCCTGAATCAGACACTGTACCTTAACAAGACCTTCAGGTGATATGTGTGCACGACAAAGTCGGAGAGTGCTGACCTAGGAGCCTCAGGAGACTGAGGGGAACCCTCACCAAAGAACTCACTCTTAAGAAAGCATTGCCTCTGAGATGTATGCAAAGTTTGTTGGTGGCCTGAGATTTA
This sequence comes from Myotis daubentonii, assembly GCF_963259705.1. Taxonomy (NCBI): domain Eukaryota; kingdom Metazoa; phylum Chordata; class Mammalia; order Chiroptera; family Vespertilionidae; genus Myotis; species Myotis daubentonii. The sequence continues at coordinate 58,024,423 of NC_081846.1, forward strand.
TGCATTTCAGATTTATGCCCTCACCAGGACTCAAACCCACAACCTTTTAGTGTACTGTACTGAGCCACCCAGTGAGGGCAAACCATACTTCTTAACCTCAAAGAATAGAACCTTAACAAGTGAATTTTAGGACTACGGAGAATATTTTAGGACAAGGTGAATATTTTGGGATCAGGGACACTCCAAATTCTGTGCAAATCACACTATTAGGAATACACATACTTTGACTATGAAGGAAGCCAACCTTGAACATTTTTTGAGCCCAAGGATGGCTATGGGGGTTAGTGCTGCTGGTCAGAAGCAGTTGCTCTTTTATTACCTGTGTCGTGCTCTATTTTATGGCAATGACAAAAATACCCACCCTTTTTTGTCCACCTCAAGGCTTCTGAGTTGTTTCCTCCTATGTCTGCAGTTGGTACTAATAGTTTAGAGGGGGATAAGTTTGGTTAATTAAAAGGAAAGTTATTTGCAATCCATCATTTGTTTTGGTGGCTCTACAATGAAAAGAAAAATTGTGATGCAAACCAAGGCTATTTTCCTATTGCTCTTGAGACATCACACTGGGGACAGTTCCTGGAACCCTGTAAAATCATATTGAGCAGTGGGACGACGTGAGAGCGCCCGTTCCAACATCAGAAATAAGTTGATTGCCATCAAACAATGCTTTTATGTGGATACCAGCAAGAGCCTACTGTAAGCTACTTAGTTGGGAAGGCAGTAAATGTCTCCACTAGCACATGGTGTTCCTCTTCAGAGCAGGAGATGTGTTTTCCCTCCCCAAACAATCCAAAATAGAATCTGGAGCCATGGACACAGTGTGCTCTCTTTTGTGGTAAATGAGCAGTTCCAGTGTGTCAACGTGGAAAATTTAATAAATCTCATCAGTGGGTCCATCACTATCACACATTGTCCTGACTCTGTTTGTCTGTTTTAGTTGTTGTTGCTTTGCTCAAGATTTTTTATTTTACTAACCTTGGCCTCAGATTCCTTTATCAAGGAGGAAAGAACACTCTAAATTGATTAGCTTATTCATTTGGATAAAAGTACACTTTGTCTTTTTTGCAACCTGAGAAGAATAGTCCTAGTCACTCTCAATGCACAGCTGTAAGAGGGGACAGAGACGGTTTAACAACCATGGTTTTCTGCCTTGATTAAACCCATTTCTATAGTTAATAATTCGACTAATTTTGATAAACTTTTCTTTATCTCACTTTACCGTTTCCCTAATGCAGATTGGAATGAGTTAGTTCAAGTAAAAATAGCGCCTAAAAGAACAAAGAGAAACAGATGAGACTTGGGTACTCAAGATGGATATTCAGGCCCTTGAAACATGAAGCTGTCTGTATAGATTCTTTGAAGTAGTCTCTGAGCTGGGCAGAGTTGGCGAGGTGGCCCACGGAGGTTTACAGACTTAGATTTCAGTCATGTTCCCTAGTTCCCCTGAATGACTCGGTGTCCAGTCGCTCAGGGAGCATATACATAGATGTAAGATTATTTAGGGAATGCCCACTTTCTCTTCCTTATGCAAATAATCTCTGTGAATGAGTGGGATTGATGCTCTTTTCTTGCCTATTAGTTCATTTAAAAGTATCCGAGATCCTAGTTCAGCAAATAGTACCTGCTCTGGGCCAGGCTCTGTGTCAGCACCTTTTCTTTCAGTTACTCCTTCCAGCCACCCTGGAGGATAGATGTTACCCATCAATTTACTGATGAGGACACAGACTCACAGAGGCTGCTGTGGCCCCTGCACCAAGCTGCATGGTGTTATGGGTGACTTGGAAAGACCTCCTTTATTTATTCATTGCTAACAAGTAATGTTTCAGGCAACTAATATATAAAATGCCAGACATTGTATTCAGTGTTGGGGATGCAAAGGTAGAGGAGTCACTGTTTTTGCCCTCAGGGGGCTTTATGCCAAATAGGACGATGTGGATTTTATTTTTCATTATAAATTTGAGTTGTTGTGTTTCTTGTCGTTTTAAATCTCCTGTATTGTTTGTACTTGGCTTTAAGAGCATACTTGCTATATGGCCCAGGCTGAGCAGGACCTGTGGGGATGGGCTTTGCCCATGACAGACAAGCAGACATGGCCATCACAGAACAATGGTCAGGCAATGGCAACCTGATTTGAGCTACAACAGCGCATGGATCCGAGAATCTCAAATTTTGAAAAATAAAATTCACCCAATAAGTAAAAATGAACCTTTGAAGAACCCAACATACACATCTATTTACCTTATTTGCAGGAGAAACATTCACGCCCTCACTTTGAGCCAATTTTGTCTTATTTCACACAGAATTTTAAAATGATTGGTTATCTACTTGCAGCCAACAGTAATTTAAAAAAACAAAAAAAGAAAGAAATTAATCCTTGGCCATTAGGTGGACAAAAGAAGAAATTAGTTTATAAAACAAACAAACAAACAAACAAAACAACCACAACCATACTAATTTTGCTGAAGGCTGATTTTTGTCCACCTGATCTGGGGGATAATGCAAAAAGTGTTTTTAGCAACACAGAGGAGTTTAAATCATGTGCATCTGATTTGACCCTCCCCTGAAGAGAGCGATTGAGTTTAACAGTCTGTTTTCAGAACCACCATACATTTTATTGAAAATAACTGCATCCTTTACCCTTTTGCTCCGTCTCCTCTCGTCTCTCATTGGCTCTAGTGTGTTGATTATACCAGCCAATCATTAACTATAAAGTTTCTGCAAACCAAAAGAGAGTGGCTTTCAGTCTCACACCCTCACAGTTTAACAGGGACATGGACTTGAGTTGGAAAACATCAAGCTAGAGTTTCGTTATCTTTTGGCAAAACAGTACTTCCTGGAAGCCTGCCTAAGTTGCTTCGTGCTGTCAGTGACTAGATGAAGCTTCTCCAAGGAACACCCACACTAATGATAAAGGAGGCCCCATGAATCAGAAGGGAACCAATGGGCACACTGAATTCAAGTGTGAAATTGCTAGCCATCTTGGCAGGGGGGTTGTGGATCTTTGCTTAAGAACTTCCATTTCCAGTTGGCACATGGGTTACTTTGTTAACCTGTAAAGAATCTGTTTTTGAAGGAGCATGTGACTGACTATTTTTGAGAGCAGAGTTATAAAACTGCATGCAATGATGGCTCTTGTCTTGGGGGGGGGGAAGAAGAAGTAAAAACAGGGCACTAGGAGGACTTAAGTTCAACATTTTAAATAACTATAATATGTTAGTTACCTCGGGAGAAGTTGCTCTTTGAATCTGAAGGTGAGATAGCAACTCTAAATTTCTCTTTTTCTTTGAATGAGATACGCAAGAGATTTGTAGTGTTCTTGTCATTTTAAAGAGTCACATATGTAGACACAGAGCAATTCAGGATCTGAACCTGGGGTAGCAGAGTAAGACAGATTAGGAAGAGTTAGAAATACAATGCAGATGTCTTGACTTGAACTTACATGTTCTACATGCTCGTCTCACGTTTTTATAACTCATTTGGATAAGGTGCCCGCTCTTCAGAGATTGATATTTTATAGCCAAATGACTGAAAAACATCTATCTCTGGGTCATGATGGTGAGAGAAGCGTGCTGTGAAGGAAATCCCTGGATGAGAGCAAGACAAGGAATAATCTGCTATCACTCTCAGTAAGTCCTTTTGCCTAATTTTGCAAAACCTTACATTTGATGGTTTTTTAATGCCTATACTTGAAATCTAATGTTTAGGTTTAATGTAATTCTGTGCTTAAAGCAATGAAAAGAATTTGAGATTTATTTTCCCAGTGATCAAGTATCTAAGGCACCTAAAAAGGATAAACATAAATGACACATTAAAAAATTCCTCAACTGGATTTCTCCTCTGACTACTATATAATCACATTTTATATTTTCTAGGTTTTATACAGTTTTTAGATTATCCAAATATTTTTATCTTACCTTCTTATCTCATAACGTCCAGTTCATAAACTCATCCTCACTAGCTACCACTACTAACGTCACTTCAACATTTTCATCATTATTATTGAAAATGTGTTAAGCTCTTGACACATAGGAACGCCCTGATAACTCCCTATTATCTGATGAGGTAGATCTTATTATTATCCTGAGGTGGAAACCGGGGCACAAAAAGTTCACATTTGCCTGTATTTTCTCAACTTGTTTATATCACTGAAGAGGACATTCTCTTACACATTTTTCTCCATTGCCTTGGACCTGGTGAGTGAGACCTTAGGGAATTTTTAATTTTAGCCCTTTATTTTGCAAAATGAGGGCACTAAGGATCACATAGAAGAAATGACACTCCTTTGACACTCAGCCAATACTTGACAGAGCTTTGATTAGAACTCACATTTCCTGATTTCCAGTACATTGATCTTTCTAATAGTACTCATGGCCCTTATTTTCTAGGTAATGCAATCTTCTCCAGAATGTCCACTTCATAGGAGAAAAATAAATCCAGAAACCAAAGCTTTTTTACTCTTCCATAAAATGTTTGGTAGGAATGGAGACAGCCTATAGATAGGATTCTTAGGATATTTTTATATTCATTGCTACCTGCCAGGCCCTGTTAAACTGGATATTTCAAGGGTATCATAGAATAGCAACCATTTTTAACCTTTATAGAAGCCACTTCATTACCAGTGTCTTTAATTATGAAAGGACATAGTCTAGTATTATTACACTCACTCTCTTTAATATTATTTATGAATGAGTCTCATTGAGTTATATTGCAAAAACATATAGTATACATTCCTTGTATCTAAAAAAATAAAGTTAAATTTCACATCCTTAGAACAAGTTGAGCAATACTTGAGCAACTTTGAATATTACTTGATTCACCTCTTCAGCCCTTAGAGAATTTTATTCCTACTCAGGACTAGTTCTTTAGGCCAATGTAAGATAAGTTACTTCTTTTGAGGGAAAAGGAGGTGGGGAGTAGGTGGAGGTGGGCAAAGGGTGATGGACACATGATGCAGTGTGCAGATGATGTTTTATTGAGTTGTAGACTTGAAACCTGTATGGTTTTGTGTACCAATGTCACCCCAATAAAGTCAATTAAAAATGCATGGCTTAAAATTGAAAATTCATTGTTGATTAATAAGTGTTAAAAACCATTAAAGATTCAAGTACACTAAGGAATGTGTAGAAAACATGCTTTCTGTCCATTAATGGCTGGTATTCTAAAAAATATGACTGTATAGGTCTTCTAGTATTTTAGGGTGCTCAATGGTATTTAATTGTGAAAACTAAATATGATCCTTCTTATAAACTCTGTTAATTGCAGAAGAGAATTTCTGTATGAAATTAAATTAATTTTAATCCTTTGTGGTGAGGAATTTAGATTATGAAGTACCCAAAGGACTCCATTATGAGGCAGCTTCATTTATAAACAGGGCATCAATCCACCTATTTTGCTTTTGAGCAAGATGCAAACTTAGGTAAAATATCCCTTGGGGTGAGGCAGATGCCTTGAAAAGTTGCATTAATGACTATTTAGAGTAACTGTTTATGATTCATGAGCTAAGCGAGGTTATTTTCCTGTGGCTCATCAGACCATCTGTAAGTTGGCCTGCCACCGGGCTTCAAAAGAATAAATACATAGTAAAAAATTCTGAGTTAGAATTGAGGCTGTTTTCTTAATTTAATTTGAAAAGTGCTTTAGTGTTTTTATTTTTAACCCAGTCAAATAGCTTTTATTTAAAGCTCTTTATATAAAACACTTCATTAAAGTCTAAGAGTGGACTGTAGGTTAATTTCAGCATATCAACATTAACATAGGGTAATTCAGTAAAGATTTCTCGTTTATTTTGCATACATTTCCTAATGTTTGAGTATATTGAGTATACCAAAAAGACAACATACATGTCTGGGAAACTCAGAGAAAACTAAGAAAGTAATAATATTATATAACCACTTCTCCATTCTCTAAATCAGCGGTTCTCAACCTGTGGGTCGCGACCCCTTTGGGGTCGAACGGCCCTTTCACAGGGGTCGCCTAAGGCCATCGGAAAACACATATATAATTACATATTGTTTTTGTGATTAATCACTATGCTTTAATTATGTTCAATTTGTAACAATGAAATTGGGGGTCACCACAACATGAGGAACTGTATTAAAGGGTCACGGCATTAGGAAGGTTGAGAACCACTGCTCTAAATACAAATAAGGTGTCAATGATTTTAATTATGAAGAGTATATTCATATATTTAATGATTAATGATAAGTATAACACCTAACAACACAGAGTGAATAAAAAACAAGGAGGATTATCCACTGCTTCCTCCTATTTTTTGGATATTCATAAACTTCCAGGCCCTTTCACAAGCATACCTAGATATATGCATAGACATACATGTATGTAATTTTTTTAAAAAAAACATTGACACCAGATTATACTTATTCTATGATAACTCATGTTTTTAAATCTTAAAAGTTAACAGCCCTGTATAAAGAATACACTAATTTTTAACAGCAGCATATTACGCCATGTATCCCCTTTAAAAAAATCATTCCCTTGTTGATAGACATTGAAATTATCTTCATTTTTTTAAATAAACATACTTCCTATTGAAGACATACTTGTAAATTTTCCAATAACATTAATTATTGCTATTTTAATAGGTTACATTTATACTTGACTCAAAATTTAAAAGATACATGAATATATGACAAAAAATAAATATCTCTCTCACCCTTATTTCAGGATCATTCAGTTTTCTTCCTTTAATTGTAAATCCTTCCAGAGATTTTCTGTGTGTATGTGTGTGTATAAAGTTTCCCATTTTGACAGTTGCCAGATGGGAGGGGTATGGGGAGGGTTGGGTGAAAAAGGTGAAGGGATTAAGAAGTACTGATTGGTAGTTACAAAATAGTCATAGGGTTGTAAAGTACAGCATAGAGAATATAATCAAAAAAGATTATAATAACTATTTATAGTGTCAGACGGCTACTAGATTTATTGAGGTGATCACTTTATAAGTTATATAAATGTCTAATCACTGAGTTGTACATCTGAAACTAATACAATATTGAATGCCAACTGTAATTGAAAAATAAAAATTTATTTAAAAAATTTTCCCCACATATGCTGCCATAATCTATATGCTTCTCTGTACCTTGCTTTTTAACTTAATAATAGATCAGTCTATTCAAACTGCCTATTTCTTTTTATTGACTTTGGAGTATTCTTCTGTATTGGTGTGCTGTAATTTATTTACCCTATTGAGTGGTAAATAATTCCTTATTAACTTGTTTCTCATTTTGATTATTACAATAAAGTGAATATCTTTATATGCATATCATTTTCATAAGTGATCATATATCTGTAGCATCTTAAGTGTGGAATTGTTGGAACAAAGAGTATGTGAAACTTTATTTTGAAAAACTTTTAATCTCAAGCTTTTTTTTTAGAGAGGTTGTACCAATATACTTTTCAACCAACAATGTATAAAGGAATATACATTTTTTTATAATTCATTTTACATAATGCATTTTCCCTTCAACTCTAACATTGTCCCTCGTTCTCTCTTGATTTTATCATGGCAAAGTGGTAGATGAAACTGTCACCTCATTAGGATTCTGTTTACTATTTTAAAAGATTGTCAGTGAGGCATATTCATGTGTTTAACAACCATTTGTATTATATTTTCTATTAATATTTATTTTTCATTTTTCTCAATTTTACTCTTGGACTTTTCTTACTGAGTTATGTGAACAGTTTACATTAAATGCTATTTATTAGCTTTTCTTTTTTTAATTAGTGAAGTTGGTTGAAAATTTCCACCCCTCTCCTCCTCAAAGTTGTCATTTGTCATTTGACTTTGGTCTTTTAGCAATGCTAAAAGTTTCTTTTATATATATAATAAAATTTATCATCTATTTTTAATGGTTTCTGAGTTTTGTTTGACATTTAAAAAGTTTATTTCCTTTTCCAAATTGTTTAAAAAAGATCATTTGATCTTTTTAGTACTTTTATGGATTAATTTTTTTTCACATTTCAATCTTATATTCATCTTGAAATTATTCTATTTCTTTTTCTGTATCAATTTTTGACTCTCCACATAGTGATTTAACACTCAATTTACATGACACAAACCTTTACAGATTTGAGAGCCTTACTCACTTCACTCATTTCCCCCAGTTGATTTTTGGATATTCTGAAAGGCTTATTTCATAACCATCTGAGTATGAGGCAGCATAATCCCTTGCATATACTCATAGTTTCTGGAATGAGATAGACTTTGATATAATCCTGGCTCTGCTATTTATAAGCTGTGGCACCTTCAAAAGATGTGAGTAGCTGATGGTCATAGTAGCAATAATGCCTACATCTTAAGTTTGGTGGGGGTATTGAGTGAGATGGTACATGAGATCCTGGTACACAGTAACTTCTTGCCAATGTTAGGCATGTTTATCACCATCATTATTATGTAGATGTTAATATCCTAATATATAAAAAGCCAGGGGCCATCACGACTGAAACAATCAGACAGATGACCAAACAGCAGGCTGTGTGGGGCGACCAGGCCGGCGGGGGGTGGGGGGGCAGTAAGGGGTTATCAGGCTGGCAGGCAGGTGAGCAGTAATGAGCCAGAGGTCCCGTATTGTGAGAGGGATGTCTAACTGCTGGTTTAGGTTCGATCTTGGTCGTGCCTAAACCAGCCGTCGAACATCTCCGAAGGGGTCACAGATTGGAGAGGGTGCAGGCTGGGTTGAGGGGACACCCACCCCCCTACACGAATTTAGTGCACCAGGCTTCTAGTTGAATAATAATGTTGTGATTATTATTATTATCAAAGTCCATTGGGAAGGGAGAGTCCCATTGAGATAGCTTCTTCTGCTGATCTCAAGAAGAGCCTAAGTGATGTCAAAGGTACACCTAGTGGAAATGTCACTGTCTAAGGGGCTGTCTCTGGCCAGGCCACACTCCCAAAGCCACAAGATTTTAAAGCTAGATTATGTTGGAAGGTTGGGAAAGAGCCTGTCCCCTGATTGTGCACTGTGCATTGCCACCTGCGCCCTAAAGAGCCTTGCTTATGTTCACCATGCTTTTCAAGAAGGCTGCAGACCCACACTTATCTCATTAGGAGATTGAAATGCAGGCCATTAGGCCTTGTGAGTAACAGGTATAAAAAATAAAAGTGAGCATATTTATTACCCCAGGGATTCAGAAAATTAGAAGTCATAAAGGAAAGCATCAATTGATTTTAGTGTTTAAAAGTTCCAGAATTTCTGTACAATAGATGTTAAGGGCAAAATTAAAAGACAATTGTCAACCTGACAAAAAAAAATTATAAAAGACTTCATAAAAATTAAAAAGGAAGAAAACCTAATTGAAATTCAAAAGTTACAAATAGTTAATAAACATGTGAAAATGTTAAAATGCATATTAAAACAGATATATTTTTGCCCTTCAGCTAGACAAACATTTAAAATATTTATAATAGCCAAAAGCAAGGTACATGGCAGGTAGAATGCAATTTGGGAGTACTTGAAAATGATACTCTACCTACACTTTGAACAGGCAAATGCCTCGTCTAAATACGTTTTCTACATACGTGTGTGCACTGAGATATATGATTAAGGGAATCAATTGTCACATCATAAAGAAAAAGTGAAAATACCCTAAATATCCATTAGTAGAGGAATGTGAATATGGAATCCTAAATAATGGTTAAAATCATATACACTGTTTATTTTTATTTTTCAATTACAGCTAACATTCAATATTATTTTATATTAGTTTCAAGTGTGCAGCATAGTGGTTAGGCATTTATATAATTTATGAAGTGATCCTTCTACTTGGCACTGTAATAGTTATTACAATATTATTTATAATAATAAAAGAATAATATGCTAATTAGATGGGACAGCCGAACGACCTCCTGGACATCCTTCTGGACGAAGCCACAGTAGTGAGGGCCGAGGCAGAGGTGGTTAGGGGTGATCAGGCAGGCAGGCAAGTGGTTAGGGGCAATCAGGCAGGCAGGCAGGCAGGCAGACAGGAAGGCCAGCAGTTAGGAGCCAGTGGTCCCAGATTGTGAGAGGGATGTTCGACTGCCAGGTTAGGCCTGATCCCGTGAGGGATCCCAGATTGAGAGAGGGTGCAGGCCAGGCTGAGGGACACCCACCCTCACCATGCATGAATTTCGTGCACCAGGCCTCTAGTTAATTATAGTGCCTATGCTGTACTTCACATCCCTGTGACTATTTTGTGCCTACCAATTTGTACTTCCTAATACCTTCACCTTTTTCACCCAGCCTCCCAGCTCCTAACATCACATAAATTCTGACAAGGAAAGATTTCCCAAACACATTATATGGAAAAGCAAGTTGTAGAACAAGTTATATAGTGATAAGAAGTCCTCCAGACAAAAGTATGTAGTGTACATACACCTATGTAGAAAAAACATCCGGAAGTTTGCACACCTAAATGTTAATTTAGAGTGCTTCTGATAAGAAGAATGGGATCCTTTGATAAGGTGGGCACAGTGGGTGATAGGTAGGAGAGAGAGTGTGGGAGATTTTCACTTCTCATTCTCCCCACAGGCATACCTCGGCGATACTGCAGGTTTCTTTCCAGACCACCGCAATAAAGCAAGCATTGCAGCAAAGCCAGTCGCAATCTTTTTGCAATGTGTAAAAATACCCCTTTGTTGTTTAAAAGATTTATGATTAGAATGTATTTGAATAATTATGTAACTAAAAATTTGTATAAACTCTGTCACATTTAATGGTGAAACTTAATGAAGTGATTACTTCAAAAACCTCACTTAAGAAAATTTATATTTTCAGAATACAGTTGGAAGACCACTTATGAGATTACAAATAATCAGGGCGTGTAACAGGATTGTTCACAAACTACAACAGTTGAAGACTGGCTTCACCACAGCACGTGTTTTAAGAAAATGCCGTGGTCCTCATTAGAACTGGAGCTGGGTTATAATGAGGTGATTTTGCTGACAAACTGCGCCCAGCCTCATCCTGCTAAATTCTGCACTGCAGCAAGTACTGTCAGCCTCTGGGATGGACTTTCCCTGCTGCAATCCTGCTGAACTTTGACTCTTTAGCATATAAGAAAAACAATGGCAGAATACAACGTCCCTGGTATCATTAGGATTGGGAAACCGTCTTGCAGTTGTTTGGCAAAGCCATTGCACAAGAACATCGTTAATCTTCCTTGAAATTTCATGAAAAGGAGATTTGTACTCTAATCTTCCTGAATTATCTGCCTCTAAGATTGGCCTTCTGTTCATTGTTTTCCTGTTTTTGACAATGGCAAGGGTCCAATCTACAGCGAGTCCAACAAGAGCTTCTGGCCAGTTGTCCATCAGCTACAATTGGAAGGGCAGATGGAATCTAACGTGGACCCACATTCCAACCCATGATGGTGAATGCCTAGAGCACTGGTTTGAGGAGACTATGAGACTGTGATGAGATTTGTCGGAAGAAGATCGGTCATCTTTTAGTGATGAGTGATGCCTACCTTGGGCATAGGCCAGGGGAAATGGGATACATGGGTTGTTTCTTTGCTGACCATGACCCATTGGTTAGGATCTATGTTGTAGAAAGTAATAGGTATTTAAATCTCTCCATGATGTGAGACCTCCCCTTCTCTAGTCTCATTTTCCATTATGTTCTACTTCATTTGTGAGGCTTCAGCGACGTCACAGTATTTGTTGCTTCCCACACAGGCCATTCTGTTCCGTGTTCTGTGGAAGTTTCATCCCCCACCCCCTCCCTTGCTGGCTGCCTCCTACTTGCTGTTTAAGGCTCAGCCTGACATCTTCTAGAGGGTGATTTGTCTGACCTTTTCTTTCTCCCCTTGTTATTTCAGGATGGATTCAGTGCCTTGTGCTTCCTCCTCAAAGTGTCCTAAGAATATTTCCTTCATAACATGTGTTTCCTGTTATTAAAATGATCAGTTTGCACTTGCCATTTCCTCTCTAAACCGGAAGCTTTCCCATTTTGAATATTTTATTCATGTACGTATAAATATACAATATGTTATCGGATTATATAACTAAACTGCATCTGGTACATCCATGGTGCTGAATTAATATTTATTTAGTTGAATTTTGCCATTTTAATTATGTATAACCTTGTAGTATGTATATATATTTGTATTGAAGACAGCTTTCTGGCTGAATTATATCTTCCTTAAGGGCAAGGTACCTGGAAACATAGATATTAAAAATAAGTTAAAGCTGCCCTGGCCACATGGCTCAGTTGGTTGGAGTGTTGTTCCATACACCAAAAAGGTTGTGGGTTTGATTCCCCATTGGGGCATATATTCTAGGTTGTAAGTTTGACCTCCAGTCGGTGTGCATATGGAAGGCAAACTATATTGATGTTTCTGTCTCTCTCCCTTTCTCTCTAAAATTAATAAACATATCCTCGCATGAGGATTAAAAAAATAAGTTAAAGCATAAAAGTGCTTTAGACATTATCTTGTTAATATACAAAGTGTCCCCAAAACTATATAACAGCTGATAGTTCAATTTTGAAAACAAAATGTATGCATGTTTCGGGACACCCTATATTTCTCCTGCAATTATATACAAGAGGAAAATGAGGTTAGGAGAGGAGGGAAGATTATGTGGTTAAGCTTGATTTCTGGAATCAGACTGTCTGGGTTCAAAGCCTGGCTCCATACTTCCTAGCTGTGTGAACTTAGTTGTAAATTATGAGCTTCAGTTTTCTGATGCGAGAATGAGGTCAACAATGTTAGGTCCCTAATAGGAAATATACGTATGTTTGTTCAGTGAGAAAACCCCTTTTTAATGCTTGGTAACATTCCCATCATGTTGCAAGGACTAAATAAATGTTAGCTGCTGTAATAGTTTAAGCAGTTTTCCCCTGAACACAGGAGTTAGTGCAAGAGTCAGGAGAATCTGTTTTCTGACTTGCATTGCAGACACTTGAAGAGTTTAATTGTTCAATTTCTATGGCAGGCTAGGTGTTCCTAGTTCTCGAATTGGCTCAGCCCCCAACTGCCTAATACATAGCATGTTTTCTCAGATGAGGGCTTTTTGCTAGAGCCTTTAAAAGTAAGTGTTAGGTGAAGAGATTAGCCCAAAGAACATATATGCATAACCCATAGACACAGACAACAGTGAGGTGATTGCCAGAGGGAAGAGGAAGGGGGGGCTGGGTGGAGGTGGGCAAAGGGGAGGGGGGAACATCTGAAAAAATAAAATTAAAGTAAAAAAATATGTGTTAGATAAAGGGAATGTGTTCTACAGCAAAAACAAAACAAAATGAGAATAATAACAAAATATTTTGGACTAAGTGAATAGACAAATTCTATTCCTCACACGTGATAGATTATGTAAAGCATTTATATTAGTCATTGAATACATTTAGAGTCAAGTTTGCTTACAGTCGTTTTAAAAAAAACCATCCAGGGTGAGTCATGGGGAAACATGCCTGGCTGTGTCTTCTCAATGACTGTGTGTGTATAAAATGACAAGCTTTTGCAAGTCATTGCTAAAATCACTATTTGAACAATATAACCACTGTGAATAGTGCGAATAAATTATTCTTCTAAACATTGTTTGTAGCATTTCATTTTGTTGAGGTTCTTGTTTTTAAATCAATTGTTCAGGATTCTCATTAATCTGGAGAAATAAAAAAATATATATATTTTTTACCATTGCTGTGGGGCAACCAATTGTGCATCCCTTCAGCTCTATGTAGAATGTTCTGTTTGCTGTAACAGAACACCTATTACCTTGCCTTGCCTATAATATCAGCTATCAAGACTAACAAATATTATTTCATATTAACCATACTCACTAAAAACTAATAATATGTATATGATGAAATTAATCAGTTTTTTAAAGATACCAGTTTTTAATAGCTATTTTAAAAAGTTAACCAGTTTTACTAGGTATCATCAAATGTCTTTGAATAATTCCAGCTTTGAAGAAGACACAATAATTCTGTTTTTACTGAAAACAATAATGCAAAATTATAGATTTAGATTAGTGTATGGTAGGAAACTAAGTTCTTTTTAAGAAGGGGTACAAAAAAGAAATACAAAAGAAGGGGTAGATGTTATTTATAGAGTTTAAACTAGCATGGGACCTCGGTTCTTTATGACATTGTGATCAAACCCCAAACTGAGACTGCTCACCTGCAATTTCCTTGTTAATGAGTAAGAACTATGCCATAGGCCACCAGCTGACCCATCATTGGCAAAGTGGAGTGACTTAAACCAATGAGAATTCATGCTGTGGGGTCAGACTCATTGCAACCCAACAAATGAGAAGGCAGGAGATAATGAGTGATGGAGAAGAAACCAACAGTCTGTGCTATATCATATCTAAAAAATCTATTCAAAGAAAGACTTAGTACTTAGAAGATGTGTTATCTCAGACTAAGGATGGCATTCCCAATGATCAGGCATTCATGTTCATAGACAGTTAAGAGGATAGAAGGTGCACAAAAGCAGTAACTATTGTGAATTTAGTTGTAGTAGGAAGCTGTATCCTATTTACTTAATTTTATTTTTTCTTGTTGGAGGGGGTGGGGAACTACATGGTGCAGTGATTCCAGAACCCTCTCTGAAGGTGGGTGTTAGGTATTAAAGCCATACATCCCAAGAAAATAGTTACTAAATTAATGAAATTGATAAAGGGATTCCTTTACAAATTCTATGCCATCATAACTTCAGCTCTTTTGAATGGCTGTAAAAATGTGTTCTTTTAAAAAATTTTATCTTTATTGTTGAAAGTATTAAGATGTCCCCCTTTTTCCCCATTGATTCTCCTCTCTCCCTAACCCCCCAGGTCTTCACCAACTATTGTCTGTGTCCATAGGTATGCATATATGCGTATGAATTCACGGGTTAATCTCTTCACCCCCCTTCCAACTCCCTCTGAGATTCGTTATTACTGCTTTAGTGTCTATTCACAAATGATATGTATTTTGGAAAACTTTTATGATTTTAGGCTAGTAACTGGTGCTCATTAATAAATAAAGAGGTTTGAATTAATCAGTAAGACTAATGTTACAAGAAGTTCAGTAATACTAGTTGTTCCCAAACCTGGCTATAAATCTGAATCGTATGGGCTTTGAAATTCCAAGGGGTTATGGGATAGTTGAAGAGCATTTGTGTGAAAAATGGAATGAATGGTTCCAAGTATTTATAATTTGAACAGTTAGAGACATTTTGTGACCTATGGAGTTTAGAGTAACAGTATATAATGTAAACACATCTGCTCTGAGCACGCTGGTGTTCTTAAAATGGGGGGTAAAATATAGTCAGGTGTGCGTAAAAAAATTTTTAAAAATTGAACACACTGACTTGTGTTTGCCTTTATCCGGTGGTTTTTAACTTTCTTGATTCAAGGGCCTCATTGAGAATCTAAACAAGGTTATGGAACATTTCCCAGAGAGATTCACATTTGCATATTCACACAATGTTTTGAATATCAATAACTTGTTCTCTAATGTTCTTGGTCCTATTAGAAAAACTGAAGCAGCATAACTAATAACAATAGATACTGTTAATGGAGTCCTTGCCAGTTTTCCAAGTTCCACTTGAAACTACTGCATTAGAAGCTTCGGGGGCTCACAAACACACAATTTGATAAAGTTCCATTGTTGTTTCTGATGAAATTAATTGAATCCCTCTTGATTAGTCAGAGAAACAAGGGCTTTAGAGTCAGACAAACTTGAGTTAAAAATCAAAACTTTACACTCAGGAGCAGGGGCAAGTCAGTTAAAACCTCTGAGCCTTAGTTTACCTCACCTTTAAAATGGGAAGGGTAGCTGTTCTTATAAGAGCACGGTAAAGATAAAACGAGACAACGTACCGCAGCCTCAGAGCACAGCCCGAGCAGACGGTAAGCACTGTCAGCATCTGTGCTTTCTGGTAGGCGCTCATAGGAGGCGTGATTTGTTTGCCATGAGAATATTGTCCGAATAGTCAGTAACTATTTGAACCAAGAAATTCGTGGTTATAATATTTACATGAAATGTTAAAAACAGAAATTATGATACTAAAACAAAGATAAAATAGCAATGACATCAGCTAGAGATGGCCCTTATTTGAAGCACAAAATGTACAAATACATTAGCAAGCCAAACCTTCAGAAAACAAAGCTCACTGACCCCGATACCCACAGGTCTCATCTTTAGCCCCAATTTTACAAGGCTTTTGGAAGGTTTCCAATTCCTAAAGCTTTTAAATTTCCATGCCAATCAATAAATTCTTATTGGTGTGGAAAGAGACTATTTCGAGTCCAAAATAGTCCTGAATTGGGAAAAGGATAAAACAATGTCTTATGTGTAGCAACAAACAAAAAGGATTCTTTGAACATGATGCAATAGGCATCATGGAGAAGAGTTAAGATTGGAATATTTACTCTGATTGTTTTATTTGGTGAACAACAACAAAAATTCTTATTGCAAATGCTAGCTTTGAAAAGGACAAAAATGGGGAGTCTGGGTTAGGAAAAAACCCTACACAAAAACAAAAAAAAGAAACAAAACAAAAACAATAGTAGAGGCATTAAGTGAAATACCTCAGGAAATGGAAAAGGAGAGAGTGGCCCAAAACTGGGGAAGCAGTGATGCCTGCTGGCATTTTGGGAGGGATTTTAAGCTAATTTACCTGGAAGTTTTCTATTAGTTCTTATGTTAATGAATCTTTGACTCATCCGAGGATCCGGAGGTGGGGGTCGGGGGATGAGGCTACAGAGGTGGGGGTGGGGTATGGGCATGGGGTAGATCTGGAGCATTAAGATCAATGATGGAGTGTCCAGAATAGTTTCAGATCAATAAAAGAGCTTACTGACATTTAGTGACCCATTATTCTCCTTAGAAAAACAACATATAACATGTATATGTGTTCTTAGCTCCTGAGTATTCTCTCAAAATGGAGTGTGGGGAACGGTCTGGGAATCAGTACCTTCACAAAGGACAGAGCCAACTTACGTTTGCCTTTTTGTAGTGGTCTTTACATTTTTCATTCATGGACTTCATTAAAAATCTGAAAAAGATTGTATATACCCTTTCTAGAGAAATAGTTTGCATTCACATATAGGCATAGTATTTTGTGGATTGATCATGACTTTTCCAATGATCTTGCTCATCTAGGGAAATGGAAACAACATACCTGGCAATAATAGTTTCAATTATTTATTTTTTAAATTAAACTAATATTGGCTAGTAGCTATTATTAATCCTTTATTATGTTGAAGACATTGTGTTAAGCCCTTTATATCATTTAATCTTCACTTTGATCCTATGAAATAAATAATAATTGAGAAATCTGAGGGCTTTAGGGGGGTTAAGTAGCTTGCTTAAAGCTCTACAGCTAGCAAATGGTACAGCCTGCAATCAGACTTAGGTCTGTTTGATGCCAGGGCATATATTCTTAAGCAATCCTTTGTACCACCTCTAATTTATGTATATAATTTTTAATAAGCATTGAAGATCCCATATCTCAACATAGGCTCTAAAGGACTAGTGAACAACATTCTGAATTGATATGCTACATTGTGTGTGTGAGAGTGTGTGTGCACACACAATATTTGTTTATCCTGGAGGTCCAGACCTTTACTCTGATTCCCTCAGGCTATCTCATTTAAAACTAAAGTGTTGGTCATTTAACTCTGCCAGATTTTAGTTAAGGATTAAGTCAGGCCATCACAGAGCCACATATTTGGGCCACACTGACCATCTTTCCTCCACTTCTGTCACCCCACAAAATTGCTGCTATCGAGTAGTTTTTGGAATTATGTCCTAGTCTTAAATTGAAGAATGCTAGCAAAAATAGCTGAATAAAATCTGCATTTACTTTAGGAATATTTTAAGTGTATTTTAAAATTTATCTTTCAGTGTCTTCTAAACAAAACCCCAAGCAATAAATTGCTTTTAGACGAAAAAATTATCTTCCTTATGTGTAATAAAGAACATAATAGTCTATCCCTTTATTTAAAAATGTCAGATTCAAATCTACACCAACTTTAGTATCTGTGTAGGGGGTTTTGGACTACATATTTGCATTTTACCTTTTCCTAAGTTATGGCCATTTACTCTAACTTGTATTTTCCCTTGTTTGGAATATATCTGTATATATTTCCATGCATTCTTGTAAGGTATCTCTGATGTTTTATGGAACATGGAAGAATAAAAACTAAAACTTAACTTTCTCTTCTTCCTTCTTTTAATCACTCTATGCTTAAAAAGAGGCGGAGCCTTGAAATCTTGCATAATTTGTTCTTTAATACCTTCACCTTCAAAGATACAAGGAAATGGTTCCCAGTTAGGGGAATATAGCAGGCTAAAATTCATACATAGAGTCAACTATTTCTCAGGAAAGAACTTTGGATTTTCTTAAGCACTTGCAATAAGTGATTGATAAGAGCCTCCGTGCCTTTGAGCATGGTTCTTAAAAACATTTAAGTCAGTTGAATCAATTGTGAGTTTTGCTGGCAGACTATAAAAATATCCGGAAAGATCTGAAGACAGCTTCAGTGGATGTCTGCTTGAAAGCATCTATCAATGACATCTTACCCATAGTCTTGGTTTTAATTACCTCCTGCACACCAAGAAAACTTATTTTTTTTCTTCTAGTCAAGATTAATCTTATAAACCCTGGAACTATATCTCTAACTACGGGCTCCTCAGCTCTACTTGGTGTTTCAGTCATTTCAAATTCAATATCCGAGATGGAATTCCTATACATACAACCTGACTCTTCTCAGTGTTCCCTCTGAGTGAATGGCATCTTTGGCCACCCAGTGCAGACCTCAGAAGCTTGGGTAACACCATGAATAATTTATTTCCTTTCCTGTATCCTTCTCTCTCAAAACAGTTCTCTCCCTTCCATCTTCCCCACCAAAATTGGTTTCTGCCAAAAATATTTTCGTCACCCAGGTGACTGAATAATTCTCCGAGCTACTGACCTAGATTTTACTCTTGCCTAGGCACAGCCCACTCTCCACATTAGATGCTCCAGTGATATTTTCACACTTCAGTATGATTACGCCATTCCCTTTATTGAAATTTTTCAGTGACTTCCCATTACTTTAAAAATTAGGACCCAAATCCTTAATGTGGCCTAAAAGGCACTGTCCTGATCCGAAGACTTTGGACTCATCTGTAGCAGAGGATAGGTTTACAATGTACAAGTACTTTAAATCATCAAATGACATTAATTCTTGTGTAATCCTCACAGTGAGAATTCATTAGAAAGGAAATGGAGAAACAAGGACTAACCTGATCATAGTTACACAGTTATCAAATGGCTGATATGACAATAATTCAAAGGTCTCAACAAAATAAGTCCACTTTTTTGAAACAACAGGAACAAATTTAACTTTTCATGTATTATAGGAATGTGGAATAATACATTCTGTGTTGTAGGCATTTAGTAAATATATTCGGAATAATTATGTTGATTTATTTATATTTTTATTTTTTTTTAAAATTTTTTTAGAGGAAATTTTGTTTTGTTTTGTTTGTTTGTTTATATATATTTTATTGATTTTTTACAGAGAGGAAGGGAGAGAGATAGAGAGTTAGAAACATTGATGAGAGAGAAACATCGATCAGCTGCCTCCTGCACATCTCCTACTGGGGATGTGCCCGCAACCCAGGTACATGCCCTTGACCGGAATCGAACCTGGGACCTTTCAGTCTGCAGGCCGACGCTCTATCCACTGAGCCAAACCGATTTTGGCTATTTATATTTTTATTAACAAAAAAAGATGCTGAGATCTAGGTCTGTTTGACTCAAGTGTCAAGGAACAATTTTCTTCACATAATGGTCACTCCATTGAAAGAATGAGTGAAGAAATGACAGATATTAGTAGTAGTGTTTTAACATACACACTGAGGATATATGAATGACTCAGAAAATATAAAATTTAAGTGAAACTTTGGGGCTTTGTGGAAGTAGTCTTACCAATCAAGATAGAAAATGCAAGTTTTCTATCTGCTTCTATGCCTTGTGCCATCAGCTACTTTGACCTTTGAAGTTTATGAAAGTGTATAAAGAAGTCCTTGTTCTCCATTTCATTTGTCCTAAAAACATAAGAGCTTGCTAGAGTGTCTGTACTATAGCATGACATGTTCCAGGACCTTGAAGAGGAGATGACATGACAACTGGTTGTTCACTTCTCTGTCTCTACCTTATTTTCTGGGCTTTGTCTTTTAAGACATAGTGGCACCAGGGTAATGGGATGGGCCAATCTCTTCAGAGAAATTCATCTTTGGTGCTTTTAATTAAAGACTTGACTGTCAATCGTCCATAAAGATAAACCTGGTAGTGCAGTGATTGGGTGTGTGTGTGTGTGCGTGTGTGTGTGTGTGTGTTTTGTGCATTTCTTTGTTTTTTTCTTTGGATTCTGATATGACTCCCTTGTGAAGTGGTAAATCCACATCTATAAGGGTGGGAAGAGGGGTCTCATAATAACGTGGTAGAAGAGGAAGATTCTTGAGGGGAAAAATAGAACATTTAGAAGACGGACTTTGGACACCAAACCAAGATGGCGGCATAGGTTAACGCCGGAGATTGCTGCCTCGAACAACCACTTCAAAAAACAACTAAAGACGGAACGGACATCATCCAGAACCACAGGAAGACTGGCTGAATGGAAATTCTACAACTAGGCGGAAAGAGAATATCATACCCAGACTCAGAGGAGGCGCAGTGCTGAAGTGAAATACTGAGGTGCGGAGTGCGCGCGGAGCAGGCTGGCGGCAGAGGGCACGGTTGTTGTTTTCAATCGGGAGGGAGCTTCAGACTCTGAGCTCCAGATCCGGGTGAGTCTCTAGGGACCCAGACTCATATGGGAGAAGCGGGACTGT
The DNA here is from genome assembly GCF_963259705.1 of Myotis daubentonii. Classification (NCBI taxonomy): domain Eukaryota; kingdom Metazoa; phylum Chordata; class Mammalia; order Chiroptera; family Vespertilionidae; genus Myotis; species Myotis daubentonii. The sequence goes on from NC_081846.1 coordinate 58,045,227, forward strand.
CTGGCTTCGGTTGGAAATCGAAGGCAGCTTTCTCTCCGAGGTTTGCAGCAGTTGCTGGGACTCTGTGAGGCAGAGCCCCTAGGGATGGAACTGAGAGCAGCCATAACTGCTCGCTCAGCCTGCCTTGTAGATCCACAGGGACCTGCCCCGCCCAAGCCCTGTGCAGAGCCATTTGCCAGATAGCCTCAGGCAAATGCTAGATTAGCACCGCCCTAGAGATCCAGCACAGAAACTCTCCCACTGCAGACACAGCGGACTCTCATAGCCAGTTAGCCTGGAGGTCAAATCACCCCCACTATTGCCGACAACAATCAAGGCTTAACTACAACAAGACTGCGCACAAAGACCACTAGGGAATGCACCAAGAAAGCATAAAAAATGCAGAGACAAAGAAACAGGACAAAATTGTCCATGGAGGATATAGAGTTCAGAACCACACTTTTAAGGTCTCTCAAGAACTGTCTAGAAGCCGCCGATAAATGTAGTGAGATCCTCAAGAAATCTAATGAGACCCTCGATGTTGTGATAAAGAACCAACTAGAAATTAAGCATACACTGACTGAAATAAAGAATATTATACAGACACCCAACAGCAGACCAGAGGAGTGCAAGAATCAAGTCAAAGATTCGAAATGCGAAGAAGCAAAAAACACCCAACTGGAAAAGCAAAATGAAAAAAGAATCCGAAAATACGAAGATAGTGTAAGGAGCCTCTGGGACAGCTTCAAGTGTACCAACATCAGAATTATAGGGGTGCCAGAAGATGAGAGAGAGCAAGATATTGAAAACCTATTTGAAGAAATAATGACAGAAAACTTCCCCCACCTGGTGAAAGAAATAGACTTACAGGTCCAGGAAGTGCAGAGAACCCCAAACAAAAGTAATCCAAAGAGGACCACACCAAGACACATCATAATTAAAATGCCAAGAGCAAAAGACAAAGAGAGAATCTTAAAAGCAGCAAGAGAAAGAAACTCAGTTACCTACAAGGGAATACCCATACGACTGTCAGCTGATTTCTCAACAGAAACTTTGCAGGCCAGAAGGGAGTGGCAAGAAATATTCAAAGTGATGAATACCAAGAACCTACAACCAAGATTACTTTATCCATCAAAGCTATCATTCAGAACTGAAGGTCAGATAAAGAGCTTCACAGATAAGGAAAAGCTAAAGGAGTTCATCACCACCAAACCAGTATTATATGAAATGCTGAAAGGTATCCTTTAAGAAGAGGAAGAAGAAGAAAAAGGTAAAGATACAAATTATGAACAACAAACATGCATCTATCTACAAGTGAATCTAAGAATCAAGTGAATAAATAATCTGGTGATCATAATAGAATCAGGGACATAGAAAGGGAATGGACTGACTAATCTTGGGGGGGAAAGGGGTGTGGGAGATGGGGGAAGAGACTGGACAAAAATCGTGCACCTATGGATGAGGACAGTGGGTGGGGAGTGAGGGCGGAGGGTGGGGCGGGAACTGGGAGGAGGGGAGTTATGGGGGGAAAAAAGAGGAACAAATGTAATAATCTGAACAATAAAGATTTAATTAAAAAAAAAAAGAAGACGGACTTTAAAAAGGTCTAAGAGCAAATGTCTACTGTTCTCTTTGGTCAGCCCCCACCCATTGTTAAAGAAAATTTCTGCCCAATAGTCCACAGGGTAATATGCCTGGAGCTGGAGGGAAATACCTCTTTAAGAGACCACAAGGTAAAATGAGCAAATGATATTTTATGAACTATGCTGCTTGGTTGTATGTTCCTATTTGGTTTTGTTTCCTTTTTCATTATATCTGAGCTTTCAATGGAGTTTGTTTCAATGCTCCAACCCTGTGTCAACACCAGTTCTAGGAATTTAGAGAACAGTTGTGTTTTACATTTGAACGGGAATATTATAGGGTGAACATTCTCTTCTATGTGCTCCTCATGTCCCCACTCCCATGTGGTGGTGTCAGAATTAATTATTGAGAAGGTTATCCATTCACTTCTTTCCCTCATGACAATATTCTCTCCATTGAAACCTCAGAAATTATCAGACTTGATGGATAAAGCCAGGCTCTGGTCGTCTTAGAGGAATAGCTGTAGGATCTTTTGAGAAATTGAGTTTCTCTATAGCTTTCAGATTTCTTTCTAATCATATTGCTGTTATCTGAAAGTGATTTAAGAAGAAAAAGTTTTTCTTCAAAAAAGAAAGAAAAAACCTTAAAGGTACAATATATAATTAGTTGACACAATACATAAATAGTCAGCTATTGTAGTAGCCCGATAGAATTGTATTCAGTCTGAAATATAATTTATCAACAAATAAAGCCATGATTTCATAACCTTTCTTCTTGGAATGGGAGGAATGGGTGAGAGACAAGGAGCACTTTGTGTAGGAGACAGGGAGCAAAAGGGTGGGAAATAAGAGAGACTAGAAGACGAGCTGGGGTCACTTTGCCTTTTTTTCCTGGAGCAAAGCATATTTACTTTCAGCCAAATGTGGGCCAGCGGGCCCTGCTCTGAGTCTGTTTGCTGTGTGTGGGAAGTGATAAGCTGTAAGCTAACTTGGTCTTGAGTGATGGATCAAGTACTGGGTGACTTTTCCTCCAACAAGAGGAAAGTTTCTTAGGAAGAATCTGAACCCAGGAGAAGTATCTGTGGTTTTTACCACTCTCAACACAGTAGATAAGTAGATAGACAAGGAAATAATTTACCATATCTTCCAAGATGTTGTGGTTTGCTGTATAGTTAATAATTCTAATGTGGAGGTCATCTCAAAGAAAATGGGAGGTTTGATAGGGCTGATTATGAACTTTTAAGAGCAGAGACACTTTAGGGAACCCTTATCATACGTACCTCACCTGTCAACAGGATAGTCAAAGCTATTGGGTCACAGACAATCCAGCAGGAAATAATTGAGTTTGGGTTTTATTGAGATCTTCCAGCATATGTCTTCACTCTCCAATTGGTACCTCTGGAGCTTCCGGCAGCAGTGCTTTCATCATTGTTCCCTTCAGTTTCTTGTCTTGTTATGTTCTAGAACAGTGGTTCTCAACCTTCCTAATGCCGCGACACTTTAATACAGTTCCTCATGTTGTGGTGACCCCCAATTTCATTGTTACAAATTGAACATAATTAAAGCATAGTGATTAATCACAAAAACAATATGTAATTATATATATATGTTTTCTGATGGTCTTAGGCAACCCCTGTGAAAGGGTTGTTTGACCCCCAAAGGGGTCGCGACCCACAGGTTGAGAACCGCTGTCCTAGAAGAACCCCTGACTTCTGAGTTTAGAAACAGGTGGCTTGCTCCTAAGGGTAGAAAGTAAGACTTTTAAAAGATGTTTTTATTGATTTTACGGAGGAAGGGGAAGGGAGAGAGAGATGGAAACATCAATGAAGAGAAAGCGTCATTGATTGGCTGCCCTCTGCACACGCCCCACTGGGGATCCAGCCTGAAACTGGGGCATGTGTCCTGACTGGGAATCCAACCGTGACCTCCTGGTTCATAGGTAAATGCTCAACTACTGAGCCACGCCAGTGAGCAAAAGTAATACTTTCTGATAAACATTTTTCAGGGCTTTGTCATTTGCAGTCTTTTTTATTTTGTACATTTTATGTTTTATATTTTTCTTTTGAAAAATTTGGGGAACCAAGGCTGGGCCAGACAAATAAACAGGCAAATAGAAACAAACAATCATGTGGTCTCTTCCAGTAGGAAACAGGTCTCTCATGGCAACCAACATCCGTACATAAATTTCATTCATCATCATGACAGAAGAGGAAAACAGAGATCCTGTATTCTCCAAAGAATTTCATCAGCAATAGTAAATCCTTGTAAATTGTAATTATATTTAAGCATTCAACTTCTTTCTTTCTCACACAGTGATTAAAATTCTGCTCCTTATATTTGTTCTACTTTTTACAAAATTAAAAGGACTTTTATGTCATCTTTATCATATTTCATATTATCAAAGATTTTGTCATGGCAAAATATTATTATCCCCATTTTGTGATAATAATGGTATTAACATTATATTTGCACAATTATTTAAAAGCATTCCATTCACAAAATAAGCCTTGAGGATAATTTCCTCATTTTATAAATGAAGAACATAAAATGTGGTGAAGTTGTAGCTAAATCGGGCTTAGAGGAGGTCTGAAACCTCACTTTCTAATTGTAACTTTAGAAAAATTAATGAACTTGCTTAAATTCTGGAAACTGAATAGAATCCTGGGCTTCTGTATCCCAGCTTGTCATTCCTTTTTGACCACCCACACTTTGAACATTGATCCCATTTGCAGACAATTACCTACCGTATAAATCCCTACCTCTCTCTATAAAAGCCTGGTGCTCAGCTCCCAGGCCTCCCTGGGAGATGCAGTGAAGGTGAAGAGAGTCAGAGCTAGTGTTCAGATGCGGCAGTTGGGAGGTTCTAGCAGAATCATCCACTGTCCAGCCAGACAGTTCCTTAACCAACACTGTTTGGTCACTTTTAAGGTTTACTCTCTCCCTTATCATTCACTTTCTACCCAAACCACTGTCTCTGGTTTAGCAATATGAATACAAAGGGGGGTGAATCTTAAGTTATAAGAATGCTGCTGTGTTGAGCTAACTTATTTATTCAACAAATTTAATGCTAGGAAAAGCAGAATTGGGGTCATGTGATCGAGGGTCTTAAATGTCATTTATTCAACAAGTATTTATTGAGTGCCTATTATGTGCCAAGCTGATTTCAGATGCTGATGTTAGAACTGCCAGTGCTAGAACTGGCAATATGTCTTAGATAGTTTTCAGTGATAGGAGCATGTTTGTGCTATAAAAAAGATCCTTCTGGCTGAAGGGTTGGGTGGAAAGGTTGAAAGGAGTGCATCTCAAGAGAAGGAGACCAGTTATGCATCATTTGACATCCTATATAATAAAAGGCTAATATGCAAATTGACCAAACAGTGGAACGACCGGTCGCTATGATGCACACTGACCACCAGGGGGCAAATGCTCAACACAGGAGCTGTCCCCTGGTGGTCAGTACACTCCCACAGGGGGAGCGCCACTCAGCCAGAAGTCAGGGCTGGCAAGCACAGCGGTCATGACGGAGCCTCTCCTACCTCCATGGCAACACTAAGGATGTCCGACTGACAGCTTAGGCCCGCTCCCCTCCAAGGGCTTCCTGACTGTGAGAGGGTGCAGACTGGGGGCTGAGGGACCCTCCCGAGTGCACCAATCTCATCACTGGGCCTCTACTTTCAAATAGAAGAAGATGGTGATCTGAATAGAAGGATGGCAATAAAGTAGAAAGAAGTGAAAAAAAAATGAGCACTTTTTGTAAAAGTTGGAATCTATAGTAAATGCTACTTAATTGGATGGGAAAGATAAGGGAAAAAGAAGAGATGAGGGTGGGGAAAAACAAGGCATCTGGCTTGAGTGGTGACAATTACTGAGATACGTGAGACAGGAGGAGAAGCAGGATTGCAGAGCAGGCTACATAGGTAGAGATGACAGTAGGACATATGAATCCAGAGTTCAGGAGCAAGGTCAGGGCTATAAACAAAGATTTAGGTGTCTTGAGCACATATCACAAAAATAAACGAAAATCATGGTCATGGATGAGAACACCTGGGAATAATGTAGAGAAATGAGATAGTGTAGTAGTTCTCAAGGTGTGGTTCAGGGACCCTGTGGGTGCTCAAGACCATTGCAGGGGTCAAAAAGGTGAAAAGCACTTCCATAAGTAATACTAAGATGCAATTTGTCTTTTCCACTCTCATTCTGGTACAAATGTCCAATGGAGTTTTTCAGAAGCTACATGAGGTGTCATTATGTGATCACTTTGAAGGCTAATGGATTGTGTGCTTGTATATTCCTGCATTTTACGGATTTTTCAATTTATATTTCTAATAGGGTAAATGTTGATAGATATAACCCACCGGAACATAAACTCTTTGGGGTCCTCAGAATTTGTAAAGTATAAAAGGGGTGATGCTATCAGAAAATTTGAGAACCTGTGTGCTAGAGAATTTAGCACTGATTCTACAGACAAGGGTGATCATTAAAGATGTGTGGGCAGGAAGAACATAATCAGAGTCATGTTAGAAAATTGTTCTGATGGCAGTCTTGAGGATACATTTTGATAGGGATAACACAAAGTTGTGAAGGTGATTTGGTTAGTTGGAATTACACCTCAGGTATGAAGTTATTATGGACTTGGACTATGGAAATAAGAGTATGAATAACAATGGACAGCACAAAAGGAAAGTAAAACTGTCTTTATTATGAACTGAATATGGTTGCTGCTGAAGAGGTGAAAGGAGTAAAGATAACTGAAGTTGGACCTATGTGAGGGAAGAAAGGTCTTGCTTTTCCTACAATTTTAAGCCCAGAAAAAATGATTCCTAACATCTGATGAGGATTCATGAGATGAGCATTGTCCAACAGAAATATAATAAGAGCTACATATGTAATTCTAAATTTCCTTCTAGCTGAATTAAAAATGTAAAAAGGTGAAATTTAATAATATATTTTGTTTAATCCAATATATCTAAATAGTATAATTTTAATATGTAATTAACATAAAAAAGAGTTGGTTTTTTTTAAGGGGGGGTTACTAAGTCTAAAATCCAATGCATATCTTACACTTACAGTGCATATCAATTCAGACTAGTCACATTTCAAGTGCTCTATAGCCACAAGTGGCTCGTTTTAGACACAGCAGCTTTAGACGACTCTTTTGCTTGAGTCAATATGATCAGAACCCTAATGTCGATTTGTCTGTGGTTGAAAAAAAAAATCCTTTCTGAGTTACTTATCCAGAAAGGGATGGCTTTGTATTGAGTCATCTAACTCTCTTACCTCTTTGTGACCTCACTCTGGTACAACATAATTATAGGCACATTCTAAGGGGATGACCCAATAGTGGTGGCTTGCTTACTTGGAACTGATTCTCTGACCTGCCTTTTACAGAGAGAGCCCCTATTGAATGCAGCTAATCAGCCCAGCACATTGACATTGGTTAGTGGAAGGGAAAACATAAAGTTTGAGTAATGTGAAAAGACCATATTAATGGTTTTAAAAGGATATGGCAATCAATGAAGGGGGCAGCCATTTTGGAAGGTAGGGAAAAAAGATAATTTAAGTACTAAAAAAAAACAACTAAGCTCTTGACAGTGGCTGATGAGCTAAGAAACTGCTTTGATATTTCCCATTATTCATGTCCACAGAGCGATCATTATTTTCCCCTATGTGAGACCCGAGCTGTCCCATAATACAGGCACATTGAAGGCACATATGGTAGCATCTCAATAAAGGTCCCTGAACACGTGACTATGTTTATGAAAAAGAATTAACAAAAGAAGAAGGAAGAGAAGGAAAAGAAGAGGCCAAGATTTCCTAATAAGCTGAGGGAGATGAATGTGTCATGCACTTCTTCAGGGAGACTGTAGTTTAGGGAAAAAAAAAAATGCAGTAACAGGATGAAAGATTAGACCTTGATTGTATATAGAAAATTATCATAGTATGCCTCCTCACCATATGCTCATTCCATGGTAAGTTTATATGCCAAAGTGAAATAAGAAAGTAAGATGCATGACATTTGGGTTTTTGGAAAGAATAATAATAAATAAATGAACAAACAAAATAGAAACAGACTCATAGATACAGAGAATAGATCAATGGTTGCCCAGAGGTGAGGAAGGTGAAGGGGCTAGGTGAAAAAGCTGAAGGAATTAAGAAGTACAAATTAGTAGCTGCAAAATGGTCACAAGAATGTAATGTACAGCTTAGAGAAAAGAGTCAATAATATTTTAATGACTATGTATGGTCCCATGTGGGTACTGGAAATATTGGAAGGTTCCCTTTGTAACATATATGATTATCCAACCACTACTCTGTACACTGAAATTAATGCAAAATTATATTGAATGTACTGTAACTGAAAAATAAAGTTAGAAATGAATAATAAAAGAAACCTGCATGATAAAAAAAATTCCCAAACAACCACATCCAAAGATTAGTCATTTTCAAAGTTCAATTATCACACACACTTATTTGCCTTATTGTTTTGGAATGCTATTCTGCAAATGTATCAGATCTTTTTAATCTCAGGTCCCTATTTTTGATTCCCTTGCTTATGTAAGAGTTACTCACCCAGAGTCTGTTTTGCTGATGGGTTATGAACTCCTCGATTATTTGTTGTTGAAGCTTTCTTTTGATTATGAGAACCTAGGTGTCATGATGTAGTGTTGCTATGGTAATGAATATGTACAAATAGAAGATTAAGGGTGGGGGGAGGTTAAATCTTGTGACACATTAGCATGTAAATTTCTTTTCAGCGAAATAAAAAAGTCTCAAATGTACATTTTTCCATGTTATATATGCAAAATATGAAAGATGTTATATCACATCTTGAACCATGCATTTGTATTGTTTACATTAAATAACAGAAGTTAGTCAATATACTCCAAAGAGTATTTTCTTAATAATATTTCATTTAAAATATATTGTATAAGTACCGCGCGCTAACCGATTGCGCCACTGGAGCTCCTCATTTAAAATATATTGGATTAAGATTGAGTTAATTGCCCTAACCAGTTTGGCTCAGTGGATAGAGCGTCGGCCTGCGGACTGAAGGGCCCCAGGTTCGATTCCGGTCAGGGGCATGTACCTTGGTTGCGGGCACATCCCCAGTAGGAGGTGTGCAGGAGGCAGCTGATCGATGTTTCTCTCTCATTGATGTTTCTAACTCTCTATTCCTCTCCCTTCCTCTCTGTAAAAAAATCAATAAAATATATATTTTTTAAAAAGATTGAGTTAATTTCCATGTACGTATGTGTCTATGTATAAATAAGTTATACTTTTAAGTAAAAAATGGGACATGTTGTAAAGATGAAGATCTTTTCTTGGTTGCCATAAAGGTGGCCTTAAGGACTGAAGAATATAGAAATATTTATAATTGCCCGAGAATGTCCTTTATTTTCCAAGCTTCGGTATTATTGATATTGGAAGAAGAACATGCACAAGAGGACAGAGGGAAATGGTTGTTGAAGACCTAGATTAAAATACTCCTACAAATTAAGAACTTGGATTTTTGACATATTAACCTTTTGTTGTTGTGTCACAGAATTTTGCACCCAGAATTCATGATTCTTTCATTGGCTGGCCATATACCGACTGTCAAGGCACTTAACAATTCTTTTGGTGTTTTATACTGTGCTTAAGACAAAGATCTTTGCTACCTGATGAGGATTCATTAGACCAGCACTGCCCAATTGAGATATTATATAAACCACATATGTAATTTAAATTTTTCTAATAGCCACATTAAAAAATAAAAATAAATAGGTGAAACTCATTTAATAATATACATTATTTAACCCAATATGTCCAAAATATTTTTATTCAACAAGTAAAATATATAAATTATTAATGATATATTTTACATTCTAATTTTGTATTATGTTTTTAAATTCCAGCATGTATTTCATACTTACAGCACATGTCAGTTTGAACTAACATGTTTCCAGTGCTCACTATCCACATGTGGCTACTGAAGACCACACCCTGTGGCTAGCAGATTACCATAGGCACAATGCACTGTTAGACTAAGAGGAAAGTGTTGAATTTGTTAAACTATTGAAGTTTTTCAACACCAGAATTCTCTGGAAAAGAACCTTGCTTCCTTGGAAGATCAGAGCTTTCCAACTTGCAGGGATGTTACTATTTTCAAGAGACAAAAAAAATATGTGGGGAGTAAATTCCTGACATTGGTGTTTACTGATGCCTTATGGCTTGGCACAGTGGTCACATTCACTACCCTGTTAATCCCTGTCATGGGTCTGAGAAATAGAGGGTGGAGGAGGTGCAAGTTCCATTTACTTTTGAGGAAGCAGGCCCATAGAGGACTCTACCTCCAGCTCCTTCAGCTCCAAATCTCTCCAGCCAACCATAGATTACCATGTAGGGTACAGTTACCAAATAATGAGCAAGCCAAGTCAGACAAAACATGTGTCCTAGCAATTTGTTGCCTTTTTTTAAAAGCATCTGTTTTGTGGGTGTCTGAAAGGGCTCAGGCTTGTCCCACATCTTTTTTTTTTTTTTTTTTTTCTGTTTACTTGGATCCAGAATAAAATGAGAACAAAGTCTTTTTATGCTTGGGAATGTTTTGATTCAGCCAAGGTGGTGGTGGTGGTGGTGGTGGTGATGGTTGAAATCCTCAGGACTGTCACCATCATGCATCAAAGCCCAACAGTTATCCCCCCCCCCTCCCCCAGCCCCGCACTGCGGGGTCCTTGGATGGTAAAGTCAGTTGTGTATATCACTCCACCATAGGTCTTTCATAGACCTCAGAAAGAACACTTGGTTATTTCCAGCTGAGCTAGGTGAAGAAGCAAGTAATCTCTCTTACTCAAGGCAACTCATTTACATGACAATCACTTTTCAAGGTGCCCCATAACAGTAGAAATAACACCGGTACTGGATTCTTGGCTTTTGGTTGTTGTTGTTATTGAGGTTAAAATACTACCATTCACCTCAGTGTACGCGTAGGATTGAATTTAGGCTAATTGCTATTAATTGGTAACGTTGCCTTTGTATTTTCCATCACAATCCACATGGGGAGCACACCCATTACATAATAAGCTCCAGGGATTTAAACAGCACTTAAACAAGTTTCTAATATATTACTTTAAATCGTCCTTCACCTCCCCTTAAACCTTGTATATGATGTCCGCTCCTCCCCCCCCCCCCCCCCCAATTTTTAATTGCTGAAAACTGTAGCTGCCGGAGATATATTCCATAGGATGAGTCCTCACCCTCATCATCTGGCGCAAGGGGGTCTAGCTTGAGTCGCCATTTCATACAGGGGAGGGCCGCAGGAAATCATCCCGCAAGAGCTGAAGTTTGTGAAACTAAAGCAAAGGGTAGCCAATGCAGTCGAATAATTGGTTATTTCCTGGGCTGAACAGAGAGGGCGCCCTTCCACAGACACGTGCACAGCCCGGACAGGTGGTGGGACAGGCCCGGCGGGAATGCACCGGGGAGTCTCAGGCTCAGTCTAGTTGGAAATCCCGTAGGGCACCGGACTACAAACAAACGCCAAGAGACCTGGACGGGTGGGTCTTCTGTAGCGACCTGCGGAGCGGACCACCAGAAAGCAATTGCTGCAGGGCTTAAGTTTCCTAAAGTCTTAGCAGGGCTTTCCCTGCCGTCCTGACTCCCACCTCCAGGCCAGGGGGCTCCACGCCACCCCACTCCCTTGCTTCCCTCCAGCTCTGGGCGGCCTCTGCCAGCCGGCCCGACAGCGCCAGGCCCCAGGCGGTTCCGAGGGCGCAGGGGGCGGAGGCGCGGCGGGGGCGGGCCCTGGCACCCTCCTCCCCCCACCCCGCTCCCCTCCAGCGCGTCCCTGGGGTCAGTGGCAGGAGCGCCGCGCACCGCCAGCCACGAGGGGCGTGAGATGGGGGAGGCAGAGGAGGGGTGCGCCCTCACGGATTAGAGCCAACCGCGCACTTCCGAAGGCTGCGGGGCTGCGCTTCCCTCCCGCGCCCCGGGAACTTCAAAGCGGCGGGCGCTGCCCCGGCCGCCAGGTCCGCTCTGGGGCCTCGCAGCCCCGCGCGGCCGCCCGGTGGCCATGACCCGAGCGCTCGGCGCTGCGCTCCGCCAGGCTCTGCTGCTCGCCGCGGCCGCCGCGCTCTCCGCAGGTAGGACGGGCGCGGCTGCCCCGCGCTCACGCGGGGGTTGGGGGGGGGGGCGGGTAGGGGGGAGTCGGGGACCGTCCGCGGGCGGGCGCGGTAGTTGAAGAAGGTGCTTGGAGCAAACTGACCTTCCACGGGGCGGAATGGGAAGCGCCTGTTGGATCGAAGGGGCGCGGGCACCTGACGCCTGGCAGGCGTAGGGGCAGACAGGTGTGTTGGGGACGAAGCCACCGAGGGAAGGGGAAAAGCGATAGGAACCGTGTGGGGGGTTGGGTAGTGGGTGAGGTAGGTGACAGATCTGGGGGCAGTTCGCAGCGGAGGAGAGTGTGTTGCTGGGTGTGCGCAGGGCTGGGAGCTGAGTGGCACCAGGAGTTCGCCCTGCAAGTGCCTGGGGGACGCTCTGTGCTGAGCTCCGCGCGGAGCCGAGCCAGGGGATGGGAGGCTGCGGAGAGGTGGGGGCGATTCAGACCGAGTTTGAGGAGGCCAGGGATACCTCAGAAGCCGCTGGTGCCAAGCGATGTAGGCGGGAGTGGGAGCTTAGATCTGCGTGGTTTGCAACACACGTTGCTTTCGAGGTACGATCTTTACCAAGAGTTGCAGGGAAAAAATTCTGGCAAGCGTCCCAGCGTTTATAACAGGTCTGTTTCTTGATAGGCTAAGTAGCCCGAGCTAGAAACCAAACGTTTCTTGATAATGTTTACTAGAAACTGGGGCAAATGCATCTTTGGTAAAAGCGAAGTGTGCTGAGATGAAAAACACATTTAATTCAGAAACTGTTTTCATTATAACATTATCCTGGGTTATGGAGAGCAGGAGCAGGATTCCTTGCTAACTCATTCTTGAAACATTTCAGTCAGACATTTAAGACATTTGCACATAAAAACCTGGTGTATTTTGGTAGAACTGCACTTGGCCCGGAGCTGACTTTGATGCGTTTTTGTTTTCCCAGATGACAATGTGTTTGACGTTAATAGCGATACTCCAGGGTGGGTAGTTTTCCTCTTAGTGACAATTCAGGAGAATGTTGTGAATAGTATGATTGCTGCATGCACAGATTTCAGTGTTTTAGATGGTCTGAGAGAAACACTACATGCATTTAAGTGAAATTTTGATTATTGGGAGGGATTAATTAGGAAAGCAGTTACCCAGAGGTTATCAGGAAAATGATGAGGTAAAGTGAAATATTTTCATTCAGAGGTAGTAAAATCGTAAATAGGGAAAAAACTGACTGCAGAGTCTTTATAAGAAATGGGTGGGAACTCTGCTAACTTGGAAAGAATATTCAAAGTACTGATAGAATTTACAAAAAAAAAATATAGTCTTCCAGATATTTTGACTAGACACCTGTGAAATTGCCTCCGCAGGCTGTCCATTCAGCCTTATTTATTTGGGGAGCTAATAGCTTAGCTGCAGAGGTTTAAAAAAGACTCAATTATCTTTTTATATCTCTTGAAAGGTATGTTTTATTCTATGACAGAATCTTTTAGAGAATTTCAGAGACCCTGGGTATAGCAGCATGGCAAAACAAGCCCTGCTATGTTCTGAAAAAGGAATGGAAACTTTTGACATTGAAATGTACAAAATAGAAAAAAAAAAGAATATCCATTCAAATTTGATTGTTTCCTCAAAACCTGAAGGCTAAGAAAAATGCCTGATGTGGAGATAATGTGTCAATATAGTAGAAAGGTGCTTACCAAACTTGAACTTTACAATGAACTTTTGAACATAAATCATTTTCAAATCTCTTAAAGAAACTTTATCCTTCTTTGTATCCCACAGAAAAAAAAGTCCGTTGCTATTTACATTTTTGATTCTTAATATTTGTGCAAATCTTTGATTATTTGGTAGGGGGATTCAAGGTTATTTATTTATTTATTTATTTAGTTGTTGTTAATCCTCACCCGAGAATATTTTTTCATTGATTTTTAGGGTGAGCGGGAGAGGGAAAGACAGAGAGAGAAGCGTCAATGTGAGAGAAACACATTGATTGGTTGCCTCCTGCAGGAGCCCTCACCAGGGCTCTGGCCGGGGAGGAGCTTGCAACCAAGGTATGTGCCCTTGACCGCAATCAAACCCGGGACCCTTTGGTCCACAGGCCGACACTCTATCTGCTGAGCCAAACCAGCTAGGGCTTATTTATTTATTTAACCTTCTAAGTTGTTTTTTTCATGTGGTTACCTGGTCACTTTTACAAATTACATTGTTAATCATATTGGCCATTTTTGAAAATGTACATGCCATTATTGGCATGTTATATGAGAAGTTGCTTTTGACAAGATGACATAGCAAAACTGCATGACAGAAAACGCCACCTTCCAGTTTGGCTCTGCTGAGCACCAGATCTAGGACCTTAAATATCTAAGGACATTGATAAACCAATAAAACGCCTTTTGCTTTGGCTGTTCTTTGCAGCAGCTCTATCACCTCAGATGTGTCATGCATCAACAGCATAATAGAAACTATTGCTCTTGATGAGAATCTCAGTGGGTAATCACTGATGAGAATTTAGAGAAAATATTTATTGGTCCAGACTGGCTAAAAACTAGGCTCCTCTGACTTACTCTCATTATCTAGTTACTGGGTTTCTTGATGTTTCATAAGAAAGCTCTGCGATAACCTCCCAACAGTTATCCTAGGTACTAAACAAAGAATTGGCAGAAAATGTCTCAAATTATAAGTTGTGCTTTGGATATTACATAGATTCATACCTTCTCCACTAATTTTATGGAATTCCTTCGTCTTCTGGTTGGGAAAGGATTACTAAACTGAAAACTGTTTCATTTAATAACCAGGGTGGGGGTTGGCTTTTCAGATAGTGAGATTCTTACCACACATTCCCCCCCCCCCCGCTCCTCACTACCACCATACACTTCCCACTATACATTTTAAGCTTTGCTGGATTTGAAAGTGAACGCTTTGGATTGACTGGGTTTATAAATGCAAAAGGTATTGTCACCTTTGCCCTTCTTTAAGCACAATCATTTGTTGGTTGATGGACACAAATGTGGCAAGAGGCTCTCTGTTTCCAAGGAACAAACTTCTCTAGCCCAGAAGAAACTCTGTGCAGAAGTCCTTGGGGGCACATTTCTTCACTGACTATAATGCTTCAACCCGTTTTCCAGCCTCAGATGTACGAAGTATAAAACAGAGAGTACCCCGATTCACTATAATCATAGAAAAATAAAGGATTTGTGGTGTGAGAGAGAGAGGAAGAAAAGATGACACCAAATTTTTGACCCAAGCAATGGAAGAATAGACCCTTACGGGGGTTGAGGCCTGGAGACAAGAGGACAGCGGCAGATCTGAAGCCCAGTTTTGGTTATGTTGAGTTTAAAGTGCTTATTAGACATTGAAGTGGAGATATCAAGTACGTAATTGGTTTTATGCACCCAAAGTTTAGGTTATAAGACTGGTCAGAAGATAAAAAATATGGAGCTAAGGGCCCTTATAGATAATCTTAAAATATACATTAAATAGTCACAGGTTTAGCAATCATAGAACACCCAGTTAAATTGAATTTCAGATAAACAACAGACTTTTGATTACAAATATGTTCCAAATGTTACATGGTATATACTTATATTCAAAATTAATTGCTGCTTAATTCTACTTTAATTGGTGTTCTGTATTTTTAACTGGCAATCCAACATTAAAGAGATATTGTGGTGAGATGACCAGCTTCTGATACATGTATTTCCAGCTCTTGCATCAGAAAGAGGAGTATAGACCTATTTCTAGTCCTCATCTCTTAGAACTGCTGTTCTAGCTCTGTTGCTGTCCCATATGCATCTCTGAATGGGTCACTACCAGCTCTTTGCACTATTTCCACTGCTTCTGAGTCAACAGGGAGGGATACCCAGCCTTTCCTAACCTTATATGAGTAGCTTATTAGGAAAGGATGCGTGAAAAAGATAAGAATAACTCTCTAGACTCCCTGCAAATGATTGTTAGTGAAAGAAGTTGGTTTTGCCAGCATTTATTGTCTTTTGAGTGTGATTGTTATTTCCAAATGCATTTTTAGAATACTTTCCTTTTGAATAAACATTTATATGTTTCTCTTATAGAGGAGCTGAGGTCCAGTTTGTTGACTTTTTCTAGGCAGTGCTCGTATCACTTATTGTAAATAAGAGAAGGTTAAGAGGA
The DNA here is from genome assembly GCF_963259705.1 of Myotis daubentonii. Lineage (NCBI taxonomy): Eukaryota > Metazoa > Chordata > Mammalia > Chiroptera > Vespertilionidae > Myotis > Myotis daubentonii. The sequence goes on from NC_081846.1 coordinate 58,061,041, forward strand.
GAGGTGAATGGATAGGGTCAGGGCTTAGAAGGGCTCGAGCCCCACAGGACCTGATAATCAGACACAGTTCGAGGGTTAAGAGCATGTTCCTACGAGAGCGATTGCAAGCCCTTTGGGAGAGGGGCAGGGATATGTAAATGTCAGCCAGAGGCTGTTTAGCTCCCGCTATAGCTATGCCTTGAGCTGCTAACAAATGACTGGTATTGGCTTTATTTGGTGATCTGTAGGGGAAAGTGTCCTTTAAATGAATAACTGTAGGCCCGGGTCATTAAAAATCTCAAACAGATATGTTCAAATGTAAAGGGTTTATTTTAATAAACATTTAAAATGAGGGCTAATTTTTAAGTATAAATAGAAAAAAGAACTGAAAAGGGGTGGGGAAATGGAAAATTCTAAGAACAAAGATTATACTTTGTATCATTCCTTATCATTTATATATGTGAATTTTTTTCTGGATTTTCCATTGCTTTGGGCTTCTGTGTCTTAAATTTTCCCCAGCTGATATTCAAAATCTCAAGGTTTCTTTTTACATTGCTTAAGAAATTTGGATAATATTAGGATATGTTCATAAGTGATATAGAAATGCTACTTTTGCTAAGGAAACCTAGGAATACCTAGCTACGACCTTGGCTTAGTTGTGCCTAACTCTAGTTTAGAAGGGGTAACTAGGGGACACCTAGAAAAGGGAGGCAAAATAAGGCAAAGTAACTGTTTTGTTACCTGGTGTTTTAATCCTAAATTGCATGGCAGAACTCTAATATACTATCCTTTTTAAACTTTTACTAATTACTAAATAGCCTAAGGATAGAGAAAGGAGGTGTGTGATAAATCAGAATCCAGAATCCTGACACCGATACAGTCAAAAGTTTATGCAGTGCCTGGCAAAATAAAGCCAGCGTACCAGAGCAGGGAACCTCTATCTTTAATACCTGACCTTAGTCCATCCTCTATGGCAGCTCCGAAAAGAGTTCTGGGCGATAAACTCAAGGGTCACTGTTCAGTGAGGGAAAGTCGTGAGTCTGTGGAGAAAGGTGGTTGGGTCTCTTCTATGAGGAAGCAGGTCCTGTTATTCCCAACTTTCTATAAAGAGATGCACAAGAAGGCATCATAAGCATGAGTCCTGTGCTTTTGCACTCTTTGAAAGCTGGATCCTTAAGGCATGTGGGCCTCTTGGTTCCCTGGAATCTGAACAATACAAATCATTATTCCTTTCAATTGGGGATCCAATTAAAAGTAAAAGGGAAGGAGGAGAGAGATTCAAAATGGCAGCAGAGTAGGTGGAAGCTACATGCACCTCCTTTCAGGATCAACCTGGAATTACAACTAAATTACAGAACAATCATACTGAATAACAAACTGAAGACTAGCTGAAGGATTTACAGAAGAAGCCACATTGATATTGGTAGGAAGCGTAGAGACATGAAAGGAGTTGGCCCCGCTCCCACGAGTGGCAGCTGAGGGATATCTCAGCTACAAGAGGGTTTCCCCTGAGAAGTTTGAGGTCTCAACCCCCAGCCCAGAGCATCAGAACAGGGAATAGGCACCCACATAACATCTGGCTGTGAAAATCAGTAGGAATTTTATCCATCAGGGAGGGACAGGAGTCTGCTAGAGACACAGGCACCCTTTTAAAGGGCTAACACACAACAATTTATTCACAGTCACTTAACCAGGGCTGTGGTGAAGGGAGGGTGGAGCAGACTAGAGTCTGTGAAGAGAGTCTGAAGTTTCTGGCTCTGAGGAGAGCCCTGAGGGACAGCCTCCAGGATCCCTGTGCTGAGTCATTCTCCAATACCACAGTCGCCATCGCCATCTTTCTGGGGTGGAACACTCCCCTCTGTGTGGCATTAGCTTGAGGGAATGCAATAGCCCTACCCTCTGGCCTCCCTCTTGCACCACCCTGTGGAGCTCACATTCTACTGAGGAATCAAATGCCTTGGCCAGAATATAGAGGTCTGGGAAGACTCGGGTGTCAGTGACTTAGTTGTGTGGCTTTGGGTTGGGGGCTATTCTCCCACTTTCCTGAGAACCTGACTGGTGCTCCCCCCTCACAGGAGATCCACTAGAACCACTTTCTGGGCTTCCAGCGGACCCACCCTGTGGGTTCTGGCTCCAGCTCAGACGGCCCCGCCCACCTGACTTCTGGTGGCTCCACCCTGCCAAAATCAGGGCAAAATCTGACTGAGTGGTGTGGTTCTGGGGAAGGGGCCACACCACTCATATTTCCCAAAGCCTGACTGGTACCTTCCCATCATGGGACATCCACTAGCCCCATACTCCTGACTCCCGATAACCCCACCCTGCTGAGCTCCATCTCCTCATGGCAGAATCTGGAACAGATTGAGCTGTGTGGCTTTACAATAGGAGCCATTTTTTCCCTTGAACACCTGATCTGAGCAGAGGCCTCCCTTCACATGGCCAAATCGTGGTCTCTTTGGGCATGATAAATTCTGCCAACCTCACCCTGATACCTCCCTGAGACCCTGCTTCACCACAAAGGTGTGAGAGCACCCACTGGGTGGCAGTGACACCACAAGCCAGGCTCCCCAGCACTGCACTAAGTTTGAATTTGTATCAGTCTGGTGAACATCACTTATCCCTGTCAGGTGACTCATTGTGAATGTCTCATAGGCAACTTGAGTACAGCCAGAGGCTCTTTCAGTGACTGAGCCTAACAGGTAGCCAACAGGTGGAAGCAGATGGAGGTGGATCTGGATGCCTTGGGACTTATGCTGACCTCCCAGGCAGGTGCTGGTAAAAGCCAGCCTTGGTATACAGCTTGGTCCTTCCTGAACACACCCAGGCCCAGCAGAGGCAGCTACAAACTGTAGATTGCTTATAGCGCCAAACAAATTGCCAAGGGCCAGTCACAGGCAGCATCATACATTACCTGCACTAGAGTCCCTCTCAAGAGGCCTAGAACCAATAACTCAGTGGCCAGCTTCAGACAACACAGAGAAGGATCCAATAAGCTTCACAAGTAGCATATCCAAAGGGAGATCTCATCAGGCACCAAACCCTGCTGAGTCAAATTCCACTTCATGGTGTCAGCATCTGCACAGTAGGTTGCATGCCATGGTAGGGGTTGAGCCTCACAGTTAGTCAGCCTGAGGGTCTGTCCCATACATGGATGGGCCAGGAGCAATCAAGACTCAATTACAATAAGAGGGCCCACGTAACACACACAGGGGACATTCCTAGAGCACCCAGCACAGGTGATCAAGGTGATTGCACCAATGGAGCCCAGAGTACACCTACTACATAAGGCCTTCCCATGAAGACTGGGAGTCATAGCAAATCTAATACACAGAAAGAAATCCAAAGAGGTAGCCAAAATGGGAGACAAAGAAGCAAGCTCCAAATGAAAGAACAGGATAAATCTCTAGAAAAAGAACTAAATGAAATGGAGGCAAGCAATTTATCAGAGTTCAAAGTAATGATTAAAAGAATGCTGAACAGAATGAAAAAGGACATAGAAACCATAAAAAAAGGACCAGACAGAAATGAAAAATATAATATATGAAATGAAGAATACACTAGAAGTAATAAACAGTAGGTTGGATGAAGCAGAAGATTGAATCAGTGGTTTGGAAGACAAGGTAGAAAAAAACATCCAATCAGAGCAAAGAAAAAGAGATAATAATTTGAAAAAAAAAATGAGGCTAGTTTAAGGGACCTTTGGGGCAACATGAAGTGTAACAACATCTTCATCATAGGGGTACCAGATGGAGAAGAGAGAGAGCAAGGGATTGAGAACCTATTTGAAGAAATAATGACAAAGCTTCCCTAACCTGGTGAAGAAAAAAGACATACAAATCCAAGGATCACAGAGAGTCCCAAACAAGATGAACCCAAAGAGGCCCACACCAAGATGTATTATAATTAAAATGGCAAAGTTAAAGACAAAGATAGAATTTTAAAAGCTGTTAGAGAAAGAGTTGGTTACCTACAAGGAACCCCAGTAAGACTCTCAGCTGATTTCTCAGCAGAAACATTTAAGGCCAGAAGGGATTGGCATGAAATATTCAAAGATATGGAAGCAAGAACCTACAACCAAGACCACTTTACCCTGTAAGGTTACCATTTAAAATTGAAAGAGAAATAAAGAGCTTCTTAGACAAGAAAAAACTAAAGGAGTTTGTTACCACTGAATAAATATTACAAGAAAAGTTAAAGGGCCTGTAATAATAATAATAATAATAATAATAATAATAATAATAATAGCCAAGTAGAGGAACATAGGTAAAAGAATAAAATGGCAATAAGTATATACCTATCAATAATCACTTTAAATGTAAATTGCTTAAATGCTCCAATCAAAAGACACAGGGCAGCTGAATAGATAAGAAAACAAGGCCCACATATATACTGTCTACAAGAGACCCACTTCAGAACAAAAGATACACACATACTAAAAATAAAGGTCTGGAAAAAGATATTTCATGCAAATACAAATAAAAAAAGCTGGGGTAGCAATATTATATCTGACTAAATAGACTTTAAAACAAAAGCTATAGTAAAAGACAAAGAAGAATACTACATTATGATTAAGGGAGGAATCCAACAAGAGGATAAAGTGAAATAAACCAGTCAGAGAAAGACAAGCATCACATGATTTCACTTATATGTGGAATCTAATGAACAATATAAACGGATGAAGAAAAAAGAAGATCCAGAGACATTGAAACATGGAACAGACTGTCATATTTCAGAGGGAAGGTGGGGTAATAGAAAGAGATTAGCCAATGCACTTATAAACACATATGCATAGTCCATGGACAGATAATAGTGTGGGTAAGGCCTGGGGAGGGGATGGAAGTGAGGTGGAGGAGGTCAAAGGGGGGAGAAAAGGGGATATCTGTAATACTTTTAATAATTTAAAAAAAGAAAATAAAAGGTTATAATCCTAAATATTTTTGCACCAACATAGGAGCACCTAAATATGTAAAACAAATGTTGATGGACATAAAGGGAATATGGAGCTTTGTCCATATATAGTCATAGTAGAGGATTTTAACACACCACTGACATCAATGGATAGATCTTTCAGAGAGAAAATCAACCAGGAAACGGTGGCCTTAAATGACATACTAGATCAGATGGATTTAATTTATATCTTCAGATCATTTCACTCCAAAACAGAAGAATATACATTATTTACAAATGCACATGGAACATTTTCTAGGATAGACCACATGTCATGACACAAAACAAGGCTCAACTTTAAGAAGATTGAAATAACATCAAGCATCTTCTTTGACCATAATGGTATGAAACTAGAAATCAATCACAAGATAAACCCCTGAAAAACACACAAAGCATGGAAGCTAAATAACATTACTAAACAATGAATGGGTTAACTGTGAGATCAAGGAATAAATTTTAAAAAATACCCTGAAACAATTGAAAATGAGAAAAAACAACTCAAAATTTATGAAACACAGTGGAAGCACTTCTAAGAGGGAAATTCATACAGGCCTATTTCAAGGAAAAAGAAAAATCTTAAGTAAACAACCTAACTTTACACTTAAAGGAACTTGAAAAGGAACAGCAAACTACACCTTTATAGTCAATATTTGACAAAGGAAGCAAAATCCTACAATGGGGTAAAGACAGTCTATTCAATAAATAGTGTTGGGAAAATGGACAGATATGTGCCAAAAAATGAAACTACCCCACCTTCTAACACCATACACAAAATGAACTCAAAATGGATTAAAAACTTAAATGTTAGACTCAAAACTATTAATATCCTGGAAGAAAAATAGTAAAAATTCTTGGACATTTCTCATAGCAATATTTTTTCTGATATATCTCCTTGGGCAAGGGAAATGAAAGAAAAAATAAACAAATGGACTTCATCACACTTAAAAGTTTTTGCACAGCAAAGCCAACCATCAACAAAATGAAAAAGACAGCCAACTGAATGAAAAAAGATATTTGCTGATACATTTGATAAGGGATTAATATTCAAAATTTATAAAGAACTTATAAAACTCATCACTAAAACAAACAATCCAGTTAAAAAATGGGCAAAGGACCTGAATAGAGATTTCTTCCAAGAGGACATACAGATATCAAATAGACATATGAAAAGATGCTTAATGTCACTAATCATCAGAGAAATTCAAATTAAATTTGCAATGAGATATCACTTCACACCTGTCAGATTGGCTATCATCAATCCTATCTAATAATAGACAAACATGGTAATTAACCATACGTCCACTACGCTTCACATTGGCTAATCATCCAGGATATGCAAATTAACTGCCAACAGAGATGGAGGCCGGCAGCCACGCAGCTGAAGCGAACATGAGGCTTGCTTGCTCCAGTGATGGAGGAAGCCAAGGTTCCCTGCCTGCCGTGGCCCAGCTCTGAGCTCCGGATGCAACAATGTTGCAATTATAGAAGCTAAACAAACCCCAGATACCTGCTTTCAGTGGCAGCGGGCTCAGAGCTGGAGCCGGCTCTCAGCTCCAGTGACAGCTATAGAAGGTAAATAAATCCCAGAATAAAAAAAGAAAAAGAAAGAAAAAGGAGGCTGGGAGCTTCAGTCGCCTGCCAGCCTGAAAACGGCCCTCAGCCCCTCACCCAGACTGACCAGGCACCCCAGTGGGGACCCCCACCCTGAAGGGGGTGTGACCAGCTGCAAACATCCATCAGCCCCTCACCCAGGCTGGCCAGGCACCCAAGCGGGACCCCCACCCTGATCCGGGACACCCTTCAGGGCAAACCAGCTGGCCCCCACCCGTGCACCAGGCCTCTATCCTATATAGTAAAAGGGTAATATGCAAACTGACCCTAACAGCAGAAGGACTGGGAATGACTGGTCACTATGACACACACTGACCACCAGGGGGCAGATGCTCAATGCAGGAGCTGCCCTCTGGTGGTCAGTGTGCTCTCACAGAGGGGAGCTCTGCTCAGCCACAGCCAGGCTGATGGCTGCCAGTACAGCGGTGGTGGTGGGAGCCTCTCCCACCTCCTCAGCAGCGCTAAGGATGTCCGACTGCAGCTTAGGTCTGCTCCCCGCTGGCAAGTGGACATCCCCCGAAGGCTGTCGGGCTGCCAGAGGGATGTCTGATTGCCATCTTAGGCCCAATCCCCCGGGGAGCAGGCCTAAGCCAGCAAGTGGTCACCCCTGAGGGGTCCCAGACTGCAAGAGGGCTGAGGGACCCCCTACTCCCGAGTGCACAAATTTTTGTCCACCGGGCCTCCAGTATATGTATAAAACTCAGCTATGCTTTATATATATATATATATATATATATATATATATATATATATAACCCTAATATGCAAATAGACCGAATGGAGGAACAACTGGTCACTGTGATGTGCACTGACCACCAGGGGGCATGCGCGAAACATGGCAGGCATCGGCAGCAGGAGGTAGAGCACAAAACATGGCAGGTGTTGGCCGCAGCGGGATGGTGGAGAAGGTGAGCAGGGGCACCAGACCATGGCGGGGCACCGGTTGCTGTCTTCAGAATGAGCCTCTGATGGTTACTGAAAATTCTTTGTTCCTGTGTGCCATGGTCTCGCCCAGCGCTTGCACCTGCTGACAGCGCTGAGTGATCGGGGCTGGCGCTGAGTGCCAGCAGCAGGTGCAAGTGGTGGCTGCTGGCCCCGATTGCCCCGAGGGCTTTTCCACCTCTCCCTGCTTCTGAGAGGCGATCGGAGCAGTAGCCACAGCTTGTACCCACTGCTGGCACTGGCCCCAATCACTCTGAGCCCTCAGCGGGTGTGAATGGGGCCAGTGCCATCAGCACCTGGGAGCCGTGGCTGTGGGAGCGGGGCTGCTGGCAGACAGGGTGCGGGGGGCCGCAGTGGAAGGGGCCAGACGGGGGCATGGAGGATGGGCCGAGACCTGCCCCTGTGCCCACTACAGCCTTGTGACCCACGGTTCCTCTCAAGGTGCACAAATTCATTCACTGGGCCCATAGTAAATCAATAAATAAGTGTTGGCGAAGGTATGGAGAAAAAGGAACCCTTGTGCACTGTTGGTGAGAATGCAGATTGGTGCAGCCACTGTGGAAAGCAGTATGGAGCTTCGTCCAAAAATTAAAACTGGAACTGCCTTGTTACCCAGAAATTCTACTTCTGGGAATATAGCTGAACAAATCTGAAATATTAATTCAAAAGTATATATGCACCCCTATGTTTATTGCAATGTTATATACAATAGCCAATATTTGGAAGCAGCCCAAGTGTTCATCAGTAGATGAGTGGATAAAAAAGCTGTGGTACATTTACACAACAGAGTACTACTTGGTGTGAATAAGAGGGAAATGTTACCCTTTGCTACAGCATGGATGGACCTACGAGCATTATGCTAGGCCACTTAGAGTAAGACAAGTACATGATTTCACACATATGTGGAATCCAATGAACAAAATTAACTAATAAGCAAAATAGAGACAAACTCATAGAGAGCAGGCTGACAGCTACTGGGGGCAGGTGAGGCTAGGTGGGGAACAATGGAGGGATTGACTAAAAAATAAAAAAAGAAAGAAAATTCATGGACATGTACCACAGTGTGGTGATTGGGGGAAATAAAGGTTTGGGGTAAGTGGAGGTGGGTACAGGAGGGATAAATGGTGATGGAAGGATACTTTATTTCGAGTGGTGAACATAGAATATAGAGTACTGATTTGTTGCGGAATTGTGCACCTGGAACCTGTATAACTTTGTTAACCAGAGTCTCCTCAATAAATTTAGTAAAAAGGGATAAACAAAACAAAAGGAAAAGCTAGCAAGGAGGTGAATAGATAAAGAATACTTTTTTTCCATAGAAGCCAAAACTCAGCTATTCTCAGGGGATGTTCCCGTGCGTTCTCACATGGCTCTTGACTTCATCTACTTTGATTGGCCAACCAGGCTAACAAGGTTATGCTCTGCCCTGATTCTTCCCTTTTTCTCCTCTGGACTAACTCCCTGTTCCTGTTGTTTTCTTCTTTTTTTCTTTTTGTTGTTGTTATTGTAGGTATGTGAAGATACTGTTTCTTTGGAACTGTTTTAAATTAATCCCCTCAAGAATTCATGGGTGAATCATTTAGTATGACTCAAGAACTTGGCTTATTATTTTTTAAAACAATTTAAATGTGCCTGTGACTTAAGCATCCCAAATTAGATCAATCTACTTTTTCATTAAACTTTTCACATCAAGAAAATGATTAGTATATTCTAATTTTGAAAGTGAAATACATTTTTTCCTGATCTGTTTTACCATTCTTATCTCATGACAAGGTAAAATGACAAAGATAGATGCCATATCTCTGTATGTTGATTAAATTTCTTAGAAATTTTTGTTCAAAGCCATAATTGATTGAAATAAATACTCTGTGGTCAAAAACAGGATTAGAAAACAACCTAATCCACCCAGATCTGGACTATGATCATTTCATTATTTTAAATTTATCTTTATTGTTGAAAGTATTATAGTTGCCCCATTTTATCCTCCCATTGACCCTCTCCACCCCACTCCCACCCCCGCCCCAGGTCTTCACCGCACTATTCTCTGTCCATAGATTATACACATATGCATATCAGTTCTTTGGTTAATGTTTATTTTAATGCAAAATGTTTAGTTTCATAAATGCATGCTTATCCAAGAGATGTTAACTCAGAGGGTCATAATCTAGATTAACACAGCTTTAAAGAACCAGATTCATAAGTGGTGCTATGTTGTGTTTTCAACTTGAAGATGGACCAATAGAAATTATTATTATAAAATCATTACACTAAAGTGGGCACTGTCAAGAGGTGAAGTGGGAAGAGTGAAAAGAACCTAAACAGAGCATCCAAGAGGTCTGAGACAATATCGAGTGGTATAGCTTATATGTAAGTGTAATCCTAGGTGGATGTAATAAAAAATATTCTAAAAGGTATTGGTTAATAATTTCCCAAATACAATGAAAGATATCAAATTAGTGGAATAGAAATAGACTCATACATATATGATCAATTGTTCTTTTTATTTTAAAAAAAGAAATAAAGGCAACTTAATAAAGTATAGTCTTTTTACCAAATGATGCTGGAACAGGAAAAAATAAACCTAAAAACGTGCCTTGCACGTCTATAATTGTTAATTCAGAATGACTCATAGGCAAAAAAATCTAATAACTATAAAAACTTTAATAAAAAACACAGAAGAAAATCTTTTGATCTTGGGTTAAGAAACATTTCTTAGATGACAGTACCAAAAGCATATTCCATAAAAGAAAATATTGATGTATTGGACTTCATCAAAAATAAAAACTTCTATTTTTTGAAAGATGGTGTTAAGAGAATGAAAAGACAAGCTGTGGGCTGGAAGATAGTATATGCAAAACACATATTAGACAAAGCACTGAATCAGAATACATAAAAGATTCTCAGAACTGAATGAGAAAAACAACCCAAAAGAAGTGTGCAAAGCAATAGGCATATGAAAAGATCCTTATCATTACTAATCATCAGACAAATGCAGATTAAAACCATGATGAGATATTACCTCATACCTGTATGGCTATTATCAGTAAATCAACAAACAATAAGTGTTGATGAGAATGTAGAGAAAAGTGAACCCTTGTACACTATTGGGAATGCAGATTGATGAAACCACTATACAACACATTATGGAGTTTCCTAAGAAAAATAAAAAATAGAAGTACTTTATGATCCAGCAATTCCATTTCTGAGTATATATATCCAAAGAAACATAAAACACTAATTTGAAAATATATATGCACCACTGTGTTCAAAGGTGCATTACTTATAAGAGCCAAGCTATGGAAGCAACCCAAGTGTCCATCAATAGACAAGTGAATAAAGAAGACGTACATTTATCCAGTGGAATATTACTCAGCCTTAAAAATGAGTGAAATTTTACCATTTAGAACAACATGGATGGACCTGGAGAGTATTATGCTAAGTTAAATAAATCAGTCAGAGAAAGACAAATACCATATGGTTTTACATATGTAGAATCTGAAGAACAAAATGAACAAATAAGACAGAAACTAACTTAGAGATACAGAGAACAAATCAAGGGTTGCCAGATTGGAGGGAGGTTGGGGGAATGGGTGAAATGCAAACGGATTAAGAAATACAAATTGGTGGTTGCAAAATAGTCATGGGGATGTAAGGTGCAACATAGGAAATATAGCGAATAATATTGTAATTACTATGTATGGTGCCGGATAGGTACTAGAATTATTGGGGGGATCACTTTGTAAATTACATAAATGTCTAACTACTGTGCTATACACCTGAAAATAACATTGAATATAAACTATAATTGGAAAAAATAGTGCTGAATAAAAAGGGGGGAAAAAAGAATTGGACAAAATATTTGAGCAGATAAAGAAAATACATGAATGGAAAAAAGAACACCCAAAATGCTCAATATTATTACACATTAAGGAAATGCTTATTAAAACCACAGTGACATGCTATTGCACACCTATCTGAATAGCTAAAACAGAATGCAAATAATCCCCCAACAACAAACAAGCAAACAAAAAACAAAGTTAACAATACCAAGTGCTGACAGGAATGCTAAGTAATAGGAATTCTCATACATAACCTGTGGCCTATAAAATGGTACAGCCACTTTAGAAAACATAAATACACACTTTCTGTCAAACCTAGAAATCCCACACCTAGGTTTTTAATGAGGAGAAATGGAACTTATCCTATATAATAAAGAGCTAATATGCAAATGGTCATCAAGCCCTCATGCCCTCGTGCACTCGTGTCTCGCGCTCTTGTGCCGGGGCCAGGGGACCTGAGGCCAGGCTGGGGTCCTGAGGCTGTGCCCCTCACCCCTCACCCCAGTGCCAGGGCCGGGGGACTTGATGCCGGGCCTGGGGACCTGAGGCTGTGCTCCCCACTCTGGCACCAGGGCCAAGGGACCTGAAGCTGCACCCCCAGTCTGGTGGGTCTTGACAGGGGGCCTGGGGCTGTGCCTCCCACCCTGCAGGGCTTGACAGGGTGGGGCTGGCCAGGTCTGGGTCTCACGCGATTTTGAGGTGCACACAATGGGTGGGGACTTGACTCTGTTCCTGCGGCATGCCCCAGACTCTGATAGGAGGGAGATTTTCATATACATTTTACTAATTTTCTTTCATCTCTGACACTTCTATTATAGAGAAAGGGCAAATAGTAATATTAAAATATTTCCTCTAATTAACTCCCTTTTAATGTGCCCAAATTTCATGCACCAGGCCACTAGTTTCATATAAAATCTGTATGTCATTATTTGTTACAGGTTTATTCTTAATCCACAAAACCTGGGGATTAAGAATAAACATTCTTTATCTAGTATATGGATCAACAAACTGTTGTACATTCATGCAATGAACTACTGATGTATGCAACAACATGAATGAATCTCAAATACCTTAAGGCAATGATGGGAGTCGGAATCAACAGGCTGCATTCATTTCTCATTTTGGAGAAGGGAAACCTATGGAAACAGAAAACATCATTGCCTGCCAGGAGCAGTAGGAGTTGTCTAAAAGGGTGTATGAGAAAATTTTGGGGGAGAGGTGATTGAACTGCAGCTGTCAAATCTCATAAGACTATATACTAAAAAGGATGAATGTTATCATATGTAAATTATATTTCAACTAGAGGCCTGGTGCACAAAATTTGTACACTTGGGGGGGGTGTCCCTCAGTCTGTCCTGCGCCCTCTCGCAGTCTGGGAGCCCTCGGGGGATGTCTGACTGGCAGCTTAGGTCCGCTCCCACCACCGCCGCTGCTCTCGCCAGCTGTGAGCCCAGTTTCTGGCCTAGTGGTTCTCCTCCTGTGAGAGTGCACTGACCACTAGGGCGTAGCTCCTGCATTGAGTGTCTGCCCCCTGGTGGTCAGTGTGTGTCATAGTGACCAGATGCCCTACCTCACACCATATATAAAAAATAACTCAAAATAGATCAGTCCAGGCCAGTCGATTTGCATATTATGCTTTAATAATATAGGATAAACTTGACCTCCTCCCCAAATTGGAGTGCATGTGTGTGAACTAAGTCTTATATAAATCAGGAAGTCAACAGATAATGTTTCAAATTGGTTTATCAAGAACAGCAGTATATTTTTAGAGGTAATGTCTTAAGATAGCAGTTCTCAACCTGTGGGTTGCGAACAATGAAGATACATCCTGCATATCAGATATTTACATTACGATTCATAACAGTAGCAAAATTACAGTTATGAAGTAGCAACGAAAATAATTTTATGGTTGGGAGTTACCACAACTTGAGGAACTGTATTAAAGGGTCGTGGCATTAGGAAGGTTGAGAACCACTGTCTTAAGATAATGTCCTAAAGAATAACAACAAAAATAGTTAAAAATGGGTGCTTCTGGGAAGTGAGACTGGGTAGATGTAGGTCACTAGACAGATGCTTTACATTGTCATTCTTTCTATACTATATTTTTTATCATGTGCATTTGTGATATTGATTAAACAAACAAATAAAAGTATTATAAAATTAAAAATATTTCATTTACTTTTGTTGTACAAGTTCTATATAAGTAAGCAAGCAAAATGTGTTCTGTGTATATAATCCTCAATCTGTAAAATGTCATCAAGTAGATAGAAATGAAACAAAATAGGATGTTAGGCTGTGTTTTATTCATGGGAGTGGTAATTTCTTCTCTTAGCAAAGGAAATTATAACTGAGGGACATTATCCATACATAGATAAAGCCCTTTGCAAATGCAGCATTACTCACCTGCTCTTTTAGGTTAAAGCATTTGGTTAAACTTGAAAGGTCATTTATCACCTAAAAGGGAGCACTTATGGGCTGTTTGGGCCCTTTTAGCTGGTTTACTATAGCATTAAGCTTGCTTATGGAGAGTTTTGCTTGCATCTGCAGTCTATACACAAGCTCATTAATGCATTAAGAAACCTCATTTTGCTGAGTCAGGTTAGAGGTATCCCTTGTTCAGTACAGTGTCATGCACACTGTGGGCAATCAGCATTTTTTTATTGTCTTTTTCACAGTCAGGGAAAGTCACTATGCCTGTTTTGACTCAATTCCAAGACAGATTACAAGATGACATGAAAGGTTATGGAAAGGTCATCAGGCTAGGCTAGTCTGTTGGTTTTGGTCCTCAAGGTCAGGTCATTTTCCAGTGTAGTGTGGGAGTCATACTGTGATACTCATGAATTTTCAGGGTCAGCCCTGCTTTCAAACATGCTAGCCTCTTTTCAGACTACAGATTCCAATTTTGAAAGAGCAAGAAGTGACTTTAACAAAATAATGTTGCCATTAGTTTCTGATCATTGCATTTATATGCATTCATTATATGAAATTAGGGAAAAGTGTTGAAAAATGTAAAAATCATATTTAGTTTCATACCTCAGAGATAGCCACTATTAATATTTTGGTATATTTCCTTCTAGTTTTTTATTTCTATACATATATATGTTACATATATGTAAATTGAGATTATATCATGGGTGTTCTATGATCCTACTTTTTTCATATTTATAGTGAACAATTTCCACTCTAATTAAATATTATTAAAAACAGGATATTATGCCATCATATGGATTTTCAAAATTTATTTAAATGCGTTGTTGATCTGGGGACATTAAGGTTATTTTCATTTTTTATTTTTGTGAATAATAACTCTGCAATGGAAATTTGAAATAAAATTTTATCTTTTGATTATTTAATATAGAGGAAGTAGCAATATGATCCAATGATCATAAATATTTTTAGGACTCTTGAGACAAATATGTAACATTGTACTCTGAGAAGTTTATACTAACTGATACTCCACCATCTGTGTATAAAGTGAAATTTAATTGATTCTCCCCTGCCATTTCTAGGTGTTGCAATTTCCAGTTTGGCAAATGAAAATTATGTCTTTCTATTAATTTTCTGTTTTATTAATAAAATTAAAGTTTTTCATGTTTATTGACAATTTTCCTTTCTTTGTTCATCTACTTTGTACATTTTTCTGTTGACAGATTTGTCTTTTCCAAATTTATTTGTCAAATTCAAGAGGTGACTGAGAAGCAAAAAGAAGTGTAGTAACCAATATGAAAGTTAATAGCTTAGAAGCTCCTATTCTTTGATCATGCTCAAATGCCAAAGTTGTGTTTGTTTTTATTTTTTAAACAAAAATGTTTGTTTGTTTGGAGGTGCTGATTTTATCACTTTAGTGTGGCAGTGTCATTATAGAAGAAAAAGTTCATCAAAGCTGTAAAGGAGTGTCAGAAACATGGAAAGTTATTTTTAAGGAGTGTGGTTTGGGCTTTGAATGTTGAACTCTCAACAGCTCATAATTTGTAATAGCAGGAGCTTAATTTTTAGGTGTTTTGTTTTTAAACATCTACTGTGTGTCTAAAATATCTTTTAATCACATAAAAATCCTGTGAGATAGGAATCGTTATCTGTGCTTCATCACTGCATAATTGGATTCAGAGAGGTGGAGTCACTTTCCGAGCCACACAGCTGGTCTAGCTACAGAAGTGAAGTCTCCAAAGCAACAGGATTCTTGCTGAATTCCAGCAAGATTAAACTCGATTGAACAGAGTTACTAAGATAAGGTTGTTTGTTGCTGTTGTTTTTTGTTCTCACCTGCCTTTGACTTGCCTTTTGTTCAGTCTAATATGAATCTTTGAGAATTCTCTGAGGTCCTCCAATTTCCTTTTTGTAATTCTTCACTTTTACGTCCTGAAATGTATTTATGTTGCTGAAAAAAAAAAGCAGTTATTTTGTTTAATAATGCTTTGATAAAGAAAGGAAAGTACAATTCTAGGAAAGCCCTTTAACCCACTTTCTAAAGCAGCTATGATATATATATTACAGGTCCGATGCATGAAATTCATGCAAGAGTAGGCCTTCCTTCCCCTGGCTGGCTACCAGCACCACTTCCCTCTGGCACCCAGGACCCAGGCTTCCCATGCAGCCCTGGCTTCGCCCAGAAGATTGTCTGGAAGGACGTCTGGTCTAATTAGCATATTATGCCATATATATATATGGAGAGTTTTGCTTGCATCTGCAGTCTATACACAGTCTATATATTAGAGGCCCGGTGCACAAAAATTTGTGCACTCGGGGGAAGGGGGGGGTCCCTCAGACCGGCCTGTGCCCTCTTGCAGTATGGGACCCCTCGGGAGATAACGACCTGCTGGCTTAGGCCTGCTCCCAGGTGGCAGAGGGCAGGCCCAATCTCTAGGTGCAGCCCCTGGTCTGGCTCAGAGCAGGGCCGATTGGGGAGTTGGGGTGCCTTCCCCTGTCATGCACAGAGCAGGGCAGATTGGGAGGTTGCGATGCCACTCTCAGTCACTCTCAGGGTAGGGCCAATTGGGGGGTTGGGGCACCACCCCCTGTCACACTCAAGGCTGTGTCGATGGGGAGGTTGCGGTGCCACCCACTGTCATGCACAGAGCAGGGCCCATCAGGGGGGTTGGGGCTCTATACCCTGTCATGCACAGAGCAGGGTCAATCAGGGGGTTGGGGAGCTCCCCCCAGTCATGCACAGAGCAGGGCCCATCAGGGAGTTGAGGAGCTCCCCCCTGTCACTCACAGAGTAGGGCCGATAGGGGAGTTGGGGCACCGCCCCCTGTCACACTCAGGGTAGGGCCGATCAGGGGGTTGGGGCGCCGCCACTGTCACACTCAGGGCAGGGCCGATGGGGAGGTTATGACTCTACCCCATCACACACAGAGCAGGGCCCGTGGGGGGGGGGTGTGTGTGTGGCCCCGCCCCCTGTCACACACAGAGCTGCAGGGTGATCAGGGGGTTTGGGCGCTGCCCCCTGTCACGCTGATCCTGGTGCAGGGAGGCCTCGCGGCTCCGCTGATCCCAGTGCTGGGAGGCATATTACCCTTTTACTGTATAGAATAGAGGCCTGGTGCATGGGTGGGGCTGGCTGGTTTGCCCTGAAGGGTGTCCTGGATCAGGGTGGGGGTCCCCACTGGGGTGCCTGGCCAGTCTGACTGAGGGGATGAGGGCTGTTTTCAGGCTGGGACTGAAGCTCCCAACCGCTCCGTTCCATTTTTTCTTTTTTTTTTTTTTTTATTCTGGGCCAGCTTTAGCTCTGAGGCCTCGGCTGCTGAAAACAGGTTTCTGGCCTTTGTTTACTGTTTGTATTTGATACAATGTTGCGGTTCGGCTGGCTGAAGCTCCGCTGAATAAAGCAGGTTTCTGGGGTTTTTTTAGCTTCTTTATTCGCAACATAGTTGCTGAGAGTTGCAGCTGAGAGGCCGGCAAGTCAGGCGGGGAACGTTGGAGTTCTCTGTCACTGAAGCAAGCAAGCCTCCCTGTTCGCATCAGCCGTCATCTTGGCTGCCAGTTAATTTGCATATCTCGGCCCTACTCTGTGAGTGACAGGTGGATTAGCCAATGGGAAGGGTAGTGGAGTGACAGTAATTACCATGTTTCTTTTTTATTAGATTATATATATATATATATATATATATATATATATATATATATATATATACTAAAGTTATAGATGGAAAAATTTTATCTCCCACTCCTCAGCTCCCACTGCCACCCATCTTCTCTGAATAGAGAGGCTGGTGATGCTGTCCTTTTTAGTTTGCACAGTATGAGTTCTTCAGAGTATCTAAGCTAAATCTTTTGGGGTCAGTGTTAAGAAGAGGCCCAGTTGGAATTAGTCTTTAAAAACTTTCCTTTATGCCGTGGCTGGTTGGCTCAGTGGATAGAGCATCGGCCTGCGGACTGAAAGGTCCTGGGTTCGATTCCGGTCAAGGGCATGTACCTTGGTTTTGGGCACATCCCCAGTGGGAAGTGTGTAGGAGGCAGCTGGTCAATGTTTCTCTCTCATCGATGTTTCTAACTCTCTATCTCTCTCCCTTCCTCTCTGTAAAAAAAATCAATAAAATATATTAAAAAAACAAAAAAAAAAACAAAAAAACTTTGCTTTATATCACTTGCTCTCCTCTTCCACTTTCAACTCTTCACTGCTATTCTATTTTTACTTAGATCAGTTTCTGACTTTGGATAGTTTCCTTTTATTTCAAGATTAATAATTATCTATTCCTTACCATATCTGATTAGATAAATGAACAGTTGTGGATTGTGATAGAAATTTCTGACAAGTGAGCCCCTGAGAACTCTTGAGGACTTTAACTTTTCCATTTTCTTTGCCACTTTCATGCTAAATTTGAGACAGTTTTGTGTCTTTTTCTCTCTGCCTATTCTTTTTGCCCTGTAGTTTGATGATTAATTGTTGATTCCTTACTTTTTCTTTACTGATTTTTTTTAATCCTCACCCAAGGATATGTTTTTAAAAAATATATATTTTTATTGATTTCAGAGAGGAATGGAGAGGGAGAGAGAAATATCAATGATGAGAAAGAATAATTGATACATGCCTCACACTGGGGATTGAGCCCACAATCCGGGCATGTGCCCTGACTTGGAATTGAACCGTGACCTCCTGGTTCATAGGTCAATGTTCAACCACTGAGCAATGCTGGCCGGGCAGGATATGTTTGTGTTTTTTTTAAAATTGATTTTTAAAGAGAGGAAGGGAGAGAGAGAGAGAAACATCTATGTGAGAGAGAAACATTGATCAGTTGTCTCCTGTATGTGCACTGAGAGAGGATTGAATCCCCAACCTAGGCATGTGTCCTGATTGGGAATCGAACCTACAACCTATTGGTGTATGGGATGATACCCCAATCAACTGAGCCACCTGAACAGGGCTTTACTGATTGTTTTTTTTTTTAAATATATTTTATTGATTTTTTTACAGAGAGGAAGGGAGAGAGACAGAGAGTTAGAAACATCAATGAGAGAGAAACATCGATCAGCTGCCTCCTGCATATCCCCCACTGGGGATGTGCCCGAAACTCAGGTACATGCCCTTGACCGGAATCGAACCTGGGACCTTTCAGTCCGAAGGCCGATGCTCTATCCACTGAGCCAGACCGGTTTTGGCAAGCTTTACTGATTGTTTTTATTTGCCTCCTTTAAACAAGTCAGAGCTTCTTTAGCTTTTAAAACCTTATTTTTTTTTTATCATTAAATTTTTGTATTTTCTTCCATCTTTCCCGAACAGATAGACTGTGTCACACTCTGTTTTCATCACCAAACTCTCTGTATCCTCTCCCATTTGGTTTTTATCTCCCCTATCTCATGAAGATTATAATATAAAATTAGGCTTCTGTGACTTAATAGATCTCTAAAGCATTAACTCAGAGTATTTGCTTCGGTCTTCACCAGAGTGGTTTGTATTGTGAACTCTACTTCCAGGACAGCAGCTTCTTTGTTCTCTGGGTGCGCAGTCACTCAAAGTGCTCTTTCTGATACGACATGGCCATTGATGCACTCATTTCCTAGGGTCCTAGGACTTTAGAACAATTAGAGATTATCTAACTGAATTCTTTCTTGGACAGATCAGTTGAGGACACAGAAGCCTCAAAGCCCACATTCAAGATCAAGGATAAGAACCCTAGGTCTCCCAGGTGGACCCTAAATGCGCTAGACTGGATCAGAATCCCTCATGTTTCTTATCTTTACATGGATTCATTTTCCCATACATTTCAACCACATAGTAGGAGCTATTTCCCCCTACTGTGGGGGAGCATGAAGCTGCTGTGTTTTCCTCAGGCTGATGGAGGCTGAAAGGAGGGTGTTTTAGGACTGCTGGGTAAGTGGGGGGAGGAGCAGTACTCTGCATGGGGGAGGGGAGAGGACTGAAGATGATGAACAATTGTGCTCCTCAAGACACACCACAAAGAAGCCTTTACTATTGCCCCTGTCCCTCACCCCAGCTGTATTAACCAGTGCTCCACCTCTGTGTCCAAAGACACTATGTAGCCCAGTTGGCATGGCTTAGTGGTTGAACATCCACCTATGAACCAGAAGGTCACAGGTTTAATTCTCAGCCAGAACACATGCCCAGGTTGCAGGCTCGATCCCCAGTGTGGGGGGTGCAGGAGGCAGCCGATCAATGATTCTTTCTCATATTTGATGTTTCTATCTCTCTCTCTCCCTTTCCCTTCCTCTCTGAAATCAATAAAAATATATTTAAAACAAAACAACAAAAAAGCAAAGACTCTATGTACACATTCCTGACTTACCTGGTGCATGGATTTGTGCACATTGAAAGGAAATCAATTAGAAGGAATATTTTAATATTGCTATTTGCCCTTTCTCTATAATAGAAGTGTCAACCAAATTCACAATCGACAATGACAGATCAAAACACATGCATGCGATTGGTGCCAGTGAGAGCTTTATATGTATCACTCATGCGCGAGTCAACTTAGCTTTTTAAATCTATACTAGAGGCCCGGTGCACGAGATATGTGCAGTTGGAGGGTTGGGGGGGTCCCTCAGCCTGGCCTGAACCCTCTCACAGTCTGGGAGCCTTCAGGGGATGTCTGACTGTTAGCTTAGGCCTGCTCCCCACCTAAGCCATCAGTCGGGCATCCTTAGTACTTCCGGGGAGGCAGAAGAGGCTCCTGCCACTGCCGTTGCACTCACCAGCTGTGTGCCTGGCTTCTGGCTGAGCAGCACTCCCCCTGTGGGAGCACACTGACCACTGGGGGGCAGCTTCTGCATTGAGCGTCTGCCCCCTGGTGGTCAGTGTGCATCATAGAGAGCAGTTGTTCTGCCATTCGGTTGATTTGCAAATCAACCTTTTATTATATAGGATATATAAAAGCCTAAGTGACCGAACTACCGGTCAACTGGTCACTATGATGCACACTGACCACCAGGGGGCAGACGCTCAATGCAGAAGCTGCCTCCTGGTGGTCAGTGCACTCCCACAGCCAACCTCCCGCGGCCATTCAACCTCCCACAGTCCCTCCCCCTGTTGACTGGCCCCGATCGCCCCAATAGGGCCGGCTGGTCAACCTCCCGTGGCCCCGATTGGCTCTGATCACCAGCCAGGCTGAGGGACCCCACCCATGCAAGAATTTGTGCACCAGGCCTCTAGTATATAGATAAACTTGCTTAATTAGATGTGCTTTCTGATTTAGCTAAACTTTTTCTAGCCAGTGAAGCACCCCAACTTCTCTTTCATGTAATTGTCAGCAACATAGCAGTAAATATCAACACAAAGCTGATTACTATTGTAGATCACGCAGGGAGAACAAAAGGTAAAATATTTAACTGTAGCAATGTTTGACTATATTCTGTGCAGTGAGAAAACTGAAGTCATTTTCAAGTTCCACCATTTCTTACTTCTTTTCAGTTGGGTCAAGTTTCTAAACTTTCTACATCTCCATTTTCCAGCTAATGAAAAGAAAATAGGACTCTACTGAGTCTCCTCTCTACTTACTCTAGGACTTCTGTGAGGATCAAATGAGATGAGGCACAGGAAAATGCTTCACAGACATTTGGTTAACCTGTAAAATGTTTGCACCTGGCTATAAAGCAAGTTGGGTTCCTGGGCTGAAGAAACTCCAAGGAGGCTAGTCGCTAGGGAGAGGAAGCCAGGCATTGCTACATGATGTCATTACCTGGCACCCACAGTGACCGTTTCCGGGCTGGGCTGGGCTGTGGGCCACATTTTGCGCCATGGGGTCTTGGCAGCATTAGCTGCGATTTGGTGGGGTGTCATTCTGGGGGTGGTGGCAGGGCCTGTGTCCCACTTGGGGGAAGCCGAGTGTTGGTTTGTTGGTGCCAGGTCCATGGCGCCATTTATTTTTAAATGGCCAGTGTGCATCATGGCAGCTCCTGTGTTGAGCGTCTGCTGCCTGGTGGTCAGTGTGCGGCATAGCTACTGGTTGGATGGACAGACACTTAGCCTTTTATATATAGACAATCCTTGGGTTACGTTGGACTTGGCGTACATTGTTTCGTGGTTACGTCGCCATCTCCCATTTATTTATATAAAAAAAAAGTTCTGTCATTTCGACGTATGTACATATCTGATTTATGTTTTTTATTATTTATTTACCACAAGGTCAGGAACTGTTATCTTTCTTTTAAATTTTTTTTACTGTTTCACTTCATTACTGCTGTGTATGTGCTCCATATGAATGACGTGGGTGCTTATGTAGGTGGGTTCTGACTTATGGTGAAAATCGCGTTATGTCATGCTGTAGGAACGGATCTCCGACGTAACCTGAGGACCTACTGTATATAGAGTCTTTAATTCAATAACACCTGTAAGGAATGTTCTTTTGGCTTTCCTCCTCTTTTTTTCTTAGCTCTTATCATAGTATTTGACATGTAGTAAATACTTGTGATGGTTAATTTTATGTGTCAATTTGGCCGCAGTCACTAGATATTTGGTCAAACTCCAGTCTGGATATTGCCATGAAGTTATTTTTAGGATTAGATCCACATTTAAATTCATAGTCTTTGAATAAAACAGATTACACTCCATAATTGGAGGGCCTCATCAAATCAGTTGAAGGCTTTAAGAGAAACACAAATTGAGGTCCCCTGAAGAAGAGGGGATTCTGCCTCCAAACTGTCTCCAGAGTTGCAACATCAACTGTTCCCTGGGTCTGTAGCCTGCTGGCCTACCCTCAGATTTTGGAATTGTCAGCCACCACAATCCAGTGAGCCAATGCCTTAAAACAAACTTCTCTCTATAAATAGACATAGAGATAAACATATATATGTATGTATCTGTATAGTATATACTATTGGTTCTGTTTCTCTGAAGAACTTTAATACAATGTTCATGTTTTTTTAAATAAATTTTTATTGATTTCAGAGAGGAAGGTAAAGGGAGACAGAGATAGAAACATCAATAATGAGAGAGAATCATTGATTGGCTCTCCCCACCCCCCCCGGCCCCACGCCCCGATCAACCCCACAACCTGGGCAGGTGCCCTGACCGGAAATCAAACTGTGAACTCCTGGTTCACAAATTGATGTTCAATCACTGAGCCATGCTGGCCAGGCACAATAGTCATATTTTTAAGTCTAGTTAACATCCATCACCATACATAGTTATAAGAAAATGTAAGATTGCACATATAAATGAAATTGTATAATATTTTTTTCTCTCTCTGACTTATTTCATTTAGCCTTATTTCATCATGCCTTTAAGACTCATCCATGTTGCTGCAAATGGCAAGATTTCACTCTTTTTTTTTATGGCTGAATAATATTCTAATATATATAAATACAGTAGTCTCTCTTTATCTGGTTTCACTTTCTGGGATTTCAGTTACTTGCAGTCAACTGTAGTCTGAAAATATTAAGTGGAAAATTCCAGAAATTCATAAATTTTAAATCCATGTTTTATATGTTACCTGCTTGTTAGTCACTTAGCATCTGTCTCAGTTATAAGAGAGAGAGAGAGAGAGAGAGAGAGAGAGAGAGAGAGAGAGAGAGAGAGAGTCCGCATTTTCATCACTTTTATTACAGTATATTGTTATGATATTTCATTATTAATTATTGCTGTTACTCTTAATGTACCCAGCTTATAAATTAAACTTTATCATAGGTATGTATGTTTAGGAAAAACATAGCAACTATGAGGTTTGGTCTTATCTATAGTTTTAAGCAACCATTGGGGGCCTTGAAATGTTTTCCTCACACATTAAGGAGGACTACATTACCACATTTACTTTATCCATTCATCCATTGACAGACATTTAGGTTGTTTCCATATCTTGGATATTGTATATAATGCTTCAGTGAATATGGGGTGGATATATCTTTTCAAGTTAGTGCATTTGTTTTCTTCAGATAAATACTCAGAAGAGGAACTGCTGGATCATATGATAGTTCTATTTTTAATTTTGGTGGGAGCCTCCATACTGTTTTCCATAGTGACTGCCCTAATACACATTTTCGCTAACAGTGTACAAGAGTTCCCCTTTCTTCATATCCTTGCCAACACTTACTACATTTTGTGTTTTTGATAATAGCAGTTAAAAAAGGTGTGAAATGATATCTCATTGTGGTTTTGATTTTCATTTCCCTGATGCAAATTTTTTAAATTCTTTAAAATTGTAACATTCTATGAATAATGATTTAAAAAATAATTTTTAATATCTGGAACTTTGCCATAAAGTAATTCACTTATCATCTGTCAAAGAGATTGTGTATTATCTCACACCACAATCAAATTCTTTGTGAATTTAAGGGTTAAGAGTGGAAGAAAATATTGAACATTTAGAAAATATCTGGGTGGGGGTTTGCCAAGTTTGAAGGCAAGAGAAGCAAGTGCTAACTAAAAGACTGGTAATCAAAAGGAAATATTTGGAAACAGTTTTTTTGTTTCTTTTTCAAAAAACATGAGGGTGGTATGTTAGGAAAAAAACATAAATATGGAAGTGGGATACGTTATATGTAACACATATGACAAAGGACGTATGTCTTTATAAAGAGCTCTTTCAAACTGAGAAGAATAAATTTAAAGTTCATCCAAGAGATAAATGGCATGGGTAAAAAATTTACCCAAGAGGAAATCTTTGAAAGGGAAGGAACTATTTGAAAAACAAAAAGTTCAACCCCATTAGTAGGGAAATGCAAATTAAAAGATGATGCAACTTCCATCTATCATATTATTAAGATTTTAGCGAGACTAATGCTGACTAATGCTGAGTGTATTGTGAAATGGGTACTTTCATACAAGGCCAGTGGAAATCATAATTGGTACAAATTTTCTGGAAAGCCCTTTGACAACGCCTATCAAGAATGTCTGATGTTATAATTACACTTCTGGGACTCTAGCCTAGAAAATTAACTTGGTTAAAGATTAATCCACAAAGATATTTAACAGAGTGTTATTTAATTGCAAAAACTGGAAAGAACTGAAGTGCCTAAGAGTAAGGAAATTCTATAAGCCATCATTTAAGCTAATGTTCGGAACTATAAATGCCATCTAATAACTATAAAGAAGAGATTATAAAGCTCATGATGTAATGCTGTCAGAATAAAAAAAAAAACACTTAAAGCTGTGTTTATAGGTAGAATTTGACTATAAAAAAACTGCTATAGGAAAAAAAACACTGAAAGAAAACGTAACACAATAATTATAGGGTTTTGAGTCATTTTATGAATTTGGCTATTTTTCATTCCTCTGTACTTTTCAGTTTTCTACAATTTTTAATTTAATACATGTGTACTGGTTTTTTTCTCATAGGCCATATCCTACTCTAGGTGTTGAGGATATGATGGTAGATAAGACTGGAAAGTTCCCTGTTTTCGTTTTAGTGGGGCCGAAATAGTAAATAAGCTAACTACAGATTGCAATAACAACCAGAAAGGATGGGGAGCAGAAGATCATTTGTCCAGGGGACTGTGTGAAGGTCTGTCTTAGGTGATGGCATTGGAGCTGAGAACTGAAGAATTGGAAGGAGAAGAAGCGCAAGGGCTGTGAGGGGGAAAGAACTTGTTGTTTAAAGCTACAAAAGAGACCAGTGTGCCTGGGGGACTGAGATCTAAGAAACTGGGTTTGAGAAATAGGAAGAACCCAGACTTACTAGCCTATTAGGTCATAATAATAATTACGGATTTTGTTTTATTTTAAATGTAATTGGAATCCATTGAATATCACTCTTTTCCCAAGCAGGAGACAATAAAATGTGTCAAGACTGAACAGTTTGATGAGACATCACTTACACTGCCAATGTAAGAAAAGAAAATACCTTCTCAAATTCCATGAGAATTATATGGGAGGATAACAGAAGAAAAGTGTCCTGTGATAAGGGACACTGTGTTTTTTGTTTTTTTGTTTTTTGTTTGTTTTGACATGATGCTCCAGATGGGAGACCCCAAATAGTTTTGGTTTTTTTATTCCTTACATGACTACAAAGTCTAAAGTTGTGATCATGTGTATATTGTGATTGAGGGATCAGGCCAGAGTCTGCATCTAATCCAACTAAGAAAGGCTGTGAACTTTCCCTCCACCTCCTCGAAATATCATACTGGTATTGAAAAGAACATTAGATTCTCATAGGATAAATATAGGACAAGAAAAATCATCTTGTTATCCACTGCAGAAGTTTCATTGAAATAACAGTGCATGATTTTGGGTACAAACCTGTCCTCCTTGGATTCTCTTTTGTAAACACAACTCCCTCTTTTTGTCTATCATGGATAAGATAACCCTAATGTTACTTATATAGACAATTGGGACGCGAGCTCAGAGCAGCAGAGGGCTATAAAACTGGAGAGGTCTTTAGAAATCTTTTCATCTATTTCCTGACATCATCATATTTTAGGTGAGGAATCTACTAGTAAGATGTTGAGGTTGAGAAACTTGTCTGAAGTCTTACGTGGTTCATGGTAGAGGGGGGCTGAAAACTCAGGTTTTCTTTAGTGCTGCTTTGGGACTGAGGACATTCAGAATGACCAGTACTATCATTCAAAACATGCTAGAACCTCGGTAAATAGAGCCCTGTCCTGGAAGTGAAAGTTCTCCTGGGAAGAATCCAGTTAGGGTGGACCCATCCCTTTCTCAGCTAGAAAGTTGAGGCTTTCTTGAGTAGGAAACATAAATGCCACTTTGCATAAAGGAACAGTTTTCCTTTGTCCTGAGTATATTCCTCCTATATTTTAGGGATTCTGAATTTCTTTGGATACAGCCTGGCAAATAGAAGTTCTAAAAGTCGAGTGTCTATTAAAAGCTCATTTGATCCAAAAGTTTGCATTTATATTGCCCATATCTTATTGCTTTCTTCTTCTACTCTACTTTTCCTTACTAATAAGAAAGAAAAATGCTTTTAAATGCTCGTATGACAAGAAATCAAAGTTCTGAAAAGGAACAGAAAAGGAAAAGAAAATCTTTGCCTGATTTTCTTTGCTTCTGTCTGGCTTTACCTCATAATCACGATTATTAGTTGTATTGGCTTCGTTCTTGTTTTCATACTTTCAGATTCATTACACTGATGAGCTTGAGTTGTATATTTTTTTAAATTCAAAAGCCTGCAAATGATGAATATTACATATTCAGCAGGTCAAACTTAAGAGTTTTCTGAAATTAAAAAGTATTTTGTGTTCACTAGCCTGCTCTAAAATTAGGAATATTGGCCTGACCGGTATAGCTCAGTGGTTGAGTATTGACCTATGAACCAGGAGGTCACTGTTCGATTCCCAGGGTCAGGGCATATGCCTTGGTTGCAGGCTCGATTTCAAGTAGGGATTCATGCAGGAGGCAGCCAATCAATGAATCTCTCTCATCATTGATGTTTCTATTCCTCTCTTCCTTTCCCTTCCTCTCTCTGAAATAAATTTTAAAAATATATATTTAAAAAATAAAAATAAAATTTGGAATATTGAATCAACTAATGTTTGGAAAAGAGGAAAGGGTATGTGTCAGAAATTTACATAACACACTGGTCAATAGTTATTTTATTATAGAGAACCAAAATGGAGAAAACGTAGGAAATATAAAACCAACTTATTGCAAATCGTATCTAATTCAAAACAATGATTATTTCTCAAGAAATATTTGATCACTTTGGTTCATTTTTTTGTAGTGTGATAGTTTTCACATCTCTGGACACCAGCGTGTGCTTGCCATCACCTGTAAACATGGACAAAAAGTTATTTTCTGGTTGATTAGAAATGTGCACATCCATTGGTTTCATGCGGGTAACAGATGTCTTGAGGTAACAGATGTCTTGGCTTTTACAGACTAATTGACAAAAACGGGGAAAGAGGATAATTAAAGGGATGGGAGGAGACACAGGGAAAGTGCAGTCTTCCTTGTGGGGGAAAAATCCAATAGACCTCCTTATTATGGGTAATTACCTCCTTCTTCAATTTCATTTGCTATCTTTTCCCATATGACTCAAAGAGAGTATAACGGGAAAGTATAAAATAAAGAAACATGGGGCTGGACTAGTCTGCTAGTAACAGGATTCATCCTGTCATGGAATATTCTAGTATAATTGACTCATTTAACAGCAGTTTTAAAAAACAACACAACAAACAAACTATGAAAGCATAAGTCTAATCACTAATGGCAACTTAAGTTTTCATTGGCAATACAAAGGTTCTATGTGGAGGATGGTTGACATAAATATGGTTTAATTGTATACCAAATGTGACCATGTTGTGGATTGGTGGGAAAGAAAAATTGCAAGACTGAATGAGGTGTGTGTTAGTTATACATCTTAGGCTCTTGTAATTTGCTCTTCGCTCTCTGTCAGTGCTATAGTACTGCCAATTGACCTGAAATAAATGAGAACATTTAGCAGATGTTTGCAGCTGTTATCATCAACAAATTCTCAATTTTGGCAGTGTTTTCCATTGTGCAACATTCAAAGTAAGATGTCATTTACTACCTCTTAACTGTATCATCTGGATCTATATTCTTCTTCTGATTTATTCCTTTCACTTTAAATGAAGGTAATTTTATAGCCTGTTAGTCAGTGAGTATCCATGTTATTCCTTGATGAGAACTATTATGCAATCGTTTTCTAAAGAGCTAGTATTGTTTTGAAGAGAAAGTATCAGGTTAGGTACCTAGAAGCTTACACTTATTTCAAAATTCAGATAACTTGAAAGATTAGGTTCTTTGGGCTTGATGCAAGGCCCAGGCTATTGACTTTTATTGGACCACCTGTCTCCTCATAAAATAGGTAGGTAGAATTGTTTTAAACATATTAAGTGTTTTAAAAGGTAATTGGGACAATGCAGATCAAAATCTCAATTATTAAGTTGATTATTAATTTCCTTCTGCTGAATAGAATTACATTTTATTCACATTCATTAGAAACTGGTGAGATGGGAGAATGGTTTCTGTCCCCATTTTTTAAAAAATCAGCTTTAGTAAAATAGAAGCAACATTTGCTTGAGTAGTCTAATGACCACATTAATTCAGTTACTTGATCTTTTTGAGCCTCATTTCATCATCTATAAAATGGAGATAGTGACAGGTAACACCCACAGTTGCACTGGGAATTATCCGCAGTGATAAACACATGAGAAACTAGCATATGTCTGGTTGTTGAGTACTTTACGGTTGTGTTCACTCAGTGGGTCCATATTCCTTAATTGCCTTGGTTTCCAGGTTAGGCTTCTCTTGGAAATAGAAAAATTCAAGGAGGCTCTGATGAGGTGTCTAGTAACAAACAGATTGAGATTGTGTGTCAGGAGATTTATAATCGCAACTTCAGCCCCTAAAAATATGAGATTGAAGAATAAACAGAGTAGAGTCAGTTTCTTTAAATCAAAGAATGTTCCTTATTTTGTAATTGTGAAAATCCATAAATTATAAATTTATAAAGTCATAAAATGCTGGTACCATATGAGACTTCAAGATTTCTGGATCCGCTGCCTCCCCCAGTTTATTTCTCATTTTTAGAGGAAGGCAGTGAGAGCCCATGGAATTCAACATCTTCTCCAAATTCAATCAGCCAATCAGCCTGTGAGTGACAGAGCTGGGACTGGGACCTTCATCTTTTCCTGACCTTTATCTGGACTGTCACCAGACACCACCCTGCTCTGGGACTGCCTATCTAGGTTCTAGCACAAACAATGAAAAGAATGAGAACATT
The DNA here is from genome assembly GCF_963259705.1 of Myotis daubentonii. NCBI lineage: Eukaryota > Metazoa > Chordata > Mammalia > Chiroptera > Vespertilionidae > Myotis > Myotis daubentonii. The sequence goes on from NC_081846.1 coordinate 58,090,448, forward strand.
GAACTTAGTGAGCAGAGCAGAAAAAAGATATATTTCCTTGTTATGCCTTTGAAATGGTCTGTGCACCTAGTTATTTCAGCCATTCCTTTATGGATCACCAATATATTTTGATTGATTGCATAGGACAATGAGCTTCATTTCCTTCAGCAGGAAAAATACATATTCACTAATAATCGCATAGTACTTTCTATGTACCAGGCACTGTTCTAAGGACTTTACATAGGTAAACTAATTTATTCTTCATAACAACACTATAAAGAAGTATATTTTTCTTATCTTTCATATAAAGAAATGGAAGCATAGAGGGGCCAAGCAATGCCCAAGATTACAAAGCTAGTATAACTAGGATTTGAAGGCCTTGAGGTTGGAATTGGAAGATGCTAGAGAGATTTCACTTTCAGAAGACACCTGGGTGGGTGGATCCTCATTACACGAGCTCTCTGTTATGCAAAGAAAGTGACTTAAAACTCAAATCACTTAGATTTTATATATCTAGTTCTGCTGAATACCAACAAATCTAGATTATAAAGTTCCACCATAGCACACAAATATTAAAAAAGTTAAAAGTATATCCACTTTATTCATGTCCTTTCCTCTCTGCCCTCTTCCTTTCACCATTTTTAAAAGTAATTCTTTATTGTTGAAAGTCTTACATATGACCCCCTTTACCCCCATGACCCCCTCCAGCCCACCCCTGCCCGAATGTACATCTGTTACCCTCAGAGTACATTTAAATTGATCATAATTGGAATAAATAGAAGAATGAGCCATTATGCTTGGTCCAAAGTTGTTAACAAAATAATGTTTTAGTTTATGTTTGTATTTCTCTTAGCACATAGGAATGAAAATACTTATGGGGATGATATTCTACTACTCAAGAAAAAATTATCAAAGGAAGATATAATTTCTATTAATCACTATGTAATTTTTTCTTTCTAACTCACCCTTTTATATAAGAATATTATCTATATTTGCTCTTATATTAGTAGTTGAAGTTGAGTATATTAATTGCCATTTATGTATTGAATATTTTATAGGTATAAACTCAGCTCCAAATTGACCAATTAGTAATTTAAAGACTTTCATTTGAGTAAAAATGATTTCATTGTAAAAGTTTGGATAGTCAGATAATTGTTGGGGGCAGTTATAATTTTTTTAAAAGTTTATTAAAGTAAAAATACTTTATTGTATTTTTTAAAAAAACAATGGTATTAATAAAATTTAAATAAATTGCTCACCACCACTGGACTTTTCTGGCTGACAGGTATTTTACATCAGAATAAAAGTACTGCATCACTTGGACCATGTGAGCTAATGTGTGTGTGTGTGTGTGTGTGTGTGTGTGTGTGTGTGTATGGGAAGTGGGGAATGTGGAGGAAATCTGTGAAGCGAACAAATTAATTTAGCAAAATGTAGTTTTTTTGGAAAGTTTTATTGCAGTAGATATATGAAACTGTATAATTGATGTGTTTTGCTTTATTGAATAGATGTTTTCATTAAAGAAAATTGCCTGAAGGTCATGGTGTATGTTCAAATGACTCTCATTCTAACATGTATTCATTAGTGAAGAGGGGGAATTATAATGGCTCATCAGTGCCTTAAAGTTACTAGGAGGATAACAACAATGTTAAATGTTACAAAATATACCTGTAAAGACTCACACTATTTTTTTAGCTCTAAATATCTATGGTTAGGTTTGTATTTAGCACATTCACTTAAAAGATTACAGGAGAAGAGTAAGTGAACAGAATAAACTGTGCCGTTTGGTTACACAGCTGCTGTGATCACACTTGAATGTTCCACAAGTGATGCCAGACAGGCCCCTCTTGGTTGCTGTGTTACTGTATCCTAGTGTTGCATAGGAGCTATTGATTTAGGAATGAGCTGATTAAGCTTAAGAAGAAGAGATTAGACAGACCATGGATGAGAAAATTGTTTTAAAATATAATAGCAATAAATTCATAAGCATCCAAACAAAGTGATGATTGGGCAACCTGTTTAAACAAAACACCTGACTGAGAGAGCGTTAATGTGTTCAGCATGTATTTATCTGGTGCTGTTTATTTAATCCCTCCCTCAATTTTCATTAAGATTGGTTTTCTACACCTAGGTTTGCTGAAACACATTTGCATGATGTCTTTTGTATCTTACACCTTTTTTTGCTTGCCTTACACTTTTCAGGACTGAAGTGTGTATGTCTTTTGTGTGACTCTTCAAACTTCACCTGCCAAACGGAAGGAGCATGCTGGGCTTCAGTTATGCTAACCAATGGAAAGGAGCAGGTGATCAAGTCCTGTGTCTCTCTCCCAGAATTAAATGCTCAAGTCTTCTGTCATAGTTCCAACAATGTTACCAAAACCGAATGCTGCTTCACAGATTTCTGCAATAACATAACACTGCACCTTCCAACAGGTAAGGGGTTTATCTTTGTTCATTCCAAGTTTAATTCTACTCTTGGGAAATCATACACATAGTAGAAATCAACCTGTTTTGTGTTTCTTTAAATAAAATCTGTTTTACAGTTCTCTTTTTTCTTCTTCTTCCTTTGGACTGGTAAAATTGTCAAAGGTTTAGGTGAGGTTGATTTTTTAAAATTGTGCAAGACTGTGAAAACATTGACAACACATTATAATTTTGAAGAAATTTGTCTATGTGAATTACATTTTTGGAAGTGATGAATGGACCTAAAGTAAATATAAATTTGTGTGGATTATTTTAAAGGAAAGACACTTAAAAATACACCAAGGAAAGAAAAAAGAAAAAAAAGAGAGAAAAATAAAATATTGTAGACTTCCAACTTCTATGGAGACAGAAGCTTTTATTATGGGTACTTTCTGCACAGCTTCTTTATGTGCCCACACTCATGTGAAAACATTCAGTAGCAGAAAGATATTACTGTTCAGATATATTCCTGCCTTCCCCCAATGTCATGGTGTTTTATCCCAATTTACAAAATATTGAAGATCTTAATCTCATATTTTATCAGCAATATGGGATCTGAAACTTTGGGGGATATTAATTCAAGCCAAAAACTAACTTATGAGAATGTCATGTTAGTGAATCTTCTTCGGTATTTATTAATATAGTAATAAGTAAGTGCTTGTTGATGTGTTAATGTCTATATACAGATACATACTCTTCCTTATAAATTAACATTTTAAGATACTGTTTTCCTCTCTTAGGCATTTGCATATCACCATATCAATATTCCACTATAGTACCTTAAAAAAATATTTTTTCTTTATTGATTAAGGTATTACATATGTGTCCTTATTCCCCCATTGCCCCCCACACACACACACACCTACCCCCTCATGCCCTCACCTCCCCATTGTCTCTGTCCATTGGTTAGGCTTATATGCATGCATACAAGTCCTTTGGTTGCTCTCTCCCCCTTATCCCCACCCTTCCCTACAATCCCTCTGAGGTTTGATGGTCTGATCGATACTTCTCTGTCTCTGGATCTGTTTTTGTTCATCAGTTTATGTTGTTCATTATATTCCACAAATGAGTGAGATCATGTGATATTTATCTTTCTCCGACTGCCTTATTTCGCTTAGCATAATGCTCTCCAGTTCCATCCATGCTGTTGCAAATGGTAAGAATTCCTTCTTTTTTACTGCAGTGTAGTATTCCATTGTATAGATGTACCAGTTTTTTAATCCACTCATCTGCTGATGGGCACTTAGGCTGTTTCCAAATCTTAACTATTATAAATTGTGCTGCTATGAACATAGGGATGCATATATCCTTTCTGATTGGTTTCTAGTTTCTTGTGATATATTCCTACAAGTGGGATCACTGGGTCAAATGGGAGTTCCATTTTTAACTTTTTGAGGAAGCTCCCTACTGTTCTCCACAGTGGCTGCACAAGTCTGCATTCCCACCAGCAGTGCACAAGTGTTCTTTTTTCTCCGCATCCTTGCCAGCACTTGTTGTTTGTTGATTTGTTGATGATAGCCATTCTGACAGGTGTGAGATGGTACCACATTGTCGTTTTGATTTGCATCTCTCGGATGATTAGTGACTTTGAGCATGTTTTCATATGTCTCTTGGCCTTTCTTATGTCTTCTTTTGAAAATTATCTGTTTAGTACTTTTAACCTATTTTAAAAATAATCTGGCTGTCCTTTTTTAATGAATAACTTTTATTTTATTTAGTACCTTGGAATCAATACCACAAGTGTAGTCAGGACCCATCTTTTTTAAACAATAATTTTATTATGGTATAATTTAGATATAATGAAACACATTTCAAGTCGATAATTTGATGAATTTGACACATATAGGATGTCCCCAAAAATGTATACACTCTTTAACAGCTGATAGCTCAATTTTGAAAATGAAATGTATTATAATAAGCACATACTCTGTATGTGAATGGTTTTTAATATCTCAATTTCTAAATGTTAATTGCTAGTACATTAAAATTAATTTTGTATATTCACCATATTTCCTACAAAGCTGCCAAAATAACTTATATTATTTCTAGTAGATTTTTCAGATTTTTGATGTTTTTCCATATATAATCATCTGTGAATACAGGAAATTTTAATCTTCCACTCTGACCTGTATGCATTTTATTTCTTGCTCTTGCCTTTTTGCACTGGCCAACACTGCCAATAAGATGAATAGGAGTGATGAGAGTGAAGTTCTGTGCCCTTTTCCTGTTTGGGAGGAATGTCTTCACTTTTTTACCATTAAGTATGATGTCTTTTAGTTCTTTTAATAGATGCCTGTCATCAAGCGAGGAAACTTACTTTTATTCTCACTTTAGGGGAAAGTGTTCTTATTGTGAATAAATATTAAACTTTCTCAAGTATTTTCATGACTTTATTGAGATTATCACATGATTTTTCTCTTTTAGTCTATTGATATCACAGATTACATTAATTGCTTTTTCAACGATCTTTCATAATAGGGAAGATGTGTGTTGTCTATCCAGTAATTATTCCTATGTGACGATTCATTGAATTCATTTTCTTTTTACTTAAACTAAGAATGTGCTCCTGATCAAGGCATTGTGTGATAAGCTGACATGAAATGGAACAGCCCTGCATATGCAGTCATCCGGTGGCAGGCTGTTCTCGCTGGGAGGCAGTGCTAAATGGTTCTTAGCTGTGTTGCAGCAGCAGCTGTTTGGAGAGGCATTGGGAATCTCCAGGCTGAGCACCGACACAGCCGGTGCCAGGAATGCTGCTGCTTCAGCGTCATCAGTGAGTGTGATTGATATCCCCTGCTCTGCCTAGCAGGGATTTATCAATTTTAAATGTGATCACATATAGATGATATATACCGTATATATGAGCATTCTGAAAAATAGATCGTATGGCATTTCTATAGTCATTAATACTCTGCATCACTTCCATGGGCCAAGAAAGAAAAGGTTGGGAGGTGATCAGAGGAAGTTGGAGAAAATCTGAGACATCTCTTTGAGGGAAGCCAAGTGGATCCTTGCCTCTTTGGCTCATTCATTCATCACCCTGACTGTGGGGCCATTTCTGGATAGCTGTCTTGATGTAGGGACGGTAACTCAGTCTTGTCATATTTCAGCTGGCCCTCTTGTTCCTTAGATCCTGTGTGTAATATTGGGCTCTTGCTTCATTTCTTTGTGACAAAGTTCCCACCTTGAATACAGCTGGTGACATTTTTCTCCTGGCTCCTCTTCCTACTGGTTCTCTCGTACTTGGCAATTAGAGAACTGTAGGAACTCACACTTGCCCTCCTAAAAAGCCTCTTATGTGTTTGACTAATTCCTAAAACTTTAGACTCATGACTCTCATACATGTTTCCATGTGACACAAAGACAGATGTAAATTTTACATAATTTTCCCAACCTGCATTCACACACAACTGAAACAAGAATTTTATAAAATATTCTTACCATTAAAATGTGTGAGATACTCTATGCTCTTTCATTAAGTAAAAATGTTGGTCAGACCCCGCTAATAGGTTCTGTTTACAGTTTAAGAAACACTGTTTTGTTGATATTTAAAATGTGGTGATTTTAAATGGAGCAAGGACATTTATTATTTTAATTTATTAGTAAAGTACCTATTAAGAATCTAGTTAATATTTTAATTTCAAGTGTTTTTTCTTTTAAAAGACCTTTTTAAAAACCTCCTTACCCATTCACTTTTAATACTAAATTGAATTAAATTTATGTGTACTTAACTCAGATCTTTGTAAGCAGTATTTGCTTTAGATTATATTAAATTCAGTCACTTGCCCTTAAAACATACTTTCTTCTCTGACATTGCATGCGGATTTAATTTTTAGAAGTTAATAATTTTTTGATAGAAGTAATTCCATAGTTTGGTAGAAATACTTCCTTCCCTGAAATTTATTGAGGTAGATATGTTTTACGTTACTGGAGTGACCTTCCATGTTCAACTATTACCACAAACTAGAGGCCTGGTGCATGAATTCGTGCATGTGTGGGGTTCCTTGGCCTGGCCAGTGATCAGGGCCTATTAAGGCCGTCTTGCCTGCCGGGAGCCGGTCCATCCTTGCTGTTTCAAGGGACCTGGCATATATGGCATACGGTTCTTAATATGTTTGCTCACCTTCTTGGCGCTGTGTTTTAACCAAGGTCACCTCTCCGAGAAAGGTTGAATCCCCAGGTAGGGATTTTCCCCTGAAGTTAGGGAGGGAATAAAACCTCTCAACTAAGTGCCAGGCGGGTAATTAATCACTTTAACTACGAACAATCATGCTTAAGCTACATAATCTTTACTCCCTGGAATGGAGATAAGAAACGCCCTAACCTTTGGAATAGAAATTGACAGGATTAAAATCAACTGGTATAAATACAGATGTAACAAGACAGCAAGACACAGAACTTATAAGACAGAACTTAGAACACAGGGCTTGGAAGACAGGACCAAGAGAGACAGAGCCTAGGCACAGAACCTACACAGAATGTTCTCTAGGGACAGAAGAACTTCGCTGGCGAGAGAGCATGGCAGGGGATCCTGGACTGAACCTGACTGCGGAGATTGGCAGGAGAGCCTGACTAGAACCTGGTGACTGGACCTGCCTGGAGAACCTGGACAGAACCTGGCTGGAGATCCTAGCGAGGGAACATGGCCACAGAACTTCCCTGGAGATCCAAAGCAGAACCTCTCTGGAGATCCAGACCAGAACTTGGCTGGAGATCCTGGCTAGAGATCCTGGCTAGGCTGCTGATCAACTGAACACTGTCTCCGTGTCCTTCCTTCTTCGCCGACTCCGTCTACGCCTTTGGGAACCCCTGGACCTGCTGGGGTTGGACCCCGGCACTTGCCCAGTCCTGATTGGGGCCAATCGGGGCGATTAGAGCCGGCTGGCCTGGGGGAGGGGTGGTGGGAGGTTGGCTGGCAGCAGGAGGTTGGCTGTGGGAGCACATTGACCTCCAGGCCGGCCCGGGGGAGGGACCAAGGGAGGTTGGCTGTGGGAGTGCACTGACCATCAGGGGGCAGCTCCTGCATTGAGCATGTGTGTCATAGCAACCAGAAGATTGGTTAGGGCAGTGGTCGGCAAACTGCGGCTCGGCAAACTGCGGCTCGGCAAACTGCGGCTCGGCAAACCGCGGCTTGCGAGGCACATGTGGCTCCTTCGCCCCTTCAGTGTGGCTCTTCCACAAAATACCGACTTCTGCGCACAGGCCACGAAGTTTCAATCGCACTGTACGTGTGCGCCCGCACGTAGTATTTTGTGGAAGAACCACAGTGAAGGGGCCAAAGAGCCGCATGTGGCTCGCGAGCCATGGTTTGCCGACCATGGGGTTAGGGTCTACTGGTCGTAATGGTCGCTTAGGCTTTTTATATATATAGATACTTAGAGGATTTTTTTCTATGTAAAACTTGAAAGACAACAACCATTTCCAGGAACAGCCATTTATTTGACTAGTGCTTTAAGTTCATGTTCCCACTAATGGGAAATATGTTATTATTTTCACAAAAGAAATTTGAAAAATTAAAAATAGACTATGCAAATCAGTTAAATAACAAAAGCATATATATTTTATGTAGTGTACCCTAATATCATCTTCCTGTTTGTTTTTAGACCAGATAAGAATAACTATCTTCAATTACAGAAATATCTGCCCATCTTTCTGGGATTCTACTTTTCTTGCTCTCTCTCCAGTGACCTTTGACCTAGTACTCTCAGACACCATTAATATACAGTAACTCAACTCGTGCAGATTGTCCACTCTTAGCTTTCTTTGAAATTAGGAGAGGAGCCATGTTGGTGGGGAAAATTCACCTCCAAAAAGTAACTGATGTATTCTGAACTCTTTAAGAATATTTCTGGTTTGCCATGACTGGTGTTGTTAAATGGTTAGTGTGTTGTTCCATGCATTGAAGGGTCTCAGGTTCGATTCTCGGTCAGGGCACATATCCAAGTTTCGAGTTCGATCCCTGGTCAGGGCACATACAGGAGGCAACTGGTAAATGTTTTTTGTTTTTTTCTCTTCCTCTCCAGATTCAATGAAAACAAAAACATATCCTCAGGTGATGATTAAAAAAAAAAAGAATATTTCAATTTCAAAAATATAAGACTCATTTGTACAAATAATGTGCACTTTTGGGGTGGGGGACACCAGGTAGGGTAAGCAAATAATAAACAAAAAAGTTTCATTCACAATGGAAGATGTTTTGGGTGTGTTTTTCTACAATGTGCTCTCTCTGTGAGCCCTCTTATAAGTTCTCCTCAGTTCTCACAATTCCTTCGCTGATTTTACATAAATTTGGCCTTCTGTAGCTATTCCCCATGCCTCTTAAACTCTTTTTCTCATATTTGAATTTCTGATAATTCTAATATCTATAGTTAGTTTGCTGTTTTTTATTCTACTGGCTCATATTCTTTGTGGCTGCTTTCCTTGTGTGTTTTGTGATTTTCGATTCTAAGGTCATTTTTGGGGATCCGTCTCTGGAGGAAACATTTGAAACCTATATTTAAAATGCAATGTGCTCCTCCAGAGAAGATTTACATTAGCTCTTGCCAGGTATCTAGGGGTGATGTTTTGATTAAGATTCTTTGGCCAACATACGGCATGAATTCTGGCTTTAAGCCTTCCTGTATGGGTACATGCTTGTGGTAAAGAACTATTGGAGATACTTTATTTTTCTTCTGTGCCCCAAATCAAGGTTGAGACAGACAAATAGATGAATATGTTCACTGTCTGTCTCTGAACACCATGTTCTATTTTGTTTTGTTTCCAATATAATGCCATTCATAGTTTCCTAATTTATACAAGGATCTCTAATCTGACCTTTCACTATTTCAGGAAGCAGGTTTTTTTTTAAAAAAAATATTTTCATTGATTGTTTTAGAGAGAAAGGAAGGGAGAGAGAGAAAAACATCTGATCATTGATCGACTGCCTCCTGCAATCCCACCACCCACAACCTGGGTATGTGCCCTGACTGGGAATCAAACCGGCAACCTTTTGGTGCACAGAACCACACCCAACCACCTTAGCCACACAGGTTAGGGCAGGAGCCAGTTTTTATCTCCTGATCTTGTGAACCAGTCTGGTAAACTAAGACTTAGTCATCAAGAACTGGCCAATACCTGTAGGGCAAACGGCAGCTCTGGTGCTCAAGCACCTCTCTCACTTTGCACTGTAATTTTGCCTGTTGAACAGTTCTTTTATTTTCCCACCAGCTTAATCACGTAATAGAAAAAAAGTTTTTCATTTATAGTTTATTCAGCATTTTTTGTTTGTGCTACACCAAGAAGGGCGTCTGTGGACATTTAAGTGTAACTTGATAGAAGTGGAAATTCCAGGACAGTTTATTTTTGAAATGATGCTGGCATAATTATCTATCCATCTGGAAGAAAATAGGGCTCTACAACAGTGTCATACCATATACAAAAATAAATTACAGCTCAATTAGATATCTAATTGTGAAATGCAAAACAATTTAAATGTCAGAGGAAAATTTAGAAAAAAAATGATTTTTGTGACTTTATAGTGTGAAGGCTGTTCTTAAATAAGACAGAAAATCCAACTGCTATAAAAGGAAAAGATAAATATAATTGGCTACATGCAAACTAAAATAAAAATGAATGGTAAAAGATAACATAAATAGAGACGTGTCCCAGGTCGTGTCCCAGAGCAAATGGAGCGAGCAGCTGAAGCTAGTAACACTCACACCGAATTGGCGAAATTGCTCAGCTGGTGAGAGGGTTTGCAGCCGGGAAGAGCAGAACTCCCCTGGAAAGGTAAAAAACCAGGGATTTGGGCAGGAAAGTTTGCCAGACCTCTGAGCCAAGAGAGTCGGAGGGAGACCACGTGGCAGATAGCCGCGTCCCCTGGGACAGGCACAGCCCCTGATGGGGGAAAGGAGAACCGCGGGATTCCTGGCGCCGCCAGGGAAATTGAGAGCTGGGTTCTGTGACCGCGGAGGACTGAGCCTAAAGGGGGCAGCCTGAAGAGCTGACCTGACCATGCAGTCCCGGTAAGAGAAGAAGCTTACAGAAACCAAGCCTTCCCCGTTTCCGCGGCCGGCATTTGTTTGTTTTTTTTCACTGAATCCTGTTCATGGGACATTTCGGATACAGACACTCACCTGTGCTGAAGAGAGGGAGAGTGTGCTGAGGAGTGGAATCTGGGGAGAGACTGGGGAAAGAGGGGGAGCCGGGAGAGGTGGTAGTGAATTGAGTGCTGAGACAGACACCCCTGAGCCCAGGACTGGGGCAGCCACCCGCTCCTGAGAGTGAGTCTCCTCCCCGCAGCCCCCAGGCAAGGAGCACAGCCACACCCAGATTCCACCCTGTACGAGATCAAGCATTAAGATAACCTGATCAGTCCCTGGGAGTTAACAGGGTCTGGCCTATAGGGGAATTTTCAATCCCAAAAACAACATAGCGCAGGTAACTAACTATTACGCAGTCAGCTCTGGGCAGTGAACTTCCACTGGACAGAGAGGCCCTATAGCCTCAGAGGCCAACCCCAGAACACTGCCACCCAGAGGCTGACCCACAAACTGACTCTTTGCTAAACACAAAATAAGGCAGTCTGGGAAATAAATGCGGCATGCTTTAAAATAAGGACTGTGGTTTACAACACAGAGGAACAGTATATCGCAGGGAAACTCAACACTCTCCTGAATACCTGGAAGGTCTAAGGCGAGCCACACTGAAAAAACCAATTTTTTTTCATTCTTTTTTTTCCTGTTCTTTTTTTTTTTCTTTCTTTTCTTCTTTTTCCATCACCTGATTTTACCCTTTTAATTACTACCTTCTTATTTTTAACCAGTATTATTACTGCTACCATTTTACCATTTTTTAAAGTGCCATTTTATTTTTTCTTTATTTTATTTTGGGATTAGTGTTCACCATTCTATTTTCATCGTTATATTATTGGTTGTTTCTAGTTTGCATTCATATCCAGGGAGCTGTTGCTGGAATTTGTTGGGATTAATGGCTGTTCTATAGGAGTATTCTCCTCATATAAAAAGTCTCTTCCCTCTTCCACTTCATTCTCTCTTTTCGCTCTTTTTTTTTTTTTTTCCTCTTTTCTTTTCTCGCTTTTATTTTCCCCCTTCCTTTTTCCCAATTTCATTTTTGCACTCCCTTTTTTTGGTCCCTACTTTTCTTTTCCTTTTTCTCTTTTATCTTTTTCTCTTCCTTCTTCCTTATCTCCTAATTCTCTTAATTCAGGTGGTCACCTTTAATTGGGGTTATTAATATCGTGAATATATTTGTGTATAGTGCCTGGTACGTGGTGCCTTGTTGTGTTGTATTTTGTGCCTTTAAATCAATGCAGCAGATCCAAGCAACAGCAACCTCCTGAGCACCTCATCCTCTGCTGAGGAACAGCAGCTGTACGTGAAACCTCGCCCCACCAGCCGGAAGAGCCACCACAGCTGTGGACAGCACCCACCAGAGGAGCTGCTGACAACTGAAGAGCAGCTGCTACCGCAACCGCCCGAAGAGCAACCACAGACCAAGGAGTCACTGCCGCCAAGGGAGCAACCACTGAACAACTCAACGTCTAGATATGTCAGTGAGATCAAACATGGGTAGACAAAGAAACCCCCAAAGGAAAGAGAAGAAGGACTCTCCAGAAAAGCAGCTAAGTAATACAGAGGCATGCAACATGACAGATAAAGAATTCAGAATAAGGATCCTAGAGTGCATAAACCGGATGGAGGAAAAAATCGACAACCTCTGCAAGAAGCAAGAAGAAACAGATGAAAAAATCGATAACATATGGAAGAAGCTAGAAGAAACAGATGAAAAAATCGATAACATATGGAAGAAGCTAGAAGAAACAGATGAAAAAATCAACAACCTAAGACCCAAGAAGAAATGAAGAGTGATATAGCTGCAATGAAAAACTCCATTGAAAGTATCAACAGTAGACTAGGAGAAGCGGAGGACCGAATTAGTGAATTAGAAGACAAGGAAGCAAAACACACCCAAAATGTACTGCAATTGGAGAAAAAAATTAAAAGACAGGAGGAGAGCCTAAGGGAGCTTTGGGACAACATGAAACGAAACAACATACGAATAATAGGAGTACCAGAACAACAGAAGGATGAACAAGGATTAGAAAACCTACTCGAAGAAATAATATCAGAAAACTTTCCTGAGGTGGGGAAGAAAAAAGTCACACAAGCCCAGAGAGTCCCAAACAAGGTGAACCCGAAAAGACCCACACCAAGACACATCATAATCACCATGGCAAATGTTCAGGACAAAGAGAGACTCTTACAGGCTGCAAGAGAGAGACGGAAAGTTACATACAAGGGATCTCCCATTAGATTGTCAAATGACTTCTCAACAGAAACACATCAGGCCAGAAAAGAATGGACTGAAATTTACAAAGTGATGCAAAGCAAAGGACTGAATCCAAGAATACTCTATCCAGCAAGGCTATCATTCAAACTTGAAGGGGAAATAAGAAGCTTCACAGACAAAAAAAGACTAAGGGAGTTTGTCACCACCAAGCCAGCAATGCAAGGAATGCTAAAGGGACTGTTATAAAAATAAGAAATAAAAAGCTCAGAAAGAAAACAGCCACACAAAAAAAGAAATGGCTACAAACAAGTACCTTTCAATAATAACTTTAAACGTAAACGGACTAAATGCTCCAACCAAAAGACATCGAGTGGCTGAATGGATAAAAAAACATGACCCATACATCTGCTGTGTACAAGAAACCCACCTCATTAGAAGGGACTCACACAGACTGAAAGTGAAAGGATGGAAAAATATCTTTCAGGCAAATGGAAAGGAAAAGAAAGCTGGGGTAGCAATACTTATATCGGACAAAATAGACCTCAAAGTGAAGGCCTTAACAAGAGATAAGGAAGGCCACTTCATAATACTAAAGGGATCAATACAACAAGAAGATATAACCCTGGTAAACATATATGCACCCAATATAGGAGCACCCAAATTCATAAAAAAAACTCCTGGAAGATATCAAAGGAGAGATCGACAACAATACAGTCATAGTAGGGGACTTTAATACACCATTGACAGCACTGGATAAGTCCTATAGACAAACAACCAGCAAAGATACAGCAATCCTAAATGACTCACTAGATCAGATGGACTTAATAGACATCTTCAGAACACTTCACCCCAAAGCCAGAGAATATACGTTCTTCTCAGGTGCTCATGGGACATATTCAAAAATAGACCACATATTGGGTCACAAGCAAAGTATCCCCAAATTCAAGAAGATTGAAATCATAAAAAGCGTCTTCGCAGACCACGATGGCATAATATTAGAAATAAACTACAATAAAAACAACCCAAAATACTCAAACACCTGGAAGCTGAATAGCATGCTATTAAATATTGATTGGGTTACCAATGAGATCAAAGAAGAAATTAAAAACATCCTGGAAACTAATGACAACGAAAAAACAACAATCCAAAACCTATGGGACACAATGAAAGCAGTCCTGAGAGGGAAGTTTATAGCTCTACAGGCCTATCTCAAAAAACAAGAAAAAATGGTAGTAAATCATCTAACTCTACAACTCAAAGAATTAGAAAGAGAGCAACAAGAAAACCCCAGAGTGAGCAGAAGGAAGGAGATAATAAAGATTAGAGCAGAAATAAATGACATAGAGACCAAAAAAACAATACAGAAAATCAATGAAACCAAGAGCTGGTTCTTTGAAAGGATAAACAAGATTGATAAACCTCTAGCCAGACTCACCAAGAAGCAAAGAGAGAGGACCCAAATAAACAAAATCAGAAACGATAGAGGCGAAATAACAACAGACCCCACAGAAATACAAATGATTGTTAAAAAATACTATGGACAGCTTTACTCCAACAAACTAGACAACCTGGAGGAAATGGACAAATTCCTAGAAAAATACAGCATTCCAAAACTCAATCAGGAAGAATCTAAAAATCTCAACAGGCCAATAACTATGGAAGAAATTGAAGCAGTCATCAAAAAGCTTCCATCAAACAAAAGCCCAGGACCAGACGGCTTCACAGGGGAGTTTTACCAAACATTCAAGGAAGAACTAAAACCTATCCTCCTCAGACTACTACAAAAAAATTCAAGAGGAAGGAACACTTCCAAGCTCATTCTATGAAGCCAGCATCACCCTAATACCAAAACCAGGTAAAGACAACACAATGAAAGAGAATTACAGGCCAATATCCCTCATGAACATAGATGCCAAAATCCTCAACAAAATCTTAGCAAATCGGATCCAGCAGTACATCAGAAAGATCATACACCATGACCAAGTAGGATTTATCCCAGGGATGCAAGGATGGTACAATATCCGCAAATCAATAAACGTGATACATCACATAAACAAATTGAAAGAAAAAAACCACATGGTCATATCAATTGATGCAGAAAAAGCATTTGACAAAATTCAACACCCATTTTTGATAAAAACTCTCAGCAAGGTGGGAGTAGAAGGATCATACCTCAACATAATAAAAGCCATATATGACAGGCCCACAGCCAACATCATACTCAACGGACAAAAACTAACACCATTTCCCCTAAGAACAGGAACAAGACAGGGATGCCCCCTCTCACCACTCCTGTTCAACATAGTACTGGAAGTGTTAGCCATTGCAATTCAGCAAGAAGAAGAAATAAAAGGCATCCAAATTGGAAAAGAGGAAGTAAAACTGTCCTTATTTGCAGACAACATGATATTATACATACAAAACCCTAGAGATTCCATCAAAAAGCTACTAGACTTAATACATGAATTTGGCAATGTAGCAGGATACAAAATTAACCCCAAGAAATCTGAGGCATTTCTATACACCAATAGTGAACTTTCAGAAAGAGAGATTATAAAAACAATCCCATTTACCATCGCACCAAAAAAATTAAGCTACCTAGGGATAAACTTAACTAAAGAGGTAAAAGACCTCTACTCAGAAAACTACAGGACGTTGAAAAAAGACATAGAGGAAGACATAAACAGATGGAAGAACATACCGTGTTCATGGATTGGTAGAATCAACATCATTAAAATGTCCATACTACCCAAAGCAATCTATAAATTCAACGCACTTCCCATTAAAGTACCAACAGCATACTTCAGAGATCTAGAACGAACCTTCCAAAAATTCATCTGGAATAAAAAAAGACCCCGAATAGCTGCAGCAATCCTGAAAAAGAACAAAGTAGGTGGGATCTCAATACCAGATATCAAGTTGTATTACAAAGCCACTGTTCTCAAAACTGCCTGGTACTGGCACAAGAATAGGCATATAGATCAATGGAATAGAATAGAGAGCCCAGAAATCGGCCCGAACCAATATGCTCAATTAATATTTGACAATGGAGGCAAGAACATACAATGGAGCCAAGATAGTCTCTTCAATAAATGGTGTTGGGAAAATTGGACAGATATATGCAAGAAAATGAAACTAGACCACCAACTTACACCATACACAAAAATAAACTCAAAATGGATAAAGGACTTAAATGTACGACAGGATACCATAAAAATTCTGGAAGAATCCAAAGGCAAGAAAATCTCAGACATATGCCGAAGCAATTTCTTCACTGATACAGCTCCTAGGGCACTTGAAACTAAAGAAAAAATGAACAAATGGGACTACATCAAAATAAAAAGCTTCTGCACAGCAAAAGAAACCATCAACAAAACAACGAGAAAACCCACTGTGTGGGAAAACATATTTGCCAATGACATATCTGATAAGGGCCTAATCTCCAAAATTTATAGGGAACTCATACAACTTAACAAAAGGAAGATAAACAATCCAATCAAAAAATGGGCAAAGGATATAAATAGATACCTTTCAAAAGAGGACATTCAGAAAGCCAAGAGACATATGAAAACATGCTCAAAGTCACTAATCATCCGAGAGATGCAAATCAAAACAGCAATGAGGTACCATCTCACACCTGTCAGACTGGCTATCATCAACAAATCAACAAACGACAAGTGCTGGAGAGGATGTGGAGAAAAAGGAACACTTGTGCACTGCTGGTGGGAATGCAGACTGGTGCAGCCACTATGGAAGACAGTATGGAGTTTCCTTAAAAAACTGAAAATGGAACTCCCATTTGACCCTGTGATCCCACTTCTAGGAATATATCCCAAGAAACCAGAAACACCAATCAGAAAGGATATATGCACCCCTATGTTCATAGCAGCACAATTCACCATAGCTAAGATCTGGAAACAGCCTAAGTGCCCATCAGTAGATGAATGGATTAGAAAACTGTGGTACATCTACACGATGGAATACTATGCTGCTGTAAAAAGGAAGGAACTCTTACCATTTGCAACGGCATGGATGGAACTGGAGAGCATTATGCTAAGTGAAATAAGCCAGTCAATAAAGGAAAAATACCACATGATCTCACTCATTCATGGACAATAGAGACCATTATAAACTTTCGAACAATAATAGATACAGAGGCAGAGCTGCCTCAAACAGATTGTCAAACTGCAGCGGGAAGGCCGGGGAGGGTTGGGGGGCAGGAGGTAGGGGGGTAAGAGATCAACTAAAGGACTTGTATGCATGCATATAAGCATAACCAATGGACATAAGACACTGGGTGATAGGGGAGGCTAGGGGACTGTCTAGGGCGGGGGGATAAAATGGATACATATGTAATACCCTTTGTAATACTTTAAGCAATAAAAAAAAAAAGATAACATAAATAAAACCAAAGATAAATTAAACATGGGATAGAAATATTTGTAGCATATATGACTGAAAAAAATAGTAACTATAATATTGTCTCTATGATTTATTAACAAAGAGACTCAGTAAAGTCACCAGCCTACTTCCAGATTTCTTGTTATGTGAATCAGTGAACACCCTTATTATTTAAGACATTATTATCTAACTTTCTCATAATTTTATCTGATACTTTTTCTCATGTGTATCTTTTTATCTAATAAGAAAAATCTTGGGTTTTGTTATTAGGGATCTCAAGGTTCAAAGAAGATAAAAGTTAAGAAACATAGTTTGCTCAAGTTGGGTTGTCTAATAGAATCCCCATGTTTAGCAGAGATATCAAAGGTCTCTTTCCTTATTGAAAGTGTAAACCGGATATAAGCCCATCTTCTTATAATCCCAGAGAGGAAACTTGGGCTTATTATTTAACAGAGCAGGGAGGGAAAAAAAAGAGGAGAGAGAGAGAGAAAGAGAGAGAGAGAGAGAGAGAGAGAGAGAGAGAGAGAGAAAGAGAGAGAGAGAGAATGAGATAGAGAAAGAGAGGTAACATAAAGAAATTATCCAAATATGTTAATAACACTTAAATGTGAATAATTTAATGTAAATAGATAAAACATTTCAGTTAATAAACAAAAGTTATCATATAGGACCATCCAATTAAATTTTTTAATGTATAAAAATGAAAGTTTATAGAAATGTTGAAATTATTGTGACGAAAAAAGATAGACCATTCACATATTAAACAAACAAAAATGTTGATTTATTTTTATATTAAGAGCAGATAAAATAAACTTTAATATTAAAAAAAGAGTAAAAAAGGGTCAGTTTATAATGGTTAAAGTTTCAATTTACCAGCTATTCTTAATAAATTGAAATTTCTGTGTGCTTAAAGAGAATAGTCTCAAAAATAAGGAAAATATTTACAAATCTATAAGGAGAAATAGAGTCAACAATCTCAAAAGGAGATTTTAATAAACCACTATGTTGGTAATTGATAGAAATAGATTAAAAAATTAGTAAGACTATATAAGGTTGAAAGAATATGATTAATAACAACCTAATATTTTAGAAAATTACAATTTACCGAAGCTGAATACTCTTATGACATTAAAAACTTGAATGAGTAGTTTTTTAAAATGGTAATAAAAATACCCATAAAGAAAAATTTAAGCCGTACCAGTTTGGCTCAGTGGATAGAGCGTCGGCTTGCGGACTCAAGGGTCCCGGGTTCGATTCCGGTCAAGGGCATGTACCTTGGTTACGGGCGCATCCCCACTGGGGGGCGTGCAGGAGGCAGCTGATTGATGTTTCTCTCTCATTGATGTTTCTAACTCTCTATCCCTCTCCCTTCCTCTCTGTAAAAGATCAATAAAATATATTTAAAAAAAAAGAAAGAAAAATTTAAAGCCCAAGAGACTGTAACTGAAAATTTGCTAAACTTCTAGGAATAGGTAATTCTTGTACAAACTTATCCAAAACATAGACAAAGAGGAAACATTCCTTAACTCATCTGATGCATACCCTCGAGATAAAAACCCACCAAAGACATTATGAAAAAAGAAATTATAACACATTCTCATTTATGAAGATGTACGTAAATATCCCAATTTCAACATGGAACCACATAGGAAAAGGGGTTCCGGTAAACACAGTACAAGGGCGAGGGAATTAATATTCTTTAAATCAGGATAATAGTTACTCTTGGGGAAGGGATAAAGTCGTGATCATGTGGGAGTAAGGGGACTGGGGGAATTGGGATTTTATAATTATTTCTATACTCAACCTGTATACATATTGTATGTACTGTTTTGTATATTACATTTCATAACAAAAGAACAAAACCTCATTTTAAAGTACTTTTTGAATATAGTAACTTTATGGAAGTTACACATTCTATTAACATCTGGAGTTGGTATTGAGAGCTATCTGGTCAAGGACATTATTTAACCCTTTTTTTATAAATTCTTATACTGACCTATTTTGTTGCACATATGTTCTTTTTCTAATGAAAAGAAATCTAATGGATGGAACAGAGTTTACTATGACTATAAATAAGTATTTCAAAGATATCTAGTTTCTGCCGATACCCATTTAGTCCAGAGCCTAGACTTTTAGCTGGTTGTGTGGCTGTCCACCTAACAAATAGTATTTTCAGCTACCCATAAGGTAAGTGTGGCCATATGACTGAGTTCTGGCTAATGAAATGGGTGGTGTGTTTTGGAGAACTTCTGAGAAGACTCCAAACATTACTATGCCGTCCTCCATCACACTGCATGGAAGTAAAGGATGGAGTTTTAGCAGCTGCCTCGGACCGTGGGGATAATGACTACACAGAATGGCAACAAGGGATGGAGATGCAAGGAGCCTGGCTGAACACTTCATGAAGCCATGTTGCTAACATTGGATGACCCATCTTCCAATTCCTTTTACATGAAAGAGAAGAGAAAACTTCTATTTGGTTCCCTTTGTTATTTGTAGTAAACCCAGTTCTAATGAACATGGAAACAGCAAAATAGGTCATCCAGAATTTTATCTACTTACTAGGGGCCCGGTGCACGAAATTCATGCACTGGGTGAGTGTGTGTGTGGGGGGAGTGTCCCTCAGCCCAGCCTGCCCCCTCTCACATACTGGGAGCCCTCAGGCGTTGACCCCCATCACCCTCCAATCGCAGGATCGGACCCTTGCCCAGGCCTGACGCCTTGGCCAGAGGAGTTGACCCTCATCACCCTCCGATCACCAGTCACCGGATCAGCCCCTTGACCAGGCCTGAGGCCTCCGGCAGAGGTGTCAGGCCTGTGCAGGGGACTCCCAGCTCCCCACGGTTGCAGGCTCCACCCCTGCCCAGGCCTAGCGCCTCTGGCCTAGGTGTCCGGCCCGGGCAGCGGGGACCCGCAGCTGCAGCGGCCCCGCGATCGTGGGCTTCGCTTTAGGCCCAGGCATGGGACCCCTAGCTCCTGGGACTGCCAGCTTCGACCGTGCCCAGCTCCCATCGCTGGCTCCACCCCTACTTCCTGCTATCACTGGCCAGGGTGGAAAAGGCACCTGATTCTCCGATCATGGCTGGAGGGCAGGCCCCCCAGCTCTAAGCTCCCCCCTGGGTTTCCGATCACTGTCAGTGGCAGGGGGCTTCTTCCTGCTTTCCCTTTCACCTCCCTGCATTGTGCCTACATATGCAAATTAACCGCCATCTTGTTGGCAGTTAACTGCCAATCTTAGTTGGCAGTTAATTTGCATATAGCCCTGATTAGCCAATGAAAGGGGTAGCGTCATAAGCCAATTACCATTTTTCTCGTTTATTAGTGTAGATTGTATCTGGCCCACAGACAAGTTTTGTGTGATCTACACAATTTCTGGGAAATAAAAGTGAATTTTTTATGATGTTAAAATTTAAGAATCTTAATATGAAAATCCTAATGTGTGATTTTTCATGAAAAAATCAGGAGGTTTAGCATCCTCGATGCCTTTCTCTTCTTACCAGCTGGCTGAAGCTGAAGTGACTGGCCCTTCCTTATTGGGCATGGGCTTCCCTCTTCATTCATTCATTCAGTATGTACTAGTGTAGCCAATAGATATTGAAGATGGTTATTTATAGGATTAATTTTGATAGGAATTACTATTTAGTTCATGCTTACACTAATTACTACCCTTCATATGGAAATAGACTATTCAACAAAAACACTCAAGTCCCTGGCATCTTTTTGTTCCCAAAACACAGTGCTTGCAAGGCTAAGTATAATAATAATTTCTGATGTTTCCTTTCAGATTTCAGTAGACTATTTTAATAAAGCTATTATATTTTTGACTAACTCAAATAATTAGTTTTAATAAAGAAAATACATGCGCAACATTAAAACGTAGGTGCTTTATTAACCTCAGAACAATTTCCACCTACTTGTTTTATTCTGTGTGTAAAGAGAAAAAGAAAACTGATTATTTGTATCAGTTAAGAGTATGTGAATAATGCATATTGATTAGGCACATGTCTAAATTAGTCTTTAAATATAAACCAAACTGAAGGAAGATAAACATTAGAGTCTAATTTATCAAAAATTAATAATTTTAAAGCATGTTATAATTATAAAAAAATCCAACATTTAGATAGTGAACAATATTCTTTTGGGAGTTTAAAAGTCTTATTTGCATTTCTTTACATATTCATGGTTGTCTCTTTTATGGTTTTTTTACTTTAAACATAAATTCATTGATCTCTAGTCAGTGTAAGGTGACATCCACAGGCTGAGAAATGCTCATGGGACCCCTTGTGGAATTGTTCTGCTATCACATGAACAATCCATTTATAGCTCATTCTCTGAGAATTCAGTGCACACCTGGCAGGTGCGCCAGATGTTCCCCCCTCCACCCTCCCATAAAATGAAAGATGCTATGAATTTCATATTTTGGAAAGTGCTGTGAAATACAAGTATACAAAGAAGTCGAACTTGTGCTTTAAAAGTTTAATGTAGGAAGATAAGAAGCATTTCTTGTCGACAGAAACAAGTATACTGATTTCAATTATGAAATTTTGTTCATAGGGATGTAATGGGACATTGAAAGTAAAATTTATAACCAATACTAAATTTAGAATTTTACATTATGTAAGCTCCTACTTTCTCAGTTCTATAGACACTATTACCTATTTACTCAACTATCTTTACGGGTGATTGAACTAGGTCACAATATGATTATCTTACATCAATCTTTTCTAAGTGAACAAGCTGCTCTGTGTGAATGTGTTACCTGTGGGAGAAATTATATTAGTATGAACTTTAGGACAGAAAACTGTAACTTTTCCTTTGTCATCAATATTTTAATGTGCCTTCTCAGAACAAGGCTCTCTGCTGTGAGCTGGGGAGACAGAGATACGACTATGGGTGGGGCTCCAAAGGAAGTTTTCTTTTTCCCATGTAGAAGGTTGGCTTGAGGAAAAACTAAAATATTCTTCGAGTAATTATTATCTAGTGTCTTCACAGAGTATATGCGTTTTGATGGCAGATTAAGAAATGAACCTCTGGGTCCATGCCCTGAAATTAAGAAAAGTGGTGGGGTCCATTTAAATTCTTTTTCCTATGCTGTATTAATCTCACTTCTGCCCGAGTCAAACTTTCTTCATATCCCTTGTGCCAAAATATAGTCTTTGAAGAATATAGACTATATTCTTCAGTCTAACATTTCTATTTTCTTAAAATATAAAAGTATTATTATACTTATGTTCAGATGCTAGTGGATGAAAGAAGATTGGAAGCTTCTCCGTGTTCCTCACATACTCCCAGAAAATCAGCGGCACAAGAATTGTTCAGGAAATCTTTTTATGTGTGGTGTTCCCTGCCTGCCATACTCTCATCGTATCAGGCCAGATGAAGACGTGTATGCTTTTCCATTTAGAAATTGAGCACAGACCAACAAAATGGTCTGTCAGTGGCTCATCTGATACAGTTCAAAGGCAGAAATAATTCTCATGTTATTTTTATCACTGTCATGGCTCAATGATAGAAATATTTTATAATCTCTAAGATAAAATATTTTTTAATCTCTAAGATGCTGTTCAGTACTTGAGGTCCATGTTGATCAAAACCAACCTGTTTGACATGATTATTTTTGCTCTGAGAAAAAGGGAGACCATTTGCTGTTCTCTATAGTGGAGCACGTTGGAGGGATCTAACTGAAATAACTTCTAACTGGATTATTCCTGACGACATTTATAAGGGCGACTATGAGGACACAGGAGGCTAGGACAGGCACAGGGTGTGGAGGGGCTGCCTGCCATCAGCGAGTATAGAATTGCATGGGGGTGTTAGATAAATAAAACTGGTGTTTATGCTCCAAAGAACTGTACTCAGAAAACTACAAGACACTGGAAAAAAGAAATAGAGGAAAATCCAAGCAAATGAAAGAATATACTACGTTTATGAATCGTTAGAATTAACATCATTAAAATGTCCATACTATTCAAAGCAATCTATAAGTTCAATGCAATCCCTAATAAAATACCAACAACATATTTACTATGCTGTACACCTGAAACTAATATAATATTGCATGTCAACTATACTTTAATTAAAAAGATCTTTACACTCCAAATTGAAATTAGACATGAAAACAGACAAAAAATATAAGGTTTTTGTGACTTAGCTCCTTAGACTCATTAGTTACATATTCTTTTTTATTGGATTGATTCGTCATGAATGGAACTCTTCATGATGATTTTTTTTCTCCCACCTCCCTTGATCTTACAATAAGTTTCCTCCATATTTTTACTTACAAAATTGCTTTGGAGTTGTCCCCTAGCTGGAGCATGTATTCCTTGGTAGAGTCTTAATGCCACGAGTGTGTGGATGGTGCCCACCTTCTCTGGGATCCCCCTGAGAGAGTTGTCCTCGGTGCAGCATTATACAAGCCAATCAGTCTGGACCCAGTCTTTGAACCAATTTAGTAAAGCAACAAGAAACCAATTAGAAATGTATTTTCATTACCATCAAGCAAATGTTTGAAATGATGGTACCCACATATAAAGATGCTTTAAAATGGCAGGTTAAAAGATGGTCATCATGAAGGTTTGGTAGATTTCTCACTGCTTAGTGTGTCACTCTATTTTTTTGAGGAATAAAATTATTAATTATTCATTTGTTACTACTCCCTTTCTCTGCATTGTCTTGGTTTAATGCATGTGGAACTTATATAAGGGAGATATTTGTGAGCTAGGCTCTGACTCATCT
The DNA here is from genome assembly GCF_963259705.1 of Myotis daubentonii. NCBI lineage: Eukaryota > Metazoa > Chordata > Mammalia > Chiroptera > Vespertilionidae > Myotis > Myotis daubentonii. The sequence continues at coordinate 58,114,316 of NC_081846.1, forward strand.
AGAATAGTGCTTTTCTCTCTTTTGCTCCCCATCCTCTTCTATTTAATTACTAGGGAGTGAAGTAACTTTAATTAGCAATGCAGCATCTCCCAGACCTCATTTTTGGGGATTAACATATCCACCCCCCCCCATGGGGAATGCATCTCAATTGACAATCTCAAAAATTGGGAATGATCAAATAATAAGTGTCCCCTTATGATAAAAAATGTAAAACCTGCTCATAAAATTAATACGCTAATCAGAGGTAACTTATCAAAATGTCTTCTTAACTGCACCATTGTCTCCTTTTACCATGACTCATGGAGTGTAGACTACAGTTTTTCTTCATTTATCTCCTATGAAGATGACAATCAACATTTGACTTAGAAGACTGTTTTACAAATGTTTGCTTTAAAAATTGCTCAGTGTTTTGGGAGGTCTTTCTGGATGGTGTTGCTAGCATTTTTCTAGCTGAGTAATCTTTTTTTCTTACTAACTTGTATCAGTAAATTTATTCACATGAAAAAGAAACATTACCCTTGTGTAATAAACATTCCTGAAAGCAGTAGCCTTCTCTCGAGTATTATTCTATTTTCAGGGTTGCTGACCTTTTGCTTCCTTATTGGTTGCCATAGTGATGATCTGAGCAATGCATAAGGGAGATTTACTAAAATGAGGGAATCAATAAGCTTTTTAACTGTGATGTTTATATTGATAGTTCCTTATAACATATCTCAAAATAAAATTTACCCATATAAATGTATCCAATAGTGGGATTTTATTTAAAAAAAAAGTTTAAATAGATGTTTATGTAAATTGCAAGTGATCGAGTGTATTCTGTGGCTTTCTTAGAATACTTTTGTGAGCACATAAACATATAGATAAAACTTGAGATGTAAATTTGAAAGATCCATATGAAACGCTTAATAATGCTTTTATAAGCAAACTTCAGAAGTTGCAAGTGCCATGGTTAATGATTCTAAAGCAAAGTCAAGTTAGAAAACTCTTACCCTTTGTCGTAAGAACACTCAAGGCCAAGCTCTCCCCATATGTCCCTGTACAACTTCTAATGATTTCACAGGAATCCTGAGACATGTAGGAGAAGGCAACCTGGTGATCTGCCAAAACGCAGGAGGCACAGTAGAAGAGCATGAGTTATGTTTGTTTCCAAAGTTCACTTAACAGCTTTAAATCTTTTACTCATTGGTTGTAGCTAGACTACTATTTTTAGGATTATAATGAAACTTCTATGTACACAATTTTGAGGATTTTGATTATTTGTCCTTTAGATTTACATAATAATTGTTTTCAAATTATATTAATATATTCTGGTTGTAATGGTAAGTAAAATGTAATTACATTTAATACAAGTCTGTGGTTGTCAGTTGCAAAGGAGGAAGTCTGAGGAGTGACTTAATTCACAAGGTCCATTATCACGGTAATTTGTCTAGACTCTAAGGTGCAGGTGTTATGCTATTGATTCCGATGCCTCATGTCTAACTAACCCTCTCACTGGCCTGTGCAGAGCAACTGGCCGGGTGCTAGGGGAGGGTGCAATTTGCTCAAGGCACAATAGCCACATATAACCTGCTTCTCTCTCTCCAAAGCCTGCATTTTTTTCTTCTCCTTGATGTTCGAGAACCTATAATTAGGTTAAGACTCCAGAATTATGTATCCCTATTCTATTAAATATACCCTAAGGTTTATTGAAAACAAAAATCAACATCCCCTGATGCTAGGACTAGAGGATAAAATTAAATTGATGTTGAGGCTGTCAGTAGTGTGTGAAAAAAACAAACTATGTGCTTATTTCAAGTGTCAAAATAACTTCTTTGAAAAACACAGGCAATATCTGACATCATAGATTTTTCACGTATCACTGTTTTTTCTAAACTAAAAAGATTTCTTAGATATAGGACGAACTTTAAAAAAATTTGGCTACATGTATTTTAAAATTAAAGTGCCAAATTTAATTATAGCCTGATGTTATTTGGTTTCAACTATCATATTTATTTTTCTGAAATGAAAAATCTTATCCTTTGCTTAATAAAAGTACAAAACTAGTAAAACTTCTCGTGACTCTGCTATTCAAGATCTAGTTGTTGACCATCTACCACTGTAAAATGGGACATGGTTGGGAACAAAGTAGGCAAAGTTCTTCCCTTCATGAAGTGTATGCTCTTTGGAGGAAATCAAATAATAGATAAATGAATAGATGATGTGCCAGGTGGCAGTAAGATCCAGGAATTAAAATAAAACAGGAAAAGAGTGAATGGGGAATGAGAAGGAAGGACTATTTTAGAGACGGTTGTCAGCCAAGACCATCATTTCCTGCCAGGATTATTTCATTAGGTTTCTCATTTGTCTCTTCTTGTGCTCCTAGTGACTTCACATAGCAGCCACACAGAATATTAAGTTGGATCATATTTCACTTGCTCAAAATCCTGCAGGAGCTTCTACTGAGAATACAATTCCCAGTCCTTTGAGCCTGTGAGACCCCACATGGCCTTCCTCTCGTTTCTTCCCTGGCCCCATTTCTTTCTATCTGTCTCCTGGTCTACCTCACTCGAGGCCTAGGTTGTCCTGAACAAACCAGTAGGTCTCCATCTCAGAGCACCTTACTCTTGCTGTCCCTCTGACGGAACACACTTCCCTGAGACACCTTCTGTGGTAGCTCTCAGAGCGGCCTTCTAGGATCACTCTATCTAAAGTAGCGCTGGCCATCACACTGTCTCTTTCTTCTGCTTCCTTTATCTTCATAGCACTTATCTCCACTTGCTGGGTGCGTGGAACATAAGTATCACAAGAGCAAGGATTTGGTCTCTCTCACCACTGTATCTCCACACCTGGAATGGTGGCAACAAATTATTGCAGGAGCTCAGTAATTACTTGTGGCATGAATGAATATGAATGAATGTGCTCTAAGAATGGGCTGCTGGAAAATGGGGAGAAAATAGGAGAAAAATGTCAAATGCTTAGAGGTTTTAAAAAGGATCCCTGCCCTGGCTGGTTTGGCTCAGTGGATAGAGCGTTGGCCTGTAGACTGAAGGGTCCCAGGTTATTTCTGATCAAGGGCACATACCTCGGTTGCAGGCTCGATCCCTGGCCCTAGTTGGGGCATGTGTGTGAGCCAACCAATTGATATGTTTCTCTCACATTGATGTTTCTCTCTGTCTCTTCCCCTCTCTTCCACTCTCTCTAAAAATCAATGGAAAAATAGTCTTGGGTGAGGATTAACCTAAATAAATAAATAAGCAAAGGAAGAAAGAAAGAAAGAAAGAAAGAAAGAAAGAAAGAATGAATCCCCCATGTGAGTGCTTTCCGTGGTCCTAATTCTGTCTCCATTGGCACCTGGCATAGCTATTCCTAGCTGCAGCCTGACCCCAGCCTCCTTTCCCATCCTTGTATACAACACAGCGAGCCTTTGTCAACCGTCATCAGTGTACACTGCACATTATTGATGTGAAATGTTGGTGATCACATTTCCAATTTCCAAAATATTTTAAATGGGTTGATTGATGGTCATGTTCTTTTTAAATTGCAGCCTCACCAAATGCCCCCAAACTCGGACCTATGGAGCTGACTGTTGTTATTACTGTGCCAGTGTGCCTGCTGTCCGTGGCGGCAGTGCTGAGCATCTGGGCATGCCAAGGTCGACAGTGTAGCAACAGGAAGAAAAAGAGGCAGAATGTGGAGGAGCCCCTCTCTGAATGCAACCTGGTAAATGCTGGGAAAACTCTGAAAGATCTGATTTACGATGTGACCGCCTCTGGATCCGGATCTGGTATGTGCCCGTGGTCCATTTCTTAAGTAAGGAAACTCTTATTTTAAATGCTGGAGGCCCGGTACATGGATGTGTGCACTGGTGAGGTCCCTCAGCCTGGCCTGTGCTCTCTTGCAATATGGGACCCCTCGGGGGATGTCGGACTGCTGGTTGTGGCCCGATCCCTGCAGGCCACCTGGGGGATGTGGCTGAAACCGGCAACCCGGGGAGGAGCCCAAGCCCGGGCGCCACACTGCTCCTGCTCATTCCGGCCCTGCTGACCTGCCGCCACTGTTTGGTAGAGCTGTCGTGGGAGAGGCTTGCGGCCTCTGCAGCTGCGCTCACCAGCCATGAGCCTGGCGTCTGGCGCCCATCTGCCAGCTGAATGGTGCTCCTGCTGTGGGAGCACACTGACCACCAGGGGGCAGCTCCTGTGTTGAGCATCTGCCCCCTGGTGGTCAGTGCGCATCATACTGACCAGTCGTTTGGTCACTTAGGCATATATATATATATATATATATATATATATATATGTATATATATATATATATATATATATATACACACACACACACATACATACATACAGCCCTAGTCAGGTGGCTCAGTTGGTTGGAGCATTGTCCTATACTAGTACACCAGAAAGTTGTAGGTTTGATCCTCAGCTGGGGTGTGTATGGGAGGCAACCAATAAATGTTTCTCTCTCTTCATCTTCTCTCTCTAAAATAAATAAAAACATATCCTTGGGTGAGGGTTAAAAAGTAAAGAAACCAGTAAAAACAATTTTTAACAAAAAAGAACCCCAATATGAATTCTGTCATTTCAAATGCTTGATCTGGTACATGCTAAATTTTGACATAGAAGTTTATTTTAGGATTAGAAGAAGAGAAAAAACCATCATGGCCTAAAGAATTAAGTCTTTTCCGTTGGCTTTTCAGCCTTTAGGTATTCAGATTCTCATTCTGGCAGTCCTTCAGAATTCCTGAAGCATGAAAGAGTCTCTCTGCTCTCCCCTCTCCATTATGATGAGGAAGAAAAATTGTTGCTCTCCTGGTAATGGTTCATGTGCACAAAGGAGTTACTGTATCTAAGGAGCTGAGTTCTGAGCAAGAGAACTCAGTTATGCAAAGTAATGTACTTAGAGCACCTTCACTTGTGGTTATGAAGGTCTTCCGAATCTGTCGGTACCCCTGGGATGTGTGGGGGAAGTTCCCAGGGAGCTGACCTGAAATTAAAATCAAGACTATGTTCTTAAAGCACAGAAATGAAAGATGAAAGGGAAGAGCAGAGCACTGGTGTGCTGGCTTTTGCTGCTGAGGTTGTATGATAATTCTCTTCGTCTTTAATGGAACTCCAGGACCTGCTGACACAACTCAAGTACAGGGCCTGTGTTCAGGCCTAAATGAGCCTTTCTCGTAGCACAAAGCGTCTGAGGGCTTCGTGGGTTTCTGGTGATAGAGCGGAGTTTCCCCTGTGATCACAAACTCCCGGAGGGGCAGCAGGCTCCCTGCTCTCATGTACAGGTCCAGAAATCCTGTCAGTATGCGGTGTTGCTGAAATGTGGACTAGGGTGAGGCTAGGTGAGCCATGTCAGACGCCCCTGCATCTCCCCTTGCTTTGGGAGGATTATTAAGGATGATGACCCCAAATATATTTCAATGAGCACACAGATAGGCACAGTTAACAGGGGTAAACAAGAGAGAGGCACTGGCATCTATATGAGCATCATATGTAATATGATATAGCTATGGACTTACCACAGAGTCCAGAAAAGAGAGGCCTGATCGTGTCACCCAGGGAACCCAGGTAGTTGGCTGCTTCTGGGGCAAGATTGCCTGCCCTCTCACTGACCAACCTCTCAACGTTTACGCCCTCCCTGCACAGATTAGGTGGCGTATGTCCAGGGGAGGAGCGCTGGCAACGTGTCTCCAAACGACAAAGTTTGTAAAACTGAAATCCAAATCCAGTTATTGGCTAGAAAGATGGTATTCTTTCTTTAAAAGTAAAACTTGTTCAGTTCACTACTTTTTTCTTCCTTGAGTATTACATTTTGGGGCCCATTGTGCCCTAATATTTTGAGCGCTGGCAACAATGTAGGCACAGAATATGTGCACAGAGAGCTCTGATTTGTGCCAAGTTCCTTGGAACCTTAAATAATTTCTTCATGAGGTTCAAGTGATTAAATAACCGTCTACTTAATTACCACCCAGACATTTCAGTTTAGCCATGTTAGGTTGAAATGTGTATTTTGGAGCAACTCTGAATATGTCTAATATGACCAAGGATTTTTCTTTCAAATAAACGTTCTAGAGATTTTATAACTGGAGACTGTATATTTAATTTAACAAAGTAGTCATGAGCCAGGACATACAGTGAAAAATTAACATTCAGTTTTTTTGCTCCTTCTGTGCGTCTTTAAACCCGAGTCTGGATTTATTGACTGCTGGACTCTCTCCTCTTTAGGTTATCCTAAAAAGAAAGCTGTAAACGTACCCGTGCAGGGATGACTTTTGTAATGCACAGTTCTCAAGAGCTTTAGGCACTGTTCCCCTAGGCCAGCTGCATATACGTCCTTGGCAGTGACCACTGGCTAAAGTAAGTGAGGGCAGCACTGCCTTTCATAAGCAGAGCTGGTTTGTCTGCAGCAAGGCTTCTGCCCCAAAAGCTCCCCTCCCCCCCGCCCCCTGCAGAGGGGATCGGTGGTTCTGCTTCTCTTAATTGGCCGGTGACCTTAAACGAGAGGCAGCTTTGTCAAGTGCTGAGAAACAAAAATTGTGAAGCTTATCCTTGACCCGGTCAGGGACCAATTTCAAAGAGATGTAATGCCCGCGAGAGAGGAGCATGGACTGCCGTGCTCCTGGGCTGTCTCTGAGAGTGGACAGTGTCTCAGTGGCTTCTCAGAGACTGGATAGGCTGCTGCTTTGCTCTCGTGATAGAGCACTTCTGACTGACGGTGACATGAAGGTGCCATGTTCCATCAGACAGGCATCCGCTCCTGCAACCCCCATGAAAAGGAATAAAATGAACCAGGAGGGGAAGCAACATCCATGTATCTTCAAACAAAATCTCTAAGTGGACAACCCAAGAATTAGATTATCTTGGGGGGCTGCTTTGAATGATACCGAGGGAACTTTCATTGAGTTTTACAGTCTCAACTTAATTGCTGCACTGAGTACCTTAGGTCATGTCTTACTTTGTCCCTGGTGTGTGGCACTGATTGGGTGCTTCATCAATTTTCAGTTTGAAAGCATTGGCTTATCTAGTTCTCTAACCAAATATCGTTGCATTGTTGTTGGTAACGATTGTTGGTGGTGATGTTTTTGTGAGTATGTGTGTGCGTGTCGGGGAAGGGAGGAGAGAGATTGAGGTTGAGATTTGACTTAATAATTGTTAGAACAACTTTTATTGTGTGTGGTCAAGTGGTAAAACTGTAGCCTACAAAAATAGCCCATATAGTTTGCTGCTAGCAGTCTTCCCAGCAGGGTACAAATGCATCTTATCCACTAAATGGTGAGAAAGCAAGAATCTGGACTGAAGACCAGTGTTTTAGTTGTAAATCTGCGTCCCCACTAACAGCTTATTCCTGGGCCACTTCGTGATTACTGCGGCCCCCCATTTTCTCTTTCCTAAAATGAATAAGGGGAACCAGATGATCTAAGAAGAACTTTATGGCTGTGGGGCTTTTTGACTAATTGTTGAGACCCATAATAGCAAACTTACAGATTGTGCTTATGTAGCCATAGCGGGTGGTTCTCATGAGGCTGAGAACATGTGAATACACCTTGGCTCATCTCAGGAGCAGAGGTGAGTCCTCTGGAGCTTGCGCAGTTGTTGCTCTGAGGGTTTCCCCACTATCGAGCACAGTGACAACAACTGCACATGACTCTCTAGATTAAATTCTACTGTAAACTCTTTATCTGTTTTCCTCTAATTTTAAGAGTCATATACCCACTGTAGAAATTAAGAAAAATGTACAATATTAGAAAGAAGCCTATCACAGTTCCCTTTGATGCCACTAAATAGAAGTAGCATTTAGTATATTTCCTTTTTCAGTCTTTTCCCTGTGCATAGTTTTAATAGCTAGGTACACTTACTTAAATGGATAGAATTTACTGTGCTATTTTATTTGACACAGCAAAAGCATTTAACCAAATCATTAGGACATACCTCTTCGTAAGCAGCATCATTATTATTGGCTCTGAGCAATTTGACCTAAGACATAATATTAAGGACTAACTATTACTGAGTGTGTAATATGCTAGATACTGTGCTAAGAGCTTAACATGCTTGCTAATTCTCATAGCATCCCTATGAGATGAGGGATACCATTACCTCATGTTTTTCAGACAAGGAAGCCAAAGCTTAGAGAAGTTCAATAACTTGCCCATGGCTACCATGTGGCACAGCTGAAATGTGAAGCCAGGTTTTTCTTATTTGTGCTATTAATCTCTGCACTATCTATAATAATAAAAGCATACTATGCTAATTAGACCAAATAGCCGAACGACCTTCTGGACGTGAGGCAGAGGCAATTAGGGGCAATCAGGCAGGCAGACAGGCAGAGTGATAAGGGGAGATAAAAAAGGCAGGCAGAGTGGTTAGGGGCAATCAGGCAGGCAGGCAGGCAGGCGAGCTGTTAGGAGCCAGCAGTCCCAGATTGCGAGAGAGTGCAGGCCGGGCTGAGGGGATCCCTCCTTTCCCCCCCACCCCTGCACGGGCCTCTAGTATTTAATAATTTTCTATTATCAGACACCTTTCCTTATTTTTCCTATAAATAATAATATATTAAACATTTTGACAGAAATTTTGCAATTACATTGAATCTTTGGGATAGAATTATAGAGGTAGAGTTATTGATTGATTCAAAGAATCTAAATATTTTACATGCACTTAGAATATATTTTCTTTGATGTCTTTTATTCTGCAGAAAATATCCATTTGATATTTTCTATCATTGCATCTTGCTTTTAGATAACATGATTGTCTTACTTGATTGTTGAATTTGATTCTTCACTTTCCAATTTTAATTTGTTTTAAAAAAATTCTCAAAGAATTCTTCTGCATTCCCAGTTGTACTAGGAACCAATATATTTTATTTTAAAGGCTAACAGCATTTCTTATACTTTTGTGTACTTAATAATCTGACTGGCTTTAATGTACAAATCAGGGAATTCAGCAGCAATTCTAGAAAGATCAGACATCTGTAGCAGCAGGCTATGTCTAAGAAATTTGTATTTGTGAATATGAGAAGAGAAATTCATATTAAGAACTTGGAATATGTTTTTAGCATGCTTTGACATTAAAGTTTTGGTATAAAGGTGCTTATTTCTTCAACATCAATAAAATTATTAAAGTGCTTAAATGTTGGCCTTTTTATGTGAAAATACCAGTCATTCTGACAGTTCTTTTCTGGCACTTACTGCTCTTCATCCGTCCCATCTTTTCTTTGGTTAGGGTTACCTCTGCTGGTTCAGAGAACAATTGCCAGGACGATTATCCTCCAGGAGATTGTAGGAAAAGGCCGATTTGGTGAGGTCTGGCATGGAAGATGGTGTGGGGAAGACGTGGCTGTGAAAATATTCTCCTCCAGAGATGAAAGATCCTGGTTTCGCGAGGCAGAAATTTACCAGACGGTGATGCTGAGACACGAGAATGTCCTTGGTTTCATTGCTGCTGACAACAAAGGTATTTTCAGTCTAATTGGTTTCAGCAAAGAAAGTGTTATGTCTATTATCAGATGAGAATAAATCATCTTTTTATTAAAGTCTACATAAAAGTCTAATTTCTTTATTGAGAAAAGAAAAAATCCTTTCTTTTCTCCATAGATACATGTGCGTAACCATACAATGAAGCAGGGCAAAGGGCAAACCTGTCGTATGAAATGATGATGACACTGTAGCCAGGTTGACATTTTAAATATTTGATGACTGGTGAACTTTCCAATCAGATCAGAAATTTCAACTGGAACAGAATCCTGCCATGCTGGCTTTTTATCCCTGTGGTTGGTGGGTCATGAAGAGATCTGGAGGCATCTTGGTGGGGGTCGGGGTCGGGTGGGGGCTGCTTTGAGTGCCCAGGGGAAAGGAATGTCACTGGGGGTTTTCAATAGTAGCTCTTAGCTAATCAGGACAGAAATATTTCAGTGTTTTGATAATTGATACAAATGTATCAATGAATGCTAGTTGAATGTTCACCTTTGCCAGGACTATAGTTTTCATCTGTGCAACAAGCTTAAACTCCAGTATGCAAGCTTTCTGTGACCATTATGGGAATGGCGGCAAGCAAGACAATTTCAGTGAGATTTTCTATTGATGTACTTTGAGTATGATTTGTATCTTGACCTTTAACATTAACAGCACCAAATAGTATCATTTTTTGAGTTTTGTGGAACAAGACAGAGCATCAGCTTTCTGGTATTTAAATAATACTTAAAAAATATTGTATATATCCCTGAGCAATCAGGGACTGGATATAAAGTTTGTAGATTACCTATGCTCTCTTTTCTTTTCTTTTTTCCCCCCTCTTTTCTTTTTTTTTTTGTATAGCTTTTATTCATTTAACTGTACATTAGTTTCCTCAAAGGGGAACAGGGAACAAAGGTGAGCGTATCTCCAGTCCATTGGTTTTTATTTGATTCAGTAATACATAAAGAACTTTGGGAGGTAGAGATTGTAACCTCTAGCTAAAAAAAAACAAATTATCTGTGGATATCAGGTACCTACCAATACCTATAAAAATTAAAAATCTATGATTATTTTTATATAATACTAGAGGCCTGGTGCATGGATTCTTGCACTGGTGGGGTTCCTCAGCCTGGCCTGTGCAATCTTGCAATCCGGGACCCCTCAGGGGATGTTGGCTGGCCTGCGGGGATTGGGCTGAAACCGGCAGTCCAAAATCCCCTGAGGGATATAGTAGTGTGCGACGTGGCAGGTAGCTGTGGAGGAGCCTGAGCCTGGACCGGGCACCACACTGCTCCCGCTCATCCCAGCCCCACTGCACCTGCCACCACAGTGGCTCGGTAGCGCTGTCTTGGAGGCGGGAGAGGCTTGCGCTGCTGCAGCTGTGCTTGCCAGCCGTGAGCCCAGTGTCTCTGAGCTTGGCAGCTGAGCACGCTGACCTCCAGGGGGCAGCTCCTGTGTTGAACGTCTGCCCCCTGGTGGTCCATGTGAGTCATAGTGACTGGTTGTTCGGTCGTTTAGTTGGTCGCTTAGGCTTTTATATATATAGATAATCTGGATCATGAAAGTATCCATTATTAATTACACGGCAAAAGAGAAACTTAGGTTATTATACATTTTGGCCATGATTACATTTGCTGATGATTTATCTTATCTGATTTGCTAGAGAAAAACTGTGTAAAGTCAAGATGAGCTTTAAAGAAAGATTCTTTCAGGAAACTTATATGCTTACTAGAGGCCCAATGCATGAAATTCATGCAAGGGGCTTGGCCCTCGCAGCCATGGTGGCTTGCCTTGGCCCTCGCAGCTGCGGCTTCATCCAGGAGGTCATCTGGAAGGATTTCCATAATGTTGTTTAGCTGTCCAGTCTAATTAGCATATTACACTTTTATTATTACAGACTAGAGGCCCGGTGCACAAAAATTTGTGCACTCGGGGGGGGGTCCGTCAGACCAGCCTGTGCCCTCTCACAGTCTGGAACCCCTCAGGGGATGACCACCTGCTGGCTTAGGCCCCCCCAGGGGATTGGGCCTAAGATGGCAATCAGACATTTCTCTGGCAGCCTGGCAGCCCTCAGGGGAAGTCCACTTGCCAGCGGGGAGCAGGCCTAAACTGCAGTTGGACATCCTTAGCACTGCTGAGGAGGCAGGAGAGGCTCCCACCACCACCACTGTACTGGCAGCCATCAGCCTGGCTTGTGGCTGAGCAGAACTCCCCATGTGAGAGTGCACTGATCACCAGAGGGTAGCTCCTGCATTGAGCGTCTGCCCCCTGGTGGTCAGTGTGTGTCATAGTGACCAGTCACTCCCAATCTTTCTGCTGTTAGGGTCAGTTTGCATATTACCCTTTTACTATATAGGATAGAGGCCTGGTACACGGGTGGGGGCCGGCTGGTTTGCCCTGAAGGGTGTCCCAGATCAGGATGGGGGTCCTGCTTGGGTGCCTGGCCAGCCTGGGTGTGGGGCTGATGGCTCTTTGCATCTGATCACACCCCCTTCAGGGTGGGGGTCCCCACTGGGGTGCCTGGCCAGTCTGGGTGAGGGGCTGAGGGCCGTTTTCAGGCTGGTGGGTGACTGAAGCTCCCAACCTCTCCTTTTTTTCTTTTGTTTTTATTCTGGGATTTATTTACCTTCTATGGCTGTCACTGGAGCTGAGAGCTGGCTTTAGCTCTGAGGCTCGGCTCCAGCTCTGAGACCTCGGCTGCTGAAAGCAGGTATCTGGGCTTTGTTTAGCTTCTATAATTGAAACACTGTTGCAGCTCCAGCTCTGACTGCTGAAGGCAGGTATCTGGGGTTTGTTTAGCTTCTATAATTGCAACATTGTTTCTTAGAGTGCAAGCTCAGAGCCCAGCAGTGGCAGGCGGGGAACCTTGGCTTCCTACATCACTGGAGCAAGCAAGCCTCCTGTTCGCTTCAGCTGCCTGGCTGCTGGCCGCCATCTTGGTTGGCAGTTAATTTGCATATCTCGCTGATTAGCCAATGGGAAGGGTAGCAAAGACGATTAATTACCATGTTTCTCTATTATTAGATAGGATATGCTTAGCCCCTGGGCACAGACAATAATGTGGTGAAGGCCTGGGAGGGGTGGGTGCCAGGTGGAGGTGGTCAATGGGGGGGGAAAAAAGGGACATCTGTAATACTATCCTATATAATAAAAGATTAATATGCTAAGTGTCTGGTTGTCCAGTTGGCCATTCAACCAATCAAAGTGTAATATGCTAATGATATGCTAAGGCCACTCAACTGTTCGCTGTGACGTGCACTGACCACCAGGGGGCAGACAGTTGACCAGTCAACCAGTCGCTATGATGTGTACTGATCACGAGGGGGCAGATGCTCCAATCTGTAGGTTAGCTTGCTACTGGGGTCCAGCCGTGGAGCCCTCCCGCAGTCCTTCCCTGGCTGGCCAACCTCCCACATCCCTCCCCGGCCCCAATCATGCACCAGTGGGGTCCCTCGGCCTGGCCTGTGCCCTCTCTCAATCTGGGACACCTCAGGGGATGTCGGAGAGCCAGTTTAAGCCTGATCCCTCAGGCTAGGCCAAGGGACCCCACTGGTGCATGAATTCGTGCACTGGGCCTCTAGTCAACAATAAAGATAAATTAAAAAGAAATAAAAGATTCTTTCCAAATTCTTAACTACATATTCTTTGAAAATATATCCAGCCTATTGAAAATGAAACATTTCTTGTTAAGCTGTTAAGAAATTCTTTTCCTTCCTAATGTTGAGTTAAACTACCTCCTGGTTAGATTAATTAGAATGTGGTGAAAGTAGTAATGACTTATAGTTATATGGATCATCTTGATGGGCTAATTTAATTATGATGTTTATTGGATTATAAAACAAGAAAGATCATTTGCACAAGAAAGATCATTCTTGATTTTCTCTTCTTCAGTTACTGGTCTACCTGTCAGTGGCTTCCTTGTCAGTAGCTTTGTGCCTGATTCCAAATAGTCTCTAACATCACTTTCATCATCATGCATTTTTGTATTTTTTGCAACACTTAAAGTTTCACTTTTTAGTCAACTGTCTGACAAAGACATTGATGTGAGAAGGCAAAGATAGCCACTGGTGTTAAGCTGGGAGAGAGGTGTGAGTAAGGGTTAGTTTTATATAAGGTCAGTTTAGTAGTAAACTTTATGATGTTATGCTTATTTTTTTCATTGCTAGGAAGTGTTTTCACTACCAGCTTTGGAAATTAAATGCTTGGATAAAGAGGAGCTCTTGTACTTAACACTAGGTAGAAAAAGCCCTTAGCAATGATTTTTTTTATAGTTTTGTTTCCCTGAGCATCGGAACTGGTCAGGAGTGCCGAGGGCTATTGTAGACACTTTATCCTGAAAGCTAAAGCTAACTCTAGGGACTATAATACCTAAAGAAGACTTAGGCTGCTTTTTTCTTCTGCTAACAATCTTTTATAAGCTTGATTAGCTTTTGGTTTAATGGGGGAGAACTATTTGAAAATGTCTAGTTATTGTATTTGGCTCTTAATATACAATATTTGGGGGGAAATCATCAACTTCATATTAGAAAGGTAAGTAATATTAGCATTCTTAGAATGTTAGAGCTCCTATGGCAGTACAAATACTTTGTGTAAATTTTTTATATTTCTATTTTTTATTGGTACAATGTTTCTTAAAATCTCAAGAGAAATTTATAACACAACACTGAGCCTAAATGCATCTCTCAGTAGTTTCTCCTATAATGTGGTTGCTATCACTGGCAAATATCAAGGGAATAAGAAAGTTGTTCAGTTAGAATCATTGCCTCGCAGCTTCCTATAACTATGGTGGGAACATATAACAGGTTGTAATATATCAACATCTTCAGGAACTCATTGAGACTTTTTACTTTATGAATTCGAACCGTCAGCATTATCCATGAAGGAATTCACTTTGCTTTGTTAACAATACAGATTTACTAGAAGCACTGACATTTGTTAAAAACTTTTGGCTTCTTTTTCAACATATATTTACAGCACCCCAATTTTTTCCTGTTAGATAATGGAACTTGGACCCAACTTTGGCTTGTCTTGGAATATCATGAACAGGGCTCCTTGTATGACTATTTGAATAGAAACATAGTGACTGTGGCTGGGATGATCAGACTGGCACTTTCCATAGCTAGTGGTCTGGCCCACCTTCACATGGAGATTGTTGGTACACAAGGTAGGTATTTTATTTCTCAGTTTTTCTCCTTAAATATGAAGATAGGAACACTAAGTTGTATTTTATTTTTGTTAATCACCACCTCAGAATATTTTTGCCATTGATTTTTTAGAGAAAGTAGAATGGAAGAGGGGGAGAGCGAGAACATTGATGTGAGAGAGACACATCGATTGGTTGCCTCCCACACGCATCCCAACTGGGGCCAGGGATCAAACCTGCAACCCAGGTACATGCCCTTGACCAGGAATTGAACCCATGACACTCCGGTCTGCAGGCTGATGCTTTACCCACTGAGCCACACTGCCCATGGAGGAATACTACATTGTCTTTTAGTGTTTAGTTGTATTTTATTTTATTACAGCTATCAAATGTAAAGAAACACTAAAGGTACTTTATAAAGCTGAAGATTTGTCATGATAGAACCAACTATCATCTATATACTTGTCATTTTGTATATCATCCATAATAACATTTCTTTTCTGTTTACTGAATTAATAGAGAATTGGCTCTAGAAAGTCATTAGTTCAGTCAGAGTACTGGTTCTCCAATTTGGATTCATGATCCTTTTGATTTCTTAAAAATGATTGAGGACTCCCCAAAGTTTTTTTTTTGCCTATGAATTATATCTATTAATATTTACTATATTAGAACTAAAACTGAAAAATTTAAAAAAACGAATTTACCTAAAATAACAATAATTATTTAACCAATTAAATATTAGCATAAATAACATAATTTTAAAAAATTCACATAATTTTATAAGACAAAAACCAGTTTAGTAAAAATTATGGTTTTGTTTTACATTTCTGCAAATCTATTTAATGACTGGTGTAATGTCTGGATTTTCATGCCTGTTCTTCATTCAGTCTGTTCCAACATGTTGCTTTGTTTGAAGTATGGGAAGAAAAGGTGACATTGCACAGACATATAGTTGGAAAACAGTCTCAAGGACCCCCAGGGATCTTCGGGCCACATTTGAGAACAGTTCATCTAGGATCGTAGACGTTTGAAACTTGTTTTGTAAGAGGATATTTGCTGTGTTTTCATGTGTACATAGCAATGCTAATTCTTTCCTATTCATTCAGCAAACATATCTGAGTGGCTACTAAATGTGACCTAGTGACCTAAGCATTGAGGGCATGGTGATGACTAAGACACAATCTCTGCCCTTATGCAGTGTATAGTCTAGCTGGGAGAGGCAGATAATTAAACATATATATGAATAAGTTAGACATATGAAATAGTGATATGAGCTATAAAGAAGGCAAAATGGGGTACTCTGATGGCGAATGACTTCGGATGAAGAATAGGTGGTCAGAGAAGACCTCTTTTAGGCGATATGTGAGCCAAGTCTTCAAAATAATTCCTTTTGGAGAGATTCAGTCTTCAGTAATGACAAAAGTGAATATTCTTGTCTCATCCTTCACAGGCAAACCTGCCATTGCTCATCGGGACATAAAATCAAAGAATATCTTAGTGAAAAAATGTGAAACTTGTGCCATAGCAGACTTTGGATTAGCTGTGAAGCATGATTCCATACTGAACACTATTGACATACCTCAGAATCCTAAAGTGGGAACCAAAAGGTAAGCCAGCTTACTTTGGCACTAAGACTTACGACTGTCCCGTACACATGAATGTCCAGGATGTGTGTAGGGATGGGGCAGAGTTCCAAATGGGAAATCATTAGACCCAAGAAAACAAAAAGGTCTTCTCTGGGTCACTGAGAAATGAGCGGCGCAATGGCTATAAAGCAAGGGGAGCTGGCATTTGGTCATACAGAAAGTAGCCAGTTGGCCAGTGGCGATGCTTGGGGAAGGAGATGGTGGTATATTGTTTTTAGTGTGTCACGTTCTGAGAACATATTTTCCTACAGAAAAGAGGAAAACAATGTCTCCCAAAGCCTTTATACCTCACAAATGAACTGAAACTCAGGGCTAGTTCTACATGCTCAGATTCTAAACAACAGATACGAATCTATATAGTGGACGTGAGAGGTGAGGACTGTGCATAATGCTTACAGATATGCACTCTTGTGTTCTCTCAGTATTTGAAAATGTTCTGTAACAACTTCTGCATTTACCCATAGTTGCATTTAACCTTAAGTCTCCCAAATTGATGATGAGTTCGGACACAGTTCCCACATTCAAGGAACAGAATCTCTGAGAGTTAAGAGCAGGCTTGATATTATCAAGTATACCACACATGTGTAGGACGGCCCCATTTGCAGTGGGACGTCCGGTGTTTTCTTGTTGTGGCCAGCCTGTGACCATGGGGTCAGCATGCTTCATTTCCTTTTATTTGTGTTTCAGGCTCTGTGCCCCTTTGGCATCCTCCCAGGTTTCTTAACCTTGAAATGAGAAACAACCCAAACATTTCCTGGAGCTGTTAAAGGCCCTTGAGAAAGGAGAATTTCTAAGCTGGCATAGTCAGCCTCCAAGCCATAATTGAGAGTCCAGGCCAGTCCCTCTGAGTCCTCCACTTGGTTCCTGGGAGACTTGAATGAGGCCCCAGAAACACTTCAAGACAGTTTATTCAGACGGGGCAGCCCTATGGGGCCTCCTTTTTTTCCTTATAAAAAGCGAGCTTTGACTTTTGCCCATCGTACTGTCCCCACATTAGGGGCCCTCAGGGGAGCCTTGGATGCCAGATTCCCTGGGATCTAAAACTTTTAAAAGAGTTTGGGAGCGTGTTGCACCCTCACCTGAAAACTCTGAGTAGTTCTCCAAATCTTCCTAGGACAGCTCGCTAGGCTCAGTCAGGTCTCAGAAACGGTATATTACTTTGGTTTAGTCCTGTTAAGATAAGACTGTAATTTTGTTGGAGCCAACATAAAATGTACTAGTATATGTTTCTTGGAGCCAGTGTGTCCATTCAGAACAGATTATTGTGGGACACTGCTGAGCTCTGTGCTGGAGGACTGGGCCCACCATGAATAAAACCTACTCTTTGCCCTCAAGGAGCTTTCCTTGGCAAGGAGCTACTGGTGGAAATGGAGTTTCGTCTCTCCTATTGAGTGTTGTGCGTACTGAATCCCCTCCGGCTTGTGCTTTCCAAGCATTTGGCTCCTGGCACACATGCTTTAATACTGACGGGGTGACCCCTCGTTCTATTAAAAGTATTTTTTAAATGATGGTCGAGTCAATAACTGTATTATTTAATCTTATTCTGTTATAGTACCGTGGTTCAGATCCACCTGTAAAACTGATGTAAGCTATGTTCACTTATGTTTTGTATCAGGATTTAGTAAGATTATGTTTTACTGGACTGCTAAAAGCCATACACAGAATCTGACATGTGCATGTTTTGAAGGTATATGGCCCCTGAAATGCTTGATGATACAATGAATGTGAATATCTTTGAGTCCTTCAAACGCGCTGACATTTATTCTGTTGGTCTGGTTTACTGGGAAATAGCCCGAAGGTGTTCAGTTGGAGGTAAGATGTTGGGCATATTCTTTCTGTCTGCTTTTCTTTGATGTTCTGAATACGAGATAGGATGTTCTTTTTTTTCTCAGCACTATATTAAATGATTTCTTACTAGTTAAGAGAATACCTATTGGCATATATTTTAAGTGGCAAAAGTAGAGTGTCCTGCACATAATGGGAGATTTTATATTATGATTACCGCTTATGTGGGGGTGACAGTTCTCCTGATAATTCTGATTTTCATAACGATACTTAGCAAAGCACTTGAAATTTTTACTCGAGTTTGTATGCCATTAGCTATATCCCTATTTTATACCAGAAATGAAATCCAAAGAAGTGAAATGGCTTGCCAAGGCCACAGGACTTGAAATGAAGTCTTCTGATTCTCAGACTTTTCTTATTCTTTTCTTTCCTATGATGAGGAATGTGTGGGGTATAAAGTGGAGGTCAGAGGTGAGCCAAGACTAACTCCTGACTCTACTGCTCCCAGCAGTTAGAGATGAATAATGAGAGGAAGAATTTGAGAGAATGAAACCCTACCAATGCAGTCTGATGGGACTGTTTCATCAGTGGGAGAAAGTAAATACTGGGATTAAATGGTTTAGAGTCTTATCTTTCAAGTGAGACAGATTTAGGGCTAAACCTTGGTTTAACAACTTCCTGAACATCTGACTTTCAGCAAGTTACTTGGTATCACTTTCCCCAGTTGTGAAATGAAGAAATGAAAAAACGGACCCCACTGGATTGGAGGATGTAATGGATTAATTCAGTTAATTGAGGTGAAGCTTTTAGCACAGAGCAAACTCAGATAAATATTCAATGAAAGAACTGTCCTTATTTAACCACTACCAACTTTTTGCATTTTGTATTGATCTCATTTTACCTCACATCAATCTCATTTAAAAAAAAGAGAAAAACTTAAAATTGTGTTTGAATGAGGAAACATACGTTCCCCCTGTATTCATTGACGAGATAATAAAACATTCAGAAAGATGAAACTATTTCTATAAGCACTGTAACTACACTGGAAGCACTGAGCCTGTGGCTGAGCTCCAGATCTGCCACTAATAGCTGTATGACCTTCAGCAACCTCTCGACTCTCTTTGTGCCTCAGTTTCCTTGTTCTGTAAAATAGAAATAATATAGCACTTTCTTTAGTCAGTGGTTTTGAGGAATGATTAGTTAAAACATCTAAAGGGCTTAGAACAGTGCTTGGTAAATATCAAGATTCAAACATATTTGTCGTTATTTATATTGATATTTGTCTAGCTTTGCTTTTCGGTTTTTGTCCTTAAATTTTCTTCACCTGTCAGAATAGTAATGTACTATTAACACAATTTGAAGTTCATTTTCCAATATTATGACGCATCTTAAATGTTTTAAATTAAAAGGACTGTAGTTAATGCAAATGATTTTATCAGGAAATTCTTGAATTTAAGTACTAATCTGATAACTAAGGTTTAGTCTTTGTCTAAGTATTTGAGACTCTTTACATATTAACCTTCATGTTAAACCATCCGCCTTCAAATACTTTGCTTACTTCTTTGGAACATTCTTAGTTATAGAGGTTCTAAAATTCAAATGTAAGAAATTCAGCTCTTAAAAGATTGCCTAACAATTTTTAAAAAATAAACCTATTTTATTTTGAAAAAGTTATTTAATAGAGAAATATACTTCACTCATAGCAATAAGGCCATGCTATAAATTTTACAATTAAATGTTATTTTTTTCTGAATTGCACAGTAGAATGATATGTAAATAAAAATTTATAGACTTTTCATAGTATAAATTATATTTTATATAACAAAATTATATAAATTTAATATATTTACATGAAATTATATATAATATGTAGTAGATAGTTATATAATAGTATTATATAAAATAATTATATAATTTTTGTCTAAAATTTATGTAATTATCAAGATTACATAAATTTTTATGAAGACGAAGGGATTAGTTAAAGAACATATTAAAAATAGCCCATGGACACAGACAATAGTGTGGTGAGGGCAAAGGGAGGAGAGTGGGGGTTGGGTGCAAGTGGTCAGAGGGGTGGAAATGGTGGACATCTGCAATAGTGACAACAAAAAATTTAAATAAAAAATTCATAAATGTATATAACTATTCAACCGAATACTTTAAACTTATATATTTAATATTTTAAAATATTTTTATTGATTTCAGAGAGGAAGGGAAAGTGAGAGAGAGATAGAAACATCAATGGTGAGAGAGAATCATTGATTGGCTGCCTCCTACACGCCCCACCCTGGGGATCGAGCCCGCAACCCGGGCATGTGCCCTGACGGGGAATCGAGCTGTGACCTCCTGGTTCATAGGTTGACGCTCAACCACTGAGCCAAGCCAGCTTATATATTTAATTTTATAGTGATGCATAATTTTAATAGACCTGACTTTCTAGTTTCCCATGCTACCATTTGTGCCTAGAAGACTTAACTAATAAATTATTTCAAAGTAAGCATCTTTATTATTCACACTGGGAAATTTAATGTGCAAATTTCTTATAGGAATTGTTGAGGAGTACCAGTTGCCTTATTATGACATGGTGCCTTCAGATCCCTCAATAGAGGAAATGAGGAAGGTTGTTTGTGATCAGAAGTTTCGACCAAGCATCCCAAACCAGTGGCAAAGCTGTGAAGTAAGCCTAAATTCTTATGTATATTTTTTCCTATTGTAATTGTGAGGTAAGTATCAGGGAGGATTTTCACAGACCATATAGTTCTTCTCTTTTAATCTAGGCATCCCGTTCATTTCATATATGTAGGTTTATGTCTTTAATGTTATTCCCTTTAGTTGCAGTATATACACCTAATGCCTAAGTTATGGGGCAGTAACAATCCCAGGTTAGGCAACTTTCAACAACATCTGTGCTCCCTGTGGTGATTCAGAAATCCAGGTGACTTTGATCTTGGGATGCTATCTCAATGCATAATTTTTAGGTGTCTAGGCCAAGAAAAGAGAGGAGCTAGAGCAGTGGTCCTCCGGAATGAGGCCCAGAAATCAAGATTTTAAAAAGATCCCCAGGTGATTCAAATGTGCAGCCAAGGTTGAGAACCACTGAGCTAGAGAGTCACACACTGGCTCTTTAATGATTTGGCTCCAAGTGACTCACATCCCTTCCAGAACCTGGTCCCATCTCACAGGAAGGGGCCAGGAACCGTGGGGAGCGAGGCATATGGGGGAACTCAATGTCTGTGCCACACAGAGTATTGCAATTTCAGTCCCCCTTTTATTCCATAAACTATTCCCAATCCCCAGCCCTGCAGAAGCTTGAGTGTATTCTCTTTCCTCAGAAAAGCTTCCTTTTCTGGCAGGGACAGTTGTTGTTTATCTCTTAATCCCCAACACCACATGCACTAACCATCGTAGAGGAGACACACAATAAGTGCTTATTGCAATGCTGGTTCTGCCGTACTTGCGGATACTTTTCTGGCTCCCACAAAGAGAAAGGAGGGAAGGTGGGGAAAGACTGTAAACCATCTCCCCCATCCCAGTTATTACTGTATATCTTCTGCCATGCATAAATGTAATGCTTGAAGTCTTTTTGTAAGTTACATGTTTTAATTTGGCTTTGTCATAGGCATTATTTTATACAGTTGCTTCCTCCCCGGTCCCCATGCTTCACTCAGCTCTTTCTATTGAAGGCAAGACTTATGTCTTGGTGTTTCTATGTAGATAGCTTACCTACATACTTACTGAAGAGGTAGAATTTGAGGCATTTATAACCAAATTGAAATTAAAATTTTTCTTATGTTAATAATTTCATATATATGAAAGAATAAATGTCATATCTGTAAAGTTTAATATGTAATAAAAAATGAAAAGCAGAAAATCCAGTACCAAGTTTTAAAAATGGAAAATTTCCAGCACCTAGGAATATTCTTTATTCCTCTGAGGGGTTTCTGTCATAACTAATTATTTATTGCCTTGCTTTTCTTTAGAATTTTGCCATATATATATATATATATATATATATATATATATATATATATATATATATATATATCACTTACTTTTGTATATTGTGAAACTTATTAAGTCTCACTGTAGATTCTTCGTAATTTTTTTTTTACTTTCTCTTACATATTTATCTCAGATCTGTTCCTTTTTACATCTGTGTAGCATTTCATTGTATGAACATAGCACAATTTCTTTAACCACTGTACTGTTGATTGTCAGATCTGTGATTTTTCATTTTTTTAAATAATGCTGCTATGTATGTATGTATCTGTGTGTGTAAAATTCCTTTAAGGTATTAAATTATAGACTCTTTTGGAGTGTCCACATATATGATTATGTCTCCAAATAATGAGAGTTTTGGGACCAGTCCTCATGCCTTTTCCTTCTTTCTATTGCACTTTTGAGAATTGCCAGCGTAATGTTGCCTAGAAGTGGTGATAGTGGATATCTTTGTTTTGCTCCTTAGAACTGTGTATTTTCTACACTTAAATATGATGTTTGCTGCAGTTTTTGTTTTTAAAAACTTTAATTAGGGTAAATAAAAGCTAACTTTTATTTGATAAAATGTGAGGTGATTATATAGCATTTCTTCTTTAGTGTCTTTTTTAAAAATTTAGTAAATTTATGGGGGTGACATTGGTTAATGGGATTATGTAGGTAGCAAGTGTGCATTTCTATGATACATGATCTGTAGATTGCTTTGTGTGCCCCCCACCCAAAGTCAAATTATCTTCCATCACCATATATTAGGCATCTCTCCACCCCAACCCCCTCACCCTCTTCTCTCTGGTAACCACCACACTGGTGTCTGTGTTCAGAGTTTCAGTTTTATGTCTTACATATGAGTGAACTCATATGGTTCTTACCTTTTTCTGACTAACTTATTTCACTTAGCATAATATTCTGAAGGTCTATCCATGTTGTTGCAAATGGCAGTATTTCATCTTATGTCTGAGTAATAGTCCATTGTGTATAGGTACCACATATTCTTTATCCAGTCCTCTATTGAAAGACATTTTGGTGTCTCTGTTTCTTGTCCACTGCACTCCCAGAATAGACCTAATAGTCATTTTTTATGTAATCAACTTTGTATATTGCTGATACATACAATTTTTGTCTATTTTTGCCCAGTATTTTAGTTCTATCTTATTTTGTTTTAACTCCAGGTATTAGATATTGGTGTGATTTTATACCATTATTGTTTGTTTAGACTTATGAACATGTTTATAATTTTCTTTGTTCAACATTCCTTCTTGGCTCTCCGAGCTTTCTTCAAAGATCATTTTCTTACTTTCTAATGTGCATCCTTTGACCATATTTTATTTAAGTTGTTTTTTGTTAGTGAGGATCTAGTGGTTGTAAGCTCTTTCAGCATTTGGGTGTCTGAGAAAGTCTTTATTTTGTCCACAATCTTAAACAAGTAGAATAGTTTATCTGAGCATAAAAATTTAGGTTCAGAGTTGTTTTCTCTAAACACTTTAAAGGTATTATTTCACTGTCTTCTGGTTTCCTTTATTGCTATTGAGAAGGCATCTAATTTGTATCTCTTTTGAGTTAATTTTTCTTTTCTTCCTGACTACTTTAGTGTTCTGCAGTTTCTTATGATGCATTTGGTCTTGATGCCTCTTGATTAGTCTTGGTTGGAATTTTTGGACTTTCTCATTCTGATGATTTGTAACTTTCCTTGATTCTGCAAAATTCTGAGCCATTATCTCTTCAAATAATTTATCCTCTCATTGTCTCTATTACTCCTTTTTAGAAAACTCATTGGATACCTGTTAGACCTTTTATTTTACTTCACTGTTTTCTTATTCTCCCCTATTTTCCATATTTGTGTCTTCATACAGCAGCTCTCACATTTATCTTCCAGTTCATTAATTCTGTCTTAAGATGTATCAAATTTGCTATTTAACTCACCCATTTAGTTATTCTAATGGTTATACCTTTTCTTTCATTGTTTTGAAGAGAGAGAGAGAGAGAGAGAGAGAGAGAGAGAGAGAGAGAGAGAGAAGAGATGAGAGATGAGAGAGACATCAATTAATTGCCTCCCACACATGCCCCAACCAGGGATTGAATCCGCAACCCTTTGGTGAACAGATGATGCTCCAATTGACTAAATTACAGTGGCCAGGGCTTAATGGTTATACTTTTTATGTCAATAAGTTTTTATTGATACTTTTCTTTTTAAAATATGCTCTTGTTTTATACTTATAGTTTGAATTTCCTCTACTTTAAACAAACTATTTCATATATTTATTTTACATGTTATATCATTTAGTTGTAGCATCTAATGTTTCGATGGGTCTGACTTTACTGCTTCTTGTTTCATTGACTCTTGCTTAGGTTACTTCATTTCTTCACATGCTTGTGAATTTTCATGATGAGCTCAGGCTTACTGCAACACTTTAAGACTTGGGTTTGATTTTTTTAAAAACGAGAGCTAAAAGTTAGACAATTTTCGTTACAAAATTCCTTCGAAGTCTGATTTCTCCTTACACTCAGAACTTCGCAAGCATCTTGCTCTGACACCTTCTGGGTGCTTCAGGCTGTGTTTCCTCTCTCACACGTGGTCCATCAATTCTGAAATTCTGCAGTGAGATCAGCAGATGCCACCAGAGCAGCCACGAGGCTTTAGTGACTTCTTGTATCTCTCTGGATTCATGCAGTCTCGTTATCTGCTGCTGGGAGTATTTATTTTACTTATTTACCAATTCACTTATACTGATTTTTAAAATTCAGAATTTTTAATATTTCTATTTAGATCATTATTTTATTGTGGCATACTTTACGTATGCACAAATCTTGATATATAATTTGATGACCTTTTTAAAAATGTATGCATGTGTGTGCTTACCACCCAGATAAATATATGGTAAATTTCTAAGCCATCCCATTTCCCTTATTTTTTTTTTTATCATGTCTCTTCTTAGAATATTTTAAACAATAGCCATTCTACCATACCCCCAGGAATCAATGGATGAATTTTCAATTAAAAGTTAGCCTCTACCTTAACTGGTTTGGCTCAGTGGATAGAGCATTGGCCTGTGGACTGAAGGGTCCCAGGTTCAATTCTGGTCAAGGGAGCATGCCGGGGTTGTGGGCTCAATCCCCAGTGGGGGGCTTGCAGGAGGCAGCCAATCAATGATTCTCTCTCATCATTGATGTTTCTCTTTCTCTCTCCCTCTTCCTTCCTATTTTTAAAAATAGCCTCTGTAAAGTAAATATACATGTGTGTGTGTTGACAGGATTGTTGAAGAGGTTTGGTCCTAATCTCCTTCTCATATTATTTTTTATTTACCATTTGTTCATCAGAGCTTAGCATCAATTTCTGGGTTTGTGGTTTTGCTTCTCAGGTACTGTGTTTTGTGTGAGTAAAGTCTTTGGTATCTTTCTCTCTTAAAGGCACTCCGAGTCATGGGGAGAATAATGCGCGAGTGTTGGTATGCCAATGGGGCAGCCCGCCTCACTGCCCTTCGTATTAAGAAGACTATTTCTCAACTTTGTGTCAAAGAAGACTGCAAAGCCCAATGATGATAATCATGTTAAAAAGAAATCTCTCGCAGCTTTTTTCCCCCATTTTCCCTCTTTATGTGAATGTGTTTTGCCTTTGTTGTTGTTGTTGTCTACCTCAATGATAATGCAGTACAGTATTTAAGTGTGCAAAGGCAGCATGAAAAAAATAACTCACATCAAGCCGGAGTTGACTTTATCCAGTCTTCATGTTGTCTAATTTTATTTTGAAAAGCAACACATCAGCTCATGTATTTAATAAGAAAGATACTGTAAAGGTGTAAAAAATAAGCTATATAAAATAATAAGCATCATTAAGGTTTTATTTTACTTGAACCAAGAGTGCATGAATGAATGGAGAAAAATGTGTTGAAAAAAAGTGAGATGAAAACAGTCATTAAAAATATAAACTAGAATATGTTATGTCTAATCAAAATGTAACATCATTCAGTCTATGGCAGTGGTTCTCAACCTTCCTAATGACGCGACCCTTTAATACAGTGACCCCCAACCATAAAATTATTTTCGTTGCTACTTCATAACTGTAATTTTGCTACTGTTATGAATCATAATGTAAATATCTGATATGCAGGATGTATTTTCATTGTTACAAATTGAACATAATTAAAGCATAGTGATTATTCACAAAAATAATATGTAATTATATATGTTTTCCGGTGGTCTTAGGCGACCCCTGTGAAAGGGTCGTTCGACCCCCAAAGGGGTCGCGACCCACAGGTTGAGAACCGCTGGTCTATGGTGTTCTCTATTTTTCAAATTAAGCAGGATCTTTAAAAAAATAAGTGTTGCTCCAAATTTAGTATACAAAACAGAGAAGTGGAGCTTCTCAGTTGGAAGGTGGAAGTGAGGTCTGGGTCCCAGTGACTTGGTCCCCCAACCCCTACCTTTCCCTACTCTTCATAATCCAGCAGCCCCTGAAGCAAACAGTTAGAAAGCCACTGAAATTGTTACTTCCTCTCATTTACAGAAGAGATGCTTGACATCTGGAGACATGGAGAAATGTCTCAAAGTCACACCACTAGTGGGAGAGCTGGCTCTAGGTCTGAGCCTTGGGACCATCCACACTGCAGAGATAGCTAGCTTCTTACTGCCCTTTTAATTCCAACAGTATTTCTCTTCCTGTGCCAAAACTTCTTTCATGATGATATTTGTGGTTTAGTGACACAAGACAAATTGAGGTTTTTTTTGTTTGTTTGCAGAATCATAATGGATCTGCATGAACTCTTAGGACAATACCCAATGATGTTTTTCCATAGAGCTGTCAGAGTCACCCTATTTGTTAGACAAGTACTAATGTTTTCTAAAAACGTGCAGAGGTAAATCAAACATAAAGATCCATTGTCAGAAGATGTCTTTAAGATGCATTTCAGAGGTCCCTATTACTTTTGTGCATACACATTTAGAAAGAAAAGAACAGAAAAGGAAGAAGAAACTAGGAAATACCTTGAAAAAAATTAAGAAACCCTTAAATGAAGTATAACAACCAAATTCCATAGAGGGTATCAGTAAGTATAAATAAACATTTCCTACCCTTTTAAAATGAGTGAGTGAGTGGGTGCAGAAGAAGGCTCATGATAATATTGCCTGTATTCTACTTCCTGTGGGGATACTAGTAGAAGTGATGAACTCTGAAAAATAGATAGAACATTAAATATTTCCTATAAATCTATAATTCTGTTTTGGTGAAGGAATTTGGTGAAGTTAACATGGTATCTTCTATTGTCCTAAAATACTATTTTCTAAACTCTGTTCCTTAGAATACTCTTCTACTGAGATGATCCAAGACCAAAAGGATTATTTGATAGATTCTTAGAATGTGATTCCGCACATTAGTGTGTCGTGTGCTTTGATGGGTCTAGCAGTAGAGAAATGTTACTTGGATTTCTTTAGAATGGATTTCCCAAATTATTTGACCATGGAACCTTTTTATTAAGAGGAGGGCAAACCTTTTATTACTCCACATTTCAATGTTCTACAAAGCACAGCTTGGGTAACAGTGTCTGAAAACAATTTATATATATATAAATTTTTTTTCACATAGACCACACTGCAGTGCTTGTAATTTACTTATCTGTGGACATATGTTACTGAACCCTTCTTCATTTGACTGGGATGATATATCAAAGCCAAAAACCTGGCAGCTATCGTGTGTATATACTTTCACTCTCACCCATTCCTTAAATAATGTGGGGCATCCCATATCTTCCTTGCCAATATTGGGCCCAATAGGGGAATTAAAGGATAGATAGGTTCTGCCCTCAGGGATTTTAAACTCTAACTTGAGAACGGGAACAGACATGTAGAAGTGTGGAGGAAGAAAGCAAATTGACAAATAAATATAGCACAAAGTAGGATGTTTTGAGTTCTATATGACAAGATGATTTGACTTCCATATGACAAATTAGGATGTTTTCAATTCTGTATGACAAAGTAGGATGTTTTGAGTTCCATATGACAAATTACTTTCAATCTGCAATACAGGTAGAAACATCTTTACTTGGCTATTCCAGACAATCTAAATAATATGTGAACTTTTAAAAATTGCATATGTGAAGGATTTTTTAAACAGCTTATGTGAAGGGAGTAATCTTGCTTATGCTTGTTACCTTCATTTGTCATAGATTGTTTCTGCATATATAAGAATGAAATTATTTATTTACTATGGTTGTACTATAGTTTCAAATAAATGAGGATAACATTTTCTGTTTTACTCACTTATGTTGGGTGAATATACTTACTTAATTTTTAAGAAAGGCTGTTTTAACCTCTCCATTTTCCTTGTCATTATGTTTATAATTT
The DNA here is from genome assembly GCF_963259705.1 of Myotis daubentonii. Classification (NCBI taxonomy): domain Eukaryota; kingdom Metazoa; phylum Chordata; class Mammalia; order Chiroptera; family Vespertilionidae; genus Myotis; species Myotis daubentonii. The sequence goes on from NC_081846.1 coordinate 58,142,646, forward strand.
ATTTGAGTGTGTCCAAATATAATTTCATGTTTTTATTGGTTCAACTTTCAATTCAGAAAAATCTGTACATTTTGAGATTTTTTTTTGTTTTTGTGTTGGCTAACTAGAACTCCTAACTCAATAGTTTTATATTTTAATTACCAAGTACATTATTTTTAAGAAAGGGGGTAGATTAACAAAAATGATTAGAAAAATTAAAAGTTCTAATTTTTCTTAATTCTCAAAATTATAAATAGGAAATGCTCACTTAAAAATAAGATAAAGTTTAGAACATTAAGCAAATTTACTGTATATATATATCTATGTTGTAAAACTTTGTTTTTTGTTTTTGATGGAGTCTTATTGTGTAATATTTATTTCTTTTGAATTGTGTTAAAAACAAAAAATATTGTTATTTGATTCAAAGTGTCATTGTTCTTTGCTCTTTTTAAATATTTTGTCTTTGAGTATAATATAAAGCTTGAGAAAATGCTATTTATGAAATTTCAGTACTGTATAAAATAGTGAAGGAATATATATATATACGCAGCATCACTCCCTTAAAGTAAGGGAAACAATATTTGTTGACAATTATTTTAGCATGAACTTGTTGCCTTATAATCTTTGCGTGTAATTGGGTACAGACTTGTGTGCTTTCTTCTATGTCTAAAATATTTGGCATGTAACATCAAAAATTCTTAATTTTTGTTCTGACTTGAAAGTTAAGTGAAATATGACTGTGTCATGCACTATTTTAGGTGTAGCACTTGCTTTTCGTCTTTACACTTTCAATTAACTTTGCATTTTAAATTCCATGATTGTATGAAAATAGTATCCTGATTGCAGTGTCTGAAGACTTAAAAATCAGGTTTTAATTTAAAATGAAGATCTTCAATAGGTTCATTAGAAGTCCCATAATAATTTAGTATTGCTTTTACTTTAGTAGAATGATTAAACAAAACAAAGGAAAACTGCTGTGCTGGAATTTTATGACCATGTGACTTATTGGGGGCAGAGAAAACTCAGGGCTATCTTTGAGTTTACACAACAGGACCAGGGCACCTACTAGCAAATCATCTGAGAGCAGGGAGCCCACATTTGCCATTATACAAAATCCAACGTAAAATTGCTTGGCAGGGAATAGTGTTTGGTTAATTATTTAAAATAAATATGAAAATGTATTTTGTTTAAATAAATGTATTTAAAATATGGATATTTTATTTCCCACCAGGAAGTTAAGAAAGTAGACGTAGAGTATCAAATGAATACAGTTGACCGCAATTGATGTTTTCAATATTCGTTCCTTTAAAGAAATTTACAAATATACCATTTTAATTTACTTGGAATGTTTGAGAATTAGTATCTTAAAATGTTATTGTTGTGGTCTTTGGAGATATTCTAAATATAATTTTTCTTGGGAAACATACTACTTTATGTGTGACAATGCTTTGCATTAGCCCTCCATAAACTAAGACCTAATGTGGACTTTATGTCCTATTTAGTGAAGAGCATAATCTTTCTGCTTCTGAGGGCTTCTACTAAACAGAAAAAATGTCAGTTGGAAAATGAGAAAATTAATCAAAGAGCTAATGTTAAAAAAATTCTATAATACAGGCAGTTTTAAACATTTCAATGCAAATTTTCAGATATTTGACTTTCTTTTTTCCCCTCTAGATTTTCTTTTACATTTCATTCTTTTTCTCACCTCCTTTTCCCCTCACTGTCTTCCAAAATTAGGTTTAGTCTCTAATTTAAAAACCCCACACTAGTTATTATTTAATTTAATCATCCCAGTACTTATTCTAATGATGGAGAATCTATCACTGGTCTAAATTATTACAGATGTGTCACAGACAAAAACAAAACCAGAACTTGCGAATCATAAAGGATGTAAAAGATTTTCTAATTCAATTCCCATATTTTTATAAATGAAGAAACCAAGGATCAGAGATGCTATTTATTAGCAGAACTGAGAGCCCAGTAGGGATACCCACCATGGTGTCCTACTATATCCAACATTTATAAATGAAAAAATAATTAACGTGCATCTAAACCTACCTTGAATGTGCCATTTGATAGTGGTGATCAAATCTTACTCTTTATTTCTGCTGAAATAATTTGCTCACTCATGGTGAGGTCGGTGAGAAAAACAAAAATGGGCTAAGGAAGAGTTTTAAATAGCTAGGTAGTGCTGAATAAATTTTAGGAATTGTGAGAACATGGAGTTTCTTAGTGCAAGTAATGATAAGAGATGCTTCATAACTCTCTTTTTCTCTCCTTTCTCTAGGATTGCTGTTTCTCTTTATGCATTGGAATGGGAGTGAAAGATGATTTGGTAGTTGAATTTGAGACAATATTGATAGCATATTATCTTACTTCTCTCCTAGTTTCTCATTAGTTTATCTTTGGTACTCATCTTTTTTTATTACATTAAAAATTTGTATTTCCTCAATTCTAAACACTCTGTAATTCCTGTTCTAGTAGTTTTAGCCCCTGCCAGATTGCTACAAAATATTAAATTGTAGTTCATTTCCACAATGACTAGTGTCAAGCTCTTCTATTCTTTTGATCCTAGACTGGAGAAAATTATTCAAACTTAATCTGAGTTTCAGGTTTTAAAATGCCCTAAAAACAGAAAGTGAGATTCAGATCTCAAAAAAAGGGATTTTGGATTGCTTTTCAAAGTACTAACACTAATTATACTTTTGGTAGTGTGACTTTTCTTGTGCCTAAGAGCACCAAACTTCTTGACAAGATTTTACTTTCCCATACCCACATATGAGAGGTTGCATCTCATGCTTTCTCTAGTAATGTTTCACTCGGCCTGATGAAGAGGGTGTTTGTTAAAGGCAGAGTGATTTTCTTTTACACTTTAAAGAAGACTATCAGTCTACTTATATTCTAGCTTTCAGCTAACATATAAGGAATGTGTCTACAGGTGCCTTAATGCTAAAGTCCACTTAAGAAATAGTGACTTGAGCAGAGAATGTGAAATCTATGTCCCATAATGTGATTGCTAATGTTATTTCTGCATACCATTGCTTGTTTTGCTTTGGCCATCTTTTAAAGTTAAGCTATTATACCATATGATTTAAATACAATATTATATTGAAATTAGATAGTAATCCCCATTTTAATATCTCTCAAATGAGGGCTGCCAGGGTACTTCTTAATTTAGTTGGGAGAGTATCTCATCCTAGATTTTAATATTTTCAGATAGGACTATATTTTCTTATTATTTGTCCATGTTATCCTACACAAAGTTTTCCTCTCTAGATCTAATAGTTTTGACTGCAAGATGCTTACCCTGGGTTACATGCACCTGAATGGTAAAAGAGCCACTAGGAATCTGAGTGTATTGGGAAATTAGCCCATGCTGATGCCACCGGAACCAGCTGGGCATGTGTGCTCTGCACACACACTCTCAGAGGCAGGTAGGGGCTGAAATCCAACCTGCAAGTGGCTCCTTAACTCAGAAATAGTTTTATATTTTTCAGAAGAGGGCCCTGATTATACATCTTCAGAAAATGAGAATGAAAATTTCTAAGTGGTTTTGGCATCTGCAAACACAATAGAGAACTGAGAGGAAAAAAGACATTAGATTTTCATCCTAATATTCCCAAGACAGCAAAAGACAGTGTATGATTTACCCTGTTTATTAAGATTTTCAACTCAGACATTCTGCACCAAAATACATGGACCCTAATTTTGGTATCTGTGAGTTTTCATTCCATTTGCAAACATATTCATTGACTTTGCCTATAAAGGGGCAATTACATGCCTAAGTTCTGATTAGTGCAGGTATAGAATGAGACTTACCAATGTCCCCATTTCCTCCAGTAGGCTAAATACAAGCAATTAGATTTTTTTTTAAAAAAAATACAACTATTTTTTCCCCTTTATATAAAGTAAGGACATCTGAGCCAAAATATTAAATTCCAGTTCATTTCCACAATGACTAGTGTCAAGCTCTTCTACTCTTTTGATCCTAGACTGGAGAAAATTATTCAAACTTAATCTGAGTTTCAGGTTTTAAAATGTCCTAAAAACAGAAAATGAGATTCAGATCTCAAAAAAAGGGATTTTGGATTGCCTTTCAAAGTACTAATACTAATTATACTTTTGGTAGTGTGACTTTTCTTGTACCTAAGAGCACATTACAAATGTCAAAACCATTGCAGTTTGACACTGTGAAACATGCCTTGAACTCTTGAACTACTGTGAAAAAAAAGCACTGTTGTAAAGACTTATTGTAAGCTAGCTGATGTTCTTAAGTGTGTAACATATAGTATCTTTTAACAGGCCCAAGTGAACGTATATAAGAAATATGAAGAAATAGGTCTTGAAATGAAAATTGGGCAATAAATGGTAGCAAAAAGTATGCAGGTGGCAATTTTAATCGTTGCAATTAATTGTTGAAGCTGAAGAGAATTCCAAAGAGAAATGAATGATATTCAGGTGTTTCATGGATTTCTAGTCTGTGGAAATATGTATGTTTTTGTTTAGAAATAGTATTATTTTAAATTTAGAAAGAACTCAGTGATAGCCTTCATACCAAAATGTTTAGCTTTACTAACAGCAAGTCATAAAGTATTTATTTTAAAGCTTTTTAAATATAACTTTTAGCTGCTTCCTGATGTAAATACTTATTGGCCTAAATGTTATATTTTTATGTATGCATTTTCTGAAAGTTTGTTTTGTAAAGTGGCAAAGATAATAAATTAAGCACTCCTTGCACTTGTTTCTGTGAAGCATATAGAGCTCTATTTTAAATAAAATGAAAATGTGTCATCTTTTGGTTTCTATGAAATTATGTTCTATCATCTAAAAATTATATTTACATTTGCATGCATTATAGGGAGAGGTTTGGGAAATTGGAGAGTTGGCCCTTGAACTTGGCTTCCTTCCTTCCCGGCAGAGACACTTTCTTCTTCAACAGCCCCTTCTCTAGAGGGCACGCAGGATAATAGATTTTGTTTGATTTTTCTTGTATAGTAACCATTCTTTGCATTTATTTAAGCATTTATTCAAAGACTCCTGGGTTGGCCTGCTCTCAAGTCTAAAATAGCTTCTTTTACACTTAAATTTCTAAATAATCACTCGTTCTACCAGTGCCTTAGGCACAGGGAACCTGACCCCCTCTCTGCCTTCATGTCAGGTATCCCCCTACCTCCAGCCCGACTGCTTTCCTGCTTCTTCCTGTCACTGAACTTGCCATGCATGTGCCTGTCCCGGGGATTTGCTCTAGTTCCTCGGCCTGGAATGTTCTTCCTCTGGATATTTGTATGTTACCTCTTGTCACCCTTACTCCATAGAGTAGCACCCTTTGTCACTCACTATCCATTAATCTGCTTTCCTTTCCTTTAGAGCACTTTGTATTAACTATTTTATCATATATCTTTTAGTATATATTATCACAGGGACTAAAGCCTTGAGCACTAGAATTAGGAGTTTTGCACAGTCAAAAATACTCTGTGCTACTCATGGCCCTCCACCTCTCCCCCCAAAAGTCTGTAATAAACCTTAAGAGATAATTATAAACCCAACCAAGAATAGCTTAGCCAAATTTATAGTGGCTTTTCCAGAATAACATTATGAGAAGATTAGGTTGTTTGGTTTATATTTTCAACCCTACAATGATTCTCTCCGCCCCCTCCCCAGCCCTCTGGAACTTAGCGTAAGAGAGGCGGAGCACAGAGGCGGAGCACAGTGTTGGTTTTACTTTTGGTATGGGTTCTTCAGTTCTTTCCTCCCACCCCCAACCCCCATTTGGGGGGCAGTTCTGTCATTGTGTTCTCACAATCTTGCATTAAGTGGGTACGAACCAGATTCACAAGCCAGATATTCTTGCTCAACAGTCCTGAGGTCAGGTTCTCATCTGGCTTCATTTAGCTTCTTCTTGGGGTTGTAGGGAAAGGGCAAATATTTACTTCATGTCAATCTAGATTGTGAAATTTATGCATGAAATAAAACAAATGCTGTAGATTCAGCAATACCACTAGTAGTGTTTTTTCCCCCTTCAGTTGTAATAACTTTTCAGCATTTTGATTTTTTAACACTAAAGTGAAGAAGTTGGTGAACATCACATTGTTGACATAGTTTACCTATGAATGAAGTTGAAATTGAAGTTACTTTTGTCCCCTTAGGATGACTCCTAGAGATTGAGGGAATCACCAAGTCCAGGCTGTTTTACAGGGTGTCCTAAAGTGAGATTTTTAAGAATACTTAAAAGAATAAGAATTGAAGGGGGAAGAAGGGGGACATATATAATACTTTCAACAATAAAGATTTAATTAAAAGAAGAATACTGTCTGACTTTTAGAGGAACTATACATATGGTGCAGTTAAGAATAGTTATTAAAACTTTTATTTGACTACCTTCTTTAAAATTTATTTAATGAGAAACATTTTTCAATAGAGAATTTTTTTTGTTAGCACTATATCTAACAAAATTGTAATTACAGTCACTTGTTTTATTGTGAAAACAGATTAAAATTCTTTTCCCCTCAAATATTAACCAACAGATCTTTATCAAATATTGCTACTAAGTGCTTAGTATAACCATCATTGCCGGTGGTGCTAACAATAAGTTCCCGCATTTAAGAAGCTAATCTATTTAGGAAGACAAGTCATAGGGAAGAAATTATTAAGGCTGATTGTGAGTACAGATATTGGGGTATGAGTTAGGTTGGAAGATTCAAGAAAATGAACAAGTTGAAGTTGCAGGTTAGGAAAGATTTTTATAAGTGTTATGTAGACAGAAAAGAAGTCCCTGATAAGAAAAATGTAAGAATGCTCATGGCAGTGAGTAACCTATAGGACTAGAATGGAGGGTTTTTATAAGGTTCAGATTATAGCACTTGAACTTGATTTGCCTTTGAGGGAGACTAAAGATTTTACAGTAGCAATGATAATGTGAATTTGGTGTTTAATAAAGGCAGTAAAAGTTACCTTCTTAGAAGATTTATTAAAGAACCCTGAAGATTCTACCCTTACTCCCCCCCCCCCGCCCCCCGCATTGGTGAATATTTGGAGATAGCAAGTAAGGAATTTCAAGATGAGCTGTACATTGGGGTGAAGTAGGTGTCTTTCTATGGTGCGTTCCCCTTACATTCTAGTGTGTCTCAAAAGCAAAGCAAAATATATTCACAAGAAAGAGAAAAAAGAAATGAAAGATTATTAGATTATTAAAGACATGACCCAGAGATTTTTAAAGCGCACACACACACAGATAAAAAAAACATCATTTAAAAAGGTCTACCTCGTAATTCCATCTCCGCCTGAAGAAATTCCCAGGTGCCACTGAACTGTGCGCAGTAAATCTTAAATATAATCAAATTGGATTTAGAAATACTAATGGTGATTTCACAGAAGAACCCTTGCTTCAGCAACTTAGGAAATTACACTTGATTTTCTTTTGAGTGTTACTCAATTGTGCTTGAAATTGTTCATTTGAACTCTTCTAAACAAGAAGCAGGTGGTTCAATGTGGGTGCTATTTAACATTTACACAAAACATTCCAAACACAATGCACTTTTGCCCTTTGAATGTCATCCAGCGTTTGCTGTCCTTTTTTTGCCGGTCGATTTGACCTCACTGCATCCCTGAAAGGAGAATCAGTTCAAAAGTAGTTACCTGCTAGGGAGCATTAGACTATTTTTATAATCTTCCAGCTAAAGCTTTTAATGTGGCAACTGCTGGTTACTGAAGCATTTTAAGAAAAAGGAACTGCTGAGTTTGCCTTTAACTTTTAAATGGAGAAACACAAGGTGACACAATCACATGAGATATAAATGAACCAGAACAGGGAAATACAGCTTAGTTTTCTGCACAAGAGCGAAAGCAAGACTTTGCAAAAACACATTTCAATTCTATAACGCAATCTGGATCTTTGCTTTTACATAATACATGAACTAGTTCATGAAATCCACTTTTCTCTAAGTCAGCTTTTTTTTTTTTTTTTTTAACCAGAAACACATGGGTGATATTATGAACCTCTTACTAAGAATCCACTTGCTGCAAAGTAACTATTAAATACCCCAAATTTACAAACAGGTAGGAAGATGAATTTCAGAAATACACAGATGTGGCTACTTCTTTGTTTCTTTTTTCCTTTCTGAAATAAACTTTTGTGGAAGTAGGGTACATTCTCTGTCCCTATCTCCTCTCTGCCCACTCACTCCTCCATCCACCACAATTCACCTTTTGCTCTCATTGCCCCTCTAAACCTTGATTTCTCTACATTCATGAATGATATAGCCTAGTGCAAGGAGCATTTTACTCTTTTCTTATTTAGTCCCTCTAGGATTTTTGACACAGAATGTTGTCTCCCAGAATGATTTTTTTTTTATTTCTGAAATACTACTTTCTTCTGGCTATCTTCATTATTCTCTTTTTCTCAGTGCTCTTCACCTATTTTCCTTCCTTCCTTCCTTCCTTCCTTCCTTCCTTCCTTCCTTCCTTCCTTCCTTCCTTCCTTCCTTCCTTTCTTGTGTCCCTAAAATGCTAATCTTTACCCAGGATTGTGTCTTTGGCTCTCTTCATCCTAAATTTCCCTTTTTGGTGACCTCACCCACTGTTTTGTCTTTGACAAAACTACATATTTGTTTCTGAGTTCTCTTCTAAGATCCAGTCCTAATTTTCAATTGCTTCTTGATTTATCCACTTGAATGTATTATAGTTACTTCAGACTGGAATGTCAAAATGTACTTTTGTGTGTGTCTGACTTCTTTTGCTTAGATAATGTTTTTGAGATTCATTCATTTTGTTGGATGTGTCTGCAGCTTGTCTTTTTGTATTTCTGAGTAAAATTCTAATGTACTAACATGTTACAATTTGTTTTTATCAATCATTTGTTTGATTTTTCCAGTTTGAAGCTATTTTGAATAAATCTGCCACAACTATTCATGTATAGGTCTTTTATGGATATACATTTTCATTTCTCTTGAATAAACTAGGAGTGCAATTTCTAGGTCATATGGTAAGTGGCAAATTATTGTCCAAAGTATTTGAACCATTTTACACTCTTGCCATCAATGAGAGTAATAGTTGCTCCAAATTTTTTTATTTGAACCTTTCTAGTGGATATGTGTAGTGTCTCACTGTTATTTTAATTGCATTTTTTGTGATGGCTAATGATATTTAGCTTCTTTTCCTGTGAATATTGACTCCTATACTGTGAAGTATATTAAAATATTTTGCCTGATTTTTATTGTTTTGTTTTCTTATTATTGAGTTGTACGTATTCTTTATATATTCTAGATACAAATATTTTGTCAAATGAACTCATTAACTTATGTCCTTCAAGACTAACCTATGCTCATGCCTATGATCCCTCTTGTTCCACCCCCAAATCAAGTTGTACTGTTTCTACTTCCTTAGGCTATCTCTCCTCTCCAACTTTATGCCACCACTGTTTTAATTTGTTTCCACTCCTATATGTTTTCTCCCTTTCAGATAACATTAGCAATTGTTCTCAATAATAGATACGATGGCTCTAAATAATAAAAAAATAGGATGGGGCAAAACCTATTCTCCTTCTTTCCGCTTATCAGATAAGAACGAGCAAGTTCTACATATCTGACCAATAGGTTCCTGGGAAAAAGAATATCTTCCCAGTGTTTTGCAGTACTTCCCCTTTGCAGATATGTTGTCCTGGCTATTGAAATCAGTCTCCTGAGCCCAAATCTAGTTCTACTTACTCATAGTTTTGTCCTGAGTTGTCCATACTCTAAATGGTTTCTATCTTCTTCTATTTATTGAGATTTGATTTGTGGACCTGAGTATGGTTTATCTTGGTGAGTGGTTTTCTGTGTGCACTTGAAAATATATGTATTCTGTAGTTTTTGTGTATTGTGTTCTATAAATATAAAGTCAAGTGGCTTAGTAGACTTTTTAAAAATATATTTTTATTGATTTCAGAGAGGAAGGGAGAGAGAGATAGAAGCATCAATGATGAGAGAGAACCATTGATGGACTGCCTCCTGTACGCCCTTGACTGGAATTGAACCCAGGACCCTTTGGTCCACAGACTGACACTCTATCCACTGAGCCAAACCAGCTAAGCATTAGTAGACTTTTTAAGCCTTTTTGTCCTACCTGATTTCTCTGTCCTATCAATTACTGAAAGAAGTTAATTGTGGACTTGTTGGTTTCTTCTTTCACTCAATCAACTTTTGTTTACATATTTTGAAGTTCTGTTTCTTTGATGTATACGTTTGTAGATTTTATCTCTTTTTTTAAAAAAATCCTCACCTGAGGGTATGTTTATTGATTTTTAGAGGGAGGAAGGGAGAAGAGAGAGGAAGAGAGAGAAATACCTATGTGAGAGAGAAAGATCAATCAGTTGCTTCCTCTACACATCCCAACTGGAGATCAAACTCGCCAACCTAGGTACGTGCCCTGACCTGAAATCGAACCCTGAACCTTTTGGTGTTTGGGAAGATGCTCCAACTAACTTAGTCACCCAGCCAGGACAGATTTTATGTCTTCTTGATAATGAATCCCTTTATTCTTATGAGATGTCTGTTGTTATATCTCATAATATTCTTATTCTGAAGTCTATTTTTTATGATATTAACAGAGATACTGCAGCTTTCTTATGATTAGTTTTTGCATGGTATATATATTTGCATTCTTTACTTTCACATATCTGTGTCTTTATATTTAAAGTGGAGTTCTTAAAGATAGCTTATGGTTGAGTCTGATATTTTTATCCGGTCTGATAATCTTTGACTTATAAAAATTGGAGTGTGTAGACCATTTAATAATTATTATGTTTGATTTTAATTTCTGCCTTGCTATTTTTTGCATGTGTTTCAGCTGTTGTTTCCTTTTTGCTATTTTCTTTTTTTTTTAAATTAAATCTTTATTGTTCAGATTATTACATTTGTTCCTCTTTCCCCCCCCCCCATAACTCCCCTCCTCCCAGTTCCCGCCCCACCCTCCGCCCTCACTCCCCACCCACTGTCTTCATCCATAGGTGCACGATTTTTGTCCAGTCTCTTCCCACATCTCCCACACCCCTTTTCCCCCCAAGAATAGTCAGTCCATTCCCTTTCTATGTCCCTGATTCTATTATAATCAACAGTTCATTCTGTTCATCAGATTATTTATTCACTTGATTCTTAGATTCACTTGTTGATAGATGCATATTTGTTGTTCATAATTTGTATCTTTACCTTTTTCTTCCTCTTCCTCTTCTTAAAGGATACCTTTCAGCATTTCATATAATCCTGGTTTGGTGGTGATGAACTCCTTTAGCTTTTCCTTATCTGTGAAGCTCTTTATCTGACCTTCAATTCTGAATGATAGCTTTGCTGGATAAAGTAATCTTGGTTGTAGGTTCTTGGTATTCATCACTTTGAATATTTCTTGCCACTCCCTTCTGGCCTGCAAAGTTTCTGTTGAGAAATCAGCTGACAGTCGTATGGGTATTCCCTTGTAGGTAACTGAGTTTCTTTCTCTTGCTGTTTTTAAGATTCTCTCTTTATCTTTTGCTCTTGGCATTTTAATGATGATGTGTCTTGGTGTGGTCCTCTTTGGATTCCTTTTGTTTGGGGTTCTCCGCGCTTCTTGGACCTGTAAGTCCATTTCTTTCACCAGGTGGGGGAAGTTTTCTGTCATTATTTCTTCAAATAGGTTTTCAATATCTTGCTCTCTCTCATCTTCTGGCACCCCTATAATTCTGATGTTGGTACGCTTGAAGCTGTCCCAGAGGCTCCTTACACTATCCTCGCATTTTTGGATTCTTTTTTCATTTTGCTTTTCCGGTTGGATGTTTTTTGCTTCCTCGCATTTCAAATCATTGACTTGATTCTTGCGCTCCTCTGGTCTGCTGTCGGGCGTCTGTATAATATTCGTTATTTCAGTCCGTGTATGCTTAATTTCTAGTTGGTTCCCCAATATAAGATCGAGGGTCTTATTAGTTTTCGTGTAGATCTCATTAAGTTTATCGGCAGCTTCTAAACAGTTCTTGAGAGACCTTAAAAGTGTGGTTCTGAACTCTATATCTTCCATTGACAATTTTGTCCTGTTTCTTTGTCTCCGCATTTTGTTATGCTTCCTTGGTGCACCCCCTAGTGGTCTTTCCTCGCAGTCTTATAGTTAAACCTTGATTGTTGTAGCTAATCCCAGGGAGGGTTTGACCTCCAGGCCAAGTGGCTATGAGAATCAGCTGTGTCAGCAGTGAGAGAACTTCTGTCCTCTAGGGAGGTGCTAATCTAGCCTTTGCCTGAGGCTATCCGGCAAATGCCTCTGTGCAGGGCTTGGGCGGGGCGGGTCGAACAGGATCAACAGGGTGGGCTGGAGAGAGCAGTTATGGCGGCTCTCAGTCCTGTCCCCAGGGGCTCTGCCTCTCTGAGTCCCAGCACCCGCTGCAAAGCTGGGAGAGAAAGCTGCACTCGCTCTGACCGAAGCCAGACAGTCCCGCTTCTCCCGTTTGAGTCTGGGTCCCTAAAGACTCACCCGGATCTGGAGCTCAGAGTCTGAGACACCCTCCCGATTGAAAACGCCAACCGCGCACTTCGCACCTCAGAACTTGACTTCAGCACTGCGCCTCCTCTGAGTGTCCGTGTGCGTTTCTCTTTCCTCCTAGTTGTAGGACTTCCACTCAGCCAGCGTTCCTGTGGTTCTGGGTGATGTCCCTTCCGTTTTTTGGTTTCACTTTTGAAGTAGTTGTTCAAAGCAGCAAACTCCGGCGTTAACCTATGCCGCCATCTTGGTTCTCCCTTTGCTATTTTCTTATCTTATGTGGGATGAGTTCAGTATTTTCAGTATTCTAATTTATTTCCTCTATAACTTAATAGTGATATCTCTTTTCCTAGGGATTGTTCTAGGGTTTACAACATGAATTTTTTTTTATGATAAATGTTAACTTACCATAATCTACCTTCAAATACTATTGTGTCAGCTTATACATAATATAAGAATTTTAGGAAATATATTTTTATTTTCTCCCTCCTGTCCTTGCTTTTATCATATAATTTACTTTTATATATGTGTAATTTCACAAAATATTGATCTAATTTTTACCATAAACTGTCAATTATATTTTAAATGATTAAATTAAACATTTTGTATGAGGACTATTCCCCCATTATATTTAATATATACAATGGTCTTTATCTGTGTACTTTTGAGTTTTAATCTGATATTATTTTCTTCAGTCAGAAGATTTTCCTTTAATATTCCTTATATGGCGCAACCTTTGTGGTGGGGTTCAGGATCTGAAGGAGGAGCCGATGCATAAATGAAAATGCTATACAAGAAATATGAATTTAGGAGGCATTGGGGGCCAGGTGGAGCCTCTTTCTTAAAGAGACACACCAACTTCTGGCCTGGTCCACTATTTATTTACTTGAATACACATTTGTCCTTTAGCAATGCATACAGGCATATCAAAGGTAAAGTTTGGTAAACAGTAAAAGGATTATCAGGTTAGGGAATTTGCCTTGAGCCACCACTTATCTCAACACTAACCATCTGTGCTTAGCATCAGACCTGCTAATGCCCAAGGTCCATCAGCCTTCTGCGTTCCTTGGTGCACTCTCATGACAGTATCGGTAAGTGGTGGCTTCCTGCACTTATACAGTACTCAATTTTCTCAGCTTTTGTCAATGTGAAAATACTTTCATTTTTGAAGAATATTTTTACTGGACATAGAATTCTAAATTAACAAGTTTTTGTTTTTTTTGTCAAACCTTTAAAGGTGTTGTTTCATCATCTTCTAACTTGTATTATTTCTGATAGGATCAATGGTAATTCACATCTTCCTTTGCTTGTATTGTACCCTTTGTTTGCTCTCCTAAGATTTTCCCTTTTCACAGGTTTTCAGCCATCTGATTTTAATGGACTAGTGATTTTCTTTGTTTTTATTGAACTTTTTAGATCAGTGTGTGTATAGTCTTCATCAAATGTGGATATTTTCTCTGGCCCTTAAAATTTTTTCAGATTTTTTTCTACCCCATGAACTATCTTCTCTTTTAAAGGAGCTTTAAATTCATGTATATTAGACAACTTGATAGTGTTATATTGGTAACTGAGATTATATTCATTTTGTATACTTCTTTCCTTCTGTGCTTCTATTTGATTCATTTAGATTATGACTTCAAGTTCATTACTCCTTTCTTTGGCATTTTCCAATCTCCTGATATATGCTTATACTGAAGTTTTTACTTCAAATATTGTATTTTTTAGTTCTAGAAGTATCATTTGGATTCCTTTTGCATTCTTCTAGGTCTGTTTCTTTTAACTGCTTTTTCTCTTATTTATGGATTATATTTTACTTCTTATTTGCATGTCTAATAATCTTTTATTAGATGGTGGACATTGTAGATTACCTTATTAAGTGTCTGGATTTTATTTGTCATCCTTTCTGGAGTGTTAAAGTTAGATTTAGAAGGCATTTAAGTGGCTTGAAGAATAGTTTTATCCTTTCAAGTCTTATTTTTAAAACTTTGTTAGGTAGGCCTAAAGTAGCCCAACTCTAGGGTTAATTTAATCACATTATAAATTGTGACCTTTGTGAGATTTCAACTGAATACCCCAGATTTAAATGAGCTCTCTACAGTCTGCCTGGTCAGTACTCAAACATCTCCTAGTCCTGTGAGAACTCTGGGAATTTTCCAGTTTACAGCTACTCAAAAATTGTTCTTTGTCTTTTTTCATAAAGATTCACCTAAGTAAGCAGTAAATTTTGCTAAATGCTACTTAGCATTTAGCAGAAGACTCAAGGGTACCTCCATGCAAACTTTGGAGCCATTTCTCTGTGAAACTTGCTCCTGTTATGCGAATATGAGTTATCTTAGCTTTCGCAAACCCAACCTCTGTCTCCTTAACTCAGAGTGCAGAGTGCTAACCATTACACCACGGAACCTCACATTGTCTCCTTAACTCACTGAAACTACCATGCTTACCTTGGTTCCTCCTTTTGCCTTACAATCCTCCAGGAAGTGCTTCCAAGGAAAGATCCTGGACCAACGGTAGGATGCTGGTTTCATATATTTTCCTTGTTTTAGGGATTATATTCCTGTGTTTCCTATGGTTGTATGTCTGGAGACTATCATCTATCTATCTAACATAATATAAAATGTATAATATCCCATGTATATTTCACATATCTTTTTCACACTTAACCTGCAGCATTGCACATATATTTTGTTTATTTCAGATTTTTAACTATTTATAGCAGAAGGACAATTATTGTATTGAGAGTCTGTCTTGGATGGAAACAGAAATTTGTTTTTATTGTTAAAGCTTTTACTATACTATATTTGTTTTTCCAAAAAACTTGGCTATTTATGTACTAGGTTTCTAAGACTCAATCAAGTTGAATGCATCAGCACAAGTATCTAAAATAAAATATTGGACACATTTAACTGATTATAATTTACTAATAATGTAAAAAGTTCCATGTATTTTCCTTGAAACTCTTTACAGAGAAACAGGCAATGAGAAAAAGATCAGAAGGGCTTCAAAATCATTTGCTCATATTGAGGAGTTGGTATAGACCAGTGATTTTCAACCTTTTTCATCTAATGGCACACATAAACTAAATTACAAAAATTCTGTGGCACACCAAAAAATTTTTTTTTGCCTATCTGGCAAAAAATAGGTATAATTTTGATTGATTTACAACAACAAAATAACAATAATAGTAATTAGCTACGCTTTTTGTTCCAAAGTAACTTTAAAAAAAATCTGGTGCCTATACTTGTATATAAAGATTTCAGGTACCAAGAATTAAACAAGCAGATGCAACCTTATTATGCGGTGTTACCAATAAGATGCAACTGTACTCTATGACCTATATCTTTATGGTTCAATATAGGGCATTCATGCCGGATCCTATTGTTGCGTTGGCTGTTGTCATTTTTTGATTTGACAATGTAAGGGAAAAGAGGTCAGTGCCCCTTACTAAATAGTCAGGTACTGAATGTTTTAAAAATTCTGTCACACTTGTCCCAAATCGCTGATATAGACAGATGGTGGGAGATGTTGAATGATAATAGCTTTTTAAGGATGGATTACTTCTTAGCAGTGCAAAATCTCCAAAATACCTCCTGAAATGTTAAGTTTCATTATAGGCATAGTTTGAACATAATATTTTGTATGGCACCTAAATTACTTGCATCTTTAGTGTTATAGTTCTCTATGAATTTTGCAATTTTTACAAAACTCTAGAACAAAATCAGTATTATTCTAAATGAATATAGGTAATTATACATACTTTTGACACTTCTATCTTATTTCTAGCAGTTACTTTTTTTTCCTCCTCTGGAATAGGGGGATTGGAGTACTAGGTGATGAACATGCTTCCTAATATGGCCCCAATGCTCCCCTTTATAACTATTACTTTTTCTTCTTTTCCTGATTGTGGGTATTCTTCCATTTTCCACTGTGTGTGCTCAAAAAGCAGTAGATAATGAGAATTGATTTAGAAACAGAAAATAATTTTGCTTCATTACTTTCTCCAAGGCTTGGTCACCTAGGTGCTCTGGCCAAAATAATCTAGCACAATTGACATGCAGCATTGCAGGAAATAAGTCCATTTTCTAATAATATATTTTTAAAGCATTGCACTCTATGATGTATACTATAGCATTAGTTCTTAATCATATTTTTCCTAGTATTTTAATAATCTGATGGGTTCTCTTCACATAAAAAAATTATACACACATATATATTCATGATATTTTTTCATTCAATTTAAGGCATCTTTAAAGACCATGAATTTACCCTATGTTAAGTTACTACTTTGGATGAGGATAGAAGGCAAATGTATGTTTTTCTTGAGGCAGGGAGCTGACATGTGTTGAGCATTTGTTTTTGTGTTTTATTTATTTATTTATTTATATTTGTTTTACTTTAGCACCATTTATTAAGTGACCTCAGCTGTTATAGCTGCTATGTATCATCATGTTTTTAAACCTAAAATGCTCTTCCAATTCCTCCTGTCAAGGAAAGAAGGATTTTCCAAGGTGCATACCAGTAGAACAAGGGACTCAATGATGACAGCTTCAATGATGGTGCCATTCTGAGAGGAAGAGGGTCATGGCACATTCAACTGTGGCTTCCTGAGGTTTGACAAAGGAGGCTGTGGAGCTTTTTTTCTCTCCATGTAAATTATTTCATTTAACTCTTTTGAGGTAGACTGTATTTTCTAAATATGGAGGCAATAATATTTTTAGTCTGACATGCTCTTCCAGAAACTTGCTATTGCTCCATCTGTGAATATATTCCTCCCGCACTTGATCTTATGGGTCCTGTGTGACTGTCTCAATGAAAAGAATGTGGCGAAAGTGACATATGTGCCTTCTGAGGCTGAGTCACAAAAGGTAATACATCATATCCTGGCTCACTATTTCCCCCAAAATGTTCACTCTTGGAATTCAGCCACAGGTTGGAAGCTCGGGACACATGGAAAGATCATGTGTAGGTGCTCTGGCCAACAGCCCCAGGAAAGATCTCAGCCAACAGCCAGTGTCAACCATCAGGCATGTGAGTTAAGAGGCCCTCAGATGATTCTGAGACTCATACATAGGTTTTAATTCTACCAACTGAGGTCCCAAACACATCATGGAGCAGAGACAAAATGTGAATTCAGTCCTCAGTCTTTGAGCTGTCCCTGATAAGGCTGAGGTAAGCAGAGATAAGCATCACCCAGAGTCTTCCTAAAATTGTGGATTTCTGAGCAAAATAAATATCAATCTTTTAGGCCATTAAGTTTTAGGGTGGTTTATGGGCAGCTGTAGGAACCTGAAACACATTTTGATTTCAGGAGGTAAGTGCAGCCAAACTCAACCTAATACATGTGGTAGCAGCATTAGGACCAGAAGGTAGGAGGAAATGAAAAGCATCTTTACAAGATGGTTATTGAAATCTTAAAGGGGTCAAAGAAACTATTAGAGGAAACTTCGTGGACCATTAGAAGGTTGTTGGTGAGGACTTTAAGAGAATAAAATGGTATTGAAAGCTGGAGGAGAGGGGACTCTTATGTAGTGATGGAAAGTTTAGCAACAATGTGTCCTGCAATAAGGTAGGAAATGAGAAATATACCTATTTCTGAGCTTAAAAGATTTGCAGAAAGAGGATTGAAAGCGCATTGCTTTCTATCTGCTTCTAGCTTCCTGTAGTAAAATATAAGGAAGGGATAGGAGCTAAAGATGGAAATGTTATATATAAAGTCTCCAAGACTTGCTGGGTTGGAAGAGAAAACTGTTTCTCATTCCCAGCCTCTCCAGATGGCAAATGATACTAAAATTAAGATATGGCTTCTGAGTAGAGATCAAATCCAGAGTGCTGTCAGGAAAACATGTCTAAATATAAAACCTTTTGTTAAGGCCTCATAAAGTTTTAAAATAGTGCCTTATAGACCATGTCAAACAGACAAAAGGCCCTCCAAAGATCTTAAGGGGTGCTTCACAAATTCCTTTTATAAAACAATGGAGTTTCTAGGAATCGTAAGGTAGGCGCTCTTAAAGAGGGCTCAAGTTAGAAAGAGGCTTATCTCAATAGGATTTGGATATACTGTAGTTGTTTAATGGGGTGGATTTTAAATTGATTCATAAGAAACCCACAGAGTGTTTAAAGGAATTTTTCTCACCTTCTACTGAAAAGGATAGAAGAGACAGTACAAAACTAAAAGAGGTCTTTTTATTCCCCAAAGTCTATGAGCAGGTAGCAGATAAAGAAAACCACTCAACTGCAAAGATTACCTACATTTTATGGAATAGGAAAGATAAGTTAATGGGTTGAAAGAAGCCAAAAGGCAAAGAGCTATGTAGAATCCCTAGGTAGTAGGGCTGAGCCCTAATCAAGGAACTGGCAATATGTACCTGTCTGTATTTAAGAATTGGTATGAACCAGTGATGGCTACGTTTCATCAGTTTTCCCTTTTTGAATGTGAATACATTTAATGATTATCCTCCATCTATCATATCTTTGCTTGTCAGGGGTTTGTGAAATATTTGAAAAATCTTTTTTAGTTCACAGATCTACATATCAAGAGGAACCACAACCAAAGAATTTCATCTGATTTAATGACGATTTCCTGGACCTCAAGCCTATGCCTGCAGAGCTTAGGAGGTGGGTCATGGGGAAGAAATTAGTGTATTTTGCATGTGGAGTGTATGTGAATTCATGTGACCCCAAAGTGGATCGTGGCAGATTTTAGTTCTAAGAATAGCGGAAGCAATACTTTTGGTCCCAAATGCTCTTCCAGAATGTTGCCACTCCTTTATTAATAGAATTTATATTTCATCCCCTAAAACCTGTGTAGTTCATAGTGACTACCTCAAAGAATAGAATGCTGCAAAATTGATGCTGTGTGGTTTCTGAGGCAAAGAGCATATACTGAAATAGGGCTTCCAACTATGCATTCTCCTAAAAGCTTACCTTTGGAACCCCATATCTGAGGAAGCCCAAGATACTGGGAGAGATCACGTATAGATTTTGGATGACAGTACCAGCTAGGGTATCAGACAACACCCAGAAAAACTCTACACTTGTGAGTAAATAAGCCTTTACATGATTCCGCCCCCAGCCTTCAAGCTGCCCCAGGGACACAGAGTGGAGCAAACAAGAGCTCTCCCTACCAGACTTTGATCAGATTATAGAATCAAGAATAAAATACATAAGCAAATTTTTAAGCCAATAAATTATGAGTGTTTAAAAAAATACAGGAATAGATGACTCAAACAACCACCAAGAATATTGTAAGATAGGTATGCTTGTCTATTGCGCAGACAACGAAATATGCTAATGGCCACACAGAATGTAAGTGGCAGAGCTGAACTGTGGATGTGAGGGTATCTGAGTTCACAGTTTGAATTCTTTCCACTCCTTGACCCACTCCTGAAAGAGGGCTTAGGTGGACCAGAAAGACCACTAAGCGCTACCCTGAGAAGACTGAGCCCATAAGAAGGAAGGTGGGATTGTAGCCTGCCAGAAGTGGAGGCCTTTTTTAAAAACAAAACACACTTTGAAGTAAAAAAAAATAAAAATCTATGGTCAAATTCTGTCCTTATATTTGTGAGCTTTGGTGCAACCTTGAGCAAGCTACATAATTTCTCTGTGTGCAAGTTTCCTCAGTCGGGAAATAATGATATATTATGTCTTGCAAAATAGTTATATTTTAGTTTTTAGGTTATAATTTTAAATGGAAACAAGAGAAACTATTATTATTATCTTAATGTGGTCATGTGAAAGTCCTGCTCGATTATGAGTGGCATACATCCATTGCTCTCTGACCTCTGATCAGATGTCAACACTGAACTTGACCATTGCCCCTTTTTCTTTTGAAATCCTGCTGCCATCTTTTCCCCTAGTTTCAGACACTCACCGCCCTCCGGGCCTCTAGCTACCAGTTCCTCTACTCCTCAGAACAGTGCTTGACATCTCCTTCCACTTCCACACTATTCTGCCTTGACTTTCAGCTAAAATTGATTATTTGTTTAATGACATTCAAGTGCAGATTAGCTTTACCCTATAAGAACTTTGACTTTAAAATAACAGCTTATTAACTACCATGAAATCTCTAATTGATAGAATTAGTGGGAGAGACACTTTTGTTCAGAGAGTTCTTTGCCTACTCTTTCTTTCCTCCCACAATAAGCAAAAAATAGTCCTGAAAGCTACTTTGTAACCGCTCTGCACCCATTTTGGAAAACACTGTATAGGGTGGGGCAAAAGTAGGTTTATAATTGTTCATATGGGAAATAATACAATAATAATAATACAAGAATAAATTGTGTTTTGTGTACTCACAACAGTAAACTTAATTTTGCCCCACCTTGTATATCCCAACAGGGCCCAATATAAATGAATTTGTTGTCTTGGGAGAGAGCTAAGGTTGGCATCAAAACACAAATCATGTGCAGCGTTGGTGGTATAGTGGTGAGCATAGCTGCCTTCCAAAACGCAAATCAACTTTTTTTAAAACTAGAGGCCCGGTGCATGGATTCATGCATCGGTGGGGTCCCTTGGCCTGGCCTTTGGGGATCGGGCCAAAACCGGCTCTCTGACATCCCCTGAGGGGTCCCAGATTGCGAGAGGATGGTTTTTGGGTGATGCACCCCAAAATCAGGCTCCCTTCTCTCTGGTTCTGGGTACATCACCTGAGAACCACAGCTGCCAAGTCACTACAGCTCGGCAGCTCCTGCATTGAGCATCTTCCCCCTGGTGGTAAGTGTGTGTCATAGCTACTGGATGGAGCATCTGCCCCCTGATGGCCACTGTGCATCATAGCTACCAGTCGGCTGGTTGTTTAGGCTTTTATATATATAGATTGTGACTTTCTTCTACCTCTTACCCTCCTCAGATAGTGGACAGAGTTGGGTGGACAGAGTTAACCATCCTTATATAGCAAGTGCTTGTTGTAGCTCTCATTTAATGCCATCACCTGCTTGTGTCTAACGGTCTGGATTAGCCAAAGTTTATTTTCTTAAAGATATACTCACTATTTCTGATGATTTGGATCCAGTGAGATAGAGAGAGAGAAAGAAAAGGGTAATCATGTTGTTCCTTTGACTATAGGTAACTTTATTCCATTTTGACTGACATTTCTCTGTGCTCTGCTGTGGAAGCTCAAGAGGTAGAAATTACAGAGAATAAAGAGTATAACTATAATGTATTTTGAACAGGCATTTGATTAACTCTTTAGGAAATATGCAAAGGAGATTTTTATAGCTCAAGATAAGGAGGGAGATGAAAAGAAATAGGAGTAGGTAGTACTTTTATCACATATGTTTGTATCCATCCATACAACCCCTCCCCCCAAATACATAAAATAAAACTTAAAATGCATAATTTAATGAATATAAAAAAATTTTATAATAAACAATATTGAACAGCCTCCATTCAAACTTCTGGCTCTGTTTCTAGTCAATGTAGAATTGTCCATTTTATCACATTCTTTTTAGATTTATTATTTTGAATTTTCATTTTGTTCAAATGCTTTGTCTTATACTAATTAAACCTGCATTTTACCATGGTAGCCTTCCATTTTTCTTAGCCTCAATCCAGTTTCCTTGAACACTAATTTCTGTGTCCAGGGCTCAGGTCTTTATTAATGTCACCATATGGTGCCAGTACCCATTCTAGTCTCAAAGTTCCTATGTCTGGCTGTATTTGGAATTTTCTGGGGAGCTTTTAAAAATTACACATTTCTAAAGTCTATACAGAGCTGCTGCATCATAATGCTTTTCATATCTGTCTCTTCCTTTCCATTCTCATTACTTCCACAAAGTCCAATCTCTATTAGCTGGCTTGTTGCAATGATGTATTAATTGGTGTCTCTAACTAGTCTCTTGTCTCCCCAAGAATGCCTTTGCCAGATTAATCTTCCTAAAATAGTACATCCCACAAGTTGTTTCAATGTTTAATAAACATTAATGGGTCCTTATCGCCCTCAGGAAACAATCAATTATCTTTAATCTGACATTTAAGGCTTCTACAGTTTATCTTCTATACACCTGTTCAACATACTCAGTACTTGTAGCAAATAAGTCTATGAATCTTTCTGTTCGAGTTTGGGCTGCATAAGCAATTTTGTTATAAAATTCTTTAGGCTTAAAAAATAAACATGTGTTTTCAGTTTGGAGTGCTGAGAAGTCCAAGATTAAGGTGCTGGCAGATCCAGCATCTGGTCAGGCCCTCTTTCTGGTTTGCAGATCCAGCCTTCTTGCAGCATCCTTATGAGGGCATGAATCCCATCATGGGGCGCTACTCTCATGATGTCACCTAGACCCAATCATATTCCAAAGGCCCTATCTCCTAGTACTATCCCACTGGGTGTTAGGGCTTTGAGGGAGACATAAACAGTTGGTCCATAACGCTTTTCTTCTTATTAAAAGGCATTCTTCCTCTGATTTCTTTGAGATCATAAATTCTTTTAAATTTATGTTGAAATAATTTCTGACTTACAGAAAAGTTGCTAGTATAAACAATTCCTGATTACCCTTCACTCAGCTTCCCTGTTAACCATTTACCACATATTCTATATAATTCTCTCTCTCTCTGCCATATATAATATTTACATTCTCTAAACACAAGGATATTCTCTTAGATAACCAAAATAGGAAATTAACATGGGTACAATACTACCCTCTAATCCACAGAAAATGAAAAGATAAGACACTAAATGGAAGAAAAGACTGGCAAAATATATATATCTACAAAGGCATTGCATTGACAATATAAAAAGAACTTTTATAATTTAACTATAAGAAGATAAATGCTCCCCTCCCCACTGAGCCAAAAACTTGGATATCTCACAAAGAAGAGTGACAAATAGCCAATAGGCATAGGAGAAGGTACTCAATATTAAAAATGCAAGCCAAAACCACAGTTAAGATAGTATTGCACACTCAATAAAATGCCTAAAAATACAAAGTCAGTATAATAACCCCAAGTGTTACACAAATATGGACGATTGGAGCTATCATGCTTATGGGTTATAAAATCATTCAATCACTTTGAAACCGTTTGGCAATTTATTACAAACATAAACGTAGATTTTTCCTATGATTTATCAATTCCACTCTTCTTTACTTATCTAAGGAAGATGCAAACATATGCCCACAAAAAGATTGTACAAAAACACTCATAATATTTTTATGTAGAAAACCCAATTAGTAGAAACCCCCCAAATGCCCATGAATAGAAGAGTTCAATTGTATTACAGCCATACAATGGCATACTTATTCACCATAAAAGGAGGCTTTATATAAGGAATCTCATAGACATGATGTTGAGAGCAAAAAGCAAGACAATTATATAAGGAATCTCATAGACATGATGTTGAGAGCAAAAAAGCAAGACACAAAAGAACAAAAGTTCTGTGATTTCATTTATAGTTCAAAACAGGCAAAAGTAATCTGCGGAGCTAGGTGGCAGTGCTTGCCGTGGCAGAAAGAGTACTGACTGAAAAGGGTCATGAGAAATCATTCTGATGTGATGAAAATGTTCTATATCTTCCTTGGAATGTGGGATTTCCAGCTGTATACGTCTGTCAGAGTTGCTTGGCTTCTGTGTATTTCACTGCATCGATTATACCTTAATAATAAGTGTAAAACAAAAGATGTGGGTGAGACTTGGCTGGATAGCTCAGTTGTTTAGAACATCATTCCAATAAGTCAAGTTTGCAAGTTTTATCCCCGTCAGGGCCCATACAAGAATCAACCACTGAAGGCATAAATAAGTGGAACAACAAATCTATTTCTCTTTCTTTCCCCCTCCACCAACTCTGTTTCTCTCTTCCTCTCTTTAAAATCAATTTAAAAAAAATTGTGGGTGGGTGCAGTGGAACTCAGGTCCACTAGCAGTGAAACTACTAATGTCTCTTGATGGGAAGGCTTGAATGGGAACAGAAATCTCCAACATCTAGGAAGGAGAGTGAGTCCCCTACAGCAGGCCAGTGAACTGACTTCAACAAGGGACACAGATAAACTTTGGTGAATTTGTAGGGATGGAGTCAGTGGAATAACCAGAATTCAATTATCCTCTGTCCCTCCTATCTCACAGCAGGGCTTGCCATTGGATGACCATTTTAAAAAACCAGAGGGCATTGGAACTTTGCCTATGTAGTCCTTATAGGTCAGCTTCTCAGGACACAGAGTGGGGAGGAGAAGGAAGGAGATTGGGTCCGAAGGGGAAAACAGAAGACATTTGGCATACACTTTGTTTTCACACAGCTCCAAAGCGCATCACTTACTTGTATAATGGTGGCTTTGCCAAGGTATTGTATACATTGAAGGGCATAAATGGGTCGAGGGTATATGAAACAGAATTGAAGCTGCTTAGAAGTGAAAGTGAGCATATGATGGGATGAGGGACAGTGCAATTGTGGTAGGACCAATAGAATGAAGGGCCTGATAGAGTCAAAGGATGATTGGAGTTGGAGTATTAGAAGGGATTTTTGCGAATGAGACTATGGAAGGATTTCAGTTCATAGTAATAGAAGGTCAAGTATCTGTCCATGGGAATTAGTGGCTAAGGTGACATAAGAATAAAAAATAATTGAAGGAGAGGAAACAAAGTAACTAAGCAACCTGGATAATGGAAGGATTATCTGTACCTATACTGAGAGCATCAAGAATTATTGCAGGATGCAGAGAGCAACAGAAAGATAGGAGTTAAAAGTGCCAAAAAAATGATGAGAAATGGTGAGGGGGAGGGCAACAGATGACTGCACAAAGGAGAAAAAGTGGGTGGCATAGTCTCTTAACTTGAGTCATCCTTGATATCTTTCTCTCTCAGCCCCCTGAGTCAACCAACGATTAAGTCCTGTCAATCTATTGCACCACTCCAGTCACCAGCCATTTAAAAAAATATTTCTCACTGTTTCAAAGCATTTGTTTTCTAATTGGTCTTCCAGTAACTACTCTTGCCAGTCTGCTTTCTTTGCTGCAGACACAGTGAACTCTTCTCAGTAAATTTGATTATGTCATGCCATCCGCCTTATCTTCCTCTAATTCAGCACTTAAATTTTTTTCAGTGGGTCTCCACTGCTTTTAAGATTAAGAGCAAAAATCCTTCAGGCCTAAAAGGACCCGGATGATCTGGCCTCAGGTCTGCCTGTTTAGTCTTATCTAGCAATATATTCCCCTGCCACCTCTCTGTGCACCAGTCACACTATTTCTTATTCTACCTTACTCCAGGGTCTTAGTATGTGTTGTTTGCTTGGTCTGGTGCGCCCTCCATTACCTCTGAGTATTTCACCAGGTTAATCAGTGTCATCAGTGAAAACTCAGTTCAAATATCACCTGCCTAAGGAAACCATTCCGAACATTTCCCAGACTGAGCCTATGCCATCTAGACCCTTCTTATATGGAACAGTATGAGTGCTTCTTATGGGAGACGTTCAAAGGACAATCTTATAGGGGACATGTTTAAAATTTATGTTGGCTTCTCCTTTGTCTGGGGTTATGCTCAGCTGGTTGCTGGGATAGAAGGGACTAATTCACATGAGCAAGAGAATACACTTAAAAAAGTCACCACTGAAGGCGGGTTAAATGGCATGGTTTTGGACAGTGTGTAACGTTAGCTGGCACTCCCTCAGATGCAGCCGTTAGAGCCTGATTCTGATTTCACTTTGAAGAATAAGAACTGGATTTTTTGCTTCAATGTGAAACACGTTCCACTGGATCTAGACCTGCAGGGGCGCTGCAGTGTAGGAAAAGCGCAGGGGCTCCAAGTAATGACACCACGTGGTAGCAAAAAGCACCAACAGTGGGCCAGTTTAGAGCTTGAAAACATACCGGTTCTGGTCATGTTTGCACAACTCCATAGATTTACTTTAAAAATTACTGAATTGTACACTTAGAGTTTGTGGATTTACTAGTGTACCTGGGTAAAGGAATAGAAGGTATCAAAAATGATATCAATTCTCATCCAGACTCTTCAGTCAATTATGTCAGAACCTTTGGGGGTAGGGCTTAGACACTGATAGGCATTAAACGCTCCCCAGGAAAATTTAGCAACATCTAACAAAGATATATATATGCATTTGCCTTCGGACCCAGTAATCCTGCTTCTAGGAAGTTATTCTGAAGACACACACCTCCAGCAATACAAATCACACACACACACACACACAATGTTTTTTCATTGGAACATTGTAAATGCAAAATATAGGAAACCATCTGACCACCCATACACCGGAGAGTGGTTGACTAACTAGGGTATGTGCACACAATAAAGAGTATATGTAGCTATAAAAAGAATGAGGAAGACCATTCCAAACCAACATATAGGGGTATCCAGGATATACTTTGATGTGAAAAAAAAGAACAACACGAAGTGTCAAAATATATCTATAGCACGGCTCTCTTCAAGTATAAATGACAGATATAAGAAAATAGGCATATATATGCTAATTTATGGAAAAAGGGATATGGCAAAGATAAGTTAGAAATGAATGTAATTGGTTATCCACAGAGGTGGGTGGGAGTGAGTGGAAAAAATGAAGAAGTGAGAATGGGTAGAAGGCATGAGTGGAGACACTTCTTTAAGCACATCTTTTTGTACAGTTCTGAGTTTTAGAATCAAATACTATTTCAGACATTAAAAAATAGATAAATAATATTAATCAGGATGTGTGGGAATGTAAACGGAATACAAATGGTAACCAATGAAACTAACTGTACTAGAAATGAATACCATAACCATAATAAATGGGATAAAAAAGAAAATGATAAACCTAGGCAATATTGGAAAACAATATTTTGAATATATTCTACAAGGCCCAAAACAACAAGACTGCACAAATAGTGCACACTTTTGAGTAAGGTTGCTTTTCACAGAGATATGTTTTAATAATTGTTTAAGTACCTTATGTATATTGCAAATTTGAGTGAATGAGTAAATAAATTGTATATAATCAGAGCCAATTTATCACTGCCAGAGAAAGGAGTTACAACTGAGGAAAGAGGGAGACTCTCTGAACTCTATGCATTAGAATGGAAGGTATCAGTTTTAATTACTTATTTCTATCTATCTATCTATCTATCTATCTATCTATCTATCTATCTACTTACACATCTCTACCTATTTGTATTATATCTCTATATATGCCTATAATACAAATAGATACAGATGTGCATGCATTTGTGTATGTACACATGTATATAATGCCTCATTATATACATGTGTACATACTTAAAAGGCCTAGAAGCCTTTGACACCCCAGCAGCAATGAGTATACCCAATACCCAGGACTCATGTTCTAAGTACCACTTTCCAGTAAAAGGCTGAATCCAGGCCTGAGTACAAAAGCCCAGATTATCTTGTGATGCCAGAAAGTAAGTATTCAATAAATGATGGGAGCATATTAAAAAGATTAGACACCAATCTGTAGCAGCTCACAAGTGCCAAAGCTGGGGCAATTTGAGCAATAAAATAAACAATGATAATACTGGATTATAACCCATAGAATAAAATAAGTATCTGTGAGCCTGTAATGATAAAAATAGATAATTGAATAAATAAATAAATATAAGAGAAAGGACTGCTCTTCTTACCTCAGGTCTTTTCTCCTCACCTGGCTTGATTACTTCAACAGTAAAGAAAGGCCTTTGAAGTTTTGAGACATGATTTTCAAATTGTTTTAAAGTGCATTTTGTTGTTTTGATTACAATGAGTAGATTGTACCTGGTATGTTTGCCTATTTTTGTAGGCCTCTTTTCTTTAAAAGGAAATCTGTATTTAGTGCCCAGAAAGATACATAAATAATACAGGTAAAAATTAAATTGCTTCCATCTGATTGGGGGAAGGGGGGTTGAGGGAAGGGGAGTGAGTTGGGAAATGATGCAGAGCCTGACCAACCAGCCACTCTCCACCCAGATGCCAGCTAATTCTGGAAGCCTTCTGGTACCGATGACAAAGTTCTTGCCCGTAGTTTGAAACTCTAAAAGACTGCTACTATTTTTCTGCCACATTCAAAAGCACTGGTCAGTTTCTCTTTAATCATGATGAAAAATCAGATAAACCCCAAATGAAGAACATTCTACAAAACATTTGACTAACTGTAGCATTTATGCTTGCCCCTTTCATTTTGCATTTACCATGCTACAATCTGGACTAGAAGGAACCGGCTATATCTTTTAGATCTAAGGCCTAATGGTAAACCTTCACCTCATAGTTCACTTGCTAGGGATTCACTTGGTGAAAGTTTGATGATCACTGGGGCTGGGATCTCCAGAAACTTCCTGGAGGAGGTGCTTCTTGAGTTAGCCCTAGGGATGAAGACAGGATTTTAATTAGTGAGCATTGAGTCATTAACCCTTATTAGTGGGGGCTGTACCCTGTGCCGGGATGACAGGCAATGGGGAGCCATTAGGAGCTCTGAAGGACAGAGAAGGATAGCAGGTGCGGGCTGAGCTTAGATGGGGAACCCAAGACAGGGCATGTGAGTGTCAGCTGTGACCTGAGATGACCTAAAACCAGAAACAGAAATTCTTATGCTATATTTAAATTAATTCCCCAGTGTAGCCTCCTCAGCAAGATATGCCAGAAAGATAATTGGAATTGGCTAGTGTCCAGGTAGCTTCAAGATCAAGTGCAAACAAAACGTAGGCAGCTTCAAAAGCAAAGCTTTTCCTGGCATTTCCCAGGACATGCCACACACCCTTATTCTCAGCTCAAGCCCGCATCTTTTTTCAGATCCAGGCGGGAAAAGGATGACTGCTGTAAAGTCAGAGCACTCCACCAGGTAGTCGCTCTGGTTGGGCTGGCAGCACCAGCCAGCTGGCTGTTGGTGGGAGCATCCTGCCCTCTGCTGGATTTGGCAGAAAGAAGATTTTGCATTGCCTGCTAAGGAATTAATGAAGGGTGAAAGTTTGGAGTTTTATCTGAAAATAAACATTTGCTTGTATGTGGATCAGGTCTGATTAACCAGGGAATGCATCCCCTAAATGACACATGGATTCTTAGGGGATTCCCAGTATCCAGGAAAAAATATTGTTGTGGATCATACATATACTTCCTGCTGAGTAAGTGGGTGCAAAATATACAGAACCAGCATTTTTTAAAGAAATGTAAAGAATCAAAGCTGCATCTCTAATAATTGTTAAAGTAATCACATAGTATGATGAGATAGAAAAAACCTTAGGGTACTATTAGCTTGTGTTTATATATTAATTCTGCAAGACACTAAGTTTGCCTGAGACAAGGTTTCTTCATTTGTACAGTACTCTACCGACCATAACAGGAGACTATGAGGGTCAATGAGCTAATAATGCTTGTGAAAGAACTTCACCGCGCCCATTAAAAGTGTGAGGTTTAAACACACGCGCTGTGCATGGGTTCACGCAAGAGGACGCATATATACGGTGTACACAAGTTCATAAAAAGTACAGAGCAACATTGTTCAATTACTGACTTTCTGAAAATTTTTGGGGGGGTCAATTTGGGAAACATATCAGTATTTCAACTTTAGAGAATGAAAGGAACCTTCCTAGACACATTGAAAGAAAGCAGGATGCCCTTAAAATAATTTTTGTGAGAGGCTCCAGAGACAGAGCAACTTTTTTACTGGGTAGTATTTATCTTCGACTGCCTATCATTATGTTCTGTACAACCTGTCAGAACATCTATATTTTTCAGTTTCCAAAAGATAAAAATGGCGAACATGGAGTCTAAGGATAATCTTTCCCAGCAATCCAGTCCCTCCCTTTCCTCCTCTCCTCTTTGTTCTGGGCCCTTCCCTATCCCTCCCTTCTGTTCTCCTCCTGTTGGATTTGAAAGCAGAAATCAGAAGTCTCGATTAGCATTGCTATTGCTGGCAAGCTGAACTGTTTCTCATCTCCTTTACCCATTCAGTAGGTCTACTGTTTTCAATGCTGTTATTACAATTGGAGTAGAATATGGTCCCAACTCTTGAGCTATTGGCCATTCTAAAGGTGAAGAGCTGAATGACAATGGTGTTGATATTAATGTAATAGCTCTTTAATTTAAAAATAGATGTTTTAACTCAATAATTTATTGAATTGCCTTTATTCCCTTCCTTAGCAGCTCTGCTTGATAAAGAGGTTTTAAGCATCCCATTTGTGCCTCCATCTGCAGAGTCAACCCAAGTGCAACCCATCCCCTTGCCAGCCTCAGTAAGTGCTTTATTGATGCTCTGTAGAAAGGTCAACTTCAACGAAGATTTGAAACTAGACACTGAAGATACAAAGGAATAAAATGTGATTGCTCTACATGAAATATTCAGGCTTTTGTTAGATACCTATGTAAATAAATGTGATAAGCTAGTGGTGTGGGAAATGGGAAGATGTCATCTGATCTTGAAGAATGAATACTTTTCCAGGTGGACAAACTGTGTGTGTGTGATTGTGTGTACCTGTGTGTGTGTGTATGTGTGTCTTTGTGTGTGAGAGAGGGAGCAGCCTTCAAGGAAGAGGGTATCAAATAAGCCTGATATAGTAAAAATTATAAAATGTGTAGTGACTAGAGTACTGGGGAGATGAGGCTGAGGCTAGCAATGTAGTTTGGGGCCAAATGAAGATGCTGTTTAACTGATAAGATATGGAGCTTGAATTTCACTGGTATGTATGTTAACCAATACACTTGAGTAGTGAATCAATATAATACTTCCATTTAATTTAGTCAGAGATGTGTTTATTAAAGAGGGAAGTTGAACTTTAGATGATGGTGTAATTTCCTAGGACTTTTAAAATATGTGCAAATTTCTGAGTGAAACTGCAGCAGCCTGGGTTGGGTTAGTGACTCCCAGAACATCCTAGAATCCTTATTAACATCTTTAAAACATAACAGCTTAAATCTCTCTTGATTCATCAGAAAGTCATGCATTTTTAAAAAGCAGTCACCAGCCTGGTCCAGTTAATCGTAAATAAAATGTCTGGAGTCTGTTGCCTAAGGAGAAAGATGTAGAAATGGCATAAGTCACTTCCGGCACCTGACCTGTCATTTTGTCACAGAAAATAAAAAAGAGGCCAGGAAAAAGACCCCTGGATAAAGGCTCTCCACTTCACCAGACATAAGCATGTCTGATTAATCATTTTTTTAAAAGCCAGGTTATTTACGTAAACTGCTTGGCATGTTATTTCTGATCTTAACTCTCCTTGTCCAGCCTAGTAATTCCACAAACATTTCAAAGGGACAGGATTACTCACAGTCAAGCTTTGTTTGTAGCATCTTAAAAGAAAGCACTTTCAAAATATTTTTTCTTCTGTGTGTTTGCTCAGCACTTAGCACATTATAGATGTTCTAAAGAATAGGGCACATTCCATTAAACAATTAGGACCAAAATAAAGTGTAAATGAGTGTAGTAAGCAGTGTAGCCAAGTGCTTAGTACCCTGTCTAAGGGGTGAGCAAGTGGGCATGGCCTAGTGTGGGAGCCTGTAGGAGCACCGACCTTGTCTGTCATACTTGCTCTTTTAACTCTAGTATCCAGCACATAGTACGTGCTCAATAAATATCTGAGGAATTACAGAACGATGAATAGACTTGCTTTCCTAGTGACTTTGCTTGCAATGGTTATCTGAAGGGCGTCATAAAGTAATAATTGCTCTATGACTACTTGGCCTCATGAGTTAATGTTTGCAAAGTGCTTTGAACTCCTTGGGAAAAAGAATGGTGTTTTTGTTGGCACCCTATCATGTTTGCAGTGGCACAGACATTACTCCTCCTTCTCTTCCTCCAGCTGCCCATACTGTGCCCTCCCCCAGCTCCGTGCTGGGCCAGGATCTTCCAAAGGGCAGCCACATCGCTCTCACTGCCTTCTCCAGCCCTGCAGGACAGGTAAGGACAAAGTACAGGCCAGACAGATTTCTTTCTCAAGAGACGCTGGGGAAATGGAATTTAGGAAGAGCTTAATGATGCTTAGAGGGACTGCTGTAGAGAGGAAGGCAGGTTCTTGGCCAGGCCTAGAAGAAGCTATTGGGACAGACAGGCTGATCTGTGAGGACACATCTAACTAAATCCTGGAGGAGAGGTAGAGGGTGTTATATGGGTGATTGTGAGGATGTGCCCAAACAGCTGGTCTCTAAAGTGCATATGGTTATACACCCCTAAAACAAAACCTCGACTCTAACTGGCAGGAACTACTGTAGTTTTGTTAGAAGAAACTCCTAAGACAAGCCAGATTTCTTTCAGATGGGCAAACATTTTAACTACTGTGATTACATTCGCCACAGTTTTTAAAAAAAATATTTAATGATGGCACATAAAGGGGTTCTGTCTCGCAGTAATCATAGGCTGCAACTTTTCCAATGTATTTATTACTATAAAAATTGCTTTTATTTTTAAGAACTTAATAGTTAAATAGTTTAAATATGATTTAGAAAAATAAAAGCTGTTTTTCTATTTAGAATGGCTGTTCTTTACGAACAAATTCAAGAAAACAATTTTCCTTTTGAGGTTCTATTAGCTTTCGACGGATCATGCCTAAGAATTATTTCAAAGGAATGCGCAGAGAGCTGGTTACAGGTGCGGAATCATGCAAATGACTATCGGTGGCAGGTCTTGCCTTTAAGGCAGGAACAGGTCCTATTTTCCACAACTTTGAAGTGACTTGTTTTCTAAACCAAATCATGAGGCTTTCTGTGTGTGGACTTTTTCATGATACATATTTATATGCTGGTTGCTATACATGTGGCAAATTTGCTGTTTCTATAAATTGTTTCTAGACTGGCAATGAATGTTTTGTGGACAAAAGCTAACATGGTTTTCTGTTAAAAAGATAGACCATGTAACTGGTGTCTATTCTGTACTTGCTATTAATCTGAAACCAAGATCAAGCACAGTGAAATTCGTAGTTAGATCATAGTAAGCAACATTGAAACTCTGAAAGATTAAGATGCCCATAAAAACCACAGGTGAAACATTGATTTGGGAGTGACTCCAGATAAGAAATGGTTTATTTTTCCACTTGATTCATTAGAGGATGAGGAATCCTGGTTTTTCCCTCTGTATAGGGCTTGTGAATCACAAAGGCATTATTGAATTGTTGTTGCTTTTTTTTCTCTTTTATTTTAAGGTATTTGAAACTAGACAGTTTGTCCAAGTCCTGCAATAAACACATGGGAGCGCCCGAGGAAAGGGGAGGAGGGCAGCGTGAGTTGGGGTGAGATCGAATTTCCTTTCCAGAAGGCCAGTGTCCTGTTGCATTGCAGGGCGCTGCAAATTCATTTAGCACAGAAGAGGCGAAACCTCATACCTTCTGGCTGGGTGACTAGGAATCGCTGTCGGTGATTTGCCCACTCAATTCCATTTGCCAACTAAAGTTCTATGGTAAGTGTGGGTTTGAAACGTATGGGTTGATTCTCCTTATGCATTATTGTTATTTTCTTTGATGTGGGGGAGTGGAGAACATGAACACGTTCTAGTGTAGTTTTGCATATTAAGAAGAATAAAATATTAATGGAATTATTGCTGGAAATTCATTATTCAAATGTTTCTTGAATAAGCTGGTTTAGCTTTTAGGGTCCCCCTCCCCAGTGTTCTGGATTTCCACTTGTGTTTTTACTGTAGTTATTCTTGTTACTAGGTCTCTTCTTACATCATAGCGTCAGTGAATTTAATAATGGGTATTTCTTCTATCAGGTCGAATATGGGGTTTGTGATAGCCAGACAATTTTTGGTAATAACGGGAAAGGTGCAATAAATATACAGGCATGTGATATCATTGAAAGGAGAAGGGGAAAAAGACTGGTCAAGAAAGTGAAAGTTTCTTAGTAAAAGAAAAAAGAAGGAGTTGGTGAGAAGCCAAGTTTAAACTGGCTAAGCACTAGAGCTCAAACATGATGTTCTAATGAAGACAGGGTAAAGCAGCTCATGGAAATTTACTCTCTCTCTCTCTCTCTCTCTCTCTCTCGCTCTCACTCTCTCTAGAATAGGTTTTTTCCTTATCTACAGCTACACTAACATTTCTAAGACTAGGAATCCTGTCCTTTCAGTTCTGCATTACCTGCTAATAGACAACTGATAAATATTTATTGATCAAAAAGCTATCTCTTTTTGTAGCTGCTACCAAAAAAAGGTCATCAAACTAATTGCTTTGATGTGCTTTCTATGAGATAGGCCAGAACTCAGCCAGAGGCAGCTGATACTTAATCAAATAAATTGCAGCCAAAGGTGAGCTGTGAGCTTATCACAGAGTATTTTCTCAAAGCCCTATCTTGGCAGAGTCACACTTTTGGGTTAGACCACCAGGGGTCAGCGCGTTATTTGCAGGAAAGTTTTATTAAAGGACACTTTCCGTGTCAAAGAAGAAAAAACAAAACAAAACAAACAAATAAACAAAAAACCTAGGGCCGTGGATCTCAAACTTTTAAGCATGAAAAGTGCTCAGGACTGGTTCCTGAGACTTATTGCTAGGGATTCTGATTCAAGAAGTTGGGGGAGGAGTGTCCCTGGGAATCTTTATTTTGTCAAAGCTGCAGGTGTTGGAGGACCTCACTTTTAGGAAAATGTGTGGGTTTTCTCTAGCTTGTTTATCTCATGAGAGGACTGCAGGCTTGGAGCCCACCAGGAGCCTGGCTCTCAGACTCAGATAAGCTTAGATGAAGAGGCAGGGTCTGTCACAGAGACCTGGGTTTGGATTCCCTGTGGCTTTGCACAAAGTACTTTTCTAAGAGACAGGTTCCTCCTTTTTATTTTTATTTATTTATTTTTCTTTATTGTTGAAAGTATTAAAGGTGTCTCCTTTGTTGATTTGTTTTTCCCATTGACGCCCTCCATCCCGCAACCACCCCTCACAGACCTTCACAACCCTATTGTCTGTGTCCATGTCCTACATAAAAAAAGGGTAATATGCAAATCAACTGAATGGGGGAACAACTGGTCACTATGATGTGCACTGACCACCAGGGGGCAGGTGCTCAATGCAGGAGCTGCCCCCTGGTGGTCAGTGTGCTCCCACAGGGGGAGTGCCGCTCAGCCAGAAGCTGGGCTGACAGCTGGTGAGCGCAGTGGTGGTGGTGGTGGGAGCCTCTCCTGCCTCCATGGCAATGCTAAGGATGTCCTACTGCCAGCTTAGGCCCACTCTCTGTGAGGAGCGGGCCTAAACCATCAGTCAGACATCCCCCAACGGCTCCCAGACTGCAAAAGGGTGCAGGCTGGGCTGAGGGGCCCCCACGCCCCTGAGTGCATGAATGTTGTGCACTGGGCCTCTAGTATGCATATAAGTTCCCAGGTTAATCACTCCCATCCACCACCACCCATGCCTTTGCTCTGAGATTCATCAATCTGTTCCATGCTTCTATGTCTCTGGATCTATTTTGTTCATCAGTTTATTTTCTTCCTTAGATTCCACATATGAGTGAGATCATGTGATACTAATCTTTCTCTGACTGGCATATTTTGCTTAGCATAATACTCTCCATATCCATCCATGCTGAGAGGAGAACCATACTGCCTACCTCATGGTGTTTTGCCAGTGAAAATGGGGTTCTTCCATGAAGTCACAAGAAAAGCATTTTAGGGACCCATGCACGGGAGGATGGGGTGTAGCGGAAAGATTTATTGAAGCTGTAGCAAACACAAAGGACCATCCCTGATGCTGGGGGTTTCATCCACCACCAGGTAGCTTAGCTCCATCCCGCTGTGGAAAAAGTCCAGCTTTGTCTTCATCAAGCCCAGAAAAAGGACCAGAGTCCAGAGATGTTGTCCCACTACCTGGCATCAGCAGGGCATATGAAGCTGTCGTAGTTCACTTTAGTCCATGCCAAAGCTTAATTCAGCCCAGTCTCTGTCCCCACCCTTTCAGGCTAGCTTAGTCTTTGTCCCAGGCTGTGCTTGGCTGGTGCCGAGCTGTTGCATGGAAGCCTTTGCTTGGAGCCCTGCTTGGAGCCCATGCTTGGGTGTGTGTAGCTGCCAGGCCTGCATGGCTGCAATGGACCTGCATTTGAAACTGCACAGCTACTATGGCGAGAGAACAAAAAACACACAAACAGGCCAACAAAGAGGTGCTACTGAGGGGCCCTTGCCCTTGTTAAGCTTTGATTATAATACCTTAGGCTTGGGAAGGAGTAAGCTTTCTCTCAAACTAACCAATCTCTTTCCTGCCTCTTTGCGGGCTTGTATTAGGTCCTCCCCCTATCCAATCCAGTCTTTTCCCCAGGTTAGATTCCTCCCCTTTTTGGTTGCCATCTTGGCTCCTACTGTACATGCACCCAGCAGAGGAATTTCCTCTTTATTATTTTCTCTCCCTGGGTAATTCTGGATAGTGATTGGTCCTGCCCCCACAACCTGCTTTGGGGATTAAGTCTCCTTGTGGCAGGATGCGGTGGACCCTGGGAAGCCTGTGAATGTTATAGCTTCCTAGTAAGTCAGGCTTGATGTCCGACTGAGCTCCCTAGTTTATTATACTTAATGTCTAATACCCTTTGCTCCCTTACTTTATTAATAACCAGCTACCTATGCTAACAATGGGATTGAAAGAAATAATTCATACAAAGCACTTAGCGGAGTGATTGGCATATAATAAAGCACTTAGTAAATGGTAGCGCAAGGTGGGAAGAGAAGGGAAATGTCAATGACAAGCCCTCTGTCCCTAGGAACATGGTTGCAGACAGAGCCAAGGTGTGGCTAACCAGGAGGTTAGTTCTTGGATGTGGGGGTCCAAGGCCAGTGTCTGAACATAGGTCCTGGAACAGAAGATGAATATACATGAGGATGGGAGACATACTTTCTCACGATTACAAATTTTCCCCAAGAGTAGTAATGAACAACCCAGATGGCACAGTTAATTGGAATTATAATTGATTCCCAAATAGTATTTAAGTCAACAGTTTAATTGACTTTCCTCAGGAAAACTATAAGAACTTCTGAAAGGGAACAAAGTGGAATATATCAAATTTGGTGATTTGTTCATATCTGCCACCCACACTACAGGGAGTGGCGAACGAAGAGAAAAACGATCAAAGGAGGAAGGGAACAGGGACCACGAATCAAATAGACTGCAATTAAATGAAATCCTTGTCTGGTAAATGTCAGGTTGTACTGAATCCGCTGGCTGGCTTGCATGTGGCTACTGCCAAGTGCTCTCCCAAGATGAAGCCTGAAGAGCAGAGGAAAGGGGGCTGACACCTTAGTTATCTGCCTTTCTTAAAAGACAAAGATGAAATTAGATGAAATTGAGCAGCACTTGAATGCTGCGACTGAAACAGCCAACAAGTGTATAGATGTGTGTGTGGGGCGGGGAGTGGGGTGGGGGGGAAGGGGGAGGGTATGAAGGATGAGTGGGGATGTAGTAGGATCAGACTGTCTTAGGCTAATCATGTAGCTTCTTTGGGCTTTCCTTTCCTAAGTCACCTTCTAGTCCTGAGACACTGTGGTAAGGTACAGAAAGTGGGCTGAATCCCAACCCTTTTATATTTTTCTCCCTACACTAGCGTATCTAAGTTATTGCCAAATGCTAACTATTTTGAGGAATTTTATTTACCCAAACTATGAATGTTTTAGTGCTATGGGTTTATATGTTTGTTGGTTTGCATAAACCCTGATTTTAACTTAGATAGATTTTTACCAGAGTTGTTCATTCTCTGGATAAATAACCATGATAATAGATGGCAATTTATATATATAAAAGCCTAAGCGACTGTTACAACCAGTTGACCAAACGACTGGTCAACCTGTCGCTATGATGTGCACTGACAACCAGGGGGAAGACACTCAACGCAGGAGCTGCCCCCTGGTGATAAGTGTGCTCCCACAGCCAACCTCCTGCAGTCCGTCCCCCTGACCTGGCCAGCCTCAATCGGCCCCGATTGGGACTGGGTGAGACAGACCCGATCAGCCCCGATCACCGGCCAGGCTGAGGAACCACACCCATGCACGAATTTGTGCACCAGGCCTCCAATAATAAATAAATGGTAAAGAAACAATGCTGATAATAGTAGCCACCATTTTCTGAGCACCTATCATTTGCTAGGTATTGTGGGGGTTAAAAATATTAATGCTTTTTCTCTCACCTTCTACATTTTTCTGGCGGGGCTAATCATCAAATTAACAGAGGCAGATTAACAGGAGAAAATCAGTTTTAATATATGTGATATTGGTGGAAATGGAATTCTTGGGAGAATGGGGTGTGGTGAAAAGCTTTATTGATGCTGTTAAATTGAGGGGGTTTTCCTGCAAGTTCCTTTCTCTGTCTGTTCCACCATGGAAAAAGTCTGATTTTGCCTTCAGCAGAGCCAGAATAAAAACCAGTATCCAAAGTTACTGTTCCATAGTAAAGTCATGCCCAGTCCAGCATCTGGCAAGCTTAGCTTGTGTTCCCAGCTGCAGTCATTTGGGTGAGGGGTCGACACAGCTTTAGGCCATGTAGCTGCTTAAGGCCACATGACTATGGAGAGAGAATATATGAACACATGGGCAAGTGCAGGTCACAGAGCCAGAGGAAAAAAGCACACAGGAGCAGGAGTGAGCAAGAGAGAGGGAACTCTTTGTCTCAGGATTTTAACCTTCCAAGATTTTGCACATTTTTGATGGGCTCCACTCCTAGCCAATCCATTGCTCCCCAGGCTAGATTGACAGGCAAGCACTTTCTCTATATCACCCTGACTTCCCTGCACGTGCACCCATCTCCCCCTTTTTTCAATCCCAGTGATCTGCAGGGAATAGACCAGAGGTTCCCTGGAGAGCATGAAGCTATAGCTTCGTGATGAAACTGCCCCGATGACCATGCTTATAATGTCTGGCCTTCCCTTCGCCCTCTTCCTATTATTAATATTAATAAACTAGCTAACTATGACAATAACACATATACATGGGGAATTCACATAGGCATGAAAATTCCAAAGACAGTGAGGTCACATTGGGTATATAAGACATTTTGGACAAAGGGGAAAAGGAGGGGAATAAGGTCTTATTTCAGAAGTGAGAATGGGCAATTTACAGGCAGTTGAGGAATTGGGGGACATACATGCAAGAAATTTCTTACAAGGCAACTCAGAAACAATGGGATACAGGGGGCATCTAGCTCATAAACACCTGCCTGAAGCCTTCCTCTTTAACATACTTAATTGAAATTAGTCTGAGGTGAACATCCCAAGATCCCGTTTCTGGAGCAATTTTTTTCTATCTGAATCTCTTGGGCAGGAAAGTGGGGAGGATCAAAGTTTCCCTTTGAGTTCGCTTCCCAACGAACAGCTTAAAAATCAACATCCCAAAATGGCAGACTCAAGGTGGCAAAATCTGTTTCTTCTCAGTAGTAGGCTTGCCACTTTTCATCGGCAATCCTCACACTAACCTTGTTAGGAGGCACTCTTGTGGCCCTTTTCCATGAGGATTTTGAGAGGTCGCAGAGGTAGCAAATAGCAGTCAGGATTTGAATCCATCTCTTTCTAAATCCAACACCCATGTTTCTCCATCTCTAATAAGACATCAGTCTGCTGTGCTGAGTGCATTCATAGGAATAATCCTGTATAGTTTGCTCTTTAGTTCAGGGTCTCCTAACTATTAATCAAAATTACAACGTAATGTGTCCTCCTCCTTAACTTTTCACTTGTGACCACTTTAGTGGAACACTTTTTCCTAATGGAAATATCATATTATTTTGTTTGCTTTGAGTAATGAGTTTGCTGACTAGTCTGAACTTGCCTGGGGCTTATACATGAGAGTAACAATTATTTTTTCTCCTTCAATTACTTAAGCTTTGTCAAATTTCCCTATCCTTAGGCAGATACAATAATCTTTTGGTCCTTTTTTTTTTTTAACAAAAAAAACTAATTCTGTGTTATAAAAACTCAATTTCAATCCATTTAAAAGTATCCTAACTGACATCATAGGTTAGATGCAGGATTTGGGGATCAGAAGGAGAGGGGTGTGATATGTTCCCCTTTTGGCTATTACAGTTTGGGGAGATTTGGGACAGGGACAAAGGGGAAAAAAGGACAAGTCTCTCACATTTAATAGTCCTTCCTCTGTGTAAGATTTTGACTTTTTCCTGGTTCCCATGGACTGGCAAGCTGAGGTCCTCGGTGGTTGGCATTCGCATGAGTTCTCGGCACCCTGGGGGCATCCCCAAGGCAGTCATGGATGTGGGAGATCCAGTCCAGAAAGATCTTATCCATGTGAACATCCCAGCCTCCTGCACCTGGGCCTGCTCATTCAGCAGCCTGCCCTCATGCATGGAAAATGGCAAGTTAACACCAACCCGGCCACTGTGCCTGAGTTCGCTCAGCCCACGGACAGAGGTTGTGAGTTGCCACAATGGCTGTGACTTCTTTCCCATGTCTCTTTTTCTCCTTAATTCAGACGGGGACAGGGTAAGGCCACTGCATATCAGAGGTCAAAGCTGGAAAAGAAATAGTGGCATTCCCTTCCTACAGGCACCCCTCCCGGCTTTTAGAAGGGCTCTCTTGGCAGCCCCCCAGCCCCCATACTTGGCTCTGCTCCGGCTCGGTGGTGAAAGGTGTGTCCTTAGAGGAGTGGATGAAAAACCTGCAGCATTGCTCTCTTCCACCCTCCCAAGGCCACCTCACAGTGTTGCTGATTTTCCACTTCTCTTCCCCAGTGCCATCTCCTTTTAGACTCCACCAGGGAAGGGAAGGGAAGAGCATGGTCTGGGTGACCATTGAGAGCAGCACAGCCTGCTTCCTGCCACATAGTAAATCTGAAAAAGGTGACAGTTCCAGCTGTTAGTTCTGTAGCTTCTTTACCCCAGTATTGGGGCCCTAATGCCTAATTCTGAGGTTACAGGAAAACTTGCACTTAATAGCCTGTTACACTTGTGCACTTTGGGAGGCAAAGTTAATTGGTGTAAAATTTAAAACTTATTTGTGAGAGACACCGTTAAGATAATGAGAAGACATGCTGGGAGAAAATACTTGCAAATGATGTATCTGATCAAAGACGTATCCAAAACATATTTGCCAAAACTTGAAAGCAGCCACGGTGTCCTGAAGTAGGTGCATAGATAAACTGTGGTACCTACAAGCAATGGAATATTAGTCAGTACTAAAAATAAATGAGCTGTTAAGCCATGAAAAGACATGGAAGAACCTTAAATGCATATTAGTAAGTGAAAGAAGTCCATTTTTAAAGGCTACATACTGTATGATTCCAACTTTATGGCATTCTAGAAAAGACAAAGCTATGGTTACAATCCAAAGAGTAGAGGTTGCCAGGGGTTAGGGAGAGGGAGGGATGAACAGGCGGAGAACAGATGTTTAGTGCAGTGTATATAATCTGTATATTATGATGGTGGATACTGTCATTATACACTTGTCAAAACCCATGGATTGAACAACACCAAAAGTGCACCTGATGTTAACTATGGACTTGGGTGATTATGATGTGGCAGGGTAGGTTCTTTGATTAAAATGAATTGACTGATGTGGGATGGTGATAGTAGGAGGGGTTTTGCATGTGTAGGGGCAAGAGGTATATGAAAACTTGGTACTTTATGGTCCATTTTGCTATAAACCTAAAACTGTTCTAAAAAGTAAAGTGCATTAGAAATTAATTTATATTAAAATATTATAAAAAGTCAAACAAAGCCAAAATAGAGAAATCTATTTTCTAAATGGATAACAGATTGCTTTACTTTTTTGCCTGGGACCAAGTGATGTCTTGTTATATGACTGCATCCCTTGGACAGGGAATGTCTGTCAAATGATAGACATGGTTCGTTCTTCTATCTCTTCTCTGTATTTTATACTCATAGATAAAGATCCTGAGATGACTGGGCAGCAGCACAGGTGGGTGAGTAGAGAAACTTTTTCCTGGAAGCCTTCTCCTTGGTAATGTAGCTCCCTCACGGCTGCACAGAATTCTGCATCACATTTACTGTTGTGAGTGATGCAACTCTGCGGTGACTCATTATTACCTAAAACACAGGAATCCCCAAAAGTTGTAATTCTGTCTTCTTAGAACACTCTTTTCTTTGTTCACAATTTTAGTCTGTCTTTAAACCAGGTAAAAGCAGCAGAGAAAGACAGAATTGTAGCTGGCAAGTTAGACATAGTATAGTTCTGAGAAATTTAACTACTTGAGCAAAACTGGCATTTGCCTATTATGCTATTCTTTCACATTTAGTTACAAACACCCATTCAGGGCCTTGGTCTCTCAGACTATCTTCATATCAAAACTAGAGGCCCGGTGCATGAATTCATGCACGGGTGGGGTCCCTTGGCTGGCTGGTGATAGAGGCCTATCAGGGGGCCAGCTGGCAAGGGGGGGGGGACTGCAGGAGGCTGGCCTCCATGATCAGGGCCTGGGGGGAAGGGCCGTAGGAGGTTGGCTGTGGGAGTTCACTGACCACCAGGGGGCAGCTCCTGCATTGAGCGTCTGCCCCCGGTGGTCAGTGTGCATCATAGTGACTGGTCAGTGGGTCATTCTAGTGATTCCGGTCCTTCAGTCGTAATGGTCACTTAGGCTTATATATATACTAGGGGCCCGGTGCACGAAATTCGTGCGCTGGGTGTGGGGGGAGCAGGGGGGAGTGTCCCTCAGCCCAGCCTGCCCCCTCTCACATACTGGGAGCCCTCAGGCGTTGACCCCCACCACCCTCCAATCGCAGGATC
Organism: Myotis daubentonii; assembly: GCF_963259705.1. Lineage (NCBI taxonomy): Eukaryota > Metazoa > Chordata > Mammalia > Chiroptera > Vespertilionidae > Myotis > Myotis daubentonii. Next base: position 58,185,615 of record NC_081846.1, read on the forward strand.
GGCCCCTTGCCCAGGCCTGACGCCTCAGCCAGAGGCGTAGACCCCCATCACACTCTGATCGCCTGATCGGCCCCTTGCCCAGACCTGACGCCTCCGCCAGAGGTGTCAGGCTTGCACAGGGGACCCCCATCTCCCCCCGATCACTGGCTCTGGCCCCCGCCCAGGCCTGAGGCCTCTGGCCCAGGAATCATGCCTGGGCAGGGGACCCCCATCTCCCTCTGATCGCTTGCTCCACCCCCCGCCCAAGCCTGATGCCTCTGACCCAGGCTTCAGGCCTGGGCAAGGGGACCATCATATCCTCCCAATCCCCGGCTCAGCCCCCCGTCCAGGCCTGATGCCTCGGCCAGAGGAGTTGACCCTCATCACCCTCCGATCACCAATCACCGGATCGGCCCCTTGACCAGGCCTGAGGCCTCTGGCAGAGGTGTCAGGCCTGGGCAGGGGACCCCCAGCTCCCCGCGGTTGCAGGCTCCGCCCCTGCCAAGACCTAACGCCTCTGGCTGAGGCGTCCGGCTCGGGCAGCGGGGACACGCAGCTGCAGCGGCCCCGTGATCGTGGGCTCCGCTTTAGGCCCAGGCAAGGGACCCCTAGCTCCCGGGACTGCCAGCTTCGACTGTGCCCAGCTCCCATTGCTGGCTCCACCCCTACTTCCTGCTATCACTGGCCAGGGCGGAAAAGGCGCCTGATTCTCTGATCATGGCTGGGGGGCAGGGCAAAGGCGGCCCCAGGGCTGCCTTTGCCCTGCCCCCCAGCTCTTAGCTCCCCCCTGGGTTTCCGATCACTGTCAGTGGCAGGGGGCTTCTTCCTGCTTTCCCTTTCGCCTCCCTGCATTGTGCCTACGTATGCAAATTAACCGCCATCTTGTTGGCAGTTAACTGCCAATCATAGTTGGCAGTTAATTTGCATATAGCCCTGATTAGCCAATGAAAAGGGTATCGTCGTACGCCAATTACCATTTTTCTCTTTTATTAGTGTAGATATAGATAGATAAGAAGTTTTGCACAACTAATAAAGAGCTAATATTTGGTAATTTTCTAGCTAGATATAAAAAACATGTATCTTTGGGAGATGGGTTATAAGTGATTTAAAAGTTAAATTTATGCACTTTCTGAAAAATGTTTTTATAATGGACATGCACTTTTTATTATCAGAAAAATAATATATTTTCATTTGTAAATGAAGGTTTCCTGAAAGAAAAACAAAAATATTTATGAAAAATTTTTTAAAGATAAGATTATAAGGACTTACCTTATTAATATAGGATAATGACAATAGTAGTAATAGTTAACTTTCCTGTGGCACTTTCTATGTGCCAAGCACTCTTCTAAGCTCTTTATTTTATTAACAAATTTTATCTTCACAGCAATCTCATGATTGAAGTAGTATTGGTATGACCATTAGACAGATTAGGAAACTGAGTCATAGAGAGGCCATGACTAGCTCATTGTTAGATAGCTAGTAAGGAGTAGATTTGAAATCTGAGAACATGCACCCTAGTTCCATAGTAGAATTCTTAATCACTCTACTGGGTGCAAAAGCCACAATAGTAAGAACAACATAGTACTAGCTAAAGATCAGAGCTATGAATGCAATAGAAGTAAATAGGCTGTTCAGTTCCTGTAGAAATGGACCCTCAGAGACTCCCAAGCTTGGCCTGGGGTGAGAAGATAGCCAGCTAGAGAGGGCAGTGCTTCCATTTCAGTAGACTGGCCCTGGCCTTCACTTGCTTCTCCAACCTCCTCAGCTTCCCCCACTCCTACCTTGTCTTACACTGTGCACCTCTGCCCTGCACTCCACTCAGCCACCACTGCAGACAAGCGCTCCACCCTCCACCTTCATTTCCCCCACCACTGAAGCCACCGCCAGGCCTATTGCATAGAGCCTACCTGTATGCCAATAAACAGCAGCTGAAATAAATGAATGAATGAATAAATAAATAAATAAATAAATAAATAAATAAATAAATATGCTGGCCATAGAAACTAGAATACAGAAAAGTTTAATAATGAATAAAACACCATAAATCCATGAGCTAGGGCATGGGTAATTTTATAATGCTATTTGGGGAAATTTATTATTCAGATAAAAAAAAATTCAGGTTAGTGCACCACCTACCCCCCACCCCTCAAGTGCAAATAATTACCCACTTTTACTCCAAATAGATTAAGGAGTTAAATAGAAATAGCTAAACCAAAATATCTTGGAAGAAATATAGATGAAGATTTCTCTGATCTCTGGATAGGAAAGGACTTTCTAAACTTATAAGCAATTAAAGAATTTACAGAAAAAAAAGGTTGATGGAGAAAATAAAAATTTTCTGTATGTCATAAACAAAATGAAAAGTTAACTAACACATTTGATAAACTGTGATTTGAAAAACACATATCTGTAAGAAAATCAAAAAAGAAACAGAAATGGTTAACAAATATGAAAAATACCCTATTTTGTAATACACAAAAGACAGATTTTCAAAAATCAAATAAAAAACAAAATTAAGGTAGTATTTCTCACAGAGCAATTTTAATAAAGATTTTTAACTGGTAGTAAATAAAAATTGTCAGGCATTCTGTAGTATCAATGACCTAATATACAACCCTTTGGCCCTAACCGGTTTGGCTCAGTGGATAGAGCGTCAGCCTGCGGACTCAAGGGTTCCAGGTTCGATTCCGGTCAAGGGCATGTACCTTGGTTTCTGGCACATCCCCAGTAGGGGATGTTTCTCATTGATGTTTCTAACTCTCTATCCCTCTCCCTTCCTCTCTGTAAAAAATCAATAAAATATATTTAAAAAAATATACAACCCTTTGGTCAATAACTTAGCAATATCTATCAAGAGCATGAAAAGCAGCCATATTTTTCAAAACAAAATTTTTTACATAAGGATTGATCCTACAAAAATGTTGACAAAGATTTATATTCAAATTTTCATCATACATTATTTCTAATGCTGAAATAACTTGATAGTTAATAAAATTGGATAAGTTGAATAACTAGAAAAGATGATATAGCTAGCTATAGGATGCACTATTATACCACAATTAAAATCATGTTGTGAATAGTTCTTAGTGAGAAAAGAAAATACTTATTAGATAGCAGTTTAAGTGGTTCAATAAAGGGTACATAATTATTTAAGCATAATTGTCTCATCTAGTTAAAATTAGTAACAATAAAAAAGGACTAGAAGGATCATGACAAGTTCACAATGATTACTGGTTGGTGGTGGAGGGATATCAATATTTTACAAACTGCCTAAAACAAACAGATAATAATTGAGAAAAACTTATTTTGAGTAAGAAAAAGTGAATACAAGGGCTAGGTAGCTCAGCTGGTTAAATAATTGTCCTGATATGCCAAGGTTTCGGATTCGATTCCCAAGTCAGGGTATACACAAGAATCAACCAATGAATGCATAAATAAGAAAAAAGAAAAGAAAAGAAATACAGAGGACAATACAAAAAAAAAATTAAAAAGTCAGATCATTGAAAATGGTGAGGAGCACATGGATATGATCTCATATCTGAAATTACAGCAGAGCCAGGATAGAGCTTAAAAGAGATAAAAATATTACAGCAATTAATGCCTTGAACAGCACCTTGAAAGTGTTATGGTCAATAGAAAAACTAAAATGACAGACCTTTGCTTCTCTCTCTACATTTGGGAAGAGATACCCCTGGTAAATGTTGATAACACCTGTGTTTTTACTAAAACAAACCAGTTCCCTGCCCAAACTCACATTTTTACAGATGTCACATAGATGTCACATGTCACCTCTAAAATATCTGCTTAAGATGTGTCAAAGGAATGAGTCTTGGAATTCAGCCCCTACCATTTTCTCCTTATTTTGAGTTGTGAATTTTCCAATTCATACTACAGTATACATTTTGGGGAGTAGGGAAAGCAGCAGGAAAAGGAAAAGTAATTTATTAATTTGTGTTCATTTTTTTTTATATAGTCGAAACATACAGAAGTTTCCAACTCTTCCTACCCTCATCTGAATTGCATTTCCTAAAATGTCTGAGAGGAATTTGAAGCTCAAATTATTTTCTTTAAATACTTTCCTCCCCTGGGAATTTGGATGCATTTATCTCTCCCCTGTAGGCTCTGCTCCATCGCCAGGAGAATTTATGACCCCACAGTTTTAGTTCTCATGTGGACCTCTTGTTTTAGAGTTGAGCCCTTCCATACTTCTTCTCAGGGTACTGGATCCCTGGTCCACACGGTCAAGTTCACATGTTCAGTTTCCATCTTTTCATGCTGTGCCAGAGTAACATTTTTTGAATGCCATAAAGTTGGAATCATACAGTACGTAGACTTTAAAAATGGACTTCTTTCACTTACTGTTTACTCACTTCCTGGCCTCCCTGACACTAGCCTGCCTACCACCACCTAATCCCATACCCCAACAGAGAGTGACCTCGGGGAAGCATGATAGAAAATAACATTATTTTATTTCCTTCCTTTTTAGGAGATATCAATGTATTTTGGTTAAATCATGAACATAACTTTTTATGTCTAATAAACTTGAACAGAAACAAAGTGTAATTGAAGCTGTATTTTCCATTGAGTCATCATCTGACTGTTTTATGTAGAGAGGAGCATTTTTTTTACCCCTCAGTCTCAGTAAGATTCCATGGGGCTCTCCATCCAACCAAAAGATGTGATTCTGGTTGTTGGCTCCACAAAGCACGATGTCACCGAGTCCCAGGGCATTAATCATCATGGCATTTGCATTGTTTTGCTGCTTTGCTCTGCTGAGCCAAGAGATGATGCATATGAATTCACACTCCTCCACTCTTACCTTTCCTCTCCCATCTCCACTTTCTCTCTGAAGGCAGTTTTGGCTGCCACCAAATACTGTACCCCAAGTGCCAAATTTTCAAATGCAAATGGCGTTTTTCCCATTTACAGGAACATCTTGTCACTTGGGCCAGTTCATCTTTCAGTGGGTACATACCTACTGGTAGTACAACACTGAGTTTGGCACTGCTCCGTACGGTAAATATAGACGTGGCAACTAGAATTGTGTAACGCTCATGTAAAATTGGAAGGCCCGTTGGTAGGCTCAAATGCCTCCGGGGTCACTAAGTCTCCTTAGTAGTGTGGAGCTGTATCAGCCTGGGATTTTGCTCTGCATCACATAAGCCCCCCTCTTCCCTTTTGGAAACCCTGTTGCTAAGAACCTCTGCTGTAAACATTGTCACCATTGCTTCTACCTCTGCATTCACTCATTCAGCTAGCAAATAGAGAGAGAACACCATCCACTGCCAGGCATTCTGCTAGGTGCTAGGGATACAAGCAAAAAAACGAAGAAAGAGAGCCTGCCCTGAGGGAGCTTACATTCTATTGGAAACTACAGAAAAGAGAGAGCCAATTGCAATATGGCGGGACAAGAAAACCCCCTGGTGGTGTGGCAGGACACAGACCTCAAGAGGGACACGTAGATTGGCCTTTGAAAAGGGTGGCCAGGGGAAGTTGCCTGAAGAAGCAGTCTAGAACCTGAAGGAGAGAGGCCTAAGGCTGGGTGGGTCTGATGCCTCATGGGAAGCACATGAATGATGCATGTAACACAAGCACACACTGGGATTCCAGAAGCCCCAGGATAACACAGCAGTAAATCACCCAGACCAAGCTTGGCCAGGCTCTGGCAAGCAATGAAAATCACTAATTTATGTTTCTGGTGGTGCTTTGGGTCATTAAATTTTTGAGGTGTGTTTCGTGTTACTTAATACAGGTTAAACATAAAAATATATAAATAGTGATTTCTTTTTATGAACAAAAATCCTGGATGTGCTTTTCTGGGTCCAGGGATCCTCCTAGTATCTTACTGCAGATCTAACTTTCCTGGAGGTTGGCTCAAGGCCATAGAGTGCCCTCTGCGAATGGATCCACACTGTGAATAGCCTCCTTAGAGAGAATGTGTGTGGGCACGGCTGAAGCGATGATGCCATCTCTCCAGGATGCCTTCTGTAGGTTCCTCTTTGTTCTGCTCAGAGGCAAACTTCACTGACTCAGATTTCTTGAACCTTAGAATTCAAATGCCTTCCACAACCACTCTTTAATTTGATCAGCCTGTAATATCCCAGGTCTCAACTTGCTTCTCTCTTTTCATCATTCTTCTAATAGCATTCCAAATAGCTTCACTAATGACATTTTTACCTATAATCCTACTTCCACTTATACTACCACTTGTACTATTACTAATAATACCACTACTAACCACTATCACTACTTCTACTACTAGTACTGCTACTATTACCACTCCTATTCTTACTACTACTACTACTACTACTGCTATTGTAACTACTACTACTACTACTTCTGTGGCTATTACAACTACTACTACTTTTACTGCTACCATTTCTCCTCCTCCTTCTCTTCCTCCTCTTTTACTTTCTTTTTCTCCTTTTACCACTACTACTAATGTGGGTGTGTTTTTTTTAGTGACTATATTCTAGGCACTGTCCTAGGTACTTTTTCATATATCTTCACAACAACCCTGCACAGAGATATTATCTACATTTCACAGGTGAGTTTACTGAGGCTCAAAGGATTTAAGAAACTGAGTTCTGCTTTCTTCTTGTTTTGTCCTCACATGGTAAAGAGAGCAGAGAGAGAGGCAAGCCCTCTTGTGTTTTCTTATAAGGGCACTAATGCCATCTTTAGGGCCCCCCCCGCCCCTTATGACCTGATTACCTCTCAAAGGCCTCATATCCAAATATCACCACAGTGTGTATTAAGATACAATACATGTATTTTTGAGGGACACAGTCAAACGAAGGGTCTTCTTGAGGGCAGGTGGGTCCCATGTAGGAGAAACCCAGCCTGTCAGACTTCATAGTCAGTGAGTAGTGAGGAGGACAGAGTACTCCATCCTAGGGCAGAAGTGTCACTAGGCATTCGTTTTCTGTTTGTTTTGTTTTTGTTTGTACTATCTGCTGAGTATTGGTAGTTATGGGCTTAGAACCATTAATTTTTGGCACAAAAAACTTATCTTCAGTACTGTAGTTAAAACCACCCATCTTGGGGACAGAGAGAAAGGTGCTTGGATTATCAGATCAGCATTATTAACATCAGCAGTTCCTAAGGAACCCTGCAAATATACTGATGCTTTGGCATGCTCCAGAAGTTTTATTATTTTTTAAAAAACTCACCTTTTAGTGAAGCTATTTAAACTTATTATCAGATTCATAAAATAACAAAGAACATATAAAAACAAATTTAAATTTTTACTCTCTGTTACCTAAGGGGCTGTGTGTGTGTGTCTGTGTGTGTATACACACACACATACTTTGGCAACAGTTAAGAAAACATGCCTTATCTGGAGGGAATAAAGTTAGAGCAGGTGTTGAATTAGTTTTAATAAGATCTTTTGAAGAGGCACTTAGAGTGGTGGAGAGAGAGCTATGGCCTGAGAGATTAAGAATGGGAGGTGTATTTAGCCACAGGCCATGGGGTGGTAAGGCTCTGTTTCTTGTTGTTTTGGAATAAAGTAATGCCAACCTCAGTGCATTTCTCTTTTTCCCTTCACCTTCATTGAGATACAATTGACAAATAAAATTGTAAGATATTTAAAGTATACAATGTGATGGTTTGATAAATGTACACATTGTGAAATGATTCCCCTCATTTTGTTAATTAACACATGCATCACCTCATAAGGTTACTTTTTTTTTTCCCAGTGAGGACATTTAAGTTCTATTTTCCTGGCAAATTTCAGCTGTACAATATGGTGTTATCAACTATACTTACATGTTATACATTATGTCCTCATACTTTATTCTTCTTATACTGAGCAGCCTTCTTGTTGAAGCAACTCTTTTGCTAATGGTTTGTGATCAAAGGCTACTATAAGGTAGCAAAGAGAATCATTGACTTAGTCTTTTCTGAACATGGCCTTCCACTTTCTTTTCCAGAATGTTAATAGTCTAGACAGAGACAATGAAAAGGAGGGAACGTGGCCTGGAAGAGGGCTGGAACTGACTGTTGCATCATATTATTCTGTGTACAATTATTTTTTCTGGTGGCTTTAACCAGGTTTCAGAAGTCCCAGCTAAGTGTTGTCATAAAATTGTTGTAGGTAATTTTTCCCCTTCAAGAGATAAGCATTTCTATACAGCTCATTAGGCATGCTTTATGCCCCTATACAATTCTATCCAATGTATCAGTAGGAAATTCAAGTATGCAATTTGTGCACTTCATATTCATTACACTTCATATACACATTTGTTCATACTTACTACATAGTGAATCTTGGAATCAACAAGATTTTTCATCATGAAAAATTTTTATTGAATTTATTGGGGTGACATCTATACTAATAAAAGAGAAATATGCAAATTAACCATCACTCTGCTACTCTGCTACACCCACAAGACACACCCACCAGCCAATCAGTAGCGAGTATGCAAATTAAACAAACTAAGATGGCGGCAGCCATGGAGCTGGAGCGAGCAGGAGGCTTAGGTTGCCCCCAGCAATGGAGGAAGCCAAGCTTCCCGCCTGCCCTGGCTGGTCCTGGGCTCTGCTCAAGGCTACAAGGTTTCAATTATAGAAGATAAATAAATCCCAGATACCTGCTTCCAGCCCGCCCTGGCCTCCACTCAAGGAGTCACTGAAAAAAAGAAAAGAAAAGAAAAGATAAAAAGGAGAGGCTGGGAGCTTGGGTCTCCAGGGGGCATGGCCAGCCTGAAAATGGCCATCAGCCCCTCACCCAGGCTGGCCAGGCAACCCAGTGGGGACCCCCAACCCTGAAGGGGCTGTGGCCAGCCGCAATCAGCCATCAGCCCCTCACCCAGGCTGGCCAGGCACCCCAGCAGGGACCTCCACCCTGAAGGGGGAGTGGCCAGCCTGAAAACAGCCCTCAGCCCCTCACCCAGGTTGCCCACACCCCCATGGCATGAGGGTCTCTGTTGGGAGGCTTGGCCAGTCTGCAAACAGCCATCAGCCCCTCATCCAGGCTGACCAGGCACTCCAGTGGAGAGTCACACCCTGAAGGGGGTGAGGCCAGCCTGAAAATGGCCCTCAGTCCCTCACCCAGGCTGGCCAGGCACCCCAGCAGGGACCCCCACCCTGATCCGGGACAAACCAGCCGGCCCCCACCCATGCACTAGGGCAAACCAGTCAGCCCCCACCCAGGCACCAGGCCTCTATCCTATATAATAAAAGGGTAATATGAAAATTGACCCTAACTGCAGAACCACTGGGAATGACTGGTCACTATGACACACACTAACCACAAGGGGCAGACGCTCAATGCAGGAGCTGTCTCCTAGTGGTCAGTGCTTTCCCACAGCGGGAGCTCTGCTCAGCCAGAAGCCAGGCTGACGGCTGCCAGCACAGAGGTGGTGGTGGTGGGAGCCTCTCCTGCCTCCTCAGCAGCGCTAAGGATGTCTGACTGCAGCTTAGGTCTGCTCCCCGCTGGCAAGTGGACATCCCTCGTGGGCTCCCGGGCTGCCAGAGGGATGTCTGACTGCCAGCTTAGGCCTGATCCCCCGGGGAGCGGTCCTAAGCCACCAGGTGGACATCCCCTGAGGGGTCCCAGACTGCGAGAGGGCACAGGCCGGGCTGAGGTACTCCCCTGAGTGCACAAATTTTTGCACACTGGGCCTCTAGTTGGTTAATAAAATTGTACAGGTTTCAAGTGTAAAATTCTATAATACACCATCTGTTCATTTCATGTTCACCACCCAAAGTGGAATAAGCAAGATTTTGTTTGTTTTTTAGTCAACCTCTTGGTTTATTCACTTTCACCTAGTTTATATCAATAGGCTAAATTTTAGTAAAATTCATCAAGTTAGCTCTTGACCACATTTAGCATGATTCTTCTTGTCTTTGGAAGACTTTCATTTTGTCATTGTTGTTCAAGTCATTGTGAGTTTAAACAGATCTCTTATATTTGAGAGACTGGTATCATCTCTAAGTTAAAAAAGGGAAAATGGAGATGTAAGATTATTCCTAAAATGCCATAAATTTGGATGAGGTGAAATGCCTGGTACATAACAAAAAAAAAGCCCCCACAAACATCAGGCCTAGCCACCTTTAAGGAGCTGAAATGGTTCACGTTTCTAAGATACTTGGGTAAATTAAACCAAACAGGAAAAAACAGAAGTTCATGAGTCAGAGAGGAACTGCTCATTAGTCATTTGACTTTGCAAACAGAATGATGATGCCATTACCCTAAAATCTAAAAACTTAAGATAACTCATTGTCGATTATGAAAATCCTATGGCTAAGCTCTTGCATCATGAATCCCATGAGCTACTGCCTTATCCATTTTTTAGATCACTCCAACCCTTCAGACCTCTAGAACTAGATCATGTTTTTAACAACTTTTTAGATGATGGGGCACTTTGGGGAAGATAGCTTAACCTCATTCCATCTTTTGAATGATGTAGCCCATTCTATATAATTTGAATGGGGAAACTATACATAGGAACAAATGGACAGACAAGTGTTCCTTTGACATAATAGAGACAGTGCTCAGTTTCTCAAAATGCAGGGACAAGGTAACATTACGTGCAAAAGCAACCACTGATCTCTTTGGCCTCCTGTGGATGGCAGTCATGTGTAATACGCAGACCACTGTCACGCCCAATGAAAACCATGAAGGGGAAGCAGAATGGAGAAGTAGGCATGAAGGTTTTAATTTAGTGGTCTTGTAGCATTTTGGAAAATATAAGTCAGTGTTGTATTTGCAGAAGTTCTCACAATGTTATCAAAGATGTCATATACCCTCTCTTGAAACATTCCCTAAACAATGCTGGTTTCTTTTAATCCTTAAATCTAGGGAGGAGAGAGAATGTTTCCCTTTCTAAAGCAACAGTCCACTTCTGCCCCCTGGGTCTCTGGGTCCATATGCCATGCCAGTGCTCAGGAGCTTGGGATTTCTTAGATATTTTAATTAACATTTATTGAATACTTAGTATTTTTCAGGTACTTCTAAAGCACTTTAACTTTCACAAAAAACCCTCTGAGGTTGGTACTATCTATATATGTATATAAAAGCCAAGCAACCAGAACAACCAGAACGACTAGAATGACCGGTCACTATGATGTGCACTGCAGCGGGCCAACTGGCCCGATGGGCGTCGGGCAGGCCAGCCAACCTCCTGCAGCCCCTCCATCAAGCTGGCCCCGTCCCCATTGGCCCCGATTGGGCCAGCTGGCCGTACCCCACCTGTGCACAGATTCATGCACCAGGCCTCTAGTTTTTTATACAGATACTAGAGGCCTGGTGCATGAAAATTCATGCAAATTGGGGGTCCCTCAGCCCAGCCTGTGCCCTCTCACAGTCTGGGACCCTTGGGGGATCCCCACCTGCTGGCTTAGGCCTGCTCCCCAAAAACAGATGATCTAAAAGAAATAATCATATCCTTGGGTAAGGATTTTTTAAAAAGGTAATGGTCGCATGAAAATTCACTGCCAGTGGGGTTGAGAAGACTGGGGGACTCCAGCGCCTGCCACCCCCCAGCTGAACTGAGGGGACTGGGCACCACCATCTTGTGGCTGTGGGCACCACCATTTTGTGAGGTTGTGACAGTCAATTAGCATATTACCTCTTTACGATATAGGACAAAAACAGGCACAGAGGGAGACAATGCACTAGTCTCAATAACTGGTATACTGTCCCCATAGGACACCTGAAGTAAGTCCTCATGTGGTACCTGCAGCATTTTTTTAGCTCTTTCCCTCTTAATCTATAATTGTTTTAGAAATTTAAACTGATTTTGAAGTTACAGAAGTACATGTATAAGGTAAGGATTAAAACATACAAACAGGTAGACAGAACTCTTCCTTTCCTTATACCCAAGGACTACTCCACAGAGGTGTAACTATTACCAGTTTATAATGTATTTAGAAATAATCTATGCATAAACCAGGCTATATACACATATGAATACATATTTATTTTAGCTTGTGTTTCTCTTAAGGATTTGTTATACCTTGACATATTATAGTCATTTTGTGAACGTGCTTATTTCCCTGAATTGACCATAAGTTCTCTGAGTTCATGCTACATATACTGTTCTGGTTAGCTATTATTAAGTAACAAATGAGCCCAAGACTTAGTGGCTTTAAATAATGAGAACATTTATTTTGCTCAAAGACATGAAATTTGGATAGGGCTCAGTAAGAACATCTCATCTTTGTTTTACTAAGCATCCGTTGGTGGCTCAGAGACTGAAGGTTCAATCGTTGACATTTGTGGTGTTCAATGCTGCTTTCAGGGGGACCTTGAGTGAGATAGCACTTAGCACACCTATGCATGGTCTGTCCATGTAGCTGCTTGGTTTCTGCAGAGCATGGTGACTGGATTCCAAGCATCCCAATGGAACTGGGCAGAAGCTCTATTGCCTTTTATAACTTACCCTTGGATGTCACATAGTCTTATTTCTGCAATGATCACAGGCTTACCGAGAAATCCATAGGGAGAAGGTATATTCCAACTCTCAAAAAATCATATGGTAAGAAGAGCATGTGGGTTGGGCTATATTGATGAGGCCATCTTTAGAAAATACTATTTGCTACAGTATCTTTTCATCTTGGGCTCATCTCTCTACTGTCTAGGTCTTTATCTCATAGCTTTGTATGGAGTAGATGCCCAATTAATGCCCAAAGACAATTAATTGTTGAATGAGGGTTAGGAGGAGGCGGCTCTCTGTACTGAGCTAGGATAACAAGGGAGGGGAGGTGGGGCTCATGCTTGGGAAGACGCTGCTGGGTATCTCAAAAACAAGATCCAGGATATAAAACCTCACTGGGCACAATTGCTAGGGGTGGATAGAAAAACTGTTCCTACAGCTATTCCCCTGAGGTAGCTAGCAGATGCCTTGAGCTTTCTTCTCTGTCCAAGAGGTTTCTGAGAAGTGCCATTTTGATTGCAAAGGGGAAACGGGCTAGCACAATACTGGGTTTCATGTGAGCAGGTGCATTGAGACTGCATCTTCTAAGAACCACAGTCAGCACTAAAGCCCTACTCTTTTCTAGGGAAGCTCACCTGAATTGCTCACACGCCTTTATTGTGTGTTTTGCAGTGGTTAAGTTAGTATGAAGGTGAAACTCTGGGTAGAAAAGATGAAGGTGGAGTGTGAACTTTGTGTGCTCTTAGATTTTATGGGCATACATATCATAGGTTCCTATCAGAGCAGGGCCTGAAAGGCTGATAGTATCGATGTTGGTCCTCTGGGTCTGAGACCAGGTCTCTAGCACCAGTGGAGGTTTGGTATAGAAGAATTCATCTCTTGGCCAAGCAAAGCGAAGTAAGCTAAACATAAGGGAAGGGTGGGGACAGAAGGGAAGGTCCTATTCACAGGACTTGTCTCAGAACTCATTCCTGTTATGTCTTGTCTTTTTTTTCTGGTTTTGTTTCTCTTATTTCCTGAGTCAGTTCCCAAGCTCCTCTGCTCACTAGACATTGATTGAAACACTTGTTCTCCTATGGCACTGCATCACTTAAACTTGATAACCCTTGCCATAGCCTGTGTGGCTCAGTTGGATGAACATTGTCCCATGCACCAGAAGGTCATTGGTTTGATTCCCTGTCAGGGCACATGCCCAGAGTTTCAGCCTCAATTCTCGGTAGGGGGCATGCAGGACACAGCCCATCAGTGTTTCTCTCTCTCTCTCTCTCTCTCTCTCTCTCTCTCTCTCTCTCTCTTCCTCTCCTTCCTCTTATTCTCTCTAAAATATCAATAAAAACATATTTAAAAAACACACACCTGATAACCCTGAATCAGACCAACTGGCCCAAGGAATAATCTCCACCACACCTCACCCCGCCACGCTCACATATTGCAATGTGCATACTCTGTCTTCTCCCATAGGGTCTTACATGAGGCTCGAGCTCCAACTGCTCTGCTTTTCTTCCCATTTTGTCCTAGTAGAGTTAGAGCAAACACTCATTAAGATTCAGTGATGATGTGTTTACAGAGCTTAGGACCAGAGATACAATTTTAAAAATGCTTGTGTGCACATCTTTTGATAATATTTCTGGCTACTTGTAGGAGCTTTCTGTCACATTGCCTATACTGACTTCTTCACCCAAGTGGGTATTCATAGTGTTTCTTAACTCCATTTTCCCTTTAATTTAGTTTATTATTTTTAACACTTAGGCTGCTTTATTTTTATTTTTTTAAAAAAAGATATTATTTTTTTAAAATATAACTTTATTGATTTCAGAGGGTGAGGGAGAGGGAGAGAGAGAGAGAAACATCAATGATGAGAGAGAATCATTGATTGGCTGCCTCCTGCATGCCCCCTACTGGAGATCAAGCCTGCAATCCAGGCATGTGCCCTTCATCAGAATCAAACCTGGGACCCTTCAGTCTGAAGGACAATGCTCTATCCACTGAGCCAAACTGGTTAGGGCACATTTAAACTACTTTAACTCATTACTTTTGAATAGGTCATTAAAGGTCAACTTTTAGCTGCATACCCATCACTGTCCACATTCCTCCCCTTCTGATAAGATTAACTGGTAGAGTATGACGTCTAATGGGGGTTGCCTAAAATAGGAAGAGGTAGCAGCTGAAACATGACTTTCATGACAGCCTTTGGTGTTCAGGTCAGATTCTCTTACTGGACATTGGTCTGAAGGGATGGTCAGACACTAAATTATCTAATCGAGTTCAAGGTGTACATTTAGTGTGACTTTCAGAACTGTTGTTTTTGGAAAGCTACAGAATCTTGGTATTTGTTAACCTGCCATTGTAAATGTTTTCTGTAGTGTGGAATAAAGCAAATATAAGATTTTCCAATGTGGTTTAATTTTGGGGTCTTAGAGTTTGAACACGAGCTTGACTACTGTTGTCTCAGTGAAATAGCTTCCTTCCATTATTGCCCATGATATCATCATCCGTTTGTTGCCCAGGATGGTTCAGAATCATCAACTCTGTCTCCCATTTCTCCTTATACCTAGGAGTCACCAAGTCCGATTGCTTAGCCATGTCCAGTGCTTCTGGTTTCTCTTCTTTCCTTTTCCCCTCTCCTCACTAACATTGCTTATTTATAAGTTTCTGGCATTAGTAAACTATAGCTCTCTCCCCTACAATTACTTATAATCCACTGCCAAGTCAATTTCCCTAATTTTTTTTATTTAGTTCACTTATATGTCACTGCTAAAAATATTAGTGATTGCCCTGTGATTATTTTTAAAATTTAGTTTTATTATTTATTAAATTTTTGGGGTGACATTGGTTAATAAAATTATATAGGTTTTAAGTATAAAATTCTATGATATATCATCTGTATATTGATTTGCGTGCCCACCACCCAAACTCAAATCTTCTTCTGCCACCATACACCTGACCCTGGTGATTATTGAATCATGTCCAAGTTATTGAGAAAATAGGGACCCTTACCCATCCGGTCCCAAGAAGGTGCTTGGTAGTCATCTTTTACTTAATACCCCACCCTCCTGAAATACCAGCATTTTAAAATCAATCTTTGATCAGTTATCTTTGTGTTCTCTCCTCTCGGTGATTCTCCTTATATTCATTCCTATGTAAAATGTTTATTCTCCACTGGCTGCCATACCTGTTGAAATTCTACTGATTCTCTAAACTTGTCTTCCTCCTTCAAAGGCAACTCTTGCCCGCATCCCATAGAAGAAATCAGTCTGTATTCTGTCTTCTTGAAGTGCTTTGTGCGATTTTTTTTTCTTTTTCCACTTTTAAAAAAATTTATCGTTATTGTTGAAAGCATTACATATGTCCTCCTTTTTCTCCCCATTAACCCTCTCTACTCACAACCTGTCCCCCCCCCCCTGCCACCACCACCGCTATTGTCTGTGTCCATGGGATATGCATATATGCATATAAGTTCTTTGGTTATTCTCTCCCCTCCCCCCGCTCCCACCCCGGCCTCCTTGTACTCTGTGGAAGTGGGCAGGCTGATCTCTTCCTAGACTCATGCAGGGCAGAGATGAGGTTTTAATAACTTCAGCATTGCTTTCCCTTAGCCCAGAGCCAGATGTGTAGTAGGGCTTTAGTAATAGTTATTGTTTTGAATTTAATTTTTACAGATTCTCTCTGGGAAAAGGTTACATTTAACTCAAACCATTAATTCAAGGTTTTCTGTAAAGGGTGTAAAATTGGTGTGGTGAAAATGTATGATTGGTTTGGTGTCTAATTACTCTGATTATGTTTTCTAAATAAAAATATTTAAATGTGATTTATTATGTTTAAGAGATATAATTGTTGAAGGACACTAGGACTCTTTTCTCAAAAATTGGAGCAGGAAGAGATTAACCAAAGAACTTATATGCATATATGTATAGCCCATGGACAGACAATAGTGTGTGGGGGGGTGTGAAGGGGGACACTAGGGGAGAAAAGGGGACACTTGTGATACTTTCAACAATAAAGATACATTTTTAAAAATTTGATGTTCAGTGCTTGATCTGTGTATTAGAGCTTCTCAATTCTAACTGCCCTCATACACACAAATAGTAACACCAATGGTTGTTGTTTACCCAATGTACTGCCATGAGAAATCTTTAAATATTTTGATTTATATACCTATGCCTTTATTTTCCTCATCTTTTTTAGAGGTAAGCTCTATTATGTGGTACGTTTATGAGAAGTGAGACCACCAATGTGTCTTTCCCTCTTCATCTGTACTAACAAGATCCAACTAAGGTGTAGGCCAGTCTGAGAATTAGGGTCACAGAAATTTGGGCATTAAAGACATGAAACTGCTCTATTTAAAAAAAAATTTTTTTCTTCTTGTAATTTGTTGCCCCAAATTATTGTTCTTCTGTATTAAAAGTTGTAGTGTTCACAACTGATTCTCTTTGCACCTTGTAACAATATCTAGTTATCCTGTTTTCAGTTTTGAATACTGTCATTTTTCCATCACTACGTGCAGGTCATATATACCCCTTTTCTGGTGTTATTCATAATGGACCTGCTTTTCAGTCCTCACTACACATTTAACTACTTCTTTTGGGCACAGATCTTCCTTTGAAGCCAGTGGGAGCTTTGTCACAGATGAAATATGTGCAGGAAGGGAACCGTTTCCCACCTTCCTCTCTCTCTGACCCTTTCATCATGTGTAACAACGTTTTCCACTCCTCTGAAGATAAGAATCTCTTTGTGAATTTTCTATATTTAACACCAACTCTACTGTTAAGCAACATCAGCCATTCTCACCACATCCACCCAGATGAAAAGTGAGCAAAGACAATTAGGTTACTCTGGCAGGCACTGTGACCCGACAAACTGATAATTTTTTATAGTGTCTTCCAGTCCCTGTAGATACAAACAGTGTGTTCTCTTCTGCAAATGTCAGGAGGCAGAGTAAGGCAATTTTCTTTGTAGCACCTGTATTTTTAAAGAGAATCTGATATGTTTATTTTGTCCAGGCATGCTTGGTCCTTTGCTTGACTTTTTAGAGCTAGAGGGGCGCTTGATTCTCAATTGTTATACACTCAGTGCTTATATGAAGTCACTGGAATTCATCCAACCCTCTTTGCCTCTATGCCTTGCCTAACTTGGTCAAACTTCAGGAAAAGGCACTCCACAAATTCCCTTGATGAGACATGCTAGCGTTGAATGGTCTTTCCTTTCTGGATAGCACCACCTCAAGTAGTCACTTGAAGAACAATAACCAGCTTGTTCTTGTCTGGACCTCTGACGGTGTCAGTCATGTCCTCTTTTAGATAAAACACACGTCAGATCAGTCCTCATGCTCTGCCACACCCTGTCATTCAAGTCTTAGCTTCCTCCTGATTTCTTCTCTGAATCTCCTTCCAGGTACCCACAGTCTATGAAAGGCTAAAGCTGGGCTTTCCTTTACTCTGAAGTGTGTTCTCATATTTAGCCTTTTTCTACATAAAATAAGCTCAGTGGGGGAAGTTTGCTTTTCACCAACCAGTTCAGCTCTACTTCTAGTTAAGAAATTCAGGGACCAGAAAGAGCTACTCCTCTGACAAGTTTTAATGAAAGGACAGTCTTAGCCTTTAATTGGAGTGTTTTCATAAGCATGGATTGAACACTTGAGGCAGACAGTATATATTTTTAAATATTCAGTTATGAATTATTATGAACGATCTAAATGACCATTCCCCTGCCCAGTTCCCCAGAGTAATTTTGTTTTGGAGTTCATGTTTTTCTCCTAATTCATTTAGAATAATTATCTACATGTCCTTGTGTGTAAGATGAAGCAGGAGAAGGGGACTGTCCCAAGCATGTTTTTAACTCTACTCATATTTTTAAATTTTTGTGATTCTAGATAAACTTTGTTGTGGATATAAAGATGACTTGAAGGGATATTTAACAGAAAGACATGAATTGTACAGTTAATAAAATTTGGTTCAATAAATTTAATTTAAAAATTTGGAGTCAAATTCATCTTTCTCCCTCTGAGAGAGTCTTCACATAACTCAAGAAGAGTCTCCCAGCTTCTCCTCCTGCTGCTTTCCTTCTCTTTTCCCCCTTATTTTTCTCCTCTTTCCTCTTATGCTCTTCTTTTTTCTTCTTTCTTCCCATTTGATTCTTCAAGAGGAAAAAAAGACAATTTTTAAGGACATTTATGTAATGACTTCTCCAAATTCCTATTGTAATGTAGACCGATATTGAACAAAAAAAATCTGTGGCAATGTCCATGTGTGGCTTTTAAACTGTGCTATTTTATGCTAAATTAACTTTGCAATTCCCTAGTTTCCCACCTGAGACAGCAAGGGCTCAGGAGAGAGAATATGTATTGAAGTGTGAGGTCCTTTCCATATCCATAATATTTTTCCTTCTCATGAGAAAAGGGCATGCTCATCCAGTGTGCACATTTAGTACAATGGATTTTTATTGCTTCAATATATTAATTTGATTTCCCATTGAAATTCCAGTTACAGTGATTGCCTCTGTATTCTATCTCCTCTTCTATCTTACCTCAAATAATCAAACACAAAAAAGTGTCTTATATTTAGAATAGACACAAAGAAAATCAGTATTTCATCTAGTGTTCTTTTATCTCGGACTTTTTTCAGATACCTATAGAATGAAACCTTTTTTTTTTTTTTTTTAGCTTTCCTATAATTATGTTTTAGTATTGAGGATTATTTCTTGTCAGAGTATATTTCTAACAATTTAGTAAAATGTTGTAAATCAGTCAGAGTCTTTAAAAAATTTGTCCTACCAAGACTGAAATACTTTCCTACATATTCATGTTTGAATTGATGGGCGGATGACAGCAGTAGGCAGAAGGATTGAGTACGAAACAATTCTGTGTCAGGCTTCAGAAATCTTAGCAATGTGATCTGTAGCAATGAAAAGGAGTAGGGAAAGAGCAAAAACAGAAATATGTATGAGAATTTGGTCTTAAGTAAGAAAATAGCAACAAAGAATTATTTTTAGTCGCTGGCCTGGTAGCTTCGTTTGTTAACATGCCATCCTGATATGCCAACGTTGCATGTTCGATCCCCAGTCCGGACACATACAGAAAGTAACCAATGAATGCATCAATAAGTGGAACAACAAATTGATCTCTCTCTCTCTCCCTCTCCTTTCTTCTCTCTCTTAAATCAATAAAAATAAAAATTAAAAAAATTCTTTCTACTAAGGATGAGCAGAAAAATAGTAAGGTTAGAGAGCTGGAACTTTCGATATCATTATGGACAAATGAACTGATTATCTTAAATTTTGTCGAAAAGTTGTCTGTTATCTGGCATAAGTCATGCCGAAATTTTAGAGATTTCTTGAAAGACCATAAAACTGACGGAAAGGTTTGAAGGCTGAATTTATGACACAAGATGAAAAAAAGGCAAAGTGGTTTCTAAAAGGTAGCATGGTTTGATGGGAAGATCATTGGCCTGGGAAATAGAAAGCCTGTGACAAATTTTACAGTTGCTCCCAATGACCATGTGTCCCCAGGCAAGTTGCTTCAGTCCTTTGTGTCAAATTGTGCCTATCAGCAAAATGAAGGCATTATATTGGGTGATTACTAAGGTCCTTCAGCTCAAACTTTATAATAGCTTTTCATCTACTAGCAATATAGAATGAGAAAAAAAATGTGCAGAGTATGGATCAAGTTCACCTTGGTAAGAAAAAAAGAAAATACTTTTTAAGCTAAGGATAAACCATTCAGAATTGGGGGAAATTTTATTTAATCTACACTGTTGACATTTGGGTTTAATTCTTATCTTCTTTTCCTTTTTTTTGCAAAGCCCATTGTATCTTGCTTATTCTAAGCAAGTGTTCAAATACCAGCTGCATAAAAGAAAAACAAGTGTGTAAATGGAAAAATCAGTGCCAAGTACAATTTCTTCTAGGGAGTCCACTGGTTTCCTCTCAGCCTGCCCTACTTAAAAAAATAAAACCACAAAAACACCTGGTTTGCATGCCAATTTTGTGTGTTTCTTTGTAAACCTTGTTAGAGATTTTGCAAATAAGTAGAGAAAGAGGAAGAAAAATAAAAATGATAAAACTAAATAAAATTAACAGGTTGGCAGTACTTAAAAGCAAAATAACACAGAATTGCATTCCTGTCTGCACGGAATCATTCAGGAGCCCATGGAATCAAGTAAAACATTAACTACGACTCACTTGGAGAATGACAAAGAGGACCTTGGGTTTGTTGAGCAAGGACTCGATGATCTTCCAAGTCCCATGCAGTCCAAGGTTCCAGGACATGATTCCTGCCCACAGGGAAATCACATTTCAAGAGAGGAGGAAAAGGGAAATTACACAAAGCCAAGGTAGTTCACCTGAAAATGACAAAAGCTATTTTACCTCCTAGTGTGTCTAACCACTCCCAGCATCCCATACACTGGGGAGTTCCCTGAATTAGCTTTTTCAGTTGCTTGAGAAAATGAACCATATCCCAAAAGCTAAACTATTAAGCAAAGGATAGCAAACAGCAAGTAAGGAATACAGTGGAAAGTGACAAGTGCATAATGGTATGCATTTGTAAACTATTTGCTAGTTAAGGGAATTCAGAGGCACGAGTATAATAAGTCATCAGTTTGTAGTAATTGAAATACAAATCAAAGTTAATTGTAGTGAACACTATTGTTCATGTTATCTCTGCATTTCAGAAAGACTATTTTAAAAACATTTCTTTTTAAAAATCTGCTCTAAAAGCCAGCTAGGAAATTGACTCTCTCAGCCAGGGAGAGTTGGGAGTCAATAGCCTGGCCAAAAACAAAACAAAACAAAACAAACAAACAAACAAACAAAAAAACCCACCATGTTGCAAACCCTGTTTTCTGGAGCGAATAGGGAAGGAAACGTTCCCTAGTTGGTTACGTAATTGGTGTGTGATATGCACAGAATGCTTTGCCAGGTGTGTGAGTGAGATAAAATATGTGACAAACACACTTTGCCCTTATGCTAGCTATTATTCAGAAAGATGAAATACAGCAGCCTGAGAAAGACTTGGGAATATTAACAATCTGCTTCCCAGGCAGTGAGTGGAGACCTCCCTGATGATGGAGTGGGATATCACATCATAGATAGGAGCGACAGATCCATACAATCTGGCTTTTCCTCCATTCAGTTTCTTAGCTAGTGGCTAGAAGTCAGTGAGTGACACATTTTCCTGTCTCTTCCTGTAGAATGGCATGTTTTCTCTTCCCTCTTTCCTGTAGAATGGTGGTGCTGCCTTTCTCTGACACTGCTAACCTAAAACCGTGGTGTTTAGGTGATTGCATGCACTCTGGTGTTCCTCCTCCCTATCCACAAGAATATTTAACATTTGATCATTTCCACTTTGCACCTGTTCCACTTGGTCTGAACCAAGCAAGTTGGTCAGGGATAATGGCTGTGTTACCTTCTAGTGCATCCCGAAAGATGCCCCGTGTACGAAGTGTTCCACTGAATGCACATGTGAAAGAGTTTGAAATAAAATTCTTAATGTCAGTCATTTGTATCTGCTTTCACCCCCTCTGTGTTACTCAGTCACTTCCATGTGACATCCAATTGACAGAAATATCTGCTCCCAAAATCATATTAATTTACTTGACATATATATTTTACTAAACCAAGATGTTATTTAAGCCCATGAGGGTCACAAATATATATACAATGGGGTTCCCAGCCTAATAGGAGAATCCCATACCCCCAAATAACTAAGATATATGGCAATGTGTTAAGGGATTAATGAGTGGGGCAGATACTAAACTGTATAGGAGTTCAGTAGTGGCAATGAGACATTCCAGCTGCTGTCAGGGAATGCCTCACAGAGCAGGTGGCCTTTGAGCTCAGGTCTTAACAATGGAGGGAATTTCAATGAATAGAAATTGGGGTGGGGGTTTTAGGAAGAAACAAAGGTGCAAAGGTTTGACAATGTTAGGCATATTCTCAGGAGGAAGGCTATTATATCTAGAAGCCTCTAAATCAATTTACTTAGATTAAAAGCTAAGACTGGAGAGTTAGGTATGAATTACATTATGGGTGATTTTGAATGCAAAACTAAGAAGTTTAAGTGTAATTCACTAGGCAGGACATAAAGCATGATTAGATTGGAAGTGTTGGGTTGTCTGTATATAGGGAAACCAGTTGCCTGCAATTGTGTTGTGTTGAGGGCCATCCCTGGGGCTTGGAAGATGCAGGTGGTCATGGAAAGGAGGAGCCAGATGTGGGATGTTCTAGCGGCAGAAGGAACAAAACGTGAGGTCCAATCAAATAGAAAAAGAGAAGTCTGAGACAATAAGAAGGGAGGCTGTGTTCTGCCTGACAGGACTGGCTGGGCAAGCCTGGTTTAACGTGTGTCCACCTGGGGACACTGAGGAGGCTCTTCCGGGAGATGAGAGCCCTGACTGCATTTCTTCACTTCTGATGCACATCTTCCCACTTTTTATTTCCGAAATTGGGATGCTCCCTACAACCTATGGCTACGTTTAATGTGGAAGTTTTTCTTTAAAAAGTAGTAGTTAGTAAATTAATGGTGCATGTTGCTGTGATGGCACCTTATCATCAAATAACTAAAGTATAAAATGTATATTATTATTGTATTAAGTTTTCCTTTCAAACTGCAAATTATTTTGTACAACTTACAATTAAGCCAAACAATCCAGTAAACATAAATTACATTTAAATATTAAAAACACAATAAATATGATTCATCAAACACCTGCATTGCCCAAAGTAAAGAATCACTAGGAAAATAAATCAACTCCCAGAGCTTTGGGCAGATTATGAATGTATTCATCAAATGCTTACAGAGCAGCTTTTATGAGAAAGTCACTCGTCAAAGTGCTAGAGGGATACGAAGATGAACGACAAAGAATTCTGTCTTGGGGTGGGAGTGGAGGAGGTGAGCTCACAATTTATTAAGGAGGAAAAGACAGGTACACATAATTTTAACAAGGCACAATATGATTCATCATAAGAGAGAGCTCCAAGATGTGCTTTGGAGGATCTGAGGAGGTGATGCTCGTACCTGCTTGGATTTATCAGGCAAGGCTTCATGAATGATGTGGCATTTAAGTTGGGCCTGGGAGAATGGGTACGATGTCTACAGATAGAAGTGGAACAGGTAAATCCAGATGAACAATATGTGTGGACAAAGGTAAGAGGTCGGAAAAGACCATGTGTATTCAGGAAACAACCGTCCAGGGGTGCTGGAGGGCAAAGTATGACTAATAATAATGATTACAGAAAGCATTTATTGAGCAATTATTAGGTGCTGAGTAGTGTTATGTTTTACTTGGTGAGATGTAGTATAATTGGTCCTGTTTTATAACTAAGTACAGATTAGTTAATTTCCTTGATTAAGGGCCCAAAAGCTCAGCTGAACCAGTTTGCCTTGCTCCTTTCACAAGCAGAATCCAGGGAAAGGTGCACACACAGGGATATGCAGCTGTGAAAGGAGGCTGGACAGAGGTCAGGGGAGGTGCTGCACGCCCCGTGGGGAGTCTGAAATTTATTCTGTAGCTGAAATGACAGCATTCTCTGGATTTGGAAGATGATGGCACCACCCTTTTGGTGTGTATAATGGAATCGGATAATAATGGTCTTTAGAAATATAGTACCCAAGGAGTGTAGGTAATGTGTCCAATCATAGCATCCTATAGGTATCTTTTAAAACCCTTAAATTTTTATAAGACTTTACATTCTTAATTTTTATTTTGTTTTATATGTTATCTATTTGGATCCTTACAATGGTGTGGCATTTCTCCCTGTATATGGAGAAATGTACCCTAAATGGGCACTGACTTTGACAAACCCCTAGGACTGGTAGGTGGTAGAGCTGGGGAAGGAAACAAGACCTGGGGTCTAGATCGATGCTCCTGTCTTTTACTCAATCCTCTGTTCCTTTTACTGGCTTTGTCTCAACTCCTCTTTGCAGTCAGAGGTGTGAATGGCCACACAAATGGTAATTGCTGGGTTCGCTCAACACTGGAGAGCAATGCTCCTAGGTAGAATTTTTGTCTGACAAAAGCAATGGACCATTCTCTGGTTGGCATAGGCAGGACCACACGGTCAAGTACTTGCCCAGGGAGGGAGTAGCTCCTGTACTTTTCCATTGGTGAGGGGGGAGCAGTCCTAGCTGGCTGCCTCTGGAAGCTCACATGGCAATTTCCCCAGGCCTCTGTGTTGGGAACGAGGCTGACTGTCAAACTACCTCAGGTTAAACCCTTCATTTCACAACCTTTTTGCTCCACCACCTCCCCAGCCCTCTCCAGTTTGTTAGTAAAGTAGACTGTTCACTGGGCTAAAGAGAAAGTATCACTGATTCTGAATTCAGCACAATTCTTTGTCATATACAGGGTGTCCCCAAACATGCATATACTCTTTAACAGCTGATAGCTCAGTTGATATTTCCTTTTTTTCATATTTAACCCATTGGAATTAGTAATTAGTCAAAGTGTGTATACATGTTTTGGGACATCCTGTATTTTTACATAAAATTTCAATACTTGTTATTTCAGACCTTCCACTGTGTTTTGAATCAATAACCAGACCAAAGAGGTGCTGAATAATCATCTATTCTTGAGATTGACAACACTTCCCACCTTTATTTTTCTCATAAGACCTCTAAATGTAAGGAAAAATGGATATTGGGTGAGTTTCCTAGGGCTGCGATGACAAATTACTACAAATTTAGTATCTTAAAACAACACCCCCCACCCCCCCGCATCGTTCTAGAGGCCAGAAGTCTGAAATCAAGGTGTCAGCAGGGCCATGCTCCCTCTGAGTTTCAGGTAGACTCCTTCCTCATTTCTCCCCAGCTTCTAGTGGTGACCACCAACCCTTGGTGTCTCTTGGTGTGCCTCTGCAAAGCTTACAGTCAAAATCTGCCTGTCATTACCTTGTGCTATTCTTGTGTGCCTATCAATATGGTGTTTTCCTCTTCTTATAAGGACACCAGTAATATATTATATTGGATTAGGGCTCCCCCTAAGACCTCAACTTGATTACACCTGCAAAGGAAGGTCAAGATCATGGGTGTCAAGAATTAGGACTTCAACATATGTTGGGGGAGGCATAATTCAGGCCTTAACAGATAGAAACCAAATAACTAGCACTATTCCTTTTCTTAAGGTTAAATGTATACAGATCATATGACTTTATCTAGATTGTAAACTTCTTAGGGGTATGAGGAAGGACAGTGTGACCAGGATGTGGTATGATATATCATAGGAATTTCTAGTACATTCAGGACCTCAAACAATAGGCTAAGTAAAGAGCTTGGATTTTATTCAAAGGCCAGGGGGAAATCGCCTAGATAGCATGTGGGTGTTTTGTTGTTCCAAGTATTTACACAAAATTCCAGTTTCAAACAGGTTTCTTGCTTTCTAAGAAGTTACTTTCCGAAGTCCTGAAGCTCTTCCTAATTTTGTCGATGGCACTGCCCAGACCCACTGGGCAAGTTCAGTAAAAGCTGATCACTGAGGGTGACGCAGGGTGTTAGCTAAGGGAAGTGGAAGGAGCACTGTCACTTGTTTATCTTAAATTTTGATAAAAGACTTGAATTTTGAAATGGAACTGTGTGTGTGGTGGGGAGGGCAGGGGTAATAAATGGCTAATGAGAAAGAATTCAGCAGCTGAGAACTGCTATTTTAGAAACAGTGGATTTCAACAGAACAAACCAATGTCTTTTACCTCCATAAAATTAGTGGCCCATAATTGTGTTACTCTTCTTTGCTATACTATTTTGTGGACACGTCAGCAATCCTTTTTGAGGAGGAATTTTACTTGGTTGGAAGAAAATGATAGGGAGATCTGAAAGAATTACATAAGAGGATTTAAAAATCCCATTAAGCAAGATCTTTGGCTATACACAAACACCAAACATCCAGTCGATACACAAATAATTATCATTAGTAATCATAGAAAGAAGCATGAGGACCTATTATAAAGACGCAAGATAGTGCTATCAACAAAATGTGATTGGTTTCCAAAATGTTTTCGTGATTTATTGATACTTTTAAAGTTGACCAAATAATATATGAATGCACACTTATTATAAAAGGTTTGAACTATATGTGAAATAAATTTTGAACGTCTCCCTTCACACTCCTCCCCTATCTTCCACAATGCCTCCAGAAGCAGCCACTTTTAACAGGAGGATGTAGATTTGTGTTGTCTTTTTTATCTATACATGTTAGTGCACATATACATATGTGATCTTCCTTTAAGAAGAAGGCATAAATGAGATCATATTATGCACATTGTTCTTCTCTCTTTTCCTTTACTTTGTCTTAAAGATCTTTATGAAAATAACTGTTTATTTATATTTCCTAGTGGATGCAGAGTATTCCATTGACTTACATTATTATAAGCCACTTCTCAATTGATATACATTTAAAAATCTAATTTTTCACAATTACAGTGCCACAGAAGAATTCTGTGCTGTTGTCTGCACATGTCAGAGTACTTCTGTAGGGTAAATTCTTAAAAGTAAAATTCTTTACATGCATGTTTTAAATTTCAATACTGTCCTATTACCCTACTAGTAAAGTTTTATTGATTTATAGTTCTACAAAGTGCTAACATCCCATGTACTTGTAACTTCATCAACACTGGAAATGACCAATTTTTATTTTTTTGTTTGTTTGGTGGACAAAAATGAGTGTCTAACTGTTGGTTCAAATTTCACTTTCCTGATTACTAATAAGTTCAAACATTATTTAATAAATGTATTAATGATTTTTATTTCTTCTTTAAAATACATTTTCATAGCTTTTGCTCATTTAAAAATACTTTTCTACAAAATATATTTAAGAACTATTTATATATTATGGTCTTTAATCAATTGTGGATTACAAATAATTTCTTGCTATCTGTCACTTAGCTTTAACCTATGATGTGCATATAGCTTCTATTGACCAGAAGTTTTTAATCTTTATGTTGCTAATCATCTCTGGATATTTTTGTATTTTTAGGAAGACCATTTCCAACTTAATCTTACTAAAATATTATATAGTTTTTGTTATTATTTTATGTATTTAAAATTATGTTGGCATTTAACTCTTTAAGCCATATTGATTTGATTATTATAATAAATGAGTATGACTTAATTTTTTCCAAGTAGGTGCTAACCCTATTTATCAAAAGGTCTATTCTTTTCCTAATGAGCTAAAATAACTTGGTGATATAGTAAATTTCTGAATAAATATATATATGTTTTGTGTCTCTTTATTCATTTGACAATTTCCATTTATCAATACTATTTTTCTAACTTTTTCTTTAATCCTCATCTGAGGATATGTCTTTATTGATTTTAGAGAGAGAGGAAGGGAGAAAGAGAGAGAGAAACATCCATGTGAGAGAGAAACATCAGTTGGTTGCCTCCTGTATTCGCTCCAACCAGGGGTAGAACCCTCAACCTTGGAATGTGCCTTGACTGGGAATCGAACAACACTCCAACCAAGTCACCCAGCTGGGGCTATTTGTCAATATCCTTTTACTGACTTATTCTACTTGATAATACAGTTCTAACTTTTGTAATATCTTTTGATGCCCAAGTAGGGTAGTTTTCTCAATGTCCATCCTCACCTCCATCCCCTACCATTGTTATTTTCAAAAATTCTTCTTGGCTAGTCTTATGCACTTTCTTTTTCACATAGGTGTAAGAATATATATCAAATTTTATTAACCAACAAGCAAATAAACGAAACCGGCAGATATTTTGATTCACAGTACATTGAATATTTTAGAAAATTGGGGATAATAGACATCTTTTACAAGAAGGACTCTTCTCATGTGGGAAAGGATGTTGCTTTCCCATAGTCTGGACATCCCATAGAATGTTCTTCATAAAAATCTTAAAAACTGTAGTTAGGGCCCTGTCCGGGTAGCTCAAGTTGGTCAGAGTGTCATCCCAATAAGCCCAAGTTACAGTTTTGATTCCTGATCAGGGCACATACAAAAATCAACTAATGAATACATAGGTAAGTGGAACAATTAGTGTTTTGCTCTCCCCCTCTCTCTCCTTACCCCTCTCTCTCTCTCTCTCAAATCAATATTTTAAAAAAGGGTTTAAAAATGCTTGCTAGGTTTATTCCTCTTTTATGACTTTTTGGTTATTTTGACAGTATTCCTTTCCTCTATTATTATAACTCCTTCCTTATCACCATTGTTGCTGTTTGAGAAATTTATTTATTTTTATATGCATCCTTCGAATTCTACACTTAGAAAAACTGTCTTACTAAGTCTGTTCTTCAGGGGAGTGTCTTGGATATTCTAGTCATGCAACCATATTACCAACAAGCCTTACAGTTTTGTCTCTCTCCCTTTTCTTCCCCCCCCCCCAAGTTCTATACCTCTTATCTATGATATAGAACAAAACAGTGACAGGTGGTGAGGGTTATTGTCATCACTGCCTTCTCACTACTATAATGGAGACACATTTCAAAATTCAGGACAATATTTGGTGGGTGTTTCTGGCAGATACCTTTTATTATGTTAAAAATATTTCCTTCAATTCCTAGCTTACTTGGGATTGTTCAAAGCAAAGAAAAACATTTTTAAAAAGTAAAATTTTTAAAAATACAGTTAATGATGATTCTATGTGATAAGTGCATGACATGAAAGTATCAAGACATTTAGTTTTACATCTAAAAGAAGGCTTGAAATTACCTAAGTGGATTCCTGAAAAGCCAATCTAGATAATCTATTTAAGGCCCCAGATAATGTCAGTTCTTAAGCTCTTGGATGATATTGTAATCTACTCATAGGTCATGATTTGACTGCATTAAACTTTAATAGCTCAGAATATTGTTTCCTTGTATATGTGTTAACAATATATGGATATGATTTATTGTTAGCTATTATTTATATTCGGTTTACAGCTGTGTGTGTATGCTGTTTTAAATATGTATGTCACCTCCCCAACCGAAGGACCATGCATGCACATAAGCATAACCAATGGACGCAAGACACTGGGAGGGAGGTGAGGGCATGTGCTGAGGGGTAGAGGAGGCTGGGGGGAAGGTCAAATGGAATAAATAAATAAACAAATAAATATGTATGTCACAACTCTAAACTAATACTTGGTTTGCATCTACCTTGGGATTTCTAATACAGGGACTTCACAACCTCTGTTTCCTTATTGTCCTATCCTGTGCTAGCTACTTTTCAGAGCCAATCCTGATCATAGAGTTTAGTTTACCTTTTTCTGAAAGACTACTCCTCTATGGGAATTGCTCTGAGAGTCCCAATAATCCATCCTGAGTGGGGAAGATGGAGACACCCTTCCACCAGCCAATCACTCAAATAAAGTGAGAAATAGGACAAGCAGTCATCCCAGTCTGTGGGCTCTCTGGGATATATTGAGTCTGCCGTATATAAATTCAAACATAAAATATTCAAATACTATCTCCATGACTTTACCCCATTTCCTACATCAGTCCAGGTAGCTAAATAAAGGTTTTTCTGTGGAAATAAAGGCAAAAAGCCAAAATAAACAGAATAAGCAAACCACAAAACAAAACCTTGTAATATTCCAGGAAACTGAATAAAGTCTTCTCATGCAAATAAAGGCAAGCAGCCAAACCAAAATGAACAAAAACTCAATAACTATCATAAAATCAGAAGGACAGAGAGTCATCCTTATTTTTTGAGTAACCACTGACTCCCACGTCTACCCTAATGAATAGATGAGTCGGGCTAATGGTAATCCAGGAACTTCAGACACTGGCTCTGACGGCTTTGCAAGCATACCTTGGTGAATGACAGCTAAGATTTTCACATGCATTTTAGACTTTAAACCAAGCATGTCAAACTCGAAGGCTAATGCGGGCCAAATAAAGGAGGCATGCGGCCCGCAGGCCACGAGTTTGACATGCTTGCTTTAGCCAGCGGTTCTCAACCTGTGGGTAGCGACTCTTTCACAGGGGTCACCTAAGACCATCGAGAAACACATATATAATTACATATTGTTTTTGTGATTAATCACTATGCATTAATTATGTTCAATTTGTAACAATGAAATTGGGGGTCACCACAACATGAGGAACTGTATTAAAGTGTCGCAGCATTAGGAAGGTTGAGAACCACTGCTAGACTATATGGTAGATGAGGCCATGAGGTGCATTTGGTAATGGATAGGGCAGCTCATAGAGCATTAAGGATCATTTTTCTTTAAAGTTTTTCCTTTTAAATTCTTATTACTGTACACAAAAACTCCATGGTAATTCTTTACTTTTACAAAGTGATATGTGTGGACTATTTTATCTATTCCTCACTAAAAATTTTTATTTTAGAATGTGGAAACTGAGGTTCAGAGAGTGCATTAGTTAGCTCACACTAATACCATCTGTAATAATAAAAGTGTCATATGGTAATTAGACTGGACATCCTTCCGGACGACCTTCCAGATGAAGCCTGGGCTGCCAGGCAAGCCTGGGTCCCGGACGCCTGCCTGAGGCTGGAGGGAAGCCTGGGTCCTGGGTGCCGGAAGGAAGCTGGTGCTGGAAGGAAGGCCTACTCTTTCACGAATTTCGTGCATCGGGCCTCTAGTAATACCATAATGACAATTACCATACCCTGGGTGGTATCGACTTTGGCAATTAACTATGCCAATTATAAAGCACTGCAACTCTGAAGATTTTACTATTTTTACATTTCACAGGTTCTGCTTGAGCGGAATTCACCTTGACTTCCATTTTAGTTGAAAGACTTCCTAAATTCTACTGTTGACCTTCAAAATGATTTCAAAAATCGTAGTTGACTTTTTTAGACTATGTAAAACTTCTCTTTTTTTTAATTTTTGTTTTGATTCTTCCTTCTGTTTCCATCCCTTGCTCCTCCTCTGAAACCAGTTCTCTCAAAACACATGTCCCCAGCCCCAGCCGGAAAAAGCATGTGGTCTTGACTACTTCACCATGGTGCCCTTGACCCATAGGCACATGCAGGGGCCACTGGCAACATTCTTGTGCCACTTTGGTTGGCCTGTCACCTTACTGCCCTCTCCATTCCTCCCAAGGCCCACTTGCTGATGCTGCAGCGAAGTCCACTCTAAAATATAGCCAAGTCTGTGCTCTACGTGTGCCGGTCTTCCCCTGCCCTTGTTCCTTGTAAAGATGATGGATAATGTTAGCCAGGGCAACGTAGTTAAAGGACAACCAGGAGAATGCTGAATGGTTACAGTCCACGTGGCACATATAATGTCTTTCTGATGAACATTAATGGGTTACAGTGTACTTTGGGGAAAGTACATTACAAGGACTTTGCGAGAGAACATTATGACCAGACCTTGTAATTCTTGCTTATACTCACGAGAACTGAATGTTCGCACATCCTGGCTTTTACATCACCTTGCTCATATTAAATAGGAAAATGGATGGGAAAGAAATGGCAGAACTTGGGAAAAATTTTTCTTCCTTTAAAAAAAAAAAAAAAGGCAGATGGTGTTTTGAACACAACTTGTCAGAGAACATGAACGCATAAGAGTCCTGGCTGTTTGAAGGGGGGGAGAAATAAGTTGGTTCTTTTTTAGTGGTAAAAAGTAGCTATAGGTTTCTCTCAGGAGCACAAAGAAAAAAGCCACTGAGAAATGGGAGTGAACTGCAAGATAGGGTTTCTGTAACAAGTACCTCAAACCACAGAAGTCACATGGGCTCTTTCTGCTTTGCTACTTCTGATTACTTGTCAGAGGCTTATACTTTTAGCTTCCCCCATCCTGCAAGGCCATTCAGCCATGTGCCAGCTGGAGTGATCTTTGCGCACCATGTCTTTACCAAGGCTCATGCACCAGAGCAGCAATGGCAATTTGGTGGACGGCTGTGCTGGCCCAGCATGCGGCTCATACTCCCTACTCACAGGCAGCTTTTCCATGGATGACAATAGGCGGATTCAAATGCTGGCCGACACTGTGGCCACTTTGCCTCGGGGACGAAAGCAGGTACGATTGCTATTTTGTAACTTTTAGAGGGTTCATGGTCTCTTGAGAGCAGAGTGATATGTCTGTCCGGCTTCATACTGAAATTGTTATTTTAGAGGCTTCCAAGAGAACGAGTGAGGAAGGAGGTGAGGAGCCCAGACAGTACTAGTGTATTGTCCAAAAATTTAAGATCATAACAAAACTTCCTTTGTTATGGCAAAACTTAAGAGAAGATTGCTTTTCTCATTTGGAGAGGTGTCAATTCTTCATCAAATTTGAAGATGCTACTTATAGACATGGCCCATTTGAGAATTCTTGATTCCGCCCCCCTGTGTGTGTCCCATTGATTCTTTCCCCCCCCAGCCTCACTCCCAGTCTTAGATGGTCGTTTCAGTTCATAATCAAATGAGAGTGCTTTTTTGGAGGACAAGTTTTGTGGACTAAATTATCTTCAGCTTTGAGGCATGGGCACATGCCTCATGCTCTGGAAAATATTTGTATTAGATAAGTGAGTGCAGATTGCACAACAGTCCAGTCACTTAAGAGCTGTGGGATCTTGGACAAGTCACTTGCCTCCCTAAGATTCAGGTTTCTTTTTCCTAAAGTGACGATAATAATAGAACCACCCCATGCGGCTCTTCAGCTGCTTCAGTGAGAAATATGCAGCGCTTAACACTGAGACTGAAATGCAGTATATGCTCAATAATTATGCTATTATTTTTATTTTTACTGCAAAGTATTTCCCCAGAGAGGGAAACACATTAGGAAAAATCCCATGTTTAACTGGATTTATTGTAAACATTTTTTATTCTTTGACTTCTAATTAAAAAAAAATTAAAACCATAACACTGCTTTAGTTATTTAACCTGCTATAATGCCCTAAGTACATATCTGAATGTAGCCATAAGAGTTGTGCAGAAAATACTTACAATTGTTTTAGAGCATAAAATTTGCCCTTAAATGTTGCAAATGTATCATGTTCTCCATGTAAGCCTTTTAATTTTGGAATTAGAGAGTAGAACATAGTGGGAGTCATGATCTTTTCTCAGTGATGTATGTAGCTGATTCCTTGGAATTTTTCACAATGAAAATAAGGGTATCATTTGCCATGGTTTGGATTATCAATCTTTTCAATGCAAAAGTGCTTTTATGATGTTAAATTTAACATAATGATGAGCATGTCCATCAATTTACTACCTGTATGAAAAAAAAGCAACTATTGGAAGTACCAAAATCTTCATTTAGTTTTCAGAAAAAGAACAGTATAGGAGGTATAATAGATGAGAAGAACATGTTTCCTGTCCTTATTGGGTTTACAATGAAGCAGGAGAATGAGTAGGTGTTATACAAAGTAAACAGCATAAATACTTGAATCCAAATACTATGTGTTTTTGAATACAACTTTGAAGGAGAGATATTCCAGATATTGGAATTCCAGAACAAGGGAATAATTACTGCCGAAGCACAGATCTTGGGGTCTTCAGGGAATGTTTAGGGAAGGACACATTATTGGGTCAGGAGGACCTAGTGTCTGTGTGGGAGGTGAGGAGAGACCTCAGAGATGGGCTGCTTTGCAAAACACTTGGACACTCCCCCTGAGGCAGCAGCAATCTGAGCAGCACAGGGAGCCACTGAGTGTGTCTGAGCAGCAGAGGGACTCAGGAATCTTATTCTGGAAATGTGGTCTGTGGATAAGTGGGTAGAGACTAGTGGTGAGGGAGCAACTCTTGCACTCGTTGGAGAAAGAAGAAATGGAGGGAATGGAGAGGAGACCCAAAGTTTTGAATACCAAAGGCAATGAAGATGGAAGAGGGACCTTTGGATTTTAAGCCTGAGTGAAGACAGCATGAACTGAAAAAGGGCAATCAGTAGGAGGTTACTGGAAGAAAAGAGGGATTTCAGCATATGAGATGCACACAAGTATGTGTATATGTTTACATGTGTATAATATATATATTTACACATATATTCTCACCCAAATAAATTTATTTGTATGTTCTCATCTTTTCTAGGTCTTTTCTTCTCCCTTTTCTCATGGTCCTTCCTCCTAGTCAAATAGCTTTTTCTTACTGTTATGAGAATTACCTTAAAAAAAAAGGCAAGACAAAACTCTTGTACATAATACTTTTGATTCTATACAACTATCATCAATGAGACTTGTTGCAAGTTAATCCCAGCATTACACAATTTTCCAAAAGGAGGTCCATTTCCTTGAACTGGTTTTTAGAGAATAATCACCCGCTTGGCTCTGACTGGATTGTAGGCAACAAGATCTCTGGGAGGCCACCACAAGAGCAGGTGTTTCTCTGCCCGCTGTTATTTTCAACCCTCGCAGGGTTGACGTCAACAATTCACACTTCTCGTTATTGTTGGCTTTGGTTTCTGCAAAGCCGTATCTGGTTAGCCTGTAGTTTCAGATGCATCTTCAGAATCATTTGGGTGTTTACACTCAGAATTGCTTAAAAAAGATTTCTATGTGTGCAAATTTATCTCATTACCTGTATATGAAAGAGGTGACAGACACCCCGGTGCAGCTCCTACTTCTATTTCTGAACACAGTGTTAGGGGGAAAAATACCTACAATGGAAAACACTGTAGGAAGGAGACTGGGGACCGTAAGGCAAATCTTTAGAAATGTTGGAATGCCCAAGCACTAGGGTTGCTCCTCGAAAACAGCTTTTACCAAATGCTGTAGTGAGGCCAGGGGCCTGACCTGTGAGAAGCTTGAATATGCACTAGTGGTGCACACACTGAACCTCTTGGCCTGCTTTTCTCTTGGTTATCCAATGACAGTTGACCCTTGAACAACGTGGGGGTTAAGGGTGCTAACGGTTGAATATTGGTGTATAAGTTTTGATCCCCAGTCTTAATTATTAAAGAGCCTACTATTGATAAGAAGCCTTACTGAGAGCATAAACAGTTGATTAACACATCTCTTTTTTTTCTTTTTTTTAATTAAATCTTTATTGTTCAGATTATTACAGTTGTTCCTCTTTTTCCCCCCCATAACTCCCCTCCACCCAGTTCCCACCCCACCCTCCTCCCTCACTCCCCACCCACAGTCCTCATCCATAGGTGCATGATTTTTGTCCAGTCTCTTCCCGCATCCCCCACACCCCTTTCCCCCCCAAGAATAGTCAGTCCATTCCCTTTCTATGTCTCTGATTCTATTATAATCACCAGTTCATTCTGTTCGTCAGATTATTCACTTGATTTTCAGATTCACTTGTTGATAGATGTGTATTTGTTGTTCAAAATTGATTAACACATCTCTTGTTGTAAGTTATATGTATTATATAATGTATTCTTATAATAAAGTAAGCTAGAGAAATATTAAAAAATATAAGGGAGAGAAAATACATTTACACCATTTATTTTAAAAATCCACATATAATGGGCACAGTTCAAACCCATGTTGTTCGAGGTCGATTGTATTACTAAACAGACAACTTCCGGGAGGGTGATTTCACTTAAAACCTCAGATACGGACTATTGTGCTCAACTCTGTAATGCGTGTATTTCTGGGATGGGGCCTGCCCGTGAGGAGCCTTTACATTATCTGTGGCCGCACACCCGTCTGTTACCAAACCTCCCAAGTGCTCCTCCTAGCTTGGAGGTATTTTGCTCATTGAATGAATCATTTTAGGTAGAAAACTGTTCATTTCACCACAAAAGAATTGGAAAAGTCTTCTCTGATCCATATTGTTGCATGCTGGGAGCCAAGTTCCAACAGTTCTTCCTGAGAAAAGGGATTGTTGAGCTCACCATGAGACTTTCCTGGGGAGCTGCCACCCTCTTTGGGTTCCTTAAGGGCACTTACAAGTCAAACAATTGAGTTCAATGCCTTTATTTCCCTGTAACATAGAGTCATCTGCACAGCCTTGGTATCCCAAGAATCCTGCTTTCAAAGGGAAAAGCAAGCAACCTGGATTCATGCAAGAACCCGGGCGAGTGAGGCAGGGGACAGGAAAGGGCGCAGAGCACATGATTTGCAACTTTGGAGACAGACAAACAAACAAACAAACAAACAAAAGCACTCCTCACCTATGGATGAGTGCCTCCCCTCTCTCTCTTCCCTCAATGCTTTCAGGAAGTGAGTACACAGCGGGGACCAGACCAGGAAGTAGCGCTCTGTTACTTAACAGCAGGAGTGGCTACAGTACTGACCTTTGAGCTCCTCCGAGCCTGACAGGCAATCTGACTGAGCTACGGCTCATTTCTCTTTTGCAAGCTGACAGCTGAAGCATTTGGTCTTGGTTTCCCACTAAAAAGGGACATTGTAAATCGCTGGCTAGCAGGAAAAATTACATCTTGAATATTAACGCCTGATTGTTAAGTCATCTGACTAAAACCAAAAGAAGAGGGATCATAAACCCAAGCCCAGGCATCTCTACCTTAGTGGCTAGCAAGAGGTTAAAGAGCTATGTGTACTTGGCAATCGCAACTGAATTGCCAAATTGCTAAACCTAGCGTTCTCATATTAGATAATGTGTAATAAAAGACAGCTGTTGCCAGCATATGCTGTTCATTACACACCAGTGCCTCATTCATGAGTTTTGGTGCCGTCACCACCACCCTGAGAAAAGACTCCGGAGGGCAGGCTGGGAGTAGAGACTCCTCTAGTTAGGTCCTAGAACAGGGCTGCTCACATTGGGAAAGGGCTGCAGGGAACACTTTTTCCCAAGTGTCAGACCTCTGATAAGACCTTAGGCAGACTTCTCACTGAGGCAGGTAGCTTGGGGTGAGAGCAAGTTTGAACCCTGAGAACATTCCTTTCCACATCACATGAGCCTGACAGCCCTGATCAAAAGCAAGCAGTCTTTGTGTCAAGAAGTGGCATGGGCCAGGGAATTTGATGGTGCCTAGTTTATTTAAATTGTTTTTCTTCTTTAAATGTTAAGTCCCTAAAACAGGCTCCTTGCTAACCCAGAGTGGAAACTAATTTATAATTTGGCTTAGTCTGATTTTTGGGCGTGTCACTGATAACCCGAATCGGTCAGTCCGCAGGAGCTGAGTACCTGCTATGGCTCTAACATTGTCCTAGGCAAAAAATGTTCATTTTCAATGAGTCAATTAGCTAGATGGAAAGGGTAGCAGGAGAGAGGTGGGGAAATTTCCTTCTCTTATTACACATAATATGAGAACGCTAGGTTTAGCAATTTGGTGATTCAATTGAGACTGCTGAGTACCCAAAGTTCTTTAACTCCTTGCTAGCCACTAATAGAAAGATGCCTGGGGTTGAGTTTATGATCCCTCTTCTTTAGGTCTTGGAGTTGTCGCGTAGATTTAAAAAATCTTAGATTTGATCTATCTAGAATGATTTTTTTTATTTTATTTAGAAGGTAGGATGAGGGTGGACCAGATGAAATCTTGAGGTTCCTATCAATGCTATGACTAATCTGCTAACTAAAAGCAAGAGTCATATTTTTAAATATAAACCCTGGTTATGATTATAGATAACATAGATATGACCTACCTAAGTAATTTACAACTTGAAAGAGGATAAAAAAGCCGATGAGATGCAAATAATAAAAACAGATTAAGAAAATGAGAGAAACAATGTAAGGGAATGATTGAGAATGCTTGGGAATATCGTTTCCTGCTCTCTTCCACCAGAAGTTCGCCTACTACACAGCTTAATGGTCCCCACTCTTCTTATTGATACTTCCCAGGACAAAATCAGGCTGAAATAAACCATGCACATTGTTGTAGCTCTTCCACAGTCAGTCTTTATAAGTGGAAAATAAATACTTTGCAGCAACTCAAGACAACCTTTTTGTGTCTGAGCCTTCCTATTGCTACTACAGGACAATATAAATGATTTGAGGTTCAGAACTGACGCAAAAGAAAGATATAATTAATTTACATCAACTCGGTGGGAAGAAACCAGCGCTCCATTACATTAACTTTACTGACCAGCAGCCAAACTCTGCCCTAATACTGAGTGTTCCAGAAAATGTGTCAGAATGTTGCCATCCGGTACTAGGTAATTCCAGTTCCTTACAGGGCTGTGGGCTTCTCTCCTAACAAATGCCTTAATGAGGGTTTCTTTCGTGCATTAATTCCTTCTATGAGTTTTTCTCCTTACAGTTTTTCTCCTCTGTTTTATTTGGATTTGTTTAGACTCAGTATGCATTGATCTCCTGACAATTTATGTTAGGTTGACAGCGAAACCTCATGGGTAAGCTTGGAGCATGGATGTTTATGTGTAGGGCCCCAGGACCAACACTTGAGAAAAGGCTAATTAACATTTGTTAATTCCTCAACAAATAAACAAAACACGCACAGAAACTCATTTTGATCACTTAGAAAAACAGCTAAAAATCTAGATGCTTGCCCTAGCCTGTTTGGCTCAGTGGATAAAGTGTCAGCCTGTGGACCGAAGGGTCCCAGGTTCGATTCCAGTCAAGGGCACATGCCCAGGTTGTGGGCTCGATCCCCGGTGGGGGGCGTGCAGAAGGCAGCCAATCAATGATTCTCTCTCATCATTGATGTTTCTCTCTCTCTCTCTCTCTCTCTCTCTCTCTCTCTCTCTCTCTCTCCCTTCCTCTCTGAAATCAATAAAAATACATTTTAAAAAATCTAGATGCCACCTTTTGTCAGCTTTTCCTCAATTGACAATGGTTGAATGTATTTTGGAATTTTATGTGTATATGATCTTCTTCCAAAACATAAAGGGAAGGTGATGTTCTTTATGCCATTTAGACCATTCCTTGGTTCCTTTTTCTTCCTTGGCTGGAAATCTCACTGCATTCTTCCAAAACTATTACAAAAATAAATCATAAACAGAATTTAGGTTTTGAGTGTTTGGCTTTGCCTGGGTTATATTTCTGCATATGAATCGGTTCTTTAGAGCATACTTTAACCTGCTTTTAAAAAGTAACATTTTAAAGTAACTATTACTATAAACGCAGTCATCTCATCAGCATCTCCAAAAACGATTAAGTATTTGGGTTTTGCATGCCGTTCTCTGGGTGTTGTTTTCTTTGGATTTCAGTGTGATTAATCTCTATGGTTAATCTCTCAGAGTCTATTTTCAATTGCTATGGTTAATCTCTCAGAGTCTATTTTTAATACACATTAGATATGAAGTTCTTTTTGGGAAGCTTTGGAGTTTTGCCACATTACATTGACTCCTGCCACAGTGTATTATTATCAGAGCTTTTTTAAATCTTTTAAAAAGAATGCTTGGGCCTCCCTTTGCCAGACCTCCAGTGCTACCACTAAGGAATGGAAATTACTGCCTTTACCTTCTTTGAGCTGAGCCAAAGAAGGTGATTAAAAGCAAAGTTCTTTGTGATTTAAAACATTTACAGATGTGTCTTAAGGACCTTTTGGTAATGGTGTGTTTGTTGTATTTTTCAGCTTGCATTGACGAGATCAAGTTCTTTAGGTGATTTTGCCTGGTCTCAAAGGTAAAGAGATTTATTTGTTTTTTTGGTCTCTCATCAACATATTTAGGAACACAGCTCTCCAGACTTATTTACACACACACACACACA
This sequence comes from Myotis daubentonii, assembly GCF_963259705.1. Taxonomy (NCBI): domain Eukaryota; kingdom Metazoa; phylum Chordata; class Mammalia; order Chiroptera; family Vespertilionidae; genus Myotis; species Myotis daubentonii. The sequence goes on from NC_081846.1 coordinate 58,225,379, forward strand.
CACACACATGCACACACACACAGTTACAATACTACAATTTACATAAATGTCAGCTATTTTAAATTGTGGTTATTTTTCATTTTCAATAAGTATGTGACAAATATGATACTTTGATCTTTATGCATCATTTTTTAAAACATTTTTAAAATATTTTATTACAGAAAGCTTGTTACTGTGGAGAAGCAGGATAATGGAACATTTGGATTTGAAATTCAGGTGGGCAGTTTTCAAACTTTTTATAAAGATAGTGGCACTAGTAGTGTCATGATATTTGCAAAGTAAGAATGAAGTAGAGAATGATGGAGACTCTGATTTTTATTCAATGTGTGGTTATCTTGGTAGTTCTTTAGTGTCTTTGGGACGATCTAGGAAAGAAAACATTGAAACACATAAAATAAAACCCCTGAGACTTGCTCAACTCTTTGTTCTTAGTTGCTTCAGTCTCCATGAAAGCCTGAGACTAATCAGAAATGCTTGATGTCATCCAGGTCTTTTTATTTTATCTTTATTGTTGAAAGTATTACATATGTTCTGTGGCAGGTCTTAAATAAGAGAGAGAAATAATCTTCATAGATGTGTATTTTGAATATTTGCCTGTCTGCTATCTTTGCCTAATGATTTTTATACTACATGTCAGATTTTAAATCTATACCTGGTATTTGATATTTAAGAAATCCTTGAAAACATATATATTTGTATATATGGACTGCATTCATGTATAATTCCTACTACATTTTGGAAAAAAATTATTTTATGACAAATTTGCCCTTTTATATTAATGATGACACTTTGATGATTATAACTTTATAATTTGAAACACTTAAAAACATTGCTCTATTTGCGTAGTGCTTCGTAATCTGGGAAATTTTTAAAACAGTCTATAGGTTTCCATGTAATAGCCAAAGAATTTCAGTTCTTATTTGTTGTCTGCTTTCTAAATGGCCATATTTGTAAAGATGATGAGTTTGGGCAAATGAAGTCTAATGCAATTAAGTACCGTAGTAGCTTAAGTGTTAACTGTGCATTTTTCCATTACACTTTTGTGGTTCTTTCAGATGTATTTTGCACAATCATATTCTTATACTGCACATCATCTTTTAGGTTTTAGCTTTGGTGCTGCTTTCAGAAAACGTTGGTGACTTTCCACAATTGGAAAGTCAGCGTGTATTTTAAGATAAGGAACAGGAAGCTGCTAAGTAAAGCATGCTTTATGAATAAAGAAACAAAATGGAACTCTATCTTCAATGAACATAGAGCGGCTGTAGGAGAACAGAAGATACCTTCTGTTTTCTGACCTCTTCTATTTTAAAATTTGGGGAAATCTATAATTCTTCCATCAGTACTATGCGTCTAAAAGCAGTACTATGCTTTCTCCCCATTCACACAAAACAACCCCTGATCTATTGCAGAGACTGTACGTTTTGTGATTGCTTTTTTTAAATGAGAATTATGCACAAGGATGTGCAGCCATTGCTACTGAAAGCAGGATCAGTGGCTGCTCACGTACCCTTATTTAAAGTGACAAATAGGAATTTTTTTCTCATGCTTCTATGACATGTCACTGCCCCCCATCTGTCTCCCCCATACCATAAACACACATTCCATGTGGAGCAAGGGTCACTAACAGATCACAGCCTACAGCACCATGAACCTTTGTAGCTCAACATGAGCTAATGGCTTCACTTCTGAACCGGAGCACCTATGTGTTATCTCAGTACTGCAGGAACTCACTCCTCTGGACATTCTTTTTGGGTGTATGCTTTCCATGACCAGCTCCCTGCGGTGTCTCTTCTCTAGTACTTACAACATTTGCATATTCATTGAATAGAGGAAATGCTGTGGGAACTTTCTGAAGACCAGACAGAACCTCATGTGCTCTTAATGTTAACACCTATGTGGGTCCTGGTCTACCAAGGGAAGGGGTGGTTAGAAGAGAACAACCTCACTGTCCTCTCTGGTTTTCCATGGATTGCCACTCATATGCTGCTAGTGAGATAGGGTATGATAGAAGCACGGACTTTAGATTCAGGTACACCTGCCTCACGGGGGTTTTAGGAATTTCAAATGAAATAACACATACAAAATACTTAGTAATGTGTCTGTACCAGTAGAAGATCAGCAAATGACAAGTGTTAGAATGAAGGTCATTGGGTAGTATGAGAAAGGGCAATGTGACTTTTGTGTCTCTAAGGATTGGTTTTGTTATTAAATGTGAAAGCAGAAGACAGAGAGAGAGAGAGAGAGAGAGAGAGAGAGAGAGAGAGAGAGAGAGAGGTATACAACTAGTTATTTCTTGCTATAACTTTGGGGCCTCTGCCTTTTCTTTCCTATCTCTAACCCACAAATTTTATAGCAGTTGGCAAACATTTCTCCTTCCCTGCACTCACTTTCATCGCTGGACCTGGAGGGCACATTTTCACTGCTAATAGAGTTGGTATAACAGTGGTTTCCAAATGGAGTGTCTGTTATAGCCATAGTTCTTGTACCAGAAAGGTCTGGGCTGGAAAGGTCTGGCTGTGGCAAGACTTCCTGGCAGAAAAACTGTTAAAGGGTGTATTACAGAGATGGGAAATATATTATGTGACCTCTAAAAGTCCCTTTTACCTTAAGATATGGGGATTCTAAATGCCTTCTTGAGTGACTAGAACCTTGCATTTTAACAAAGACAAATTTCTAGAAGTTGCTTGCACATGACTACCTTCTGGTTCTAGAGCTCGTAAGCCTGTAAAATAAGACGGAATGAGCCATGGCCAGTGTGACTCAGTTGGTTAAGCATCGTCACTGGTTTGATTCCCAGTCAGGGCACATACCCAAATTGCAGGTTTGATGCCCGGTAGGGGTGCGTATGGGAGTCAAACAATTGATGTCTCTCTCACATCAATGTTTCTCGCTCTCTCCCTCCCTCTTCATTCCTCTCTTTTTAAAATCAATAAAAATAACAACATATTTTTTTAAAATGAGAAGGGTCCTGCTAGTGTGGCTCAGTGGTTGAGTGTCAACCCATGAACCAAGAGGTCACTGGTTTGATTCCCACTCAGGGCACATGCCTGAGTTGCAGGCTCGATCCCCAGTAGGGGGCACTCAGGAAATGGTCAACTGATGTTTCCATCACTCTATCCTTTTTCCTTCCTCTCTCCTTAAAAAAATCAATAAAAACATATTAAAATATAAGAAGGAATACTCATCAGACATTAATTCCTTCATAAGGAGGCAGTTCTGGAATGTGGTTTAATTTTAGGATCAGAATGGTGATTTTGAGTCTAAATGGAACTAGACCCCATAATTTATCTGTGTTGGGCTATAAGTCAGCTAGCAAACACGTATGCAGTGCTCTTGGTATAATTTAAAAAAAAAACACAACCTGCTCTTGCCAAATTGAGGCAAGATGTGAAGCATAACCTTTTCTGATTTGGTTGGGTGGCTAATGAACCAGTGATTATTCAAGACAGGTGTACCAGCAAGTGCTCAAAATGAAGGTGGCTGAGTTAATTATAGTACTTTTGAATGAATGCAGGGCAGATTGTCATTATTTGCAGAACCCTAATGGAAAAGAATTATTGTTGGCATATTCATTGCTGGACATGGACTATTTTGTCGTCTCCTGTAGCGAGTATTTTAGCATGGGAGACCCACAGGGACATCTTTCTCTTTGCTATTGGCCACCATTTTTTTTTATCCCATTTGGGAAATGAGAAACTTAATTTTCCTCAAGAAATATGCCATCATGAGAGCATCAGGTGGTCTCTTAGGCCTGAAAATATAAAAGCTTGAGCCAGTATTATCCCACTTTTTTTCTCTAGGCAGGTTTTTTTTAATGAATGGGGTTGGTTGAAGATTATCTGGTAGGATTGCAAAATTGGTCTATTTCAGTGGTTGGCAAACTGCGGCTCGCGAGCCACATGTGGCTCTTTGGCCCCTTGAGTGTGGCTCTTCCACAAAATACCGACTTCTGCGCATGGGCCACAAGTTTCAATTGTACCGTATGTGCGCGCCCGCACGTGGTATTTTGTGGGAGAGCCACACTCAAGAGGCCAAAGAGCCGCATGTGGCTCGCAAGCCGCAGTTTGCCGACCACCAGTGGCTCATCCACCACTCGTGAGCCACATGTGGCTCTTTGGCCCCTTGAGTGTGGCTGTTCCACAAAATACCACGTACGGGCGCACACGTGCAGTGCGATTGAAACTTCATGGCCCATGCGCAAAAGTCGGTTTTCGGCCTGGGCGAGTCTATTTTGAAGAAGTGGTGTTAGAAGAAGTGGGGGTACGTTCGCTGAGGTCAACCCCTCAGATTGAGGACGTTTTTAGCAAAGGCCAGTTTAGGAGTACCCTAATTAAGTTAATAACAATGTACCTACCTATATAGTTTAAGTTTAAAAAAATTTGGCTCTCAAAAGAAATTTCAATCGTTGTACTGTTGATATTTGGCTCTGTTGACTAATGAATTTGCCGACCACTGGTCTATTTGATTCAGTTTATATTCAGGAAAGCCTTTCCAAATTGTTCTTTGCATCTACCATTATACCAATTACACAACTGACACCATTTTATTTTTTGGCAAATAGATTTTGAGTTTTTGGAATAGTAATTATGTCTCACTTGAATTTTTGCAGACTTACAGGCTCCAGAACCAGAACACCTACACCTCAGAGCTGTGCACTCTGATCTGCAAAATCCAGGAGGACAGCCCAGCACACTGTGCTGGCCTGCAAGCCGGTAACTCACAGCTTTGCTCATGTTATGAATTATTTAAATAGCAAGAAGAGAAAACTTTTTGATAGCCAAGGTCAGGACAGTATTGTTGCTTTGGATTTTCTTAGTGCCTTTATGTTGCTAAGGTTTGAGGCTTGCTTGTTTTTCTTCGTTTGCATGTCAGGAAGGATTATTTAACCAATCACATTAACACTCATTTTTTTTCTTGGCATCTCCCAGGTGATATCCTTGCAAATATCAATGGTGTGGGCACAGAAGGCTTTACCCACAAGCAAGTTGTTGACCTGATCAGATCGTCAGGAAACCTGCTAACGTAACTATCCATCTGCTTCCCATGGGGCTTCAGAAATGTTACAGTCTCTCATAATGCTGTTGAGTGAATGAATAGACTTATTGTTCAGGTTGCTAAGAAGGGAGGCAGCGCACCATAGCTTTGGAACTGGATACAGACGTTTTTATCAGTTCCTTTTGTTTCTCAAGGTTTCCTCAAACTTGAACATGTTGTCAACATCTGAAGTCAGAGGACACCGATAGCCCAAACATCCAAGTGGGAGGGAGAGTATTTTAAAAAATAACATTCAATTCAATTAAATTGGCACTCCTTTTCTTTGGATAGACAAAAAATGATCCAATTTCCATGGCTGATATGAACTTGTGGTTAGAACAAACAAAAGGTCAGAATGGTTGAGTTTTTCATTTTATACCACAAGCCAATAGTTTTTCTCATAGAGTGTTCCATTTGGAAGGAAGAACCAAGTCTGACAGCCCTCCCCACCCTGCACACACACACACACACACACACACACACACACACACACACACACACACGCGCGTGCGCACTCACCCCTGCTACTATTTCAGACTTAATAATGGGACACTGGTCTCCCCTACTGGAGATTTATTTTTTCAACTATACCATCCCTAGTACCTAATAAAACTTTAGTATTTAGTTAAAAGATGGATTTCACTCGTTTGTTAAAATGGTATTTCTTGAGCAAATATGTTTCCAGCACTGTGATAGGCTCAGGGGAGATGGAAGGAGATGGATAAGAAAAACCTGCAAAAATAAATAATGTTGATATTGCAATTATCCATAATTGCTATGAAGCAAGTACAATAAGGTATGGGTTAGAACATTGAGTAAGAGGGCTGATACTTTAGCCTAGGTGTTTAAAATGGCCCTCTCTGAAGAGGTGGACTTTGAGCTGAGACTTAAATGAAGAGAAGGATGATTATATGAATTCTTCATGAGAGAGCATTTAAGGTAAAGAGAGAGGTCTCTAAGTAGTCAAAATGGGCTTGGCACATCCAAGGAAGAGAAAGAAAGCCAGTGTAATTTGTGGTTGGTGGTTTAGGGGGAATATAATAAGGGATGAAGGCAGGGAGTTGAGCCCTGGACAGTGTGCTCAGTGGTTAGATAGTTGGCTCATATATTGAAGTTTCATGGATTCGATTCCTGGTCAAGGGTTGCAAGTTTGGTCCCTGGCCCCTGTTGGGGCTTGTGCCAGAGGCAACCAATGGATATGTCACTCTCACATCTCTCTCTCTCTCTCTCTCTCTCTCTCTCTCTCTCTCTCTCTCTCTCTCTCTTCATCTCCCTCTTCCCCTCCCTCCCTTCTACTCTCTCTAAAAATCAATGGGAAAAATTTCTTTGGGTGCAGATTAACAACAACAAAGACAGGGAGTTGGCCTGGGGGCAGAGTATGGGTCTATCAACCAGGCTAGGTAGTTTAGGATTTATTCTGATTATGTTAGATCCTATATTTTCTCATTTCTTCTTCAGAGCCACCTCATGGGGCTAGTTTTATTCCTATTTATAGGTGAAATGACTGAGACTGAAACGAGGTTTAGTTAAGATCAACCATCTAGTAAGTCACAGGGCTGGGATTTGACCACCTGCTCCGGATGCCAAGATCTCTTCTTTTCAGCCACAGCACAGCTGCTCATTGTGAGCTGCCAATAGAAAATCCACTGGCCACTCTTCAGTGATTGTGGTCTAAAACTTCAAAGGATGTTTTGGGTGTGTCTAGTAGTTTTGGAAGATGACTGCTGGTGATAGAGGACTGAGTCCAACTACCAGCATTTTCTCTTGGACTCTATATGGTTTCTGCCTTGCAGATTCAAGCTTCTCTTTATCTGAACTCACAGGATCCACAGAGTTGGCATCAGTCTTCTATCAGCACCAGAAGATTGTTCTTAACTAAACCTAATGTAAGCGTCAGGAGATACCTAAGGAGTAATGGCTGGAGACAGTGGGAAAGTCAGAGATCAGGAAAATGATAGTCTATAGTAATACTGAAGAGAGCAGCCAATCTAGGCCTGAGGTTTTTCCCATAGACATCTGTTGGTTGGGCAGGTCAGATTGACATTAAAAATCCCAATGGAACAGATTTGCAGGGATCCTCACCATTGCTCACAATCAAGACTGCTCTAATGAGGAAGCAGATAATGTCTTGGCTTGCTATCATTTCATTATCTTGGGTATTATGCTATTAGAAATTGAGGAAAATTGATCTCCACATTTAATGCTTATATTTTACCATGCCTTGAAAAATTCTTGCATCTTTAGAGCGTTATAGAAGGAATTTGAACCAATACTTTAAAAATGTTTAGCTGTGTGACTCACACATAAAATTTATCTTATTCAGATTGATGGCTTAACAGTGAAAATAAAGGCCTTAGCTTGTGCCCACAAAACAAATCAAATCACTCAGGATAGAACAAGTCTTTTTATTTTTAGAAAGGTATAGGGAGAAAGAACACTATTAAGCAGATAATTCTAGGATTGAAGTGTGTGAGCTTAAAAGGTTTTGAGATGAGAGAGTCATATGAAGGTTACTAACTGATAGTAGTTCTGGTTTTCTTTGTTCTCATTCCAAAGTGAAGACAATTTACAGATGTAAAAGCTCCTGACATGTTAGTGAGGAAAAGATTTTTTCCCTTCAAGGAATAGCATGTTGATGCCACTGTTTGAAATTCTTATTGTTATTCTTATTGCTTGCTATTCTTATTGCTATATTCTTCATGCTTAGCATGGTGTCCAAAGTCTGGTACATAGTAGATGTCCAATAAATATTCACCAAATGGATGAGGTGATTCAGCCACACCCCATAAGAATAGATTCTAGTAGAGAACAACCACCATCGTCATACAGGGGCTTCTATAAAATGAGCTACAATTGACAAATTAACCAAATTCTTTCAGTCACCCTCTGCAGGGGAGGTTTTTTTTGCTTGTTTGTTTCCCCCATTTTCTTTCTCTGAATGTTGTTAGAAGATTTGAAGTAGGTCCAGATACTTATAGTGCCAGGAGAATCTTAACGTTTATGTTGCCTTGTAAGGAGCCTAAGTTTAAATTGTAGTGCTATTCATAAGGATGGTACTTGTTTGAATGAATCACTCATGCTCTTCTCCTCCCCTCCGTTTTTTTTTTTCTTAAAACAGGATAGAGACTCTTAATGGAACAGCAATTCTCAAGAGAGCCGAGCTTGAAGCAAAGCTGCAAGTTTTAAAGGTAATTTAATTTAATACAGTGAGGAACATTTTTCATCCTTGAATGTGTGAGTGGTAGGATGAAGATCTATTTGAGGAATTGAGATAGCCCTTGAGGATGAAATGTCATGATGAGTCTAAACTGCTGAGTTATCAAGAGACAGACAATTGGCTTTGCAGGCATATTAAATTTCACAAACCAGCGCAAATCATTTCCTCCCTCTTTCTGTGTGTCTATGAGGCTCAGAAAGGCAACAGGAAGGCACATCAATTGAAGAACATTTCATTAATGCACCTTTCTCTCTTGATTTACATTTTGTGTGGGGTAGGTGAGGGGGAACAAAGAAGGAGGAGCTGGTCTCTGTCATTTTCCCAAGTGCTGTGTGTGTGTGTGTGTGTTGGTGTGTGTGTGTGTGCAGAGGGCCTGGAAGTTTTGCTTCCTATTGTCTTCCTCTGTGTCCTTCCATTCTGCCTCATTCTTACCACAAAAATAATCTCCCTGTACTCCTTTGGCTGTCCTTGAATCTGCTTTCACTGGCAAGCACACAATCAACTTTGAAGAGGAAAAAATAAAGCTTTGAGGAGAAGTGCATAGTGTAGGATGTTCAGTGAAAATTTTCTGGTATGGCTCTTTGAAGGTCTTAAAGTCTTAGTAGACTGGAGGGGTTCTGCCAGGCCATGAAGTTCAGACCTCACTCATGTGCACCTGGGTCAGAGCCCTGCAGACCCTGCCCGGTTCCAAGGACTCTGTATCCCGGGGCTGCAGCCCCTCTGAGCAAGGATCGCAGGGTTTGCTGAAGACAGGCTGCTCACTTGGGTTTTGTATAGCGATAGCTGCCATTTATTAGTTTTCTTTATGAAGTATGTCCTTCTAAATTATTGAGCCCATTAATTACTATTGATCAGTATTAACTCCATTGAGGATGGAGTTACTATACAGTATTTATATTTTATCTTGTATTCACTTCCCCCACATCTAATTAATCAACAAGACCTGTTTTCTTCTTTGTCAACATCTTGCTATTTTGCTTATACCTATTATTATTTTAAACCAATTTGTAAAATTCTTTGGGGAAAATTTTCGTTTAGATTTTCAAAGAAATTGAATTGCATATATAGAATAAATAAAATCAATTGACATCTTTATAGTTTTTACTTTTCTTTTTTTTTTTTTAAATATATTTTATTGATTTTTTACAGAGAGGAAGGGAGAGAGATAGAGAGTTAGAAACATCGATGAGAGAGAAACATCGATCAGCCGCCTCTTGCACATCTCCTACTGGGGATATCCCCGCAACCCAGGTACATGCCCCTGACCGGAATCGAACCTGGGACCTTTCAGTCCGCAGGCCGATGCTCTATCCACTAAGCCAAACCGGTTTCGGCTACTTTTCTTATTTCAAACACAGTTTAATAATTGGAGGTAAAGGGACAAAACTTTATCTACAAAAAAAATTATAACTATACAGAAAAATCTAAGGAAATCTTAAACATTTTATTAAAATAAAGAGAGATCATCAAGACTATTGTATTTAAAAACCAGTAACAATAAGTTAAAAATCTTTTAATATTAAAATATTATATTTATTAAAAAAGAAAAATTAGAAGGTACTTAAGAATAAATATAGCATATATATATATAATTGCATGAATAAATTATAAAATGTTTTTGAAATAAATAAAAGATTCTATAAATCTTTGTTAGATTTATTATTTTATAATTTATGATTTTGTTTCTATAGTTTCTTTACTTAAAATTAATATTTTTATTGAGATTTAAGTATAGATATATAAAATAACATTTTCTATGCTGTTGCTATATTCAAACACCTTGCTAAACTGTATAATTTCTAATAAATTATCTATAGATATTTGGAGACTTGCTATAAAGATAATAACTATCTGTTAAGAATGACATTTAGTTCTTTTTCTTAGTAACTAGGGCCTGCAATATAATGGTGAATAGAAACTGTAATTGTAGAAATCCTTGTTTTGTTCTTGACTTTAAAAAGGGAATTTTTTGCCTCTTTCATGTTAGCAATGAGCTATCTCTATGAATACACTTTTCAGGTTAAAGAGGCTCCCTTCTATACCAAGTTTGTGGTAGTTTTTATAGGGCTTGTATATTAAACTTTACCAAATATCTGTTTTTGCATGTGTTAAGATGGTCATCTCATTTTTTTATTTAAAAAAAAATCTGGTGAATATGGTGAATGACATTTAAAGGTTTTCTAATGTAAAGCCACCCTTGAATTTCTAAAACAAACCCAATCTGATCCATAATTTATAATCTTTTTTATAAACTTATAGATTTGATTTGCTAACATTTTCTTAAGGATATTTGAAGGTAGCTTCACTTTCAGATAGAATGGCCTATATTTTTCCCCCCTTAGTCTGTCTTTAGTTTTGGTATCACATTTACTGGCCTCCTAGTGTGAGCTAGGGAATATGTTCCCTTTTTGTTCTCTGTAGAATATTTGTAACACTATCTGAACTATCAGGGCTGGAAGTTTTTTTTTTTGGTGGAAATACTTTTAAATTGTTTCAGTTTCTTTATTAGTTATAAAATTACGTAGGCTTTCTGTTTTATGGGGTGTTGTGGTTTTTCTGGAGCCAATTTTGTCAAATTATCTTTTTGTTAATAAAGTCTTTAAATAATTGCATGAAGTTTTTAATAAAATTCTATTCTCGTTTTTTTTTTTTTCCTTTTCTATCACAACTGATTAGGTCCTCATTTTTATTTGTACTACTTTCTATGCCTTCTCATCTTTTTATTTCTTGGTAACTCTCTCTAGAGGATTGTTGAGTCTTTTAAAAAACAGTATTTCAATTTGTGCCAATTTTTTATCTTTTGCTGATTGCTTTTCAGCTGTTCTTTTGTCTTTACCAATCTAAAGTTTCACCTCAATGTGACTGCATATGGATTCATTTCTAAATATATACTGCATAGAGCTTAGAACTTCAGTGCCCTTTGCATCTAAACACTGGTGACTGTCTTTAGTTTTAGAAAACTATCAGCTTGATACCTTTGAATAGATAGTTGACCCTTGAACAACATGGATTTGAACTGCATGGATTCACTTACACATGGATTATTTTTCATCTTATAATCAGGCTGTGTAAACTTATGGCATCAGAAATACAGCACAGTACTTTAAACTTATTTTAGCTTCCTTATGATTTTCTTAACATTTTTTTTCGAGTTTACTTTATTGTGAGAATACAGTATATGATACATATGACATACAAAATAAGTGTTAATCGACTGTTTATATTATTGGAAAGGCTTCCAGTCAATAGTAGACGATCAGTAATTAAGTTTGGGGTGTCAAACGTTATATGGTTATACGCAGATGCTTTACTGTGTAAAGGTGGGGGGGCTCCCTCATTATTCAAGGGTCAGCTTACCTTTTTAGACCATCCCCAGAATTATCTTGTGGAGTTCCTTATGTTTGAGTCCTTTGATTTGCCTTCCAGGCTGCCTATCTGCCCTTTCATATTTCGTATTCCTTTATCTTTTTTATGTTCTTTTTGAATTCCTTAGTAATAGCTTCAGTAATGTTGTTTGTGTTCAGTACAGAATGTGTTCTTTCTATTAAAAGTTAATTTTTTATTTTCAAATAGCTCTTTTTTTATGTAGATCAGTTCTTGTTCCTTTTTGTTTCAAATGTCTTCTTCTTATTAACATTGATATCATTCACCTCTCAGAAGATTATACATATTCTCATTTTAAAGTCTTTTTGGACACTTTCTATTTTCATTTTACTTGGAGAGAATCCGTATACTGATGATCAGTTTTATTGTCCTTGTTACTAAACTTCAGCAGGTGTTTTGAAATTTAGATTGCCCACTTCCCTTGCATGGTGGCCTCTCCCTTCTGCTCAGTGTGATAGTTGGGTGGTTGCCTCCATGATAGATATCAACCCAGAGCCAGGCCTGGCAGCAAGGATGTCTTCCCTGGAGGGTCAGTGTGCTGCTTGGCTCGGGCCATGAGGCTGCGTTTATGTACTCCTGCCCCCTCTGCGAGCCATCGCCACCATTAGACCCTTTCCCCAGCCTCCTCTGCATGGTGCTGGAGCTTCCGCCAAGGTTCTTTTCTCAAGCAGGAACCTGGTCTCTGTCCTGTGCCACATAAGTATATTTAAACTATGTATCCCCATAAGATCCACGTTCCTAGTGACCTTTCTGATTCTTCAGGTCCAGCCGGACTTTGGGTTCATTCCTGCTTACTACTTGCATTTCTGTTCCTTTTCTAATCTTGAAATGTTAAAATTTCCAGTTCATCTCTTGAGCCAGAAGTTTCTTTGGTATGACCTATAACCAGGGCCAGGCTGTCTTCCCCTTCACAGAACGACATTTAGTATGTAAGGGTGCACTCTGTTTCCTCAAAGACTCTGTGTTTTCAGGGATTCCCTTTCTCATGACCTATGATTCACAGTTTAACATGAAAATAGTACATCCAATGGGCTAGGGGGGGAATTACTTTTTAATCCAGTTCCGTCATTGACTGGGTTTGTAGCCCTTGGGAAATATTTTGCTGTATTGAACCTTTATTTTCTAATCTGGGACATTTTTGGACGGTTAGGAAAATTAAAAAGCAGGTTATCCATGAAAGCACTATAGAGTAGTAAAGTGCCATGGAAATAGTTAACTTACATGTGTGTCTCATGTAGACTGAAAACATTAGAAATATGTCCAATCCAAAATATTTAATCTGTGATAGTTGAATATTGTTGCAGGGAGCCGTTAGTTTACATGTCCACCCAACCAATATTTATTGAGCTGTTGCTATACCAGGCACTGACCTGGGCATAGTGAGGGGATGTGGCCCAGTATAGTTAAATCTCCCATGTGCTTTTTCTCCTAATGGTGAAAGATTAAATCGGTGCAAATATACAACTGGTATGTTAATAGCAGCCAGAAACAGACTCTGAGGAAAATAGAGAAGCTTAGATATAAACTAAAAACTCTTAGTCACTTTGACGTATCTGCTCTTTACACTGGTATTTCCTTGGTTTAAGTGATGACATACTTAGATGACTGGGCCAGATCAACAGATTAGATATTTTAAAACCTTTATTTTTTTAAAACAAGTTCAGTATGTAGCAAGCCTTGACTTTGTATTTCTGGATAAGTAGGTGCAGATATACAACTTCCTCTTCTCTCTACTTAGTTGACTATCAAGCCAGCCTCATGCTCCCCTATTAGACTCTATTCCTTTACAGGAGATAAGCCTTTTTAAGAAAGAAGAAAGGGGTTGGGATATAGGCCAGATATTTTTAGTTCTACTATACTCCTTGGGTCCCTAATTCGGACCTCCATGTGACTGATGAAAGGTGTGCACAGATAACAGCTGGGATTCAGGTAGCCCAGCAGTCTTATAGCCATATGGACTATATTATAATACAGAGAGAACAAGAACTTGATGGGGTCAGGTATTTTATGGCTTGAATTTATTGCTTGCAATATTGTATTTGCAACCACAGGATGGCTGCTAAATGTTATCAGGGATTGGAAAATCCTGCCCAGTGACTGTTTCGTCCCAGGATTCAGGAACCAGCCATTTTCCCTTAAGCATTAATGACATGCTTGTATTTTATTATTTTCTTTCCTTTAGGCCTTCCCCTTTCAAATGTACTTCTTTTTCTCTTCATTTTTAGACTTTATCTGACCTTCCCAGATTGCATCAAGTGAAGGACCCTTTCCCACTAGGTGTCCGGAGGCAAAGCTGAGCTGTGCCTGCCTACTGGGCTGGCTGTGGGGCCCTGAAATGGCAAAGGAAAGGGTGGGGTAGAGAACAAAGAGCAGGAGAGAGAATGAGCCTTTGGTGGTACCTTGCCAGATGCTTTTTGCCTGGTTGGCTTTCAATTCCCATCCCCTCAGCCCAGTCATGCGCTAGTCCAAGCCTCCCCTGCCACCTTGATCATCACATCAGCCACTCCATTCCCACCCTGGGCCACTGCTCTCAGGTGCTGGGCAGCAGGGGAAGGAAGCAGTTGAGAAGTCAGGGTGCTGTGCAATGTTTAAGTTTAGCCTTCCAAGAAAGCCTCTCAGAACAGGTAGACTTCCACTTTTTGGTGTAGCAAATAAAAAAGCTGTCCAGCAGAAAAGACAGCTTTTTATTTTCTAAAAAGTTTTAGTGCTCCAGGCTTAAAAAGTGATGATGGTATTTATTGAACAATTACTACAATCTAGTCACTGTTCTAATCACTTTACATCTATTAACTCATTTAAGCTTCATGACAATCCCAGTGTTTAGGTTCTATTATTATCTTCATCCTGCATATGAGAGAATCCTAGAATGAAAGTCCCTGTCTAAACAGATACTAAATGGACACAAACCTAAGCAATCTGGTTCTATAATATTTATTTAAAATAAAAATATACAAATGTCATTGTTTCTATTGTCTATTGTTTTTATTGTTTCTATTGTTTTCATTGTTTCGATTGAAATGATGTCATGGTTTCAACTTCTTGGTGCTACTCAATTATTTATTGAGAAAGTAGTTTTCCCAATATCTGCCTTTTATACAGAAAAACATCTTTCAAATGAGCAAGAGAGGTTGTTAGTGCCAGAAAGAAAATAAAATAAAATCTAAAGACAAATCTCAACACTCAGAAGTAAATTGCTATTTCACTGAGGTTTCCTAATATTGGCACTTTTTTCTTTTTTCTCAGCAAACCTTGAAGAAGAAATGGGTGGAGTTCAGAACTCTGCAGTTACAGGAACAGCGCCTGCTTCATGGTAAATGTGATTTCCTGTTCAGAAACCACACTAACATTTCACCCTTTTAGTATTTCTGCCTCTAAGTTGCATTAAGATTATCATCATTATAAGAAAAAATTGTGCAGCATGGATAATGAATACCAGTTGCATTTCTTTGGAGTGACCTATGTATTTGGAGGAGGGATAAGTTAAGTCACATCCCTCCTTCATACACATAACACATATGCCCATCAAAGCATGCAGATATGCTCCTGCATGCACATGCTTGCAAGAGGCACCTGGAGATTTTAGAAGAGCAGCAGGAATGATGGCCTGATTTCAGCAGATGAGTGAAATTCCTGAGAACGTCCATGTCTCAGGGGCTGTGTGGTTTCCAGAAACTACTGAGGCTGGAATGGTAGCACACTTTGTGTGTAGAGCTCCTAACACTTGTTCAAATTGTATAGGTTACATTAATGCAGAGATATTCTCCTTCATGACCACTGAGACTGAAATGTGAATGATCATAATAATAGTAACGTCGTGGTTCTTGCCATTGTGTACCTTCTGAAGGGAAGGGATGAGTTTAAAATTTGTCAATTTGAGATTTGCTATGTGACTAGTGTGGCCTGAAGAAGAACTTGTATGTATAAATAATTCATTGAAACCACTAGCAGAGTGGGTGTGAAAGATAGGTTATATTTCCATCAAATAATACTAAGTTTAAAGTCTCTATTTATAACCTAGATATGTCAAAAGTGATAACCTCTTTACAGAAAAAAGGTACATTTAATTTTTAATTAGGCACTTAACTATGGCTTAGAAATTATGTTGAAGTTGTTTTTTGATAAAAAGTTTGTATGAGTTACTTCTATTTTTTATATATTTAACTTAATATTTTTTAAAAATTCATAACAGATTTTTGGGGGGCTTGAAGATTACTAGCAAGACAGGTACAAAATTTAGCTACCTTTTGGGTTTCTGTAGACCTGAAGATTCGGGAAACCTTTGCCTTCACTTTTGGAGCATTCTGGAGTAGAGATGGGCTTTGTTCTGGGATTCTATAGCAATGGCCTTGTGGAGACAAGGTCCTTAGGTAAGAATGAAGGAGACTGAATCCTCATAAGGTCATTGTTGTACAAATTTTTTGAGAGTTGAACGAGTTCTTTTTTACTTTTTCTAGACCTAGAATAAATATTCAGGGCATGAAATTCTATAAAGCAATTGCTCTCTAATCAAAGCATTGCAAAATGAAATAAAGTAGGTTGTATTAGCAAAAAGAAAAGAATTATGATTAATCACTCACTGAGGGCTGGCCATACTTAACCTTACAGATCAAAAGGAAAAATAAACAGTCTCCTTTTATATTGTCAACAAAGGACAAAGGAGAGCAGCAGTAGAGATAATCAATGCAAAGTGAAACCATTTCTGAATGTCAATGTTCTTTTTCTTTTTTAAAAAATCTTTTAAAATATGTATTTTCATTCATTTCAGAGAGAAAGGGAGAGGGAGAGAGAGATAGAAACATCAATGATGAGAGAGAGTCATTGATTGACTGCCTCCTGCATGCCCGCCCCCCGCCCCTCCCCACCGCCCCCGGGGATTGAGCATGCAACCCAGGCCTGTGCCTTTGACCAGGAATTGAACCCTGACCTTCTGGTTCATAGGTCGATGCTCAACTATGAGCCATGCCAGCTAGGCTTTCTTGTTTTTCTTGAAGTACTTACCATCTAATTACAGTTATCCCTTGGCATCCATGGGAGATAGTTTCTAGGACACACCCTGTGGATACCAAAATTCAAGATGCCCAAGTGTATTCCATAAAATGCCATAGTATTTTCATACAACTTGTATTTACATGTAAGGCTACCAAATGGTATGCTATCTTTCACTTCATTCATGTGGATTCAGTGTAGTGCTCGGTGCCATGGCAAATTCAAGTTTTGCTCTTTGAAACTTTCTGGAATTATTATTATTTTTCTCAAATATTTTAGATCAGTGATTGGTTGAAACTAGGGGGCTGGACGTATGTCTTTCTCAGGCTGGTATTACAGATAATCTGCTTTCTTTTTGCATTATACCAGCCAGAATAGAAGCAAGGGGGGTGGGGCAGGATATTGGTCTGTGATTACAATTTGAGTTTGGGGACCCCAGATGTCGGTTATAAAAGGTTGATGAAAAACTCAGCTAAGCAGATAAAACTCAATTCCTTCAAATGAATTGTTACTTATTTGAGGACAGGGCTATTTTCTGGGCACAGTACCATTTCAGAGCATTTAAGTATTATAGCATTCTAATATGAAACTTGGAATATTGAGACTCGACAATATTCTTTTTGCCTTAAATACCTTTGACTTCTCTATAATGAGCCCACAGGTGCAGGTTTTATAACTGTGTTTCCCCTACACATCAAATAATGTTATTGTAAGTTTATAATCACGAAAAAGGACAGTAGTTAAACATAAGAGGAACTAAAAGGAGAAAATCTATAAGACAACATTTCGCCAAGTATATTCCTTATAGTCCCATTTCTTTATCAAGTTTTTAATAAAAGATTGCAGGTCACTTCAGTTTAAAAATGATCCTTTCAAAAATTTTCAAGTCATGCAGGCATGCTGTCAAATGAATAGAACTTGTTCTCATATGAAGAATCTGGTTTAAATGTATTTAATCTAGCCTTACCCTTTCCATGACCATCAACCCTTTTACATGGCAGGTAGGCCATGGGCAACTAGTTTGGGAAATCCTACTATAAGGTTTATCAAATTGCCTTATAACCAGTCATTTATTCACGCAAGTCAAGACTCAGTGAAAAATATTATTTACCCTCGGAAGAGAAATTTTGGTGTATTTACTTGTAGGGAGTGATGGTGCTTAGATCCATTCCACAGTAGACTTTGTTTTCTGCATTCTAGGTGATGCAGCTAACTGCCCAAGTTTGGAAAACATGGACATAGATGAATCAATTTTGTTTGGAACCCTGCCCGGGTCAGGTTCAGCTCTCCCGGACCGGAATCGATTATCCAGTGAGAGCAGCTGTAAGAGCTGGCTGAGCTCCATGACAATGGACAGCGAGGACGGCTACCAGACATGTGTGTCTGAGGACTCGAGCAAGGGAGCCTTCAGCAGGCAGACAAGCACCGATGATGAGTGCTTTGTCCTCAAGGATGGGGACGATTTTCTGAAGAAGTCATCTTCCAGGAACCGGAGCATCAGTACTGCCAGCAGTGGGTCCATGTCTCCCATGTGGGACAGCAACTTCTCAAGCATGTTTGGGACTCTGCCCCGAAAAAGCAGAAGGGGGAGCGTCCGGAAACAACTCTTGAAATTCATCCCTGGCCTTCACCGCCCTGTGGAAGAGGAAGAGAGTCGCTTCTGAGGGGTTGCGATGCCCCTTCCTATGAGCTTATTTCATAAATACCTTCTGGACTTGTTTAGATCAACTCCACCCAGCTTAGTGGGAAAGTGCAAATGAATTGCAAAACTGACATCCCATTTTAGGCAATAGTGACCTTTATTTAAAGTTTTTCTATCGTGTTTTGTTTTTTTTCTGCATCTTAATGTTTTAACTAGAACAGCTGAAGTTCTAAGCAGACAGCAAGGAAATAAAGTTGTAAGTTAGATAATATAACAAATGAACACAAATGCTTGCTCATGCTAATGCTGCCTGTGAAGGCAAGAATAATATTTATTTTGTAGATTATCCATGTGAAAAATTGAGAACCTTGGAGTCCAGTGTAAATAAGAAAGTGACAATATAATTATTTGGGATACCTTCTGTAGGTAAATAAGTAGGTATCAAAACTTTATGTTAACTTAAGCTCAGTAACCTCTGGGGAGGCTTAGAAATAGGCAATTTTGAATGTTTCTATTGAAATCTCTGAAGGATTATAAACAAAGATGACCATCAGCCATTTTTCACATCTACAGTGACAGTCAAGTGGGAAATGTAAGATTTAATATGAGGGTTTAAGCTTCATGAGATCCATGGAAAGATATTGTCTAAGGTGGGTACTGAAGAAGATTATAATAAGTTTGGTTGTTTTTTGTTTTTTTATAGGCAGCCTAAACAAAATTGGTGGAAATGTTATTCTTACTTGATTCATTTTTTATTCTATCTAAATATTGAACTGGCAAGATTTTATAGCTTTGTAATTTTTTTAAACAAATCTAAAATGTGAAAAACTAGATTCAGGAAGAGGATTTTCCTCCTGTAGATTTTTTCCATATCACTCCTTACATTATGTTATATATTTTAAATAGTTATTGCCTTGGCACTCTTGAGCCTATTAGTTATGTTAGTATCATATTATGTCTAGCCACTCAATAGCATTTTTTTTCCAATGCCGATTAAAGTCCATAATTTTTCTGTTCTGGTGATACAGCTGCTCACTGCCTCTATTCTAGAGTAAATAACCCTGACAATATAATAACTAGCCCTTACTGATTTGAGTGTGTGTGTGTGTGTGTGTGTGTGTGTGTGTGTGTGTGTGTGTGTTTGGGAGAAATAGAGTCATTTGATAGTTGACTTTAAATAGAAAATCTACACTCAAATAAACTGAGGGAAGAATGAATCATTTGAGAAAAAAATAGAGAAGAGGGTTAGAAAGCCTGTAGGTTAAGAACAAAACAATAAAATAAAAGTGATCTCTAATTGAGACCTGCTCTCTATTAATTCTTTGAACTCAGAAGCATCCAGTGGGCTCTACTTGAGAATCATTCATACAAAAAGCAGAGTGCAGCATGTTTCGCAGAGACAATAGTAATCCTGCCTACAATTACAGACTGCCTAGTAGGTTAAAAATGGTTTCTGTGCGGTCCCTGACATAACCCTGGAGATAGGTGTTAAGCATGCCCTCAGAAGCAAAAATTTGCAGACGTCCCCATAGGCAGTGGCAGGGCTGAAGTTGGAAGCCAGTTCTTCCTGTCTCTCTCCTATCATTATAGTCTCCCTAGATGTCGTTTACCCTTTTTGCTGGTTCTCTGTAGTTATTTTATCACCACAAGCCACAGGAGGTACACTCTCCCTCCAAGAATACATAAAACATGCAATTGTAGCTACTGCATGGAAAAAGAGACTGGTTTTGGTAAATAGGAAAACAAACACCTATTTAGGGTGATTGTCCTGCTCTGCATTAGCAAGTTTTCAGATATAGGCACATTTCTAACTGCATGGTTAGCAATACATTTATTTTCAACCAGGGCTAGCAAATGGGCTGTGATTCAACTGATAGAGCTTACTTCTTATCATGGACTAGAATTATCCTGTCAGAGATCTGCTTACACAAATGCATTTCCTGTGAATCCTATTTCACAGAGTTCAGCAGAAGGAAATACCACATTTATTTGAGGAAAGATGACTTTAGTCTTCTGTGATGTGAGCAATGTTTTGAGAACCACCATGGGTCATCTGGGAAAGCAGACCACAGGTCATTTACTTTTCTTGTGGCTTTCAGTGTTCAGTGTAGTGCAATTCTTCCTTCTTACAGTCACCAACCCCACACAAAAGGCCCAAGGAAGGAACAGAGCGAGTCACACTGCTGTCTGTGATAAGATGGACTAGAGTCAAGAGTCAGTTATGTTCTGGAAAAAAAGAAAAGCACTTTATAACCAGAATACAGGAAGGGAGGGTATGACATGTGTGTTCACAAGTTGTAAGAAAACTAGCTGTTGTTCAGTGGAAATGTGGGTAATAGCTTTTCAGACTGAGTGTGACCTTAGGAGGGCTTTAGATTTCATTTCCCTGCTTAGATGCAAGATGACTCACTTTGATGTAATTTACTAAGAAAATGGTTGAAAAGTGCTTTTTTTAACCCCAAACTTGTCAAATATGTAATATTGGTGATTAGCATTAATTGACAATTTGTTATGAAAATGCATTTGCTAGTATGCACTGATAAACCATAATTTGAATCAAGCATACTGGGAATTTCATTGTTATGTGATTAAAGTAACATCACCATGTCAAAAAGTTAGAAATTATATTTTTGAAATAAAACTTTATTTTCACTTTCTACTTTGTAACACCTTTATATCTTAGGTGCATGATGCAAACAGTATTAAAAATTCTAGTTTGTACTAAAGAAATCAAACATGGACACAGTTTATGTGTTCTGATTATAAAGTATAAGTATTTATGGACGTATGTAATCTAAGTACTAGTAAATAATACATAACTATCAAATCCTTCAGATCACAAAATTATTGGCACTTTATATCCATTTTCTACAGAACTATGGGCAATAAAATAAAAAAATTGATAATTTTTTGAAATAAAGGATGCCATTATTCATTGTCAGAACTTTCTCTCTATCCCTATCTAATTTCTTTCCTTACCTACTTTAAATGAAATAAATGGCTGTTGCGAGTGTAAACTTTTAAAAATCTGGGGTGAACACTTGACACCTCTTAAGGTTCCTAAAAGGCATTACCTACTAATTGAGGCTTTGCACTTGTACTAGCTTTCTGTTCTTTAACAAATTACTACAAACTTGGAGGCTTAAAACATATTTATCATCTCAAAGTTTCTGAAGGTCAGGAGTCTGGGCAAAGGGAGTTGGGTCTGCTCAGTGTCTCACAAGGTTGCAATCAAAGTGTCACCCAGAATGGAGTTCTTGCCCGGAGGCTGCACTGGGAAAGGATTTACTACTAAGTTCCCCCAGGTTGCTGTCAGATTCAGTTCCTTGAGGGCATAAGATTCATAGCAGCTCGCCTATTAAAAACCAACAATGGAAACAAAGACTGAAGCAAGACAGTCTTAAATAATGGAGTGCAAGCACAAGGGTGGCATCCCCTTACTTTTTCCATGCACTGAACAGAACTGCAGAGGGACATCCCATCAACTGCTATATTCTCTTCCGTAGACACAGTCACAGGACCCACCCACCCCCTGGAAGCAGGGATATGCAAAGGCAGGAACATCAGGAGGTGGAGATCAGTGTGCTGCCTTGGAGTCTTCACAGCACCATTCAGGAGGACACAGATTTGACAATACAAAGATAATGAGTTTCTCCAAAATATTTTGAGTAAAAATAAGGGGTGAATGTTACCATTGTTAATTTTAAATGGTAAGATTAAAGATCCTTGAAGTTAAAGAACCTGGTCAAGATTGTATAACTAGCCAAAAAGCTGAGTGGGAAACTGAAACCAGATCTATTACTAACTTCTCAACTTTGTCCAGAGGTGCATGAAATGATAGAATATTTATTATTATTATTGTTATTATATTTTTATTGATTTCAGAGAGGAAGAGAGAGAGAGATAGAAACATCAATGATGAGAGAGAATCATCCATTGCTGCTTCCTGCATGCCCCGTACTTGGGGCATGTGCCCTGATCAAGAATCAAAACCTGACCTCCTGGTTCATAGGTCGATGCTCAACCATTGAGCCAAGCTGGCTGGGCTGATAGAAAATTTTAAAAGAATATTAAAAAGTGAACTTAAATGGTTACTTGCTTTCCAATTTGCTGGGGGAGTCTGAATGTATTTAAATGAATCCAGTGATTGGCATGCTAACTTTATCATTTCAATATTGGTGCATCTTTATGAGCAGAGGATAAAGATTCTACAGAAAAACAAAACAATTCATAATCAAAGTTACAAAGCACAAAAGAAAGGAATGATGATGAGCAGAGGTCAGGAGATATCACAAACAGCGTAATTGTCATATGAAAAAATAAAACAGTTTGAACAAATATAAAACATGTATCTCTCAGGAAGAGGACAACTTAATAAAGAATATCTTCAATGTAATACCCTTTGTAATACTTTAAGCAATTAAAAAAAAAAGAAGAATATCTTCAAGAAGCCTACAGCTAAGCCCTCCTGCCACGGTTCAGCAGGCTGGATGTCATCCCACGCGCCAAGAGGTTGCCGGTTCCATTCCCAGTCAGTTCCATTCCCATGCCAGTGCTGCAGGTTTGGTCCCCAATAGGATGCATGCAGGAGGCAGCCAATTGATATTTCTCTCTCTCCCTCTCCCTTTCTCTCTCTCTAAAAAATTCAATAAAACATTTAAAAACAAACAAAAAATATAACTAATATCGTAGCAGTAAGAAATTAGATGCTTTCCCCCTAAGGATATCCTCTCACTATTTCTATTCACCATTGTACTAAAAGTCCTAGCCAGTACACCAAGACAAGGAAAGAAAGGGAAAGGTATACAAATTGGGAAGGAAGAAATGAAACTCTGTGTGTTTGCAAATGACATGGTTATCTATGTGGAACATCCCAAAGAATCAACAACAGAAATCCTGAAACTAATAAGTGAATATAGTAAGGTCACAGGATACAAATCCTATATAATAAGAGAGGCATATGCTAATTAGCCCAGATACGCTAATTAGTCACGACCAGTATGCAAATTGACCATTACTCCAACACACAAGATGGCCACCCCCATGTGGTCAAAGATGGCCACCACAAGATGGCCTACAGGGGAGGGCAGTTGGGGGGAACCAGGCCTGCAGGTGAGGGCAGTTGGAGGGGGACCAAGCCTGCAGGGGAGGGCAGTTGGGGGGAACCAGGCCTGCAGGGGAAGGCAGTTTGGGGGGACCAACCCTGCAGGGGAGGGCAGTTGGGGGGAACCAGGCCTGCAGGGGAGGGCACTTGGAGGGGGACCAGGCCTGCAGGGGAGGGCAATTGGAGGGGGACCAGGCCAGCAGGGGAGGGCAGTTGGGGAGACCAGGCCTGCATGGGAGGGCAGTTGGAGGGGGACCAGGCCAGCAGGGGAGGGCAGTTGGGGAGACCAGGCCTGCATGGGAGGGCAGTTGGGGGGACCGGGCCTAAAGGAGCAGTCGGACATCCCTCGAGGGGTCCCAGATTAGAGAGGGTGCAGGCTTGGCTCAGGGACACACACACACACACACACACACACACACACACACACACCTGTGCATGAATTTCATGCACCTGGCCTCTAGTTATTATATAAAAGTTAATTGATTTCTTATACACTAGCAATGAACAACTAAGATTTAAAATTAAACAAATAATGCCATTTATCCCTAAAATGAAAAAGATATAAACCTAACAAAAATATATGCAGAATCTATATAGGGAAAACTCTAAAACTCTGATGAAAAAATACAAGAAAATCTAAATAAACAGAGATACTCTGTGTTCATGGATCAGAAAACTCAGTAGTGTTAAGATGTAAGTTCTTCTTAACTTATATAATAGATTTAGTATAGATTAAATGAAATTTCCAGCAAACTGTTCTGTAGACATTGACAAACTGCTTCTAAATTTTATATGGAAAGGCAAAAGACCTAGAATAGCTGATGTAAAATTGGAGGAAGAGGAGGGGGAGAAGAAAGAGTAAGAGGATGTTGGAGAAATCATATACCCAAATTTCTAGACTTTTAATCTACAATAATTAGGACAACATGGTATTGGCGAAAGAGTAGATATATAGGTCAATGAAACAGAATAGAGTGCTCAGAAACACACACATAAATATAGTCAGTCACTGACCTTTGACAAAGGAGCAAAGACAGTTAAATGAAGAAAGGACAGTGTTTGCAACAAATGTTTCTGGAACAATTGGACATCCATATGCAAAACTTTACACATTTTGCAAATTAACTCAAAATTGCATCATAGACTTATATATGTAAAACATAAAATTATAAAACTTCTAGAAGATAATATAGAAAAAAGTCTAGATGAATTTGGTGATGAATTTTTAAATACACCAAAAGTATGATTTATGAAAGGAAAAGTTGATACATTGGACTTTATTAAAATTAAAACTTCTGTTTTGAGAAAGATACTGTTAAGAGAATCAAAAGACAAGTCACAGACTAAGAGGAAATATTTACGAAACACATATTTGCACAAAAGGACTTGTATTTAAACTATAAAAAGAGCTTTTAAAATAAAAAAATATAAGAACACAAACAACCCACTTAAAACATGTTCAAAAGATCTGAAAAAACAGCTCAAAAGATGGTATATAGATGGCAAATACTTGCATTAAAAGAGTTCAGTATCATTTGTCATTTGGGATTTTAAAATTAAGACAAGGATGAGATATTACTACATGGCTATTGGCTAACTAAAATCTAAACAAACAAACAAACAAAAAAATGTGAATACCAATTGCTGGCAAAAATGTCAGGCAACAGCAATGATTTTCATTGCTGGTAGGAATGTAAAAATACTACAGCCACTTTGAAAGAGAGTTTGGCAGTTTTTTTTACAAAGCCATGTGGTCCATATGATACAACAATCACCCTCTTAGGTATTTACCTGACTGATTTGAAAACTTATGTCCACACAAAACCCACACACAAATATATGTAACAGCTTTATTCATAATCACCAAATATTGGAAGCGACTAAAATGTTCTTTAATAGGTTAGTGGATAAAAAAACTGTGGTATATCCATACAGTGGATTATTATTTAACCATTAAGAAATGAACAATCAAGCCAGGCAAAGACATGACAAATCTTACATTATTATTGCTAAGTTTAAAAAGCTAGTCTGAAAGGGCCACATATTGTATGATTCCATTTTCATGACATTCTGGAAGACGCAATATTATAGAATAGCAAAAAGTGGTCCTATGGATTTGAGGGTAGGGTGGAGTAGTATATGTGTGTGCGCACGTGTGTGTGTGTTTGTGTGTGTGTGTGTGTGTGTGTGTGTGTGTAAAAGGTTAAATAGATGGAACACTGGTGAGTTTTACGGAGTTATTTTAGTTTGCTTGGGCTACAGAAACAAAATATCACAGACTGGGTGGCTTAACCAACAGAAATTTATTTTCTCACAATTTTGGAAACTAACTGCATAGCAGAGTCTTGGACATAGGAATAGCCATTTGAGGACAAAGCAGCCATTTGCAAGCCAGGAAGAGAGCTCTCACCAGGAACCAAACCCAGCTTAAACCTGAATCTTGGACTGGGACTGGAACCAGCATCCAGAACTGGAAGAAAATAAGTTTTTGTTGTTTAAGCCAACCAGTCTATGGAATTTTGTTATGGCAGCAGGAGCAGACGAAGACAAGAGTGGTAAAAGTATTCTGTATAATATTGTAATTGTGGGTACATGAACCTATGCATTTCTCAAAACCTATAGAACTTTATAGCACAAAAAATGACTCTTACTGTATGCAAATTATGAAAACAAATTTAGGAAGTTGGGGGAATCCCAGGATAGAAAGCAGGTGTGACAAAACAATCTAACTGTATTACTAATTACACGACAACCTACTTAAGAAAGTGGAAGGAAAAGGGGCTGATCTACATAACTTTGAAAATGATTGTAATCTGTCAAATTAAACACAAACATTGTGCTGTAGTTGGAAAATTTTGTTTTTCCATGGGGTTCCAGTTAACCATTCATGATGTAGTGAGAATGGCATTTTATCTAGTATATTGGAACTGAACTGTTGATAAATGAATGGCTGGTTACGGGAGCCTGGTTTTTACTGTTGGAGTGGGAGTTTACAGATAAGCCAGCAAGGGAAGAGGCTAGAGTAATCCATGTGTAAAAGGATTAGAGTTAGAAACATCAGTGTACACTCAATATTAGCTTAATACAGATTATATAGAAAATATTTATAGATATGTTACCCTGATGGGATAGTATACACACATATATGAACTTTCTCTCTCACCTGAGAGATCCTGGGAGTAATGATACCTTAGTAGTAATGAGCACATGTAACACCAAGATTTTGGTTTCTAATTCCATTCTTCAATGAAAGAAACCAAGCTTCCTTGGACAAATAACTGATTCTATGACTGGTACAGAAAATGTACCAGAAGAGCTTGGAGTATTTTGTAGTGCCATAATATAAGGAAATTTTTAAAAACAAAAGCAAAGCAAAATCTCACAATCATGGTATAGTGAAGGGACACAGAAGCCAGTAGAATGAGCTTCCAGTGGCCAAGTATGCAACAGTTTGAGCAATAAATAAATAAATAAATAAATAAATAAATAAATAAATATTAGATTGTAACCCAAAAGATAACATAAATATCCATGCATGACCCCATCCATACTAATATAAATAGATGACAATAAATAATAAGTGGGGTGAAAAGACAAATTTTCTTTGCAGAATAATTCCAAGGAAGTTATCAGATATATAGATATTGCACCCTTAAGGAGATGGAGCATAATTCCCCATTCCATTAAGCATGGTGACTACCTTCCATGGAGTGTAGCATAGAAAGTGAAGAAAAGAGGTAACTCCACAGTGGAGACAACCAGCAAACACTGCTTCAGCCAGGTGATCAAGGTCAACATCAATAATGACAGGTCATGCTGATAACATGTATGCTTGATATGATGTAGTGAGAATGGCATTTTATCTCTGTAGTCTTCCTCCCAAAACTCATAACTTGAGTCTAATAATAAGAAAATATCAGACAAATCACAGTGGAGAGATATTCTACAAAATACCAACAAATGCTTCTTAAAACTGTCAAAGCCATCAAAATAAGTAAAATCTGGGAACTGTTATAGCCAAGAAAAGCCTAGCTAGACATGATGACTAAATATAATATAGTGTCCTGAAAGGCATACTGGAACACAAAAGAACATTAGGTAAAAAAAATACCCATGCATGACTTAATAAATTTATATATATATTTTATTTGCTGATCATATGCTCATTTTTCTTTCTATCTTTTTTTTGGTTAATTTATTTTTTTTATTTTATTAAATTTTTATTGTTCAGATTATTACATTTGTTCCTCTTTTTTCCCCCCCATAGCTCCCCTCCACCCAGTTCCCACCCCACCCTCTGCCCTTACCCCCCCACTGTCCTCATCCATAGGTGCAGTCTCTTCCGGCATCTCCCACACCCCTTTCCCCACAAGAATAGTGAGTCCATTCCCTTTCTATGTCCCTGATTCTATTATAATCACCAGTTCATTCTGTTCATCAGATTATTTATTCACTTGATTCTTAGATTCACTTGTTGATAGATGCATATTTGTTGTTCATAATTAGTATCTTTACCTTTTTCTTCTTCTTCCTCCCATTGATTTTTTACAGAGAGGAAGGGAGAGGGATAGAGAGCCAGAAACATTGATGAGAGAGAAACATTGATCAGCTGCCTCCTGCACACCCCCTACTGGGGATGTGCCCACAACCAAGGCACATGCCCTTGACTGGAATCGAACCAGGGACCTCTCAGTCCACAGGCCGACGCTCCATCCGCTGAGCCAAACCGGTTATGGCGACTTAATAAATTCTTAATAAAGACCGGACTTAGCTAACAGTAATGTATCAATATTTTTTCATTAATTATAACAAATGTGCCATATTAATATAATATGTGCAAGGTATATGAAAACCTCTGTACTATCTGTACAATTTTCTGTAAATCTATAACTTTTCTAAAAAATAAAGATTATTAAAATTAAGGACATTGAAGAAGTTGATTAAAGATAGAATAAAAATAAGGAATAGAAACCATAGTGGAGTAAAAATTATTAACATAAATTAGAAGGATATAAATACATATAATACATTTTTATTCTATAAACATTGTCTTTGAAATTAAATTTTAATGATGGGTGGAACAGCATATAACACATAGATACTGAGAAAATTTGTGGACTTAAAATATAGAAAATTACCTTAATGTGGGGGGGGGGAGAGAGAGAGAGAGAGAGAGAGAGAGAGAGAGAGAGAGAGAGAGAGAAAGTATTAAAACAAGTGAAGAACATGGAGAGGAGAATGAAAAGGATATATATATATATATATATATATATATATATACACACACACACATGTATTGAACATTCTTGAAGGATGCAAGGTGATAACGTGTATGGGTCTGATCCTTACTAGCTGTACTTGAAGATACAGTTGTCATTTCCTCACCACAGTGTGCAACACTTTTAGTTTAGTTTTAAAACTACAGACAGAGCCACTGATTCAAAACAGGATGTGGGTGAATAGTCATGTATAAAGCTCACTGGCCTAGACATGAGCTAAGAAAGTGGTTCTGAAACAACAGACTTCAGACAATGCTGGCTGGCTGCATAAGAATCACCTAAGAGACATTAACATGCAGATCCCGGGTATTGAGCAAAGTTAAGGCTACTTGCCTTGTGGTGAAGTCTCCTTCGTGAGGTTTTCCTGTTAGTGCACCTTATTAAGGACAATCTCAATTCATCAGAGATCTTAAAAATCCAGTTTTAGAGTTTAAAGAGAGTGATTGGTGTTCATTTCTGGCTTCTAAACTCTTGTGCAAAGGTGTCCAGCTCTGCATACCAAGGACATCAGTTGTTCACTGATGAAAGGGCCTGTTGTGTCTTTACAACTAGGCTAGTAGGTTGCCATGTGTGCTTCATTTAGCTAATTGAAGAGTCACATTAGTGATTCTTTCCTTAACGACAAAATAAGTTGTAGTCTCCATTTCTAGACTTGGAGAAATTTGTCATAATTTTACATGCCTTTAATATGCGTGTATATCTACAGATATACTAGTATATGTACTTCCTATATAATAAAGAGCTAATATGCTAATTAGACTGGATGGTGGAATGACCTTCCAGAACGACCAGTGGGTGGGGCCGTGTGGTCACAGGGCAGCCAGGGCCATGAGACAGTTGGGGCTGCCAGGGCCGAGCCCTTTGCACAAATTTTGTGCATCGGGCCTCCAGTATATACATAAATGCATACACACACATTTGTATATCTACACATCTATGCATCTATGCAGCTTCTCTTCACTGATTTTCCCTTGAATCTGCTGCTACTATTGTATCTTTCTCCCTGTCTAAGCAATCAATCTTCTGGGAAAAGTGCTCCACCCATTTACCATCTCCACTTTCTTCTAATTCAATCACTCGTTGGATCATGCCCCATCACTCAAGCATAAAACATTCTTGTCATTGTCAACCTTCTAAAGAACAACACCATGGCTTTTTATTAAATCTTGTCTTCTTCAACCTCTTTGTAATATTTGGTATCTGCTATAAGACTATTTTCTGTATGAAATACTCTATTCCTGCCTTCTTAATTATTCCTTTTCTAATTTGTCTCTTGGCCACCTAGAGACATTCCTTAAGTTCTTTCCTTAACACAAAATAAGTTGTAGTCTCCATTTCTGTCCCCTACTCTCTCCTTGACCCTTCCTACACTCTTTTCTTTAGGACTCTCAACTTCAAATATCATGTCTGTGTACCTCAGCCATTTTTCCAGACAAGAATTCCTTGCTCCTAATCCAATTTTCTGATCCTATCTCTCACTGTCTCTCCTATATACTTTGGATATCAATTGTTTGAAAAAACAAACTTTTCTGTCTCTATGATTACAAAGAGTAAAGAGAATACATAAATGAGTGGTGTGGGCCAGGGAAAGACAAATCATTTTGTAATAGACACTCAGCCTCAGTGTAAGGACAAGAATGAGAGGTGGCAGCAAAGGAGAGCGCATGGCCAGAAGGCCAGCTGCTACTCAGCTCCAATGATTTTTTCCCAGGTTTTTTTGGTCTTTATTTTTAATTGAGTTGTACATAGTCCCCTGGTTTCTAAATGTAGATAACTAAATTTTAAAGTTTAGAAAATACAGTGCAAGGCTAAGAAAATATACATTCCAGCCATATTTAACCCAATGCCAACCAGCTTGCAACTTCTGACCTAAACCTCAGTTATTGAAGAAATGCCCTGCACAATCCATTCTCTAACTCCAGATTCTACCTATTCCCACTCACCCTACTCAATGGCCAAATTAATCCTTCAAAATCCAAAGTGAACTGCAGATCATGTTATTTCCCACATAATATATTCCATTATTGATCAAGTGAGCATTAAAACCTTAGCAGAGCTCTAAATGCTCACTTCAATATAGTCATAATCTTCTTTTCCAGCTTTACTTTTCCCCGCTTCCCTACATGTATACCAAATTTTTGAATAAACAAACTTTTCTGTCTCTATGATTACAAAGATTAAGGAGAACACATAAATGTGTATGGGGGACAGGGAAAGACAAATCATTTTATAGTAGACACTCAGCCTCAGTGTAAGGACAAGAGTGAGTGGTGGCACCAAGATAATTCACATTTGGTGTGGCCATGCACCTCTACTTCCTCAAGTTGAGGTGTATGCTATTCAAGGTTTGGTTGTATTTATTTATTTATTTATTTACTAGAGGCCCGGTGCATGAAATTTGTGCACTGGGGATGAGGGGTGTCCCTCAGCCCAGCCTAAACCCTCTCCAATCCGGGACTCCTCGGGGGATGTCTGCCTACCGGTTTAGGCTCAATCTCTGCCGATGACTCCTAACTGCTCGCCTGCCTGATCACCCCCTAACTGCTCCCCTGCTGGCCCGATCACCCCCAACTGCCCTCCCCTGTGGGCCTGGTAGCCCCCAACTGCCCGCCCCTGCCAGCCATCTTGTGACAATGTGGGGGCAGTCACCTTGTAACAAAGTGGGGGAGGCCATCTTGTGACAATGTGGGGCAGCCATCTTGTGACAACGTGGGTTGGCCATCTTGTGACCATGTAGGGCTTGGAGGCGGCCATCTTGTGATGCGAGGGTGTGAGGGTCAATTTGCATATTACTGCTTTATTATATAGGATTTATTTATTTATTTATTTATATTTTATTGATTTCAGAGAGGAAGGGAGAGGGAGAAAAAGATAGAAACATCAATGATGGGAGAGAATCATTGATTGGCTGCCTCCTGCACACACACCCCACTGCCCCCTACTGGGGATTGAGCCTATAACCCAGGCATGTGCCCTGACCTGAATCCAACTGTGACCTCCTGGTTTATAGGTCAGTGCTCAACCACTGAGTCACGCCAGCCAGGTGAGGCTGGGTTGTTTTTATTTGCAATTGTACTTGTGACTTAAAAATTGTTGCTGAAGTTGGGCAATATGATATAAAAGATTGGAAGAAATTAATAAAAATCCAATATTCTGCACTTAGATCGCTTCCTAAGAGTCTGTCATTTCTTTCACTTTTAAGAAACTGGGACTGGATATTTTGGATAAGTTTCTATACAAAAATGATGACCTTGGAATTCCAATTAGTGGACCCATAGTTGAAAAAGAGTGCTTAAACTTAGGCCACAATGTTGATGAATGAATCTGCATCTGTATATTTTAGGTTAAAATAAAATGTATTCAGGTAAATAGCATCTTTAAGTTTATCTGCTTTAATAGACTTCGTAAATTTATTGACTACTAGAGGCCCAGTGCACAAAAATTTGTGCACTCGGGGGTAGGGGGTCCCTCAGCCCGGCCTGTGCCCTCTCGCAGTCTGGGACCCCTTGGGGGTGACCACTTGCTGGCTTAGGCCTGCTCCCTGGGGCATTGGGCCTAAGATGGCAATCAGACATCCCTCTGGCAGCCAGGAAGCCCTTGGGGGATCTCCATTTGCCAGCGGGGAGCAGACCTAAGCTGTAGTCAGACATCCTTAGCACTGCTGAGGAGGCGGAAGAGACTCCCCCCACCACTGCTGTACTGGCAGCCATCAGCTTGGCTTGTGGCTGAGCAGAGCTCCCCCATGTGGGAGTGCACTGACCACCAGAGGGCAGCTCCTGCATTGAACGTGTGCCCCCTGGTGGTCAGTGTGTGTCATAGTGACCAGTCATTCCCAGTCTTTCTGCTGTTAGAGTCAGTTTTCATATTATCCTTTTACTATATAGGAAGAGGCCTGGTGCATGGGTGGGGGCCAGTTGGTTTGCCCTGAAGGGTGTCCTGGATCAGGGTGGGGGTCCCGCTTGGGTGCCTGGCCAGCCTGGGTGAGGGGCTGATGGCTGTTTGCAGCTGGTCACACCCCCTTCAGGGTGGGGGCCCCCACTGGGGTGCCTGGCCAGTCTGGGTGAAGGGCTGAGGGCCGTTTTCAGGCTGGCGGGTGACTGAAGCTCCCAGACTCTTTTTTTAATTTTTTTTTTTTTTATTCTGAGATTTATTTACCTTCTATAGCTGTCACTGGAGCTGAGAGCCTGCTCTAGCTCTGAGGCCTTGGCCAGCTGAAAGCAGGTATCTGGGGTTTGTTTAGCTTCTATAATTGAAACATTGTTGCTTCCAGAGCTCAGACCCGGGCCGCGGCAGGCGGGAAACCTTGGCTTCCTCCATCACTGGAGCAAGCAAGCCTCATGTTTGCTTCAGCTGAGTGGCTGCCGGCCGCCGTCTTTGTTGGCAGTTAATTTGCATATCCTGCTGATTAGCCAATGGAAAGCATAGCGGAGGTATGGTCAATTACCATGTTTGTCTATTATTAGATAGGATGTGTCAAAATTATCTTGTATTATATTTAATATTTTGCAGCCTCATTCCATCCTCAAGCTTTCTTGACATTATTGTTTTGTTTATGCTGTTCCCCAGGTCTATATAGCCCCTTCTCATTCTATTTTTTTGAAATTTAATCCAATATTATAAATTGACTCAAGTGCCACACTCTCCAGCACCCCTTATACTGGTATGTGCAAACATACATATACATGTGTGGCCATTCCCACACCCACAGTTTTCCTCTTGACTTGTCCACCTTAATATGAGTTCTCCATCCTTTACCTATTCTTGGTCTTTAGGCTTCTGTTTCTTAATAGCACTGGTTATATTCCTCATTGTTATGCTGTATAGCCATTTGTGTTCTTATGCCTCTAAACATACTACATTTTCTAAAGACAGATTTGTTTATTTAATCATCTATGTTTCCCATAGTACCTAGTGTTGTATGTGCACATGGGCAGTATTGAGACTCACTTGCTTTGTTGTGTCCCCAAATCCTCTCTTCTCTTACTTGGGATCAAATAATGCTGACTGGCCAGCTCCCCTGGGTGCTC
Organism: Myotis daubentonii; assembly: GCF_963259705.1. Taxonomy (NCBI): domain Eukaryota; kingdom Metazoa; phylum Chordata; class Mammalia; order Chiroptera; family Vespertilionidae; genus Myotis; species Myotis daubentonii. The sequence goes on from NC_081846.1 coordinate 58,259,052, forward strand.
AACCCAGTTGGTAAACAGAAATTTTAAAAAATATATTTTATTGATTTCAGAAAGGAAGGTAGAAGGAGAGAGAGAGATAGAAAGATCAATGATGAGAGAGAATCATTGATTGGCTGCTTCCTTCATGCCCCCTAATGGGGACTAAGCCTGCAACCCTGGCATGTGTCCTGACCAGGACTCAAACCGTGTCCTCCAGGTTCATTTGACACTCAACTACTGAGCCACTCCGGTCAGGCGGTCATCAGAGGTTTCGAATGGATTGTATTTAAACACAGCAGGTCCTTGAATGACATTGTTTTATTCAATGTCATCTTGTTATAATGTTGATTAGAAAAAAAAATGATTTACAGCAGGGGCCACGGTCTCTATGGAGTTTGTAGTATGTCCCATGTTGTAGAGAGTTTTTGGCTTGACTATATAGTCCCAGTTTGAGTATTCGTGTGTGTGTGCCCAGCTGTCCAGGTGGGTTCCTGCCTGTCACTCTGAGCTGCCAGGATAGCCATCTGCGACCCTGAACTGGAATAAGCAGGTTGGAAAAGCATTAGTATCTTACTTGTTTTATTAATTTTTCTTAAATGTATGCATAGCTCACATCTATTTCAATATTCAATGTTAGAAGTATTAATATCAGGAGTGTGTTGGGTCTTGATTTAGAAGTTTGGTGATGTCTTGTGACCAGAAATATACTGAGGGAACTTGGCTCTTGTTTATATCAATTAGCCTCTGGGAAACTGGTTTCCTTATTTTTTGTTTCATTTAAAGTCACAGTTTCCAAGGACGACGTTAAGTGAGGACTCACTGTACTCCATTCAAGAGACTTAGACTGTTTCAGAATTTGCAGGCCAGTGTAACAAATGAGTTTCTTCCCTCTCTGTCATCAGAGATGGCACATGGACCAACCCTTGGAAAAAAGATACACTGAATTTAGAAATGGTATATTGGCAGGCCAGTGCTGAGTTGATGTTCATTGCTTTTAGAAAAATCTTTGCATTTTTAGGTGTTTAAATGTTGCAATAGTATCTATGCTGATTTCACAATTGGACTAATTATTAAAAAAAATAAGTCCATGTACTTTACTTCTGTGTAATTGGATATTTTCTTATTATTGCTATTTGAGGGGGGAAAATTTCACATTCAAAATGGTCCAAAAGATAAACACTTTTGCCTTAAAATATTTTTTAAATATTGTGTATGCATCACTAAGCATAGAAGAGACAAAAACTTGGTTATCATGTTAGACAGTAATAGAAATATGTGTGCCCTTTGGGCTTATTTTGGAAACAAAAAAGAATTTGAAAGTGTCATGTTTATGGGAGCAGAATCCCCTTGTGAGGTGCCAGGACAGGGAACATGCTTAACAGCAGTCTCCTTTGAATGCCCTCAAAGAAGAAAGGTTATGTGCCCAGCAGTGACAAAATAATTTTTATGTTTTTATTAAATCAAATTTAAAATGTTCCTGGTTTATTCTTATTTCCTCAGAGATATTGTTAACACTTTAGTGAGTTTTCTTATAGGCCTTTGGTCATTTATATGTTAACTAGAGGCCTGGTGCATGAAAATTAGTGCACTCAGGGGGTCCCTCAGCCCGGCCTGTGCCCTCTCACAGTCAGGGATCCCTCGGGGAATGTCCACCTGCCAGCCCAGGAGCCCTCAGGGATGTCTGACTGCGGCTGAAGCCACTCCCCTGTAGCCACCTCTGCAGAAGGCATGGTGCTGGGACCGGGACCATGCAGCCCCCTCTCCCACTGCCTCTGCGGAAAAGGGGGCACTGGGACCACCATGGCTGGCCTGGCAACGCAGGCTTGCTCCGCCCCCCCCCCCCCCCCCCCACTGGTTGCTCTGGCAAGTTGTTCTGGAAGGTCGTTCCACCGTCTGGTCTAATTAGCATGTTAGCTCTTTATTATATAGGATTGTACTTTTAATACTGAAGTCTTTAATATATTTATATTAACTGAATTATACCAGATGTGATACTCAGCTATTTGAAGTTTTAAATTTCAATAGAAGTGTATTTTCTGAGCCTTTGATATATGAAAGTGTTTGCTTTCTTAGGTGAATGCTGTGCTGGTAGCATGGTGCATTGTGGGATCACAGTCCTTTCTCAAGATGGTAATAAATATTATTTGTTTTTTGGTTTATACTTCTGCAGGTAAACAATCCATAGGCAGTTGGTTCCCCTTGAGAAGGGTTTTTGAAACACCTGTCCTTAAAATTAAAAATTTTGCCTATAAATCAGACCAGGAGTATGAGTAGCAAATGTTTTAATTAAACTTGTCTAAATTGATATTTTGAGCTTAAACATTTCATCTTCTTTTTTTTTTTATCACAATAATGGTTTGCTTCTGTTTTTTTGTGCTTATTGCCTCTGCTCCATCTTCTTTTTCTCTTTTCCTTACATTCCCACCTCTATAAGTTTAAATATCTGATTATTCTCTTCTCCAACTCTTTTCCCACCTGATTTCTCTATTTTTCATTTTTTGCCTTGTTTACAAAGGTGTTCCTTTACAAATCAAGAACTCTTTTTCCTTTCAGCACTCCACTACTTTTTTAAAAATTTGGAATCAGGTTTTTAATATCTAAAACCTTAAAAATTTTAATGCTATCACCTTGAAATTAGTAATTATATTTTTAATTTTTTTCTTCTAATTAGCATAACAACATGATCTTAATAACAGTCCCCTTGCTCATGCTAATGATTGCCCTTGCTCATGCTAATGATTTCCTGATTTTCTCATTCCTTGTCTGTGTTAGTTGCGGATATCCAGTCACCCCACCCCACTCCATCCTGTCTATCCCATTTGAAGTTTAAGGTTATCCAAACTTTCCAGTACTGGTGAAGGTCCTTACTCTTAACTGAATCACCCTACTTTCCCTCACTGTGACCCTGTGGACTATTAAGGTAAAACTAGCCTTAGGATCAATCCGAGTAGTGTTTGCTCTTTTTTAATTTTCTTCACATTTAACTAATTCTTGACAATTTCTTCATATTTTCTTTCAGCTGTGTCTAATCTCCTATTTAATAGGCTCATCAAGTGTTTAATTTCAATCCTTATGATCTCTAAATGTTCTAGTTGGTTCTTTTTAAAATTTTCATTATTTCTTATTACTATTTCATTCCTTGCTCATTTAAAAAAAATCAATCTTTTATTTTTAAAAGTACCCAGTATATAACTATGTTATATTCTGTATCTAATTGTTCCTCTTCATGGAGTCCCTTCTCAGAGTTCATAATCCCATTAATTTCGTAAAAGCATAGAGTGGTATAGCTTAATTTTCTTTAATTTGTTAGCACACTGTTTAACTTAATTTTTCTTGTCCTTTCATTTATTAACAATTTTTTGTAGCTTCTGGTTGAGGGTCTCACGTTGGAATCTTAGTTTATTAATTAGCCTTCTTGAATGAGGAGATTAATGTGCACCTGTGCTTTGATTAAGAGCAGTTGGACAAGCACCACTGGCTGGAGCTGGGGCCATGACAGCTTCAGATCAGAATGTTGCCTCACAAGTCCTCATCAACTCAACATTGTTTCCTGACCTCACAGCCCATTTCATGTCAGGGGAGCAGGTGAACTCATCAGAGGTTACCTTGGGTTACAGTAGAGCCTCTTGGTTTACCGTAGTTTTAAAAGTGATCATTCTGGACTTATTTCTGCTCAGTTGCATTTGTCTTTATATGCAAGTCTGGGCTTTGTTTCCCTTTTATTTTTCTCCTCATGTTACCTCCAGGTGGTGTTTTGAGGTCAAATATTCAGCTTCTGTGGTAGTTCCTACTATGCTATTTACAACGTGTTGGCTTTGACATTTTCACAGCTATACATACACCAAGCCGTTTGTGGCCTGCCATGTCCCTATTCCTCCTTATTCTGTATAAAATGCCATTGGAAGAGTTTTTAGTGATACTCTGGCTTACTTTTAGACATAAAAGTGCATAACTTTCTTTCTCAATTTGGGCCACATTTTACTGAATTGCCAGATTTTGTGTGTGTGTCCCATGATTTTTTGTTTGTATGCTTGTTTTGTAGTTCTTTTCTGAACTTGTAATCTTCTTCCCCATTTAAAAAAATTTCAGTACTTTGCATAGATTGCATGGAAAGGCATAATATAAATATGCCTTTAATTTTACATAGTTTCCTGAAATTCCAAACCAAACAATTTAAAAAGAATAGGGCTGAATGCAAGGCCGGCTTCTTTTTCAATGTAAGCCTATGGGATAGTCCTTTGATGTGGTGTGATAGGAGATGCCATCTAAGGTGGCCAATCTGAACAGCCAAGCAAGATATAGAGTGCATACACCATTAACTTGTTCCCAGATAAATATTTTTAGCAGAATCTCCCCCCAGCCCCCACCCTCATTACTTTTAGAATAAAAAAGTGACACCTTGCATTTTTGTTTCTATCCGAGAAAATCTTATAGAGATTTTTGGGTACAAAACACTATATAAGCTTGCACGAATATACTCCTCTCTCATAGAACTTAAATACTAATTTATATGGAGGGTGGAGTTTGAGCCAATGGACAAATCCAAGCAATATTCACCATCACCAACCAGAGCGCTTTAACAGTATGCACTTAGTTTGAGGTCTTTCCAGGAAGCTTCTCTGTCCTGTCATTATTGCAACGTGCTGCTTCCTGAGGACACTGTTGGGTAGAATCACATTTTTATTTAGCATTTATGTAATGTTTGCTATGTATGCTCTAGCACTCTTCAAACTCTTACACATGATATTTCATATCTGCTCATTGAACTCTTAGAGTCAGTTATATCATTACTCCCATTTTTCATATGAGGAGACTGTGGCTCACTGAGGTTATATGTCTTGCACAAGGTACACATAGCTAGTAAAGTGTGACATTAATCCAATTTTCTGATTAAAAGTTTGGGTTTGTCATCACATAACTCTGGAATCAAATCCTGCACCTTTTTTCTAACTTTGTGATGTTGTACAAGATATGACTTGTACATTTATATGACTAAATTTCAGTTTCTTCAGCCATACATGCAGGCGATAGTAACATCTACCTGTGGAGATCTGTGAGGATTAAATGGATAAGTTATGTATTGAGTTTAGCACAATGCCTAGCACATAGTAAGCACTCCAATAAATGTCAGCTATAAAGACAATACATAATTCATATCTTCATTGAAAGCAAGAGGTTACATCAGAGGAGGGAATGCCTGCAAATCAATCCAACAGTTTATTGAAATTAATGCCTAGTGATATTTGCAAGTGGAAAAGAAAATGGAATAGTTTTGTTTATAAATTCACTTGAAAAAATAGGAAGCCCAAATGGAGACTTTCATGGGCTCGTTAAGAAACTGACAATAAATTGTGAGACTATATCCCATAACATACTGCTCCTTTTGAAAGAGTTCAATTTCATAAAGCAGTGGTTCTCAACCTTCTGGCCCTTTAAATACAGTTCCTCATATTGTGGCCCAACCATAAAATTATTTTTCATTGCTACTTCATAACTGTAATGTTGCTACTATTATGAATCGTAATGTAAATATCTGAAATGCAGGATGGTCTTAGGTGACCCCTGTGAAAGGGTCGTTCGACCACCAAAGGGGTCGTGACTCACAGGTTGAGAACCGCTGTCATAAAGTATGGCTAAACAGCAGGATGCTGCAATTGGTGAGTGGAAATGTTCGGGCAGGAGCTCATGAGATCTCCCAGTGTTGTTAATGAGTGGAGTGAAGTAGTTGAGTGCTTGGACTTTGTAACCAGATGATGGTGTTGTCTGTCTCATGATTGTACAATCTTGGCCCATTTCCTTGTCTTTAAATTGTAGCTCAAAATGTTGCATCCTCACAGAGTTGTTGGATGATGAAATAAGATCCTTAATGTAAACTCTCAGTGTAGTGCCTGGTCCATAATAAAGATTCAATAAGTGTTAATTATGCTCGAAACTGCCACACTTCATCACCTAATCCCCCAACTCTTGAAAGTTGAGAAGTTTTTTTTATTAATTCTCAAATTTCTCTTTATCAATAAGCTTACTTGAGTTTCTATAACTCAGACTATTTCTTTTCTATTTAAAACATTTTCAATTATAGTTGACATACAATATTATATTACTAATTATATTATATTACTAATAGTGTATGTCAGACCATTACTTTCCAAATATTAAAATTTACCTTAAATAAATCCATATTTATTGCTCTTCTGTAGAAATTCTGATCCTTTCTCTAAAAGTGTTTTTGAAAGAGAAGAAATTTCCTGTCTTGCCAGCCTCTTACTTTATTCCTTTTATCCCTCAGCCTGTAAAAAAGGGCAAGTTTCCCATTATCTTCTGTCCTGAGCTTCTAAGGCAACAAGAAGAAGTGCACTTGTGTAAAGAGGCAGTTATTTCATTGCCACCTAGTAAAATGGCTCAATGTAATTACACAGGAGGCTGCAGTATTTAAAAAGAAAAGAAATATGGAATTATTTTCATTCTCTTATTTATTGAATTAGAGGCTCAATGCATGAAATTCATGCAAGGGCCTTGGCCCCCACCCGCCGTGGCTTTCTCTGGAAGGAAGGACATCCAGAAGGACATCTTGTCTAATTAGCATATTAGGCTTTTATTATTATAGATAGAATCTGATTGCCATTAAATACAAAGTGTTAAAGTTTTGCTACCGATACCGGTAATGGGATTGTGAAATAGATGTGAAAGTCCTCTAGATATTATCTACCACAGGTCAGGTACTTCAAAGGTGCTGTTTTATTTATGTTTTACAACAGCTTCATGAGATTAATTTTTGAATCATAACTTTACAGTTAAGGACATTGAGGCTCAGAAAGGAGAAATAACTGGCCCAAGATCACCTGGTTGATAAGTGATAGAGTATGGCTACAGATGTCATTTTTTACTAAGATCCTCTGCACTTTTTTTTTCTAATATCATGTGGCTTTCCAATAAAGCAGCCTAGATACATGAATTAAGCTATAATGCATGATTTTGCTTTTGATATCATTTTTTTCCAGATTTGTACAATCATCTATATATACTAGTTCTTTTTCTTCCATTAATGGAAAATATTGTTTCTACAGGGGCTCACTGGTACTTGCTGATTACCAATAAAAAAGGAAAACTTATTATGTGCTTTCATATCACCAAAAATAATGTGTCCCTCCCTCCAGACCCATTATCCAATTTACCTTGGCCATTTTACCATGAAAAGTTCTATATAAATACTTAGTGAAGCAAGACCTCCAATTTTAACTCAAGTACCACTTTGTTTTATTTATTCATGTTGACAAAATATCTTCTGTAAGTGTTTGAAAATGAATTTTAAAAAGTTTAGAGCTCTGAAACTTTAACTTTCTTATGCTCTGTATTCCGTAGCTAAAAGGAACTATTTCTTGTAATGAGCTGGTAAAGTTGAATGTGTACAATTACCTTGAGACTTAGAGAAGTAAAGCTCTATAAAATAAAATTTTCTGCAACCCAGGTCTACTTTTATGGTGTTTCTATTGAAATGCCCTTGCATCATTTATCAGGCTATGAATCTAGATTTACCAAAATACCAAGGACCATGAAGTTCAAGGCAGAAGCTTTCTGCAGAAGGCCTTGTGTAATCATATTTGTACTTCAAGGACTTAGACTGAGATCCCATACTATTTTTCTACTAAGAATAAAGTGTTCTGGACATTATCTCTATAATACAAATACAGGTCGTGGACCTTTTCTCTTCATTGTTACTGTTCACCTTCATAAATGCAAAAGCTTTGAAAAACATAACATTTGTTTCAAATTCAAATTACAAAGAACTCAGGCCTTTGCATTGCCTGGCAGCCTGATACACAGTTCCTAGATTAGCCAACAAAGAGGATGAAGCAAATAGAGGGGAAAGGCTTGAAATGCAGTGTTGGGAGCCCAGATTTTTTTTAGAGTTTTTATTTCAGCATTTCATAATATTTGTTTCCCTCAACTTCTCTTTCACTTAAGAGAACTAACTTATTAAACCAAGAGATTAGACTCAGATTTTTCCCCCCACTGAGCAGCTCATTGGAAGACTTCTAAATATGGTTCCCTCAAGTACTCAGTTTAAATTTTTCTATTAACAAAGACACGTTATCAGTCTTGGCCACCTTTTGAACTCACTCAGTTCAAAACTTCCTCAGTTCAAAAGTACACAGGAGCTGATGATTAGAAATGAACTTTCTTTGATTTTCCAGGCGTGTTTAAGGCTTTTCCTCTTTATTCCTTTTATCCTCTTTGATTCTACATTTTTTTCACTTTTATTTTGTTTTCTTTTCTTTTTGTCCAGATTTATGCTGACCAAATTTTATTGAAATTACATAATAGGGTTGTGGTGCTTAATGAAATATTGTGCAAAATTTAGTCTTATATATACTGCAAAGACAGAAGTAGGATAACCTGTTGAAATAGAGAAAGGAGGCGGAAAATGTCACAAACCCAGAACCCCCGGTGTTCCTACATTGATCACAGAGCCAGACAGTATTTACTTTAGTTTCTGTGGAGGTCTCCCAGCCCATTGTTCTGTAATTCTCTAATATCTAGTAGGTGATTCCTCATTCTCATAGAGTGTCCATGTAATAGAATGGCCATGTAACAGAATGGACACTCTGTTTTTTAATATCAACTTTAACTCTTACCATGCAATGCAGAGACCAGTATAAAATGAATTGAGAAATAAAGTACAGAGAAATTGCTGCCTTGATTCTTCCTTTTCATTTCATGTCACATAAAAAAAAAAAAGATAACCTTTGGCTTTGCCTCCAAAATATAACCTGAATCTGACCACCTCTCACAATCACCATTTCTTCTCCCCTCCTGCCCGCAACAGTACTCCAAGTCATCAGCTGTTTTTGGCTATATTACTGAATGTTTCAAAGGCCTAGATAATTTCCCCACTTCCATTCCCATCTGCTGAATAACCTAAGTGAGCTCCTAAAATGTAAATTAGACCCTATCATCCATTTCTAAAAACTCTCCAATTGCTTCTTCACATTGAATTTCAACGAAAATCAAATTCCTCATCTCGATTCATGGTTCAGGTGTCCTTGCAGAATCTGGCTGTTGTCTATCACACTGACCACATTTCCAGCCACATCTGATTGCCATGCTGCAGCCTCTTCCTTAAACACGTCGTGCTCATCATTGTGGTTCCCTTGGCTTTAACCATCCTTCCTTCCAGTGTTCTAGTGGCAGGCTCTCACCACTCCGTTTTTCACTTCTTAGAGCCTACCACAGTCACCCAATCTAACTAAGTTCCTCCTTATCCCATCTGTGTTGCTTTTCTTTATTTTATTACCCAGTTTCTTTTCTTTATAACACATTTCCATCCAGAATTATCTGTTAATTTATTGGCATGTTTACTGTCTGCCTTCCTAACACAGAAGTGAGGGTTTGCAAGAGCAGGATACTCATCTGTCTTGCTGACTGCAGTGTCTTCAGCCCTGGGAACAATGCCTGGTCTGCTGTAGATGTTCAATAAATGTTGAATAAATGAGTGAATGCCTAAAGAGAGTCATGCATTGAGGGAAAAAAAGATGCAAGGCATCTCTTACCTATGACTTAGTCACAATAGAAAGGTTGGTCTCAAACACATGTATTGTTATGAACATAAAGGTATTTAAATAACTCGCCCACTTGTTATTTTAGTAACCAAGACTTTATTGCAGCTTCCCAGCTACTCAGTGAAATGATTCCCAGAGGCTAAAATGTAGTACATTAAGATAAACATTAACAAAAAAAAGCATAGATGCGTGTATGACAAAAACCACACAGGAAACCTATTTTTAGTGATATGTCATGTGATCTTAATTATTATCTCCGCTTATGCTAAAGAACAAAAAATGACAGTCTCTTGGGTTTTCCCCCTAAGATTTATTGAATAAGTTGTAACTCAATTTGCGTGTAGAGCCTAATATAAAATATAGAACAATTGGTGATTCTATACTTATGAATCATTAAGGGGAACCAAATGATAGAAATGTGGGGAAGGGAGAGATGAGAATCAAGACAGCACCGCTGGTTGGTACTAAGTTCATCACCTAGGAGGATGCCTGAGTTTTTGCCCCTTTGAAAATTGCTGATTTTCTTCTGAGCACCAAATAAATTCTCTGTAGTTCCTTGGGAGAAATTGCCTTGTTCACATAAGATACTGAGGCTCTGTGATTTCATTTCTGGATTATAGCCTAAGGATATTACAGAAATTTTTCCAATGTCTAGAGAATTGTAATACTTATTATAAAATTTGATTTCCACACTCTGAAAGTCAGGTGATTGACTCTCTATTTTTCAAATGAGGAAATGGAATCTCTGAGATTCAAATAATGCTTAAATTCAGCAAGAGCCAGGGTGGAATATGTAAAATCAATTCTTGTGTCTGTGTATATTTATATCTTATTCTCATTTCTCCTTTTTTTTTTGTCTCACATGTTAATAAAGGATCTGGATTATAGGCTTGTATTGAAAGAAGTAATATGTTCAATTTTGCTCTGTACTAAATATGATGCCAGTCATCCTATTATATCCTGAGACCTAAGAGTTAGTTTATCCATATGAAGAAAAACACTGGCTTTGAGTTATGCTCTAATGTAATAGAAAACTACTATTGCAAGGGATTATTGAGGAGATCTTATTTAACTTCTCATAGAAAATGGAAGCACCTTCTAAAGCATTCCTATGAGTGGCGGTATTGGATAGGCCACCAAAGTGTCTTCCATTTATAGCCTCTCTTAAGAGCTTGTTTCACACAGGTTGCAGTGTTGACTATCATGTAGACATCACTCTGGTCCCAGCTGAGCCAATGTGGCTGGGTAGCTGTCCAAAAGGCAGTTACCTGGAGAATGCAATCTGGAAGACAGCCTCATGAGAGAACTATGACAGCAATGCACTCTACTAGAGGCTAACAGGCCAATCCAAGAAGATGATCTCCAAGGAGGTTTTAAGGTAAGTCATAGAGGAAAATCATCAGATAGCAGAGACGTCAGAAGTCAAACAACAGAGAAAGGAACTAGTGAGGAGAAGCCATGGGACAGGTTTGCTTGCCCTGAAACATAAGAGGCCATGAGTAGGTGAAGCCATGAGAAGGAAAGAAATTAGAGTCCCAGGGGTGGGCAAACTTTTTGACTCGAGGGCCACAATAGGTTCTTAAACTGGACCGGAGGGCCGGAACAAAAGCATGGATGGAGTGTTTGTGTGAACTAATATAAATTCAAAGTAAACATCATTACATAAAAGGGTACGGTCTTTTTTTTTCAATAGTTTTATTCATTTCAAAAGGGCCGGATCCGGCCCACGGGCCGTAGTTTGCCCACGGCTGAATTAGACGGTTGTGGGACAGGTCAAAGCAGGTAGAGGAGCAAAGAGGAGAAGCACAGTCATGAGCACAATGACTCACGTTGCTGTGTTTGGTCAACAGAACAGTTATCTGATAACCAAAGATAATATTAAATTGTGGACATCAGTAAATAGACTTCTATTTCTTTTTTAAACACAGCTGTGAGATTTCTGAGACTGCTGTTTTCACTAATGAATTTTCGGAGTGAACTCTTTTAAGTGAGGTAGCTGGAAAAATGCCCCTTTTTCTTGGCAAGTTCTAAGACACTATCTAATCAGCCGCCTCTTTCATCAGCCCATCTTCTTCTGAGACAGCTTATTGAATCATTTCATTATGTTACACCTAAACTTAATTGCTTATAACTATCATTTGTTAGTCCTAGTTTGGGACTCTAGAAAAACACCAATTAAGTCTACACCATTATCCTTATGACAATCTTTTAACTACCACATCTTAGCAACCCCAGAACTTCAGCCACAAAATTACATCAATTAAAATATCCCCAAACTCCCCAGTAATGTCATATGACATAGTTCACACACTTTCAACTTCATTGTCTATGTCTGGCTCTCCTTTAAGTTGTAAACATTCTATTTCAAGGTTTCATCTAGAGCACTAGTTCTCAATCTTGGCTGCACATTAGAATCACCTGGGAATCTTTTTAAAATCCTGATTTCTGGGCCTCATCCTCCAGAAATTCTGTTTCTTTGTTATGGGGTGAGGCCACAACATTAGTAACAAAGAAACAGAATTCCCGGATGATGAGGCCCAGAAATCAGGATTTTAAAAAGATTCCCAGGTGATCCTAATGTGCAGCCAAGGTTGAGAACCACTGATCTAGAGCCAAACATTCATCTTCACCTCCCTTGATATAGACACTATACCTCTATTAATGTAGCCTAGAATTTCATAAACTTTTAACTTTGTCATCATCTTTTGACTCATGGTAGTTCTTCTCTTGAGCATTTTAAAAGACACTGTGGGACTGAATTTTGTTCTTGCATAATCAGGCTTTTAAAATATCAAATGCCAGATTTAAATTTATCTCTATTAAATTTAGTCTTATTGGTTTAGCTCTACATATTATAACTTTTTGCTGTCTTTCCCAAAATGCTTCCCATGGAGCATTCATGTGCTCATGAAGATAGTAAGAACACACACACTCCTCATAATGTTATAAGTTTGAGAAGTTTAGTGTTAAAAGAGGCTACCCTGATATTGTTTCTTCGTGGTTAGAGCACCAGCCCAAGCACTGAAGGGTCTCAGGTTTGATTTCTGGTCAAAGGCAAGTACCTGGGTTTCAGGTTTGCTTCCTACACCCAATTGGGGTGCCTGCATGGGGCAACTAGTCATTGTGTCTCTCTCACATCAATGTTTCTTTCTCTCCCCCTCCCTTCCACTCTCTCTGAAAAGAAATGGAAAAAATATGTTCAGGTGAGGATTACTCCTCTCCTCCCTCCAAAAAAAAGAGGCTAAAAGATTTATATCTGCATGAGCTCTCAGCACCTAATCTCTAAAGAGAGAAATAGGATAAACTATCCTTCAAAATTTTTTTGACCACGTAACTATTTTTGTAGATTATCTATCAACATTTGCAGGAACACAACTGTCTTTGTGACCTCAGGGATATTATGAATCTTCTAGAATCATGGCCTCTTAACTCACAGAGGTAATAATATTTATCTTGTAAGGTCAGTCATTATGACTATTAAAGGAGGAGATGTATTTGACCCATAGAACGGGCACAGCATTTCCTCTTTTGTATTCTCCTTTAAGATTTGTAGTTTACTGTTTATGACTTTTATTGATATATTGTCTTATTTAGTCATCTGAATAAAAAAAAAGTATGTGGTCCTAACAGTTTGGCTCAGTGGATAGAGTGTCGGCATGCGGACTGAAGGGTTCCAGGTTCGATTCCGGTCAAGGGCATGTACCTGGGTTGCGGGCACATCCCCAGTAGGAGGTGTGCAGGAGGGAGCTGATGGATGTTTCTCCCTCATCGATGTTTTTAACTCTCTATCCTTCTCCCTTCCTCTCTGTAAAAAATCAATAAAATATATATTTTTTAAAAGTATGTGTTTGTCTTTAATATTTCACTGGAATTACCAGACATCTTATCTGATTCTCTATTCTTCACAGTATGCACTTTTATCTAGAATTATTTTCATTTCTATTAAAATATCAAATTAAAATTTCACTTTGTTATCTAGTTTCAGTTCAATTCAACAGCTGTTTCTTGGGAATTCTTGCCAAACATGTTGATGCTGGCCTTCCTTGCCATGCATCGTGAGTCATCATGCACCTCTCCGTCCCCTTTCTTACTTCCTTGAGTGCCATTGCTTTGGGTTCAGATTTTCTTTCACCCTCTCAACCCAACCTCTAAATCAGACACACAGCTCTTGCCTACTGAGATGAGTTGCTATTTGCAATAAAATAATTCTTTCATTTGATAAAATCTCAAAGTGACTTTGGATGACATTTGCACAACTTTTTCAGTTTTTTGTTTGTTTATTTCTTCCTATTTTGCCTCTGGTAGAAATTGGAAAAAAAGCATTAAATAAACACATGGAAATAAGACAGAGGGACTAGAAACATGCCTGCAACTTCTCTGTTTTGCTGGATCCTGTCTTCACATACAAGTAGAAGTGCTGCCCTGAGTCTCCCCACCAGGTATCTAGGGCAGTCCCAGCTGCCTCTTTCAGCTGTGGCATGCGGTGACCCAGAAAAGGGCGAGGTGGCCAAGGGCAGGAAGCCAGTGTCAGGGGAAGTGTGGCCAAGCCAGCACAACTGCTTCAAAATAACTCCTAATTGTTTGGAATATTACAATCCATTTTACTTTATTTTGTTCTTGCACTCCCCAACCTTCTTCCGATAATAATCCATGGAAAGTGCTATGTTAGGAACTTGTGTGTATGGGCAAAGTTCCTGACATTTCTCTGAGCCCACCCTTTCCTCCCCTTTGGGAATCTGTAGTCCCCAGTCTGGGAGTCAGGGCTCTGGAGAATTTTATATGCGCACAACACCGGTCAGCCCTTCACTTGCCAGGTGGTGGGTGCAGGTCATCCAGGTCTTCCTCAAGCATAGGCAGGGAATTAGCACCCCCTCCTTTTCATGCCTCACAGTTTCCTTTACCACTTTAAAGCAGCCTTGTTTCTTCAATCCTAAAGAAAGAAGCTGTGCTAGACTCTTAATTTTATACCCATGAACAGACATGGTTTTGAGAAATAACTGATGTGTGTGTGTGTGTGTGTGTGTTTGAATTATGTTGGCAAAATTTTGAGGAGACAGAATTAATCTTTAGCATCCTCTTCTACTCCTGATTTTCTCCATAAAGTGCAGGCCCATCCAGATTTGTCCTCCCTTTCTTAGCAAGATCCCAACCTGCTCCCCTCTCCCTTTAGTCGTAGGATTCTTTCCCTCTATGTTTAGTCATAGGATTCTTTCCCTCTGTGTGGTGACATAGAAATTAATGGGTTAATCAAATAAATTTCTTCCTGTGACCCAAAATATTTGCACTCATATTATCACTGCACTACTTTCTGTCACGGTGATTCTGGCAAGTCTCTCAATAATTCTAGGCCTCAGTTTTCTCATCTGTAAAATGAGGGCATTGCACTAGAATGACTTCAAAGGTGCCATGCAAAGCAAAGCCAAACTTTAGGTAGCCTAGGTAGTCTATGTATCTAAGGAGACAGACATTTCCTTACCCTCACAAGTGTGCCATTTATTTCTTAGAGCATGAGGCTCAAAGCCAGGTAGCCTAGGTTCTCAACCTCACTTCTTATTAAATGATATCGTTATATCTGTCAAGGCTCAGTCAGGATAATAGAAACCACTGTGGGGAACATAGTGGCTCCCTAGGACTTAGAGCCACTGCTGTCTCTTCAGAGAGATGTGGAAGCCTGTTCTCTACGAAGCTGAGGAGTGGTAGTAGTAAGCTGCCCCCCTAAATGAGAATAATAATGGTGGAAAGCTATCATCAGCGAACAGCCAGCCAGCCCAGCCTTCAGAAGGTTCAGAAATCGAGGCGCCCATGAGCAACCTTGCATGCCAGACAGATGCCAGAATTTCAGATTCTAGCCAATTGTGTTTTGTGGGCAGTCATCCTTGTCGCTTTTCTTAAAGCACCTAGAGACCAAGAGTCGGAAGCAAAGGAAAAGCAGAGTGCTAGTTGAGAGGGTTACATCTGCTGAAAGAAGGAGCTGATCAAATGGAACTGCTGTCAGCTCTACTTACCCAGCTTCCGAGGCAGAGGATTTTATTTTATTTTCCCCATTTGACATAGGTTCTTCTCTTTATTTATTTTTTAAATTGATCATTACTGTTGAAAGTATTACAGACATTTCCTCCCTCCCTCCCCCATTCACCTCCTCCTTCCTGCTCCCACCCGTGAGGATTTTAAATCTAACTGTGGACAGCCTTCCTCTGCAGCCTTTGGTTTTTCCTTTTAGGTATTTTCATTGTAAATAATGCTTCTCATGAATATTGAGACATGGTCCATGATGAGGTTCATGGAAACATTTGCATTCCATTTGGCTCAGGACTTTGAGAAACCTTCGTGATGAGAATGTAGAGGTGCCAGTTTCCTTTTCTTATTGGTTATATAGGATTTAGGTATTTCAGACATTAAGATGTCAGGAGTCCAAAAGTAGACTATGAATGTGGGTGAGATCTCTGGAGAGAAACATCAAAAGGTCTCACCTTCTGACTGTTGATAAAGGCTCTCTTTATAGGACATGTATTGTCATGGTGATGGGGAGCAGGAGCTGGATTGGGAAAGGATGAGAGAAGACATTAAAGTGTAGTAAAAGCCCTAACCGGTTTGGCTCAGTGGATAGAGCGTTGGCCTGCGGACTGAGGGGTCCCGGGCATGTGCGGGCACATCCCCCGTGGGGGGTGTGCAGGAGGCAGCTGATCAACGTTTCTCTCTCATCGATGTTTCTGACTCTCTATCCCTCTCCCTTCCTCTCTGTGAAAAATCAATATAATATATTTAAATTTTTTAAGTGTAGTAAAAGAGCTGGTAAATACAAACTTTGGAGGAAAACATACTTCCTGGGTCTAGTCTTGGACATCACACAGCCTACGTACAGGGTACTGGCAGACATTATAGAATCAACAAATAGCTACAGGTTCTGTGAGTTAGACTGTTGTACTATACATCATCCGAGCTATAACTTCAAATCTGAGAGTGGGAGTTAGGTATAAAAATTGTGTTGTAGTTAATATCTGAGGTACTTTGAGAAGAGCTGGGAGTGCTTTGATATCTTAAACACAAACTTCCTGATACACCTAAATGTCAGTTTAACACATCTGAATATTTAGTTAGCAACAATTGTGCACTCAGTACTCCAATTGTTACTGTAGGACATGCAGGGGAGGTAGGGTATGATCCTAACTTAAAGAGATAAAATCAGATATCAAAGGCCAGTTGCATCTTTATCATTTATGTGTGAATTTTTTAAAAATTTTACATAATAAGCTTTGGGAAACAGGCTTAGGAATCTGTAACTATGCACCAATTTTTCCAGGAATTATTTTTATAGTAATAATTCATACAAATAAAACTTCATTGATAATGCCAGTATAATACATTAAAAAGGTATACAGAATATTTTTTCCAGTCTTTTATATACTAAATTCATGATTTTTGCCAAACTTTAACTCACTTATACTATTTTTTTAATTAATTTTATTTATTGGTTTTAGAGAAAGAGGAAGGGGGGGTAGAGAGAGAGAGAGAAAGAGAGAGAGAGAGAGAGAGAGAGATTTCTTGTTCCACTTATTTATGAATTCATTGGTTGATTCTTGTACACGCCCTGACCGAGGGGGAACGAGCCCACAACCTTGGCGTATTGGGGCAACACTGTAACCTGGCCAAGGCTCTGCTAGCTTTTGCTTATTTAATAGAAATCAATTTTCTTTTTGTTTAAATCACTTGAAAAACAATGAGTCATTGAGAAAATGTTGCTTGTTATAAAAAGAAGGCAAGAAAAAATATGTACAGTTAAAACAAAATAATGTAATTAAATTCTAGACAAATGCTGTTACCTCCTAAAAGGAGGCCTGTGACCTATTGTCCCTTTGTTTCAAAGGGAGATTAACAAGAAAGGTGGGGAACCATACTAGCACCAAACATTTTCTTCTTTACATATTTAGAAGGATTAAAAGAGAAATGCAATATTTTTACTATGTGATTTAGTGTTACTTAATACATGTACAATAGCCATCTAAAATCATCATGTTTCACACTCTGGAATTCACTGTTCTGAGGTTCCAAGATCAGGCTGATGTATTGTATTTCACTTACCCTTACAAGAACCTTATGCGGTTGGTGTTAACAGCATATTCAATTATTTACGCAATTTTACAGATGTGGAAGCAAAGGCACAAACAGATTAAAAGACACACAACCTCAGTCCCACCTTTTGTTTAGTCTGTGTTAGGTACAGACACAAGCCCAGATTTTTGAAAACCAAACCCCTTTTCCATTATACAATCAACATATAATATTATATTATACACTATTGTTATATTATACATTACCCAACTATCATCTCAAACTTCTTTCTCCTCCCTCAGCTTCATTTAGATATAATTGACTATAACATTGTGCAAGGGTTAAGGTGCACATCTTGTTGATTTGATACACTTATGCATTGCAAAACGATTACAACCATAGTGTTAGCTAACACCTATATCACGTCACATAATTACCATTTCTTTTTTGTAGTGAGGACATTTAAGATTCACGCTCTTATCAACTTTCAAGTACATAACACAGTATTATTAACTATAATTACCATGCTGTACATTAGACCCCCCAGAACTTATTCATCTTACAACTGGGGATTTGACCTCTTCGACCAACATCTCCCCATAACCCCCAGTTCCCCAGCCCCCGACACCTACCATGTTACTCTCTGTTTCTATGAGTTTGGCTTTTTCAGATTCCACATGTAAGTGATATTACGCAGTATTTGTCTTTCTCCATCTGACTTTTTTTTAAAGCTCTTTCTTTATTGTTAAATATCTATCTATATATAAAAGGCTAAGCAAGCATTATGACCGAATGACCATTTGACTGGTGACTATGAACGCACTGACCACCAGGGTGCAGATGCTCAAAGCAGGAGTTGCCACCTGGTGGTCAGTGTGCTACCATAGCCAACCTCCCATGGCCGGCCAACCTCCCACAGTCCCTCCCCCGGGCTGGCCAGCCTTAATCAGCCTTGGGACTGGGCGAGATGACCCCCATGGGCCCCAATTACCAGCCAGGACAAGGGACCCCACCCATGCATGAATTCATGCACTGGGCCTCTAGTCTCAAATAAGTAACAATGGAAATTATCAAATATTTTTTTCTTTAAGAAACAGGGCATTTATTTTCCTCATTTCAGTACCCTGATGATAAGCATTTTATTAACTAGAGAGGTATTTGGCATCTCCTCATGGTTTATTTCAACAGGGATCTTGATTAGTAAGTAAATTTTATTCATCTGCATTTGTATATAGTGTAATAGATATATGGAGAAAAGAGAGATTTTGTTGCCGGTAGAAATGGAGTTCTTCCACAGAGTCACAAGAAAAGTATTTTGGGGACCATGCATGGGGAAATGAGGTGTAGTGGTAAGACTTATTGAAGCTGGAGCAACACAAAGGACTGTCCACAGGTGCCCGAAATCTGTGTCTCATCCATGGCCAGGTGGTTCAGCTCCGTTCTGCTGTGGGAAAATTCCAGCCTTATTTTCATCAAGCCTAGAAGAAGGGCCAGGGTCTGGAAATTCTGTGCCATCAGCTCAGTCTATGCCAGGCTTAGTCTAGTTCAGTGTCTTTCTCAGTTCGGCTAGTTTAGTTTCTGTCCACGGCTGCACCCTGGCCAGCACTGCCTTTGCTGTACCTAGGCCTGGGCTTGGACCTGGGTTTGGAACCCGCGCTTGGGCCTGCACAGCTGCTAGGCATGCATGACTGCTACAGAGAGAGAATGCGCCAACCAAGGGGCAAACTAAAGTGTGTTATTGAGCAAGAGGCCTTTGTTAAGCTTTGATTATATTATATTATATTATATTATATTATATTATATTATATTATATTATATTGGGCTTTCAAAGTGACCAATCTCTTTTCCAATCCTTCATGGGTTTTTCATGGGCCCTCACCAGAACCAATCTGTTTTTTTTCCTTCATTAGACACCTCCCCTTTCTGGTCACCATCTTGGCTTCAACTTGGCATGTGCCCAGCAGAGGAATTTCCCCTTTATTGTTTATTCCACCCCCTCATAGTCCGGGTGATTGGGCTGGTTGTACCCAAGGGAGATTGAAAAGCTGGTCCTTCCTCCCTACATGGGGACACGGAGGGGTGGTAATCCCCTTGGCAGGGCAGTGTGGCTGTCCTCTGGACTGTGTGGAGCTGTAGCTTCTGATATAATTAAGCTTAGCCAGTTTTCCCCTTGTATTTTATTAATATCTAGCTACCTATGCTAAGAATTTGACATGGGTGGCAGCAGACAAAATCAACTGAACCCTCCAATGAGCTCAGATTTAGAGCGATGGACATAAGAGCTCCTAATGTTGAAAAATGTAAAGTGGCAGCAGAGAAAGAAGCAAAGATCTGAAGATCAGATTTAGAAAGGCTGAGGTTGGAAATGGGTTGAACTTATGATAAAATCAAGGGTGATCAAAAGATCTTAGTAACATTTAGGACAAGAATATGATCATCAAATGAACAAGCTTAAGAGTAGGGGGTTATTTCACAATTAGGTTATTCCACCCCTCATAGTCCAGGTGAGTGGACATATTCTAGGGTGCAAATAAGGACAGTTATATGTCAAGAAATTTGAAGGATAAAGGGAAAAATGGAAGATAGGAAAATGCAGAAGTAGATTCACATTTTCAAAAGAGGAACCAAAGAAGATTATGTTCTGCCATTCCAGAATAGTGAACTCTAAATGAATGTTGGGCAAGGATCCAGAATGAATTATTAAAGAGATGATTCATAAAATCTTAGAAAGGGATTAAGCAAAAGTTCACTATTCATGAGAGAATAACATCATTTTCTTCTTTAGCCAGAAACATTGTCTGTTCTATGAGTATGTCTGATATTCAATAAGCATATTGAAATTGCTTTCATGCCCTAACCCGTTTGGCTCAGTGGATAGAGCGTCAACCTGTGGACTCAAGGGTCCCAGGTTTGATTCCTGTCAAGGGCATGTACCTTGGTTGCGGGCACATAAACAGTAGGGAATGTGCAAGAGGCAGCTGATCGATGTTTTTCTCTCATCAATATTTCTAACTCCCTCTCTGTAAAAAAATCAATAAAATATATTTTTAAAAAAAGAATTGCTTTCATAAAGTTTCTGGGGAAAGGATTCAATGCAATGATCAATACCCTATTGCAAGAAGTTTCATATGTGCATGAAAAGAGATGCTTGATAGAATATCATACAAAAAGGAGATACATATGTTGCCTCATAAGATATTTCCATATTTAACATTTCTTGCATGACAGATCTATTGGTGACAAATTCCCTCGGTTTTTGTTTGTCTGATTAAAGTCTTTATTTCATCTTCACTTTTGAAGGATAATTTCATAGGATATAGAATTCTAAGCTGGTGGAGTTTTTTCTTTCAATCCTCTTGATATTTCTCTCTTCTCTTCTGTGGGGGCTGAAAAAAAACCCTAAAAGTTTTCCTACCTTCTAAGTTCTTTTAGCTGGCTAAAAATTCAAATGACATATAACAGATTAAGAGGGAAAAAATCAGATTTTAATTTGTATACACAGGGAATTCACATAAGCATGAAAAGTGAGGATTTGTGGAAAGGAGGGGGGCCTGAAAGCTGTCTTCAACTATCTAAAGGATTGTTAGAACACAGACTAGACTTGTTCTGTGTGGCTCCACAGAGTTCATTCAAGAACAACTAATGTGTCTGTATGATACATAGGAACATTGTAAAGAGAGTAAATCCTATGAGTTCTCATTGCAAGAGAAAACATTTTTCCTTTTTTCTTTCTTTTCTGTTTATTATATTTCTATGAGAAAATAGATTTTAGTTGAACCTATTGTGGTAATCATTTCACAATATATGTAAATCAAACCACCATACTGTCCACTTTAAATTTATACAGTGATGTATGTCAATTATTTCTCAATGAAACTGGAAAAAAATGTATCATTGAGAAACTCCACTGTACTTTCTACTTGTGATGGGCTGAATAATGTCTCCCAAAGATGTCCATGTTCACATCCTCCAAACCTGTGAATATATTACCTTACAAGGCAAAACGGACTTTGCAGAAGTGATTAAATTAAGGATGCTGAGGTGGATTGTCTGAGTTATCCAGGTATACCTGATATAATCACAGAGATCCTTATAAAAGGGATGCAAAAGAGCAGAGAAAGAGAATATGCTAAGACTTTTGGGGTTACTAGGACCACTCCATCTCTCCAGTCTCTGTGCCCCTTGACTTTTAGTAAAGAAGGGTTCAAATTCTAAATTAGAAATGCAGATAAGTGTAAAGATCATTGCAAGTCTATCCATGAACACCAGACTAAAGAATGTTAACAGTGTGTGAAATTGAACACGGGGATTCTGAAAAGTAAAAGAAGTTGAGACCATCCTATTTAGGATAAAGTAAAAAAAAAAAAAAAAAGATTGAAAGCTTTAAAAGGTGTCATGTGACTGATATATTAGTTACTTGATCCCCTGTGGTCTCCATTAAATGGAAATGCATTCAGGAAACTTGGCCCTTATTTTGAACAACAACTGTTTAGTCCACGTGACTGATTGGGTAGTGACTATTACTATGCTTTTAATAAAAGGTGGATTTGTGTTTAAGAGCAGAGGCTCTGAGCCCGTCTTTCTTGGTTCAGATTGTGGCTCCTGGCTCTGTCCCTTCCTAGATGGGTGACTCTGGCAAGTTACGTAAACTTTTTCTGTTCCTCACTGTTCTTACCTGTAAAATGATGACAACAGGAGTTACCTATCTCAAAGGGCTGTTGGAAAGATTAAAGGGAGAGTGTATTAAAAACTCTTTGACCAATCTTGGTGCATAATAAGTGTTAGTGTGTGTGTTGGTTATTATTATTATTCCTGTTACTCCCAAAAGTTTATTTGTCCCAAGGCTTTAAGTTCTTAAGTAATATGAATAATAATAATAAAAAGTTTTGTCCTCCAAGAGAGTTGCTACCCTTTCCTTCCCCTTGTTTAGGCATGAGCTGGAAGTTAGGAAGCACAGTATTGCTTATGAGACAGTGTACCAGACTCACGCAGGTTCTTATTGATAATGCACATTCTGTGTCTCAGCCAAAAACAAACTATCTGTGAGTGTGGTCTAGAAACTTGTTTGCTGTAAATGGGTATCCAGAAGATTCGAGGCCAACTGAAGTTTGAAGACAACTGAGTAAAGCAAACAAAACCCTACTTTTGCTTATCACAGCAATAGGTCCATTTCTTGAGCATATAGTAGACACCCGCCACTAAGCTCTCTAAATTGGATCTTATTTAACCCTCACAAGGGTCCTCGGAGGGCCGGTCCTATCATGATTTAAAATTTTCAAGTCAGAAATTATGGCTTTCATGGGTTCAATGATTTGACCAAAATCTGGTGGAGAGGGGCACACCGAGGGATTGGATGAGGTCTAGTTGTTGAGGTGTTCCTAAACAGGTCGAACAAGTCACATTCTGTCTGAGCACATAATTCTCTGCTGAGGCTTTCAGTTCTGGCAAATCTGACCCAGAATATTCACCTCCAGATTAGTCAGGGCTGATGCAGCAACCCCTCCATATGAGGAGTATATTAGCAAGAGCATTTTCTACAGCCGGGAGGATGGTGAAAAACAGAACATTGAGAATAAACATCCGAGGGGCCATAGAGCTGTGTTCATTTACTTCCTAACTTAAACGCCTCCTATCTGCCAGTAGGTGGCGTCTTCTAAATCATACCGCAATCCTACACTAGAAAAAACAACGCTTAGATCCTGAATCCCTCATTTTTTTAAATTTAAATAGATAGAAATGGATTTATAAAGAAAGGATGAAAAATGGGGTTGGAGATGTGTTCAAATGAATTTTCCTGTCACGTTCTAATGCCAGAAACCTCCGTTGCCAACTCAAATCAAATTTATACAACATAGACTTTGAATGAGGTACGCTTGTCTCTATAGAAGTACAAAAATGAGCCACACAAAGTTTGCAAGGACCTGACAATACATTAATAGCATTATTGCTATTGCTCAGATCTCACTATGTGTCCGACGCTGTAAGTGGTTGATTCTCATGTGTATTGTCCTGAAATTTAATAAAAACCTCCGTGAGAAAGACATTCATTCTCCCAACGCTCAAAGACTCTGAAAAATAAATAATTTGCCCAAGTTCATACAGCTTTTCAGTGGCAGGACTGAGATTTAAATCAGGGTCTTTTCATTACAACATAAGCTTTTCTGGTAGTGAGGTAAGACAATTGCCTAAATATGCAAGGCAACCGGAAACAACATAAATTGCTAAGAGGCTCAAAGAAAAGTACAAGTAGAGCCTTTGGGTAAAAGTGTCATAAAATACTTCCTAGTGGATGTAATACTTGAGATAGGGCTTGACACAGGGCTCTGGCTTTGGAAGAGAGAGTGAGGAGGATGCTAAGTGCTGTGCTCTGAGGAGGCAGGTGTTCCAGATATGGGGGAAAGAATAAGCCAAGAATGGACATAGGAAATTATGTTTGGTATTATGGAATAGTTCTCTATGGAAAGGTGAAAAAAGAACTGGGCACTGTGGGTTGATAAACCTGAAAAGTAGCTGGATCATGTTATAAGGAGTTTATACTTAATACTACAACAATGGGTCAATGGGCAAAACCTGAGGTTTTTTTTTCTTCTCATTTATTTGTTTTCTGGTATGTGTGTGTGTGTGTGTGTGTGTGTGTGTGTGTGTGTGTGTGTGTGTGTAGGTTATTATGGAAAATATAGAATATTTTTAAATTAATTTTGATTGAATGTTTACTATGACTAGATAATGTACTATGTGATTTACCAATATTATCCCAATTTGGAGGTGGGAGACAAGAGATTTAGAGATGAGTTAGGAGACTGGGTTGAAGACTATTACAATAGCCCACATGAGCAATTCTGAGAGGCTAAATTTACTTTACTGTGGGGACTCTATTGAGTCCATGTACTGCTCTGCTCCCACGTGTCTCTGAGTTGCACAGCTCCTGAAGTACATTTCCTGTCTGGCTTCAAGTTCTTGGAGGTGAGTAAGCTAATCAATAAATAGAGCTTTAAAGTCATAGCTCTCTTCATCTAAAGGTCAGTGGTAGGGCTGTCCAATATTCCTTTCTTGGATTCAACACAAAGGCTTGACAAGAGCTTCTAATATACCTGCGGATTTATCTCACGCCCTGAGAGCATGTGAATTTTCCTGCTTTCCATCAGACAGTGTGCTGAGCAAAGTTATCAGAGGATCCTAGGAGGAACGGCATTTTTTCATGATCACATCACTCTCACCTTCTTGCAAAATCAGAGACAACTTGTTTTTTTTCTTTGTTCCTTAAGGAAAAATGTGTTTAATTATTTTGTTGCATTTCTCCGCTGAAAAACAACACGTTGCCTTAAATTCCTGGTGACGGGAAACTAAGATGGTGGCATAGATAAACACCGGAAAATTGCTGCCTCCCACAACAACTTCAAAAAAACAACATAAAGACAAAACGGACATCATCCAGAACTACAGGAAAGCTGGCTGAGTGGAAATTCTACAACTAGAAGGAAAGAAAATCACACTGAGAGCCAGAGGAGCTGCGGAAGTAAAGTGCAGAGGTACTGAGGCTCACGCGCACAGAAAGGGGCTGGCACCTGAGGACACGGCTGTCTTTTTGAATCGGGAGGGAGTCACAAGCTCCTGACTGCTCTGAACTCCGGTTCCGGGAAGTCTCTGGGGACCCAGGACTCATACGGGGAGAAACTGGACTGTCTGGCAGTGGGCAGAACTCGGAACTTGAGGTCGGCTTTCCCTCAGAGGTGCTTGCAGCAATTACCGGGACACTGAGACGTGGGGCCCCTTAGGGCAGGGCTGAGAATCCGCCATAGCTGCTTGCTCCGCCCTTTGATTCCCAGAGACCCCGCCCCACCCAGGCTGCAGCAGAGGCTTTTGCATATGAATGCCCCGGCCCTTTGCAACCTGAAAATTACCTAACTGCAGCTGGGCCAGACAGACCCAGAACTTCCAAGAGAAGGCCCAAGGCCCCACAGCAGCTTGCATTGCTTCACAGCTGGGCCTCATCAGGGTACCTCCAAACTCCAAAAAAGGAAGGAGAATCTGCAGTTCTCTTCATAGCTCCTGCTGTGTAACCTCAGGCAGAGGCTAAATTAGCACCTCCTTAGATCCAAGAGCCAGTGTACCCAGTGGTCAGAGGGGGACCATCCAGATTACAACTCCTCAGATCCATACGGGACACACTCAGGGTGCAGACTCAGTGAGCACCAAAACCCCACTGAAGCAAGTCTTGCCCCAGAAGGGTGTCTTCAGCACAGAAGTTCTCCCACTCCAGACACAGCTGATTCTCACTGCCAATTGGCCTGGAGGTCAATTCCTCCCAGTGATCCTACAACAATCAAGGCATAACTACAATAAGACTGTGCACAAAGCCCACAAGGGGGTACACCAAGAGTGTCCACCTCATGTAACTGGGGAGGCTGAGCCACTGGGCTCTACAGGACACCTAGCACACAAAACCACTCTATCAACACAGGGAAGCATAAAAAATGTGGAGACAAAGAAACAGGTCACAAATGACAGAAATGGAGGAAAACAAACGACTGGATAGAGTTCAAGGCCACGTTTATAAAGTTTTTCAAGAATTTTATGGAAACCGCCGATAAATTTAGTGAGACCCTCGATAAATCTAGTGAGACTCTCGAGGATATGAAAAAGGACCAACTAGAAATTAAGCATACACTGACTGAAATAAAGTATAATATACAGAGATCCAACAGCAGACAAGAGGATCCCAAGAATCAAGTCAAAGAATTGAAATACGAAGAAACAAAAAAGACCCAACCGAAAAAGAAAAAAGAAAAAAGATTCCAAAAATATGAAGATAGTGTAAGGAGCCTCTGGGACAACTTCAAGCGTACCAACATCAGAATTGTAGGGGTACCAGAAGAAGAGAGGGGGCAAGATATTGAAAACCTATTTGAAGAAACAATGACAGAAAACTTCCCCTACCTGGTCAAAGAAATAGACTTACAAGTCCAGGAAGCGCAGAGAACCCCAAACAAAAGGAATCCAAAGAGGACCACACCAAGACAAATCATAATTAAAATGCCAAGAGCAAAAGACAAAGAGAGAATTTTAAAAGCAGCAAGAGAAAGACAGTCAGTTACCTACAAGGGAGTACCCATACGATTGTTAGCTGATTTCTCAACAGAAACCATGCAGGCCAGAAGAGAGTGGCAAGAAATATTCAAAGTGATGAATGCCAAGAACCTACAACCAAGATTACTTTATCCAGCAAAGCTATCATTCAGAATAGAAAGTCAGATAAAGAGCTTCACAGATAAGAAAACGCTAAAGGAGTTCATCACCACCAAACCAGCATTGTATGAAATGCTGAAAGGTATGCTTTAAGAAGAGGAAGAAGAAAAAGGAACTCTTACCATTTGTCACAGCATGGATGGAACTGGAGAGCGGATAAATACCACATGATCTCACTCATTTGTGGAATATAATGAACAACATAAACTGATGAACAAGGACTGATCCAGAGATGGAGAGGCATTGATTGGACTGTCGGGCCTTGGAGGGAACGTAGGGGAGGGTGGGGGTAAGGGGGAAAGATCAACCAAAGGACTTATATGCAAGCATATAGGCCTAACCAATGGACATGGACAACGGGGTGGGGGGGGGGGGTGAGGGCATGAGCGGGGGGGCGGGGTAGAGGGTAACGTGGGGATAAGGACACATATGTAATATCTTAATCAATAAAAAACATATTTAAAAAAAATTCCTGGTGACGTTCAAAATGAGGCTGCTGACAGTGACATTACTTTCACGCAGTCCTGCTTCCCCAGGAGGATCATAAAATGTTTTCAAACTACCAAAGAGCATGTGTGCATATATGATTCAAAATTCCCTCTCTGCGGTTTTATAAACACCTGCACAAATTCCATTTCTATGTAGCTGACACAGAGTCTCCGTGAACAGAGAAACCATTCTTTCCATTAAAATGTACTAAGAAAAATCCCACTGCAAGTAGACAGAATTATAATTGCTTAGCTTAAAGCTCCAGAGAGCCCAGCTCATTGGGGGCACTCCCTTGTGCATCTGGGAGAGCAGACTCTCTAAATTATGACCAAGAGAGGGAAATGATTTCATTTTGTGGGGATTCCCCCTTCCTTATCTGTGCGGTTGCTCTGCAATGGTCTCATACATGATTCATTCTCTACTGCATGGATTCATGTGAAGAGGAATCTATGGATCAAGGTCTACAGTCACGCTGCTATTTCACACTCTCTTAGGATCAGTTTCCACCAAGTCAATGCACTGGGGTGTTTGTAGT
Organism: Myotis daubentonii; assembly: GCF_963259705.1. Classification (NCBI taxonomy): domain Eukaryota; kingdom Metazoa; phylum Chordata; class Mammalia; order Chiroptera; family Vespertilionidae; genus Myotis; species Myotis daubentonii. Next base: position 58,286,907 of record NC_081846.1, read on the forward strand.
GGCCATAGGCTAATCACACACTAATCCCTATTCGAGGTAAGGAAGATGAAACCATGGTACTCACCCAAAGTGTGTGTTATTAGCTAGAACAGATGCCACCATTGTTTGCAGTGACATCCTACAACAAGCCATTCTAAAGGATGCCAAGCAAAGAATGAAGGTTTTCTGGGGACTATAGGAAGGATAGGACTGAGGCCACATTAGATCTAAACTCCATGTATGTGCACCAATCTCAAGAGTAGACATGTCACAGCCTCCACATTGCCTTCCACTGAGTAAACAGAACCTTTCAGTTACCAAACACCAGTCTGGCCTCAGAAGTTTCAGAGTCTGGCTTGTTAAAAAAAAAAAAAATCCATGCATATGTAGATGAGATATGCCCTGTTCTTTCAGGAGACTTTCTTTCTCAAATAATAATAAAAATAATACATACTCTTCATGGAGGAGCAATGAGAAGCGGCAAGAATTCGCTCATGCCTGATTGTGAAGCTGACCATCGTTGCTCTAAACAGGCCCCTTAAGTCTTGATTTAGACCATTTCCTACTCAAGACTGAATTTTAGGAGATTTGGTAGAAAAATATCAGATGCTTTAGTGTTTTTAATTTTCTTACAGTTTTTTGTAAACTGCTACAAGCGTCAGTCAAACTTGTGTCAGAAAGATGAGAGAGAAGCTAATATAACTTGATTGTGAGAAGCATTTTTGGCCAGTAAGAAGCAATTCAAGATAGTTGAGTATCAAAATTATATGGCCCGCAATGGTTGAAAGAGCTGAATTTTCTGCCCCTAGCTAGTCAATGAAAATGAAGTCAGAGACAGGATAATTAGTGTATTAGTCTCCAATTACTGCACTGACAAATTACCACACATTTAATGACTTGAACAGTACAAATTAATATTTTCAGTTCTGGAGGTTTGAAGTCTAAAATCAAGGTGTTGATAGGGCTGTATTCCATTAAGAGGCTTCAGATGAGAATTCAATTTCTTGCCTTTTTCAGCTCTTATAGGCTGCCCACGTTTCTTAGCCCATGATCCCTTCCTCGCATCACTCCAACCTCTTGCCTACAACCCATACTACTCTCTTTAACTTTGCCTGCTTTGAAAGTATTACATTAGATTCCATCTAATAATTTCCCCATTTAACATCCTTACTTTAATCATGTCTGCAAAATCCCTTTCACCATGTAAGGTAACACTCTCAGGTTACAGGAATTAGGACGTGGCCACCCTTGGGCTGGCCATCATTCAGATGAACACACTCAGCTGGAGATATTAGGGGACTCAAAATAAGACTGAACCCTCAGGTCCACCCAAGTACCCCCTGCTACTCACCTTCCTTGTAATTGGGAAAGGTTATGTGACATTGTTGAAATCCTTGGATCCAAATAAGTATGAAGCCAACTCTGGACTTTCTGCAATGCAAACAGGCCTTGCCCAGGGTCACAAAATAGCAAAGCCATGATTTCATTCCAGGTCATCTGATAGCCGAGTCCATCCTCTTGACCACTATAGGGGTCACTGATCATAATACTCATTTGTCCTCTATTTGAGGGGGCCTCTTAATTCTTGTTTAGTGCTATCCTTCCCCATCTTGAACCCCTGTCTGGGCCACAGGGACTTACATTGTGGCTCCTTTCAGAGCTATACTCTCCACTAATCCTCACCAAATTACCAGCCTATTTCTTCCGATGCTTTTCTTGACATGCAATGACTCACTGGGAAGCTAGGCCCCAGATTCTAGGATCACAAACAGGACACCTTCCCTGGGATATAAGAAAGGCTTTGTTTTTAGAGAAATGATTGACATCCCCCTCCCCGCCCCCCACCTAACACACACACACACACACACACACACACACACACACGCACATGCACACACACACACACAAGTGACTCACCTCTAAGTTTGGAAAGCATGCTTCTTATGAGATGCAACTGAATTTTCAAATTCTGTTACATTAAATCCTTAAAACTTAAGTGCTATCCATAGGCTACAACACTGGCTTCCTGGGAGAAGCCATCCTTTTCTTGAGATCTGGTATTGCCAAAATGATAGCTGTTGCTTCACACTAGGCATAAACATAAACACAAGGTGCCAACTTAATTTATACCCAGTGGAAGGCGGTTATTGTTTTTTAAACTAAAATATTTGGAAACTGATTGATTTTATTGTATTATGATATTTTATATTTCTGTCTTATAAATTTGGAATGTTTATTCCTTAGGTGAACCATATCAGATTATTCTATCTCCTCAGGGACCTTCAGAGTTGCACACTTCCCTGAGTTATTACTTTATTCTCTACAGAAGATTCTGTGGGTTATTAGTAGGATTTTGAGCTGAAAGTTTGCACATGGTACCACTCTGGTTCAGAAAGGTACTGAAAGCCCAAAGTAGTGATGATGTTATGTCAACCTGAGATTTGCATAAATATTGCCCCCAACCTGCCAGGATAAAACACTGATCTTTTAAATTTACTTCTTGTTTTTATTCAGTGCTCATTGTCTGTTGGAGCTATAACCTAAACTTGTGGCTTGGCTTTTCATATGTTATTGAAGGTCAGGAGCTATGACTTTTCCTTAAGTCTTGTTTTTGGACCTAATATAGCCTTAATGTTAATCATTTGGCATTTGACAAATGGAGTGTAGATGTTTACATAATTTTATTTCTATCCTATATAATAAAAGGCTAATATGCAATTTGACCGAACAGTGGAACGACCGGTCGCTATAATGCGCACTGTCCACCAGGGGGCAGACACTCAACGCAGGAGCTGCCCTCTGATGGTCAGTTCGCTCCCACAGGGGGAGCGTCGCTCAACCAGAAGCTGGGCTCACAGCTGGCGAGTGCAGCAGCAGTGGCAGGAGCCTCTCCTATCTCTGCGGCAGTGCTAAGGATGTCCGGCTGATGGCTTAGGCCCGCCATTGGTCAGACATCCCCCAAGCGCTCCTGGAAAGTGAGAGGGCGCAGGCTGGGCTGAGGGACCCGCCCCCCCGCCCCCCCCCCCCGAATGCACAAATTATGTGCACTGGGCCTCTAGTACTTTATAAACCCAGGTGAAGAACTTCTCATTATGTTTTGTTATAGATTTAATAGTTGATACATTTATATGAATTTATATAATATCCTTTACTAGAAAGCATAATAACTAGGGGAAAAGGCAACTAATTCAGTAAATCATCTAAAAAATTATGTTTCATACTGTGGACATTATGTAATAGTATTTGAATTAAGGATCATTAGTGCAAATTCTAATATATTTTACAAGTAATAGTTTGTTACATACAATGGGTGGCAACTTACCTTGTTAAGGATAAAAGACCCTATGTTTTATTTTCTAATTGGGTAGATTCATCTTGGCGTAAATGTACCTCATGTTGCCAACTACTTGTAGGAACATAATACATGCTGCAAACCAATGACCTGATGTCCATTATTCTGTAGCACAGCATATGAACACTGCTCTTTCTAGAGGCAAACACACTGATTGGTTGATACTGATGGAACTCTGTATCATTTCTCTATCTTTGAAGATCTGAAATTTAATGACAGGAAAAAATGTCAAAGCATGGCATGAAAAAGAAGATATTAAAAAAATTAAACTTCCATAAAAACTAAGCCAGGGGTATGAACTGCAGGTTGCTCTAGGGTCATAGAAATCTAGGGGTGGAAAAGATAAACTCAACTTCCTACACTCTGCTGTGTCCCCTGATTAAGGACCGTGGCAGTTTCAAGGGAATGGAGAGTGACTGAAGACAGGTCTTCAAGGATAATGTGAGCATCTCTCTGTTTGTATGTTTATTGCAGGGCATTCCATAGAATCGTGTCACTTTCTGCTCTTAAGGATCTCACAGTCTAGTATGTCCCTAGCTTTGGTGTTGGTTTTTGTATTTTTCCATCAAATTTCATACATTATTTCCTTCTTGCCTTAGATCCCGGGCTGTTTAAAATCCAAGTTAGTGGGATGGACTGACCTAGCCCTCAAACTCCAGATTCTGATCCTTGAATCGAGTGATTAACCCTGCTATTCCTGGTGAGAGAAACACCCTGGCCCTCCCAACACTGTCCTCAGCAGCTGGGGTGTCCACCTTAGGGAGGGCTTGTCCACCTCAGGCACTCAGCTGCCCTTTCCTGGATACAACTACTTCTTGTACATCTTGCTGCAAGGTGGGTCATTCATCAAGCTGGAGCCCAGTGGGACTTATGGCTGAAGGAGACAGTAGCGCCCAGGCCAGGAAAAGCACTCGGCTTCATCTATGCTGCAAACTCTCATTGGTAGGCTTGCTGGCTGTGTGACCTTGAACAAGTTCCTCAATCTCTCTGGTCTTCACTTTTCTAGTCTGTTGAAAAGGTATAATAATAGTACCAACTTTACAGGGCTTTTATGCAGATCAAATGTGTACTACTTGTGAAGCAATTTGAATAGTGCCTGGCATATAGTAAGTGCTATATAAGTGTTTGTCAAACAAAATAAGATCAAACAAATGAAGGATAACCGACTATGCCACCCCAAAATATGTCTCTTTGGCCTAAGAATTACTGTGAGCCAATTATTTTTCAGAAACAGCAGACACTGGAGAATCTCTGAAAGCAAAGCAGAGGATGTAGAAACATTCCCCTTTGGGGTGGGGAATGGACATTCATAAAGAAAATCTCTGTGTGTCTCCCTCTTTGTACTAGGAAAGAAGAATGACTAAACCACAACAGAATCTCATCAATGGAAAAGTTGGAGAAGGCATAACTACTGCAGGACAGACCTTGCCCTCCTTTACTGTGCTTCCCTGGTAATCCCTCATAGCTCCCCCCGCCCCCCTTTCTTTCCTTTCTCTTTAGTTGAAAGTGATATTTAAGTAACTTGGGCCATCTCAGGGAATTACTCAGTTTCTCTGGGTATCTCCTAGGTATACCTGAGATACACTTGTTAATAAACATCTGTTCCCTTTTCTCTGTTTTTACTACAAGGCCTCAGCCAGTAACTCAGAGAGTGAAAACTATTGGGTAGAGAAGGATGAGTGCAGACAGGGAGATAATTCCAGGATCTGTAGACATGTCTTCATGTCCGTGGTGATACGGGAAAATGGGACTGGAACGTGGGCAGGATGGTTCCTGGGTTCTTTGTCCAGTGGAGTCGAAGAATGAATCCACGGATGAAAGGTGGTATAGCAAAACGTGGAAATTATTGAGAAACAAGCACAGACTCCCACGTGGGGAGGGGGAAAGAGTCCCACGGAGTCCCCCTCTTCTTAAGGCTGCCGTTTTCCTGCCTTGATAACCCATCTGACTGGTCACTATTTCCCCTTTGATTTGGTCACTATAGAAACTCCTGAGCTCAAGCCTTTACTGTTCTCCTATTCCCTCTGAGCTTTTCTTCCTCCCTCTTTGAATGAGGGGCTTCCTTCCCTTCATTCTGTAAATGTGTACCTTTTGCTACTCTCAGTTCCCTTATCTTATGGAAATGTAACTTCTGCTGCTCCCAGCTCCCTTGTCTTATGGAAATGTACCCTTTGCAGCTCTATAGCCCGGTGCTTTTCCATGGACCCCTTAATTCCTAAAATGTCCTAAACTGGCCTATTTCACCCCAAAAAGTTCTTTCATTGGGAGAGGATGAGCCTAGTGCCATGTTATTTGTCATTCCTGACAAAAATCTTAGAGAGCCTAGCTTCAGATATAATTTTAAAGGTGATACATTTATAATTACTATCCAACCTCTCTTCTTCTCTCTCTCTCTCTCTCTCTCTCTCTCTCTCTCTCTCTCTCTCTCTTTCTCTTTTAATATGTTTTTATTGATTTCAGAGAGGAAGGGAGAGGGAGAGAGAGATAGAAACATCAATGATGACAGAGATTCATCAATCTGCTGCCTCCTCAATGCCCCCTACTGGGGATTGAGCCCCCAACTTGGGCACCTGTTCCTGACTGAAATCAAACCCAGGACCCTTCAGTCTGCAGGCTGAAGCTCTATTGACTGAGCCAAACCAGCCAGGGCTCTTCTTCTCTTTAGAAAAGATCTGAAATGTATTCTCTTGGGAGTAAAACTTATTCATTTATAATATTCAATAACATATTATTTTATTGAGTACCTACCTAGTTCAAGGCAGATGTTACATGGTGAGGACACATTCTGTTTCTTTGTTATGGAGTGGGGCCACAACATTAGTAACAAAGAAACAGAATTTCCGGAGGATGAGGCCCAGCAATCAGGATTTTAAAAAGATTCCCAGGTGATTCTAATGTGCAGCCAAGGTTGGGAACCACTGCCCTAAGGGCAGGCTATGTTGGTGCTATATAATTTTACCAATGTGAACCAAAGGGGCCACATGCTAACCTGACTAGCTCAGGGAAGGCCTGCATGGCAGTCTTGCATACTCAGAGACCTGAAGTAACCACAAAGGATCGTCTGAAATTAAACTTTAACTGAAGCAGTTATGGTGGGTAGTCACCTCCTAGGCTGGTATCTTCCCTGACAAGGTCAACCTTTATCTTTACTGAGTTTATTGTCTTTTTGCATCTATGATAACATATCCTTGCAATGCCAGGGTAACTTGCAACTTCCCTTTTTTCAGGACTACTCAGGGCACAACCAAATGCCCTGGGCGCCAGGACAGATTACCACAAATTCCTTCATTGTTATTGTTATCATGCTAATTGTTGACTGTTAACTATACTGTACCCACTTAAGTAAAAGAAGTATGTGTCTATTATTTTACTTTTTATCCAATCCCAGAGGTCCCCCACCCCTTTGCTTCCTCCCTCCTCCCTAATCTATCACCAATGGATTTCATATAACCCACTTACGTCTTCTCCTTTGGTTGTAAGGTATAAAAATAGATGAAAAACTGCCATTCTCTGGAGCCAATCCATTGAGATTCTGCTTCCTGGCAATTGTCAACAGTTTGGCTCAAATAAACTCACAAAATTCTTTACAGGTTTGAATGCTTTTACGTTAACACCAGCATCATGCAGTATCCATAGAGAATACAGAGACAATTTCTGATTGGAGGAGGCAGAACTTCATGGGGGAAGTTATGTGAGGGGTTTAAAGGGTGGGTTGGGCTTCAATAGATGTAAATAAGCTGGAGAATAAGAAGCTACAGACCAAACGCATTACCCTAAAATTGTAATCTTTTTGCTATTAGCAAGATGGCAGGATTTTTTTCCCCCTCTTAAGTCCCTTCTCTGGGCTCCTGAAAGCAAAGCACGGGATCTGCGGCCAGAACTGCTTCTAATGAAGTTGTCCTGTTTACAGGATTTGATAAGCTGTTTTTATTCTTGAATAAATAAGAAACGATGCCATTGTCCCCTACAAAATAGCTCAGGCTTTACTTGAGCAAAATCTGTTTGGAAATGTTAAGCTGGTTTCACAGAACTAATATGCCTCAAGGTGGTCATTCTCTCTGGATTAAAGCGGTGGAACAATGGTGGCTCCTGTTACGAGGAAAATAACAAAAGGCCATTATGAAAGGGACAACAATCTCTGTTCCCAGAGGGGGGCTGACAAGCTGAAAGTCCCCCTCTACAAGCCAACACAAAAGCCTGATTGCCTCCAATTGTTTGTTTATGTAAATCAAAGGCAGCCATTAATTCTGCTAGTGGGGCTGCTAAGCAGCAAAGAAGGTGGCGATTGGCCCAAATCTTGCTCATGGGCTGGTGGCAAATCTGACAAATCCTATTGCTTTTATTCTAAACAGCTCTCTGGGCACCTTTAGAAAAAGAAGCTTGTTATTATGTACTAAAGTAAAAAAATTGTATTCTTAGAGTCGGAGTTGGAACTATAGGACTTGAAGGCAAGGCGACTTATCGAGGATCGGTTTACTCAGTTTCCCCAAAGCTCTCTCTAAATTGGACTCAACTGTACATCATGACAGATGTTCCAGTGACATTTAGCCAGGTTGAGTGTAACGGCGATACACCACCTGAAAACGGTAACCCACCAATCCCCCAAACCAATGATGCGGTCAGAGATGTGGATGGCACCGCACCGTACTACAGGGTGGAACCGAGTCTTGAAGATGTGCCCGCAGAAGGGAATCAGGAGAAAAGAGAAAAATTACAAGGGAAGATGCTGCTCACCTGGCCCAAGGATGAGAAGACTCTAAAAGGTAAAACATTTTCCTTCTTTTCAATTCGCTGGATTTGATTTGCAAACTCATCCGGGATTCTTTTGATAAATTGTCATGACAGGAATGTGATGTACATCCTCCCACCCCCACCCCTGTCCAGATGTGGCCCCTTTTGCTACTGGGGCTGCATAGTATTAGGACTAAACTTGTGCCTCGGGTTCAATCCAGGCTTATCTACTTGGTAGCTCTGTGATCCTGGACAACTTTCCTAGCCTCCTGAAGACTTAGTTTTCAAAAGGCAGAATAATGACATTTGTCAGGTTGCTGTGAGGATTACTCAGTATTGGTTAAATGTTAGCTACTGTTATTTATTATTCTTATGGACAGCTCCATTATTATTTGAGCAAAGGAATTCAGAATTTCCAATTTTTCTTCTAAATATACCATAAAGTGTTTGAATCATGGTTATATACCTTAGATATGGAAGGAAGATTAGCATATGTTTATAAATAAAAGGAACCAAGGAAAAAATGAGGGGGAAGAGGGAAATAGCTATTTTTAGTAATCACAGTTAAAAATCAATTGTTAGAGTCTGAATTAATAATTTATTTAACCCTGAACTACTTAAGCATTAAAATATTAACCTAGTGTGCTTCCTCCCCCACCCCCACCAGAAAAACAAGAAGAGCATCTCTTCATTGTTCATAAGGCCATCACAGATCTTTCTCTCCAAGAAACCAGTGTTGATGAAATGACATTCAGAGAAGGTAAGAGGAACTGCTCCATTTTGTACACAATTTGTCTGACTGGGTGTGGGTGCCAGTTTTGGCATGGGATGTTATGTGAGTGTAGTGCTGAGAAAGCTTAACCCAGGCAATGCCTTCCAAAGCTCAACGCTGCTGTAGGCAGATAAGGGAGTCTTGATTATCTGTGGGTTCCACCTTAGAAACTATTCTAGAAGCTTCAAGACAGACTACGTGGATTGGTGTAACTGATTGTCACATTTTGACCTGACAATATGTCTGTTATATGTCTCTTAGTAAGTTAGTCCACTAAATCAATGTTTTTTAAATTTATTTAGCATCTCAAAATCTGTGTGAGTCAACTTGTGAAATATAAATGTTTTCCAAAGGGTTTATCCTAAAAGTTTACCATTGACATACATACAGTTTAAAATAATTTTATAAATTTATTTGGTATAAAGGAAAATTCCAAGCCTCTGAGGTAAACACAAAATGGTTACCTCATTCTTGTCAAAGAAATCTCCCAGGTGGTAATTTTAATTGTATTTTTCAGAATAAAAGCATTGTGAGAATAAAAAAAAAAATATTGATTTTTAAGTGGCTATATTGTATTTCAAATAAACTCAAGAGACTAAGAGACACACAGTCTTTTAGACTTCTCTTCTAAGGAGACACCTTTATTCAAGAAATTTCCAAATACAGAGAAGGGTAAAAACCTATTAATTAATAACGTGTGTCCTCTCTTGCGGCCATAGCCTCTTATCTCAAAACTGAAGTCAGCTTGTTAGAACTAAGCAATTTAGTTTAGTTAGGACCTTAACAGGAAAAATATTGATGAGATTATTGGTTGAATTTAAACATCACACACTAGTAAAATAATAGATGCCAGGGAAGACATGGATGTGATTGGCAGTTTCCTGGGTTTGTCCACTTTGCCTGGACACCTCTCAGACTGTCACTGACCACAAGCAGTGGTCCGCTGTGTAGACACTTAAGGAAGAATGTAGTAAACAACAGGCATTGTCAAGCTCTTACCTTATCACCGATAATTAGCCCCTATGAAATGAACTAAAACTCTTTGCCCTGATCTTTGTGCTTCCAATGTAGGTTTTGAAAGCAGGGATCTCAATTTCCATCTAGAGCCCCTTTCAAATTTCTAATCAGGAATTCTAGTGGAGACAACAGTTTTCTAGGATCTTTCATTTTTATCATATAGAGAACAAAAGCAGTCTGGATTTTGAGAGTAGTGGGTCTAAGGGTGAATTTTCCCCTGAATGAATCCTTTTGTTTTTGGTGGAACATATGTTTTTCCAGGAAGGTAGAGGTATATGTTTTGTTGTTTTGTTGCCTTTTATGTTCACAATGACAAGCAGCTATAAAGTCTCCAAAGAGAATATTCCTGGGTTAAAGAAAAATAGAAAGATGCTAAAAATATTGAAGAAAAACTGTAATTTAAATTCAAGAAGTAATTTCATGCATGACAACTCCATGCCTGAGTCATGAATATGAGCAAAAAGATCATTTTATTTGGTTCTTATGGAAAAAATAAAACAAAACAAAGTTCAATATTCTCATGCACATTTATTTATAGAGTAAACAACATGGGCTGCGTATCTGTGCACAATGAGTTAGAAGTGGAAAATCCATCTTCAACTCTATCTCTTTTTGTAAGTTTACCATTGACCTCTAGTTGGGAAAACAAAAGAATAAAGAGAGAATGAAAAATATTTGATGGAAATGAAGTTGTAAACATCTTTCAGTGAAAATAGAAAATTGTGGGGGGAAGGGCAAAGAGAAACCTCATCTCTCACTTTAGGTCAAGGCTCTTAGAGTGTTGAAAGGGAATAGTGGACCCAGGCCTGACAAGTACTCAACACAGGCGCTATTTCTGAGTCATGCGCACTGCAGATAGATGCTTCCTACACAAGCCCTCTGGGGTGAAAGCTCACAAAGCTACCTCTACTCTCTGATAATTAATTCTTTTTGCATTCTCTATAAATATTGTTGAGAGTATCCTAATATGATCCATTTGCAAAGTGAAATTTGCAATGAATTAAGTCTTTTAAAAATTAGGACATGGTAGCAAACAACCTGAATTAATTAGTTGTCATTAGGGACATGTCTAAAGCAATAGGCTAATCTAGCACTATGTAAATATGACTCAACATTATTTTTAAATCTTGGCTCTCTAGAAATTCATAGCAGGTATCAGACTAAAGTGTGTGTGCTTTGTGGGTTTGGTTTAGCCTCAGTTCATGACTTCTGACCATCTGTGGTTCTCTGCTCCTCCTTCTATACCTGGTACCATAGGGCAGTGATGGTGAACCTTTTGAGCTCAGCATGTCAGCATTTTGCAAAGCCCTAACTTAACTCTGGTGCTGTGTCACATGTAGAAATTTTTTGATCTTTGCAACCATAGTAAAACAAAGACATATTTTTGATATTTATTTTATATATTCAAATACCATTTAACAAAAAAAACTCAACCAAAAAAAATGAGTTCACGTGTCACCTCTGACATGTGTGTCATAGGTTCGCCATCACTGCCTTAGGGCAACTCTGAGAAGCGTGGGGGCAAATACTGAATGTGCTACTCTGAGCATGACAGTCAGGGACCGTCCTTGTTTTTACTATTGGGAGGAAGCCATCTTCATTTCCCTGTGAGATATTTTTCTAATTTTCTCTGAGGGGTGTGTGTGTGTGTAAGATATAGGTCCAAATATTTATTTTACATATTCACATTTAGTCATGACAAGCTAGACACATTTTTAGAAGTGTATCTCAGCGAATACTGGTCGCACTCAGTACAATAGTCCACAGCAACAACAAATCCATAGTCAAGTGAGGTTGAGTTGCTAACTTTCTTGGAGATTTACAATATTCTTTAGCATTTGAAAGGCTTGAATGAATTCTGAGGAAGCTCACTTAACAGTGTTAAATGCAAATGTTTTCCAAATGAATTTGATGGGCTAGCCCATTGTATGGTATAAAATATATTAGTAACCCACAAAAGAGTATTTCATAAAGCAAATGTGGGGAAATGATTGTCCAGAAAAATAATTTTGAGAACAACATCTGAGTTTTTGGAATCTCTGCACATCTCAGCTATCAATTGATTTTGCTACAGGGCATCCGTGGAAGAAGATTCCTCTGAGCAGCAGTAACCAGGAAATAAGCAGACAAAAGGAGAGGATTGCTGAACAACCTCTAGAAGAGCGAGAAGTTGGGGATAGGAAGAACAAAGCTTACCAGGCAACTGAAATCGAATGGCTGGGATTTCGAAAAGCTGGCCAAGTTGATGTGTTGCATGACGAGGAGCAAGAGGTTTGGGATGAAGAAACTAACAATGAAGATGATGATGAAGATGAAGTTCGAGTGATAGAATTTAAGGAAAAACACGTAGAGGGTTCTCACTTCAAAGAGGAAGGTGAGCCAAGTGAGGACTCCCCGCTGAGCAGCCCCAGTTCCCAGCCTGTGACCCCTGATGAGCAGCCACCTTTTGGGAAGAAGAGTGATATTTCCAGAAATGCGTATTCAAGATACAACACAATATCCTACCGGAAAATCAGGAAGGGGAATACCAAGCAAAGAATTGATGAATTCGAGTCTATGATGAATTTATAAACTAACTGGATCTGAGAAGTTCTCAGCCCCACTAAAGCAAAAGCTAATTCTGTTTTCCTGAGATGCATCTTTGTATCCCTTATGTCAGTTATCCTCTTTAAAGATGTGGAAGCTTCCTTTTTGTTTCACTGTAGAATAATGTGGAAATAACCCTAGGCAAAATCCAGTCTGGTAACTTCAGATCAAAAACATTTACGTTTATTTACGGACATTTGCTTTTTAAAACTTCACTAACATAGCACATGTGATAAGCCCTGAACAGCTGGTACCCCTGGGGAATCTGGCATGATTTGGCTTTAAAAGGAGCAGCGCTGGGAAATACAGTCATTCAGTGCAGAGACCTATTTGATATGATTCCTGTATTTCTTTTGGGGTCTTTCTTCCTGGACCCTGAGGCTGATAGTCTGTTGTTAACCCTTTCTTAACTTTTAAGCACTATTTTATAGGCTCGGCCAGTAAACTTTTCAAAAGACTTCGCCTTTCTTATTACCTTCAAAAGAGATTTTAAATGGCTTCCTTGGCATCTGCAGAGTGAAACTTTGGTACAGGCTTCTTCCTCACTGTTACCATTCACCGAATTTTCTCACTAGAGGAGCTGAGCAATTGTGAGTCCAGAGAATTCTGTTTACTGAATGTTGCCTTTATGCTCTCAAGATGAATTAAATCCATTGTGAGGTTGGTACAGGGAGGGGCTACACAATTGGTGGGCAACAGACTAAAGAATTATATTGGATAGTTTTATTTCTGTGACAAAATAAAATCTAGTCTAGCAAAGTGAAAGTCATTAAAAATGAAAATGAGTGCCTTAGTACGTCTTAAAAAAATACCCCCTCTTTATTATCACACTTTTCCTTATTAATTATATCTCAGAATAATTTTCTTTCCTTAGAGACCTGAGACAACTCTAGTCATAACTGTACTAGTTACTATGAAAATGGAAATAATTATCTGAGAATATTCTCAAAGTAGAGTGTGAGCATGCATTTTTAGTGAGAAAGCTCTGATAGTTGTTGGGAATATATGATTCACTGGACTTCAGCCCAAATCGAGATGCTTAAATGGAGTTTCATCAAACCAATGTGTCAAATAATGTATTGAATATGTATGAAAAAGGAGAGTCTATATTTATATAGATTTCTTAGATAGTTTCATAATTTTTTATTTCACGCTTCCATATATATTATCTGGTATTTCTGTCGTCACAGATAAAGATATTTTTTTGGCCCTGCAAATAAAAAGACAATTCCTTATTGTCTGAATGTAATACAGTCTTCATTGTACTAGTCAACCTTTGTTTCTTTCTTTTTTATTTTGTAAAAAAAAAACCCAGTTTCTCCCTTCATAGATTATTGCTTATTTATGTGTAACAAATCCCAAACATTCTAATGGGAAATTCTTTAATTCTTCCTGGTCATGTAATATATTTCCATAGTATCACGTGCTTTTAGTTAGTGTTTACAAGGCTCAATTTTGAAATAAGATTGCAGTGCTCCTCTTATTCTTTCAAACAGATACTTTGCAACCTGAATGTATAAATGTTCTGCCATCCTTCATCAGTAGAACCTGTAGCTTTCACTCTTGACAAGGCAAGTTTTCAGATAAAGCTAGGAAAATCAGGTCTTTATTAATAAACGTAGATAGAAGGTGAATGCACTAGATCAATTTCCTGTTTATTTAGATCCTCTAAACCTGTCCAACAGGACAACCTAGTTTCTTTTCTGGATTACTGATGACCCCTACAATTTTCTATTTAACTTCAAAGCTCAGTGTTGCGTTAGCCATCACAGAACAGGGTCATATTGTTAATCTACTACCATGAACAGGGCCTATATTTTAAATTATTCCAAGGGAGATGATGATGTGATCTATGGCCTTTTGATATGGCCAAGCAACTAGCTCTTTTGCAGCTCCAACGCATATATATAGTAACCGTGGCCTTTGTAGCTTTGTGCTTTTACCAGACAATGGCAGCATGAAAGATTTTGTCAACAAAGATTCTTCAGGGCATATTTGATGAGTACATACTTAATGCTCATGGATGAGGCAATGTAGTTGCAAAAGAGCACTGAAACTATTCTCGTTTTAAAATGTATTTTTATTGATTTTAGAGAGGGGGGAAGAGAGAGGGAGAGAGAGAGAAAAACATCAATGTGAGAGCAAGACATCTATTGGCTGCCTGCTGCACACCCCCCACTGGGGATTGAGCACAACCTGGGCATGTGCCCTGTCTTGAATCAAACCGGCAACCTGTTCGTGCATGGAATGATGCTCAACCAACTGAGTCACACTGGCCAGGGCTGAAACTATTCTTTGACATTGCCCTGTGCTGCTGCCATTTTATATTAAGGCCACAGAGTTAGGTGGCCATAAATAACAGGACGGAGATGGGTGGTTATTTGGTTCTTTGTAACCTAGGGAAGACAAGGGACTGGTTCAGATTGCATGAGGAATTTTATTACATTAGAATACAAATTGGTAGCTGTACAGGAAAGTTTACCACTTTTGTGATTCAAGGTTCCCGGTTGGAAGAAGGACTCTGGTATTTGGGAGGAGGGAGAGTTGATTTATTGTGAGAATGCTGATATTTCTTACATGACTTTTAATTTTCTTCAGTGGCTGGATGAACAGGAATTAATAACAGCTCTATTTCTCTGTCAATTTAAAATGTACCTTTAATATAAGGCTAATTTTGAAGACACAGAATATGTTACAGTCTGTCCATCCAGTAACAAATTAATTACAGAACTTCTGTGTCTGACTTGTTCTCAATAAAAATTTGGATCCTTGTTTTCGGTGTCTCGATTTTATTTTCTTTAGCTGCCCTTTAAAATTGAAAAGGAAACCTTGCGTATCAGCAGCTATTAAGAAGATCAATAAATGCTGCTTCAGAAATCATGAGAACATGCTATTTCAATTCATTTGCATTGTTTATTTCTATAGGTCTTCAAATGATGGTATATGAAATTGCAAAAATTTCTAATGGGTAGTATGTAATGTTCATGAAAATTTTCTATTATTTTTACAGGAACTGAGCTATTGTTTTAGATGCATCTTAACTCCAAAACTTGAAAAAAAAAATCTTTGTAGTCATGAAGGTAATATATGTAAACTATGCCGGTGCTTTTATAGTAATTGTTTCTGCATATTTACATGGGGTAGTACTCTTGGTACACTTACAAATGGCAAATGGATATTTAAGTTTTTCAAAGTGATATTAAAAATATTTATAATAAGTAATAATAGAGAATTATGGGACAAGATGAAGCACTCGTGTATCATAAAGAAGAAATATGCTTGACCATATGAGAAAGACAACTCCATTTTTTAAAGCTTGAACTTTCATTGTCCTATAAAAACAAAAAGGGCTATAAAAAGTAAGGTAAAAAGTTATAGAAAACATTTGCCAATATTACAATATCAGACTATATATATAAAAGGCTAATATGCTAAGTGTCTGACCGGTCGCTATGTTGTGCACTGACCACCAGTGGGCAGACGCTCAATGCAGGAGCTGCCAACCTGCAGTGACTTGGCAGTGGCGGTTCTCGGGTGATGCATCCCGAAACCAGAGAAGAGGGAGCCCAATGGGGCCGCGCGATTCCACCTTCTGCCGTGGACTACGTTGTTGCTGTGGCACTGCTGGCCCCGAATCTGGTTTACTGCACACTTGAGTTTGCGTTCTACACCCTGTACAACAGCAACTTTGCAGAGTGCCCTCTTGCACTCCAGGACCCCTCAGGGGATGTCAGAAAGCTGGTTTCGGCCCAGTCCCAGCAGGCCTAGCTGAGGGACCCCCACCTGCCAGAGGGACCCTGCTCACTCCACAGGGAGGGACAGCGGGAGGTTGCTCCAGGGCATGCCCAGCCCATCTCGCCCAGTCCTGCCCCATCAGCCACCTTCTAATTTCTTTTAAACATGCACAAATCCATGCACCAGGTCACTAGTAACATAATAAATATGAATTCCAAAATGTGTATACAGCTCATAAAGAACACGAGGTGACTAGACCATACAATCAACAGAAACTCAGTGACATGGGTAGAAATCAGCAGTAGGAATCAGTCAGATACATGGCAAACTACATAATCAAATGATAATGTCTAGTAATTAATTGCCAGCTAAGGAAACTTTTGAAAATGAATTTGGAAAGTGATTTAGATTTTTACTTGGAAACTTCAAAATCAAACATTATTTGTTTGCTTCCTTCTTTATAATAACTTCAGTTGTTCAGAGGCAGAAACACTGGGTACTTAAAAAAAAAATATTCAAGTTAACTCCAAATTCCTGTATACTCCATAGTTTTAATCTAGTTCTCCCCATTGACAAATGTTTTCAGATAATCAAAAACAAAATTCACTAATTTTACCTTTGCCTCCTCTCATTTTTATCACCACCTCTTATAGCTAATGTGTATAAAACCAGCAACATTTGGGCAGTTATTTTGAAGGAGAGGAATTAAGGCCTGTGTATAACCCTAACCTGAATAACAAACATTTTGAAGATTTAGGGTTTGATTACCCCTTTCAAGTATGAAAAAGAATACCCAGAGTGAAAGTCCACCTGCACTTTTGTCCAGAAAGCCAGATGCAGACAGAGCTATGCACTTAAAAAGAGAGTTAAAAATCAAAACCTATTTTTTTAATTTTTTTAAAGTAGAAACTCTTGGTTTTACTTTCTCCCAATTCAAAGCATAGAATATAGAGATGCATATATACACATATATGCATAAAAATAAATATATGTGTGTATTTGTATATATTCACATATACAAACATGCACATATCTTTACAAAGATCAATATTTTTTCAATAGTCAAGATCTGCTATCAAAAATTTTAGTTTCAATATCTAATATAAAGGATATATATATTATGACTAGTATTCTAAAACTGGCAAGTATCTATCAATCAATAATAAAATAGCCTCTGTTTTTAAAGAAATTATTTGTTATTTGATGGCAACTGTCATCATTAGGGACTCAGCATATTAGCAGAGTTGCTCTATTTGCTAGAAAATGAGAATTTCATGTGTGTTTTTGCAAAGCAACGATTCACTTAAACTTGCAAAGAGACCCTAATTGGAGTGGTAATTATTAGTTGACTCATTAGGTTGAAAACAGAGGCAGTAAGTCTCCTTAGTGTAGTGGTATTTTTTTCTTTCTTTTTTTTTAGATATAGGCACCAACAGCACCTGAAATACCATCCAATAAACCTAATCAGGAGTATATAATACTTTACATGGTTTATTCAAACCTGTCCATGAGATGACTATTTGCCAAAAAAATAAATATTTTCTACATTAGCTTTGGTTAGTGTTCCTTTTCTTGTTGCAAGACATTTTGGCTAGTAGGAATTGTTGAGTAACCTATGCAAAAGTTGTTTGTTGCAAAAACACTATGGTGGCAACACATAGAAGTAAAAATTACAAGTCTCGATTTATGCTTTAAATTAAAGGACTCCTCAATTTTTTACTTCCCACCTTTGTTCAGATCTCTCAGCTTTGATTAATGCTTAGGGGAAGAAAGAATTGGTAATATTCAAAGAGAAGCAATCTCTCTATAGCCACTTCTCCCTCTCATATTTATTCCAGAAAATGGAAAAGAATGTGTCCAACATGAAGTCAAGGAGATAGACCACAGCAAAGCATGTGGGGTTGGCTATCCGTAAGCTACACTTCAGTTGCTTAACAGAAGGGGTGCAACTTCTATTTCCTGACTGTAGAGCATCCAAGATTGAAAACGAAGAGGTTTGATTCTACAACCAAAGGATTTTAACTGAGCTCCACTGAGCTGACTGCCTACTTAAAAAAAAAAAAGGAAAAGAAAAATCATAGTAACATGGCATAATGAAAGAGACTTTCTTTCCTCTTTTTTTTGAGCCACGTAGAATAAAAATTAGGTTTTTAGCTATTATAGTGGGATGACATTAGACAATCCCTCTCAAGAACCATCCTCTTGTCAGCATAATGAGGAGAATGAGACCTACCTCTCCGAGTTGTGCACAACATTGAGCTGTGCCTAGCACATAGTAGGTACTCAAAGATAATTTGTTTTCTTTTTTTTCCCATTTACTCCTTGTCATTTCCTTGTTTTTATCCAAGGTATTGGGCCTTCATCTGAGGCATAATTTATTTCCTGTGTTTGCATGTGGAAGTTAAATTAAAGGTGTTAAAACAAATAAAGATGGTACTATCTGGTACATCTCAACCCCATTATCTTTCATGAGAGCCTTCTGAAGATCACTGTAAGCTATTCATGAAATCAAGGTTGCCCAGGAAAATGGAATTACTATACTCTAACAATATTTTTGCCCCTTTACAATTCCTAAGGCCATACTAGAAACAAGGTGTTTTAAAAGCTAAGAGAGTATTTCCAAATTAGTGTGGAGAAGCCTACAATGCATCGTGATCATGATACATGACGGTTTTTGGCCCAGTGAGTGACAGCTAACTGCATGTCAGCAAGCAGAACTGAGGAAATTTGATGCTGGTGATAAAACATCGTGGTACCAACAACAGCTGTGCCATCCTTTGGGGAGAGTGGGGTAGAAGCTTTGGGTAGCTATTGAAAAAGAGAAAGAAATTGTGCAAACTGAAAAGCTCAGAAGCACTCAGATGGTTTGGTAAGTTAGTGTTTGGTCAAATAAGTCCTTCAAAATATGGCAAAAGCTACACTTGTGTATAAGGTAATAGACATTTTTCTAAGAAGGGCAATGACTCAAGTCAATCAAGGAAAAACTGTGAAGTCCCCAATAACACAGCCCCTATAGAAAAGTTTAGGGCTAATCAGGGTCCTATTGTGTCCCACCAAGGGTTTTGCATTAGAAGTATCAGAAGACCTTGTAGTACTTTTACCTTTACTGCAGCCTTCTGAAAACAAAATTTATAGGGCAATGCTTAAAAAAATGTTGGTAGTAGATTTCACAATTAGTACTGGCAAGGTCAGGCCTGGAAGATTCCTAACTAGTGATTAGTTATTTGTATCTTATATGAATTGAAAAAAATACATGGTAAACGCTGGTTTTAAAATTCTACCCAAGAACAAATATGTGATGTATGAAAACAATCTTTTGTTGTATTGACAATATAGTTTCAAATATAGCTTCATAAGATAACTATGTCAAAGTAAAGTCGGGAAGAGCATACACTGAACAGACTCAAAGGATTTTTTTGAGAAAAACATTCAAATTTCTTCTGCTGTTATACCCGAAGTGGAGTGTATGCAAACCATAATTACTCTTTTTCTGAGCAGAGTTGACATTTTTGATGGAATCTGTTTTTGAATAAAAATACAGTCTTTAGACTGGGGGAAAATAACGGTTCAACATTTTCCAGTTACATGAAGAATCACATGAAGCATCTAGCATATTCAGTTTGGTCAGCGATTTAATTAGACATTTGGCAACCACCTTGTGTTTTATTCCCCCACTTGGCTCTGTATTGAAAGAATTAGCTCATTTTCTAATCATTCTCTTATCTCATTTGCAATGTCAGTTATTTGAAAAAAAGCATCCCAAATATGTTGCAAAAATGCAAAACTGTTTCTTCTTCTGATTCTTGGTTATTGCTCTGCTCTTGTGGAATTAATTGGAAATTAAAAATAGATTTTAAATGTTTTTATTAGTTTTTTAGAGAGGAAGGAAGGGAGAGGGATAGAAAGATAGAAACATCGATGGGAGAAACATCTCGATTGGCTGCCTCCTGCAAGCCTGCTGTTGGGGATCAAGTCCAAAACCTGACCGGGAATTGAACCAGGGTCCTCTTCGTTCATGCTCAACCATCAACCACACCGGCCAGGCTAAAAATAAATTTTAAATAGGAAGTCAGAACTAAAGATGCCCAGGTTTAGCCCTGGCCTGTGTGTCTCAGTTGGTTGGACCATTGTCCCATGCACCAAAAGGAGGTTCGATTCCTGGTCAGGTGCGTGCGGGAGGCAACCGATCAATGACTCTCTCTCTCTCTCTTTTCTTTCTCTCTTAAAAAAAAATTCCCAGGTTTATTATCTCCTCACCTGAACAAAGTGTTTTGTTTGTTTGTTTGTTTTGTTTTTTTTAAGTATTAACAAGCATATGTTATTTTCCAGAGATCCACCCCCAACAAAATGGTTTCTCATCTCTTTTATAGAAATGCTGTGGAACAGGTTGTGTAGGCTGGTGGCCTGAGGCAATAGAATGAGCCCTGTCTCTGGAGATGCAAGTTCTAATCCTGATTCTCTGGTCTGAGATTTTCAGATGGGTGTCAGTTTTCTTACCAAATGAATTTAGATTTCTAAGATCTTCTCTGATATGCCTAAGTATTGACATACCTAAAATTAGGGCTCAATATAAATCAAAGAAATATTACTTTTCCCCAGTGTTATCCTTAGGTCCACATCTAAGGCTTTTTTATTTCCCCCTCATATAGGTGCCAGATCCCCTTTCTTTTTTGGCCAAATCTAGGGTAATTTTTTCTTACCTCTCTTCCTAAAGATTGCTTACCTCATTCTCTTCCCCTTTCATTGTTTCCTTCATTTTATTTCTACTTTAAAAATCTTTAGAGTCCATTTTAGCATACTTTATCCCCATGAATGCTGCTAAATCTAAGGCAGTATTTTACATAAGAGCCTTAAGATTTTTCAAGGCTCTATTTCTGCTTTATTAGTTTCAACTCCTCATATGTGTTAGTGATTAAATGAATTTTGGGTTACTCTAGTGTATTGTGATCAAGCCTCTTTTACTTTGCCTTTTTGGTTTTTTACTATTCACAAGTCTAGGAAGTTACTAGCATAACCCTTTTTTAAGTGTAGTTTTAAAAGCACAAAATGAATTAAAACAATGTCCACATCTAGAATTGAATAAGCATTTGACATCCTCAATTAAAAATGTGCCACTGACTCAGACTGGTAAGAAAGCATCATATAGTAATCTAGATCAAAATCCTGCCACCAAGGAGTATCCTATATAATAAAAGCCTGATATGCAAATCGACCTAATGGAGCAAGACAGGTGGAACAACTGGTCGCTATAACACACACTGACCACCACGGGGCAGACACTCAACACAGGAGCTGCCCCCAGCCTGCAGGCCCCAGGCCAGCAAAGGCCGGTGCCAGTGGGGGCCTTGATCACCCCACCAGTCGCCCCACAGATGAGCCCTGATCACCGGCCAAGCCTAGGGACCCTACCTATGAAATTCAGGCCTCTAGTTTTATCAATACTATTCCAAACTGTAGGTAAACATGAATGTAGTCTGAAGGGATTTTGCCAAGGTGATAGCTGTGTGTTTATGAGTACTTCTAGTCATCAAAACTCAAGTAAATTTTTTGATGAAAAAAATAGTAAATAAAGGACCAGGTACTCTCTACTTGTAGGCCAAAGAGCTGGTTATTATCCAACACAGTCATAATGAATATCATCGTACTTCCCCAAGAACTTCTGTCTTTATTTCTGAGCACCCGATAGGTTGTATGGGGAAATTTACAGGCTGAGTTTTAGCACAAGGCAGGAAGCAGGCAATTCAAAAAGACTTGTAGTGCTGAGGAAGGACTCCAATCCTATGTTGGACTGTTTCCCTGAGTTAACTTTTGGTATCTCAAATATTCTGATTTTAGAAAATCTTCTATTCAAGTGTTATTCATTTAAAAAATTTAAACGACCATGGAGAAATATAATCACCAAGTTCACTGTCATTTTCACAGTGTATAATGGGCTCACTAGATAAAAACATCAGTTCCTCTTCAGTCTTCAAAATAGTTTTCAAATTTCCACTTTTGATATGGCTTCTTTGGGTCACAAGCAGCAACTTTCAGAGTTTTCTGAGAAAAATTTCCTTCCAAGCATAACAACTGATGATAGTTTCCAAAAACAATGTGATTCACCTGGAGAGAAAGGGGATCTGAGAATGAACCATGGTAAAGAAATGGAAACCAATTAAAAAAAAAAAGATAGGTACTTACATTTTTTATTCTTTAGGGATTATCATGAATAAATTAATAACATAAACACAGGCTTTGGACAGTATTAAGTTTGTTTCTCTCTCTCTCAAGCTAAGTTCTCATACTTCAAAGATGAATTTTCTGATCATATGGCTGATTCCTATATTATTTAAAGAAAATAGTACCAGATGGCATTTCTATATTTGATGGATGGTGGCTCTCTCACTAATGGTAGAAAAGAAAACACACACACACACAAAACCCCACATACCATCACAGATAGTGAGTCAGTTAATTTCTTAATTAACTCTATTCCTCAGAATGCAAATTCAGAATACAAAGTGCTAGATAAATAATGTATTCTATTTATGAGCTCCCTAACATAATCTCTGAGTACATAATGCCTGAGGTCCAGAAAATTTGGATGTAATTAGGAAAAAAGTCAAAGGCACTTCAGGGTTCTATTATTGCTTAATATGTATTAATATCCTAGAAATGGTTGATGGCCTACTTAGAACTTGCTCATGGCTTTGTAATTTTTTTTTATCTATTATACATCTCAACTATCCAGGACTATGACAGAGATGATTATATATATATATATATATATATATATATATATATATATATATATATAGAGAGAGAGAGAGAGAGAGAGAGAGAGAGAGAGAGAGAGAGAGAGAGTGTTTTATAATACTTTTTAAAAATTATTAAACAGGGCTGACAATAATTTATTTTACAGAAGTTCCTGCAAAACTATGTTAGAAAAAATAGACCTCTGGTAAAATCATTCTAAATGCTTTTATCTACTGAATCATTTGTAGTGTAATGGAGATTTAACTTAGATGATCAAGCATTTCATTGGGTTAGACCTCTCCACCGAAACTATCGTCAGCATCACCCAGGAGACAGCTGGACATGCTGACTCAGCCTCGCCATAGACCTGTGGAATCAGAAGCTGCGCTGTAACAAACTCCATTGTGGAACTTTGGCAGTATGATGCTTGAGTATGCTCAAGGTTTTGTAAAGGAGTTAAACTTGAGCAACATTATCATTGACTACCTACAATGTTCTGCTGCTGGATTGTAAAGAGGCAACTAAAAAACTTGTTCCCAGCCCTGGCCAGTGTCCTCAGTGGTTAGAGCATCAGCCTGTACATTGAAGGGTCTCAGGTTCGATTACAATCAAGGGCACCTACCTGGGTTTCCGGTTTGTTTTCTGAACCTAGTCGGGGCTTGTGTGGGAGGCAACCAGTCAATGTTTCTCTCTCTCTCTCCTCCCCGTGCCCCGCCCCCCCTTGTCACCTCCCCCTCCTCCGCTCTCCCTTCCACTCTCTCTGAAAAAGCAGTGGAAAAAATATCCCCAGGTGAGGATTAACAACAACAACAACAAAAACCCACACACACATCAAAAACGTGTCCCCAACCTAAAGACACATGATGTAGAGGGGTATTCCATTCCCCAAGTCCTAGAAGCCACCTATGAAACTATTTACTTTTAGGTGACCTCATTCCGGAGCATTTGGGGAGGGCCGACCTAGAGAACATCTTTTAGATGCTGCCTTATCAATGTGTAACTTTAATAATTCATTGGTATTCAGGGTCAAGCTTACCATTACT
Organism: Myotis daubentonii; assembly: GCF_963259705.1. Classification (NCBI taxonomy): domain Eukaryota; kingdom Metazoa; phylum Chordata; class Mammalia; order Chiroptera; family Vespertilionidae; genus Myotis; species Myotis daubentonii. The sequence goes on from NC_081846.1 coordinate 58,310,857, forward strand.
CCTCCTCCTTCCATGAAGCTCCCAACTCCTAATGCTTTCTGAAAAGGGAGACATGCTCCTGCCATTCATAGTCTTATTTTGCATTTCTCCCTTTTCTTTTTAAGACTTTCATGTCTTGGGGGACTTAAAAGGGGTAGTATGAAAACTACCAAAATACTGAAAGAAGAAAAAAGACCATTTTCAAGATATTCATTTCTACGACATCTAGCAGCATGAAAAGGGGAACTCAAGGCAGAAAGCAGCTATATATTGTGTTAAAGTCACAAACAAGGTGGGGGTAAGGGTTTTGTTCTCCTCATATTCTGTATTTTCTTTTTCTCTTCTCTCTCTCCCTATCTCTGCTTTTCTCTCCCTCTTTCTTCCTCCTTTGGCACAGGGTTAGAGAAGCAGAAGGTAAGATGTAATTTATTTGATACATATTTATGGATTTTCCTAACACCATAAAACATAAAATTAGCAGTTTATGCACTAGTAATTCCTAATTTTTCAGAAAGACTCAATAATAATCATTATTACTAAAGAGAAAAAACATGCCCCGAAGGAACTGAAATGTAACAGAGAAAATCTAAAGCGGGGAAGGCTGGAGAATGTGTGGCTCAGGCCCTGATTTTGACCCTGGGCTGGAAGAAAATTATCCTGAAAAGAATACTCACTGGCTGTGACACCAAAAGGAATGGAGGCACTCCCAGTAAAAAAGTGGGCTTCCTTTGGGGCTATTCCTGAGCAAAAGGATGGTCTCCATATACTCAGTGCTTTAGGGGATTTGGCGGCTACCTCCTAGAGAGACAGTGGGAAATCTGAGAAGGCAGTCCTGACATTATTTCTGCCACTCCAACGTCCTACGTCAATGCTTATGACTTTGTACCCTGTTGAAACAGAATTGGGAAAATCTCAGAGGACTTTGAGGGACTAGGGTGTCGCAGGGATGTTCTGGTAAGCATGAACCACCGGACCGCTGGAAAAACACCCCCTGATTTGTAGCATGGATGTAAATACTCCCACCGTGGCTGGTTTGAATTTACCAAAGCAGGTTCCCTGAAGGTGCAGTTGGTAAGAGTTGATCACAACCAGCTCCTGCAAGCTGGTGGGAGCTGGCTCCAGCTCCCCGGGAGAGCCCAGGTCTCTGGAAACCAGAGGGTGTGAGCAAATGCCCCTTGTTGGAGAAAGCAGACTGGGGAACCTGATGCATAGTAAAGTGTAGGCCTTGGGGAGAGCACACCCTTCTTACTTTCCCCATACCCTTGCCCTGTAAGCTTTTCTGGTAACCGATGCAAACCAATTCTAGCCTATCCGCCCAACTTTTGGCATTGTTAACTGACTAAACAACAACTTTAGAAACAGATGATGATAGCAATACAACCAACAAAACCTGGTGACTTCTATTTAAAATAATTGATTGCCAATAAATTCTTAAAAAAAAAAAGATTTGATCAGTTACAAAAATATGCCGATCTCTCTGTAAGAACTTTTTCACTGCCTCTGTTGTCACAAACACATTGAAATCTTCAGATTGAGTTAGCTGCCAGTGAGGGTTTCCTGTCACATTTAGTGGGAAGTTGGATTTGTGGAAAAGAAGAGATACAAATATTTCGCTTACCAGTTCCGAGTGAAAGGCTGATGTGGATTTATGTAGCCATTTCAGCCCTTTGTTTCTGTTATCACAAGGGTGCAGCCTCAAGGCTCCTTGATCAGGGACGGGAGCCAAGCACCATTCTTCATGTTTAATAAGTCTTAACCAGGTGTAATTAAACTGTTGAAGCTGTGGAAGGAATGAGTAAGAGAAAGGTCACCTCAGGTGGAAAACACAAGTCAGGGCTTTGTCCAACATCTTTGCCAGCAAAGGTTAAGAATATAGGAACTCTGGTCAGATATTTCGTATTTCAATCCGGGTACTGCCACTTTCAACACTGATCGTAGTAGGAGCATAATATTAATCCCATCTAATTTAATTTTTCTCCATTTTCAGTTGGGTAGCAACTTCAACGTGTCTGTCTCAGAGGCTTGGGTAATGACTGCCAAGTGTTTCGCACACTTGCAGAAGCCCTCAAAAAGCGTTAGTTGCAACGATGCACCGTAGTCCAGTTAGTACATATCCGCAAATAAATGTCATTCCAGGAGCTCGGAATCCCAGACAACCTGGTGCTTGAAGTATTGAAACATCCAAACCACAGCAGAATTACAGCCTTGAGCCAGTGGGGCTCTAGGAGATCCAAGTCAGGGTCCTAACTTACCTTGTGGAAATGATTATGCTAGGCAATTGGACCCCTAGAGGAAATGTTAAAAATCTTTCTTTGCTGATAATGTGGAGAACTGCTCTGGGAGAAGTCCAGTTTTGGGGAGTCACCAAAGTCTAAAATAAATACCAATTCAGGCAATGGAACCATGTTTTAAATTTTTATTTATTTTCTTCAGTTATTTACAACCTAGTACGATCTACCTGGTTAATAAACTGTAAGGCTCTGGGTCTGTGGAAAATTTTTAAACATATTAGGAAAAAAAGGCTGCTGGTAAAATCTATCTAAATCAGTGGTTCTCAACCTTCCTAATGCCGCGACCTTTTAATACAGTTCCTCATGTTGTGGTGACCCCCAATTCATTGTTACAAATTGAACATAATTAAAGCATAGTGATTAATCACAAAAACAATATGTAATTATATATGTGTTTTCCGATGGTCTTAGGCGACCCCTGTGAAAGGGTCATTCGACCCCCAAAGGGGTCTCGACCCACAAGTTGAGAACTGCTGATTGAAATGCTTTTATCTAATGAATCATTGGTAATGTGATTGAGATTTCATTTAGATTATCAAGTATGCCGTTGGGGTAGACCTCTCTGCTGAAAGGTCTTACTCCCTGGCATATGCCACTCTGGACCATCATTAGGTCACCTAGCATCTAGTTGGAAATGCTGAGAATCAGTTCTGCCACGAACCTATTGAATCAGAATTCACATTTAACAAACTCCCCAGGTGATTTGTGTGTATGTTAAAATTTGAGAATGGGGAATAAAAGGTGGTTCCATGGCAAGTAACCTCACTGAGTGATCGGATCACAAATTCCCAACAGGGCAGTCACGGTGGGTGGTCATGCCCCAGGCATGTACATTCTTAGGTAAAAGGCTTACTTTGCCTTAAGCAAGCCCTGTCCATTGTTTCTGTGCATGTAGGTTAAGACATCTTTGAAATGTTCCCTTTTAAAGACCCCTCCAAGGATGACCACCCTTTCAGACCTGTTTCAAAAATGTGTGAGAGCTCATAATCTGGACTACTAACCTGTAATCCAGTCCCGGCCTTGCTTTCCCCCTCCTTCCTGTACTTCCTTACATACCTTCCTTAATCTCACATGCACAAAGAAACTGCAAAACTGTTATTCTCTAGAGCCGTGGTAGGCAAACTTAGGCTCGTGAGCCACATGCGGCTCTTTGGCCCCTTGAGTGTGGCTCTTCCTAAGCCTTAGGAGTACCCTAATTAAGTTAATAACAATGTACCTACGTATATAGTTTAAGTTTAAAAAATTTGGCTCTCAAAAGAAATTTCAATTGTTGTACTGTTGATATTTGGCTCTGTTGACTAATGGGTTTGCCGACCACTGCAGAGCATTTGGGATCTTACGCCCTGGTATATGCCATCAGTTTGGCTCAAATAGACTAATTACATTTTTTATAGGTTTGGGTGTTTCTTATGTTCACAAGAAGCATAGACATAATATAAAGAAGCTATACAGCTATGAGGAGAAGCTAGATAGTACCTTGCAAAGGGACATCTCCACTGATTTAGAAGTTAACTAAAGAGACTTTTTAGGTAAGGTGAAAGATAGGGCTTGGTGGGTCAATCCTACAATCCTAGGCTTTTATTCCTTTTAAGCTTTTTTTTTTTTTTTTTAAATTATAAATGCTGTAGTCACTGGCTTATATTGTCTCATTATTTCTGGCAAAAATAAGTTAATTTCCACCAAGTTTCTTTACTTTTTATTACTCAAACAAGCCACAGGAAGCAGACGCTGAAAAGGAGTAACAAGACAAAAAGGGAGATGGCATTTGTGGAAGGCAGGGGTTGCAGGATCATACCTTTCCCTCCTCGTCTCCCCTCAAGAGACTCAATGGTTACGAGACCAGAACTTGGGTTTTCAGATAAAATACTGATGAGACTTGAAGGATTGCAGTATTTAATATTTTATTTTCATATAATTTGGACTAATATTGTTTTGTTTTACTATTTGTGAGTTGTTTCCTCTGAGAATTGTTAATACATACAAGTTATTTCTTTCCATTGATTTTTGACACTTTTATCTTTCAACCGTCTCTTTTTCCTAATTAACAGTCTCCTTAGTCTCACGTTATAATCCACAGCTGAATTATAGCTGCAGAGATGACAAAATGCCTTTTCTTTTAGTAGCAGCTTTGAATGAAGAGGTAGAGATGGAATGTACTTCAAAATAAAAGCAATATCTCTTAGTTGAATCAAAGTAGTATGTTTTGGTACTGTCTCTAAAGGGATAACAAACCTATGTTATCACAAAAAAATAATTTCTCTACCTAAGAGTGGCGTACAATTTTAGGGGACTGAATTGTACTCATGAATTGATGTCCCTGTGAGTCCTATTTGGCACCCAAACCAGAAACTCTCCCCACAAAATAAGAATGGATGGGGAGCATGTGTTGGAGAGGAAGGTACCTCCAGCTCCCCCCCAGCACTGCGGAGTCCCTGCTCGGTTCTCCCCAGGCCACTCTCTCCCCTAACCACTGTGCTCTGAGTCCGTGGGAGTGTTGCTGCAGGGTCTTCCATTATGGATCATGGATTATGGGAGTTACATTATTTCCTTCAGGTATAGAAGAATGGGGGCAGGGGATAGAATCAGAGAATCAAATTGCTCCCTGAGATTAATTATTTAAAAATATGTCCCGTCTTTTTCTTTATTACTTTACCTTTATACGTCACGTGCTATTTTTCACTTTTTTTGGTCTGTTATAGCAGTGGACACTTGTGGAGCATTAAGTACTAGGTGTTGTTCTACATCCTTTATAGTTTTATCTAATTTGATTCTCACAGTAGCTTTAGGGTAGGCACTCTCATTACTGCCATCTACCTAAGGGCTAAGAAACATAGAAAATTAACACACTTTGCAAGTGATGGAGCCAGGTCTGCGTTTCTCCTGGGTTGACTTCAGTGCCCACATCTTATGATTATATAGGAATTAACTATTGTTTCTATAAGCAAAAACCAATTTCTCAAGTGAGTGGTGAATGTGTTATACCCCACACTTACCAACTACACCAGTGCTGTGAACTGCACCTACTATGAGAGAGAAACCCCCAGCTCAGCATACCTTGCTGCTCCCGTCACAGTCTTCCAGAACGGCTGTGGTATTTTCAATGGAAATGCATTTACCCAAGGCCACGTTAATAAGCTAGGAAGCAAAATATAAAATATGTATGAAGAAACAAATATTTTAAAGTAGATCAAGACATTCAGAAAACGCAGAATAGAAAACTACAGGAAGGTTAAAAGACAGTTAAGTTAATAGCTCAGCAATACTTAGCACTATAAGATCGCAGTGGCTGCTGTCTCTAAGAGAAAGTACAGCTTCAGTCTGTCAATTGAGGCCTGTGATTTAGCCACCGAGCCAACAAACAGAAGCTTTCAATTAACCCTTGCCTGGAATGCTGAAAAAAAGAATGAGCAAAAGGTGGCAAGAAAAAGTAGTTACTTTCTTGGCTCAAGTTTGTCTGATGCATATATTAAAAGTCAATGCACACACTTGCAATTTAATCAAACCGACAGCTATGGGCTCTGTTGCCTGGCTGACCCCTCCAAGCTACTTGACTGCTCAGGCACTGAATCATAGGTAGATAAATTGAGTCCTTCAAGAACAGCAGATTTCCAGCTGATTCCCTGTCAGAATCTTCCTAATGACTCCGGCAAGCTACAATTCATTACAGGAAAGTCACGAAAATTAATACAGAGCCAAGCTTAAAGGCACTTTCTGGCAGGCCCCCAGCTTTTTAATGGATTTGCAGGGTCAAATATAGAGGCAGCTTTCTATAAGTCACCATTTAACACAGAAAAACGTTGATTCCCTTGCCCCCTTGACATCCTGGGCAGGGCTAACGAGGCAGTGGGTTAATAGTGCAATTTAGACTTCTCAGGTTTCGAGAAGAGCTGTGTAGAACCAAGTTTCTACTCTGGAGAGCCTGCTGAGCTGGGAGGGTGTGAGGTCTTAGTTGCCAGGGACACTATTAGTGCCCTTTCCTGTTCCATGTGCCTAACACAGAGCTCTAACTCCGGGGCGATGCTGCAGGCTGCGTAGCTCTCAGAACTGCCAGCGTTCAGAACACGATGCTCAGTGAGTTGGTCCTTACTTTTCCACACACAGCTTAGCTGGCAAGAAAGTAAGGGGTGCCTTCAGGGACCAGAAAATGCAGAACAACAACAACTAAACCAAACTAAAAGCAAGTGGGAAAACTGCAAATACTATAAGAAAGGGATCAAAATTTCACAGACAGGAGAAAAACTTGGGCATGGATTAGCCAGAGAGGTGGGGCTGCGGTCCTCCACATAATGATGCAAAAGTAGAGTAAGGCCCCCCGTGGAATGGTGTCTTGGGAACAACAACCTACCCTTTAGCAGAGGGACGCCACAGGGAGGCGAGATTCTGCCAGATCTAAAACCTTACAGCGACCTTCATTTGGATTTGAGACACGAATTTACACTTGTAGTGAATATAAACCCTGACAGACCCTTGAGGCACCGAAACAACATAAAAGTAGTAGCCGGTTGGTTACTTTGGGGATGGCTGGAGTGCAAAAGTAATTCTAGAAGGGCGGGAACTCTGTCAGGAATCCTCAAAGAAAGCTCTGTTCACAATTTAAAATGGCAAATATGGGAGAAGACCGCCTATCATTAGCAAGTGGGAGCAGTCAGAACTCACAGAAGGAATCAACCATCATGAACTTCAGAGAAGAGACTTAACAGAGACGAATGAAGGTAGACTAATCCTGGAGATTAAAGAAAGGAAATGGCGCCTCAACTCTTCTCTGGGTTTTTAACAGAGACAAATATAAACTCCTCTGCTTGTGGATTATTTAGACAATATTTTATCATCAAAGGGGTGTGGGAATCTCTGGCTTCAATACAGTTGAACAGGTGGTCTTACCCCGGAACCTTACAGAACTTCCAGTGGGTTAATGTTTAGCTTGCTGCTCTAAGAGGGAATGTAGTGTGTTGTTTGCCAAATGTATTTGACCATGGATCCCTAGTTTTGGCAGCACAGCTAATAACATTGCCCAGAACAGTGTTTGGGAACCCCAGGTTCAATAGATTTCTTTGTATTTATTTTGTACAATTCCTTCTTCCAAGAACTGAAAGGCATTAGAAGAAAAAAGAGCAATCTTTTCTATCCTTGCCTCGCCCTCCCCCCCACCCTACCCCCTGCCCCCACCTACTTCCACACACTTCATCTGAAGATCTGTTTCCTTTCTCTCTTTATCAGCGACCCCTAGAGAAATTTACTGGAGAAACCGCTTTTCTTCATAACAAAATAACGTTCTAGTTCATCTCACTCTGCTTTGCCTGAAGAAAGGTCCTAATTTTTTTTTTTTTTTTTTTTTGGTTTTTAATGGTAATAATGCTCCCTACTGGTTGCTTCAGAAGGAAGCAAATGACACCTTTATTAAAATTTGTGTAAGAAAGGCAACACATAGTGAGAGAAATAATTTGTTTAAATCATTTAAAAATATATTTTTTTGCATTTTGATATATAATAACTCAGGCATCAGCCAAAGGCTGTTTCATTAAGAGAACTCTTCAAAAATGTCATGGGAATGCGAACAACTTAGCCGCACAGAGGAGGCAAAAGACAGTTTTTTAGTTCCCTCTGGTGGTTAAAGCTCAGTAATGCTCTTGCTGAGATTTTGTGTGGCTAGGACAGGAAAAAATGATTATGGTGAGGATTTCTTTTCTTTTCCTGTTCAAGAGATAAAATTTAAAAATATAAATTTATTTTACAGACATATCATTTGAATAGTGTATAAGTCCAGGGAATTCTTCCTACCGAGTTGCCTAAGATGAAACACCAGATTGAACTACCTGGAGCAGCACGATTCTGTTTTGACCTATAAGGATGGCAATTTCATAATACATTATGGTACATACAAACAGATCACGTGTACCCACTTGTCAGTTGAATTTCATAACAACAGAACAAAATTTCAGACTACTTTCCTCTCTTTCACGATCTTCCAGGATATCCTTATGCCACCTGGGAGAATAGTTTTACTAAGTCCTTGTCATCAGGAGATTTGCTATGCCAAGAATGGCTGGTTTGCACAATCCCCTTTCAAAGGTAAGCTGAAAAAAGTTGGCTTAAAAAAGCAGACTTACTGATGTTCGAGTCTGAGAACTTCTGGCATGAAGAAAAAGGAAACTCAAAGAAAATAAAACAACACTGGCAGTAAAACTTAAATGAGAAATAAAACAATAAAAGAAATAAAAAAATATGCATAACTAGGGATGAGTTCCAGGTCAACGCTTGACTAACCATCTCATAACCCATCCTATGGTAAATGTACTTACGGCTGACCATCCTCTTCAAGTCTAGCCTCACTCCTAGAATAGGTTGAAATGGCTTTTGTCTAGTTTCTCCTCTTCCTTGATTTTTTTTCCTTCGCTTTGTACTCTATCCCACCTATCTAACTTGGTTTCTTCCCTTTTGGTACATGACCTTGTGCCTTGGAATTTTCTCTGCTATTGTCTGACAATTTGTTATTTTCAACACGTCTTTGAAATCTATAAAGTTCTAATTGAATCATGCCATCCCATTGTTTAACCCTGCTCAATAACTTACCATTACCAGGTAAGGGAGGAAAGAAGGAAGGAAGGATCTTTACTCTGCCTACAAGGTCCTACATGATCTGACGCCTGCCTCCCTCTTCAACTTCATCTGATGCCATTCTTCCCTCCTTCACACCCTGACAACAACATTCATCTCCTTTCCAGTTCTTGAACCCTCAGATGGTCATCAGTCTCAGAGCTTTCACACAAGGGCATCCTTTGTGCTTGGCTGACCCTTGGCCTTTCAGACCTAGCCCTCAACATCTCCTCAGTTGACCACTCTGACTTAGAAGGATTCTTCACTGCTGGCCGGCCCCCCAGATGGGAGCTATCATATTTATTCACTCTTTACTTGCTTATATTTATAATTTCCTTTTCTCTTCTCAACTCGAAGCTCCACAAAGAAGAGGTCAGACTACTTAATTTATCACCTGATAATTCAGTTTTAAAATACTGCCTGGTTTATTGATACTCAATAGATACTTGTTGAATTAATCAGTGAACACAACTGCCTGGAAGCCTTCCTCAAGTTTACCTTTTATTTCATCCTCAACCCTGCTTTGTCTCATTTGCACTCATACTTGGTATTTATCTATAATGTAATAATTAATTCATTCTTCCCCACACATTTTCCAAAGTATGTTGGCATTTTATTTTTATGGAGTCAGATATCAAACTGCTGCTTGAACTTACCACACCACCAGCTCTCACAATGGGAGCTTTCAAGTCAGGAAATACATTCTCCAAGTACCATTTGAAACTCTTGCATTTTAGTTTCTTTCGAAGTTCCCGTTGTTGGGTGAGGTTTCCGATGTCTAGCCCTTGGTCTATGAGGTGATTCCCGTGGCCATAGAACAGCTCCTTGTACTCGTCAAGCCAGACCTCCGCCACCCGCACCAAGTTCCGCTCCACCGTCTTCATCCGGTCTTTGGGGAAGGAATATGGGTTGTCGTTTCTGAATATGTGGCCCACTCTGGAACAGGGAATGATCTCAATTTCGCCACCGCACATCCACACCTGGAACGGTTTAATGACAAGCATCAATTATCAAATCCTTGTCCACAAATTATGGGCAATTAATGATGACACGAAACCACCTGTCTATTCCCCTCCCCCGCCCTGTTTGAAGTAGTACTCTCAACTTCCAAAATCTTCTTCAATAGAAAATTAAACTCAAGGGGTTTATTTAGTTTTGTATATTGCTGTGAACCATGTTAGAATTAGTAAAATATATATTCCTCCTTCCTTCCCTTGCAATGTAAATTCCTATTTCCCTAAGAAATCCTCACAGAATCTCAGTATGTAAAATGAGTTCCTGCCTTAGTCGAATCAGGGAAAGGAGTATATATTTTCTTTTTTTTAAAAAAAACACACAACACAAAAACCATTCTCCTTGATCAGGAGCTCAAATAATACCACTTTTACTACATGTCACCCCGCTGCATAGGAGATCCATTGCTTTTTGGATGCTGTCCTCTATGGCTGTTGCCACAGCTTCAGATATTAATCAATGACTTTATAAATACCCAGAGTCCTCTGATATGTCCCCAGTTGCTGGACTATGGCCTGTCCCCAGCCTGCCCTATGGTCACTTCCTGTCATGTGTGTTCTCCAAGATGACCCATAGCTAAATTATTTCATTACTTCCAATATATTAGAAAAATGTTCCAAGAGAGTTATTTTATATTAAGTATGAATCCTACAGTGTTTACACGGAATGACAGACAATTATTTTCCCCATATTCTGATGCAGAAGCAGTGCTGTGAAATATTAGGGAACTCTAATAAATTTTATGAGTGCTATTGATTCTTCCAAATTCAATCTTGGATATGAAAACATTAATCCAGAGGCCCTAAAATTTCTGTGAAATCCCCCCCCCCACTCCACCCTGAGGCAGTCACATATCTGATTGTATTAGTACAATGAGGCCATTTAAAACTCGTAATTGTAAATAGAATTTGAGAAACACTGGTAATACCTTGAATGACAGCTCCATATTTTCTCCACCCCAAACATCAAGCCCAGGGTCATATGTTCCAAGTTCATAAAAGTAGTTTTTATCAATAGAGAACAATCCACCTGCCATGACAGGGCACCTACAACGAGAAAAGGTTGTTTTTTTACACTTGCATTTCATGGGAGCTCAGTTGTTAGCATAGGTTGTGATGGACTTAGGAGGCTTTTCAGAATAGCTGCCCAAGTGTGGGGAGGTCTTGGAATAGAGTCACAAACAGCACTTAAGTGGCAACTTCCTTGGTTCCTGGTGACAGAGCTTAATTAGAGTCAGTGAAGGTGGGGCCTGGAACTAGGATGAACTGTATCCCAAATGTCCTTCCCAGACTATTCAGATACATTCTCTCCCCAATATTATGCTGAGTTTAATCTGAACTCTACTCCTCCATTGATCTTCAACATGAGAGTCTAATAAAGGCCAAGAGGTTCTTCAGGTGCAGGATCAGAGCAAGAGTGTTAAGTTCAGGCAGATCTGGGTTTCAACCCCAATTTCTGCTTTTCCTATCTATGTATCCCTGGGAAAATTACTTCACTATTTTTCAAAATATATTTTTATTGATTTCAGAGAGAAAGGGAGAGGGAATAACTAATCAGCTGCCTCCTGAATGCTCCCTACTGGGGATTGAGCTGGTAACCTGGGCATGTGCCCTTGACCAGAATTGAACCCGGGACCCTTCAGTCTGCAGGCCAATGCTCTGTCCACTGAGCCAAACCAGCTAGGGCTACTTCACTCTTTTAAGTCCTAATTTTCTCATCTCTATAATGGGAATACTGGCCTCTCTCTCCTAGGGTTACAGAGTGGGTTAAAAGCAGAGTGCTTGATAAATAACAGTACTCCTACTCCAAGGGCTACGGGCATCAATCCTGAAGCAGCATACCAGGCAAGGGATGAGTGCATAGTCTGGGCTTGGGATTTCTCTTGGAACTTGCTGGCTTGAGTCTACATAAGAACTCTCTCCGACAGGGAAAGCTCGGGGCTCCCACACCACAGCCTGGGACTGGCTGCCTACTTGTCCTGCAGGGCTGGACTCCGGGGCAAGTGTTAGGAAGCCTCCACTTTGGCTCCCGGTATAAGTTGTGTTCTTCAATCCAGCTTCTCCAGCAATGAAGCTCCAATTTTAATTCATATCCATCTTCTGCATCTATTTATTAATTCATTCACAGAAATTGGCAGCTCTCCCATGAAGGGTAAGACTAGATTCAAAAAGAAAATCCTAACAGTAGCTATTATTATTATAATGATACTTCTATTACTATTATTTACTCTCTTAATTTTCACTCATCTTTATTTCAATATTATGTGTGTTTATATAGCATATATGCAATATATTCAACTAGCTAGATGATTCTTGAGTTGTAAATCCCGGAAAACAGAAATCGTATGAGTGAATTCCTCTGCATTCAGGGCTGACTAGGGTTCAGTGGACCATTTGAAAAATGAGCTTTGGTGGTGGGAAACTATTTTCTCAGGAAAATTTTGTTTACTCTTTACTATTGGTTATAACTATAATTCTTGATGTCCTATTGAATGACGGGATATACTTGTTTTGTGAAATTGCTTCCTATTCCTTAAAAAGACACATGAGCCCTGGCTGGTGTGTCTCAGTTGGTTGAGCATCATCCCATGAACTAGGAGGTTACAGTTCAATTCCCAGTCAGGGCACATGCCCTGATTGTGGACTTGATCCCCAGTAGGGGATGTGCAAGAGGCAGCTGACAATGGTTCTTTCTCATCAATGTGTGTCTCTCCCTCTCCCTCTCCACTCCTTCCTCTCTCTAAAAACAAACAAACTAAAAATAAAAAACCATATTTTTAAAAAGACACATGACTACTTTCTAAAATTAAATTTCACACACTTACCTTATTACATCAGTTTCTTTAATTCTGTTTTTTGCAACGACGTCTGGAGGAATTGTTCTCCAACCAAAGTTCATGGGCCACACAAAGATGCCTCTTTGAAAGTTGTCCACTGTCATGTAACTAGTTCAGGGAAAAACCAAAAGTGCTACCTGAGATCATACATGTATACTTAACCGACCCAATGCCATGTCTTGTTTAATGAATAAAACAAGTGCTTATGCAGATGACTTTAGATTATTACAAACTTTGAAATAACATTTCTAGAAAATTTATAAGTACAATTTGCATTAGTGACCAGTTGGCTGAATTGTTTATTTTTAACTTGTATTTAATAAAAAATACTATTCTGGCCATTTTTGAGGGGAGTGGGAAAATATATATATCATAAAAATAAGAACTAATTTTAAGGAAAATAGGTATTTTTGGTTCAGTTGAATACAAAGAGGAAAGAACTGGACAATGGTGTCAAGGGTTAAGAATTTGTGATGATCAAATATACAGATTCACCTGCTCTGATCCCAAGATAGGTATTATGTACTAGTATTTCCATTTATTTAAATGGATAAACTGTATGTCTTAGATTTGCAAAAATGCACCCATGACAAGTGTGATCAGTACTTTCTGTTGCTGCTGGTTAAAGACTCACTTAGAAGCATCTTGTGGAGTATGACAATATTACCTCATATCCTTATCATTGATGACTTCAATTACTGGACAGGCTACTTTTTTTCTACTTAAATAAACTCTTTCCAGAAGAGGTTCCAACCAACCAATGTTACATTCCACGTGAGAATCTAAGAATGTCAACACATCACCTAAAGAGCCAGAAAAAAAAAAAAGTGATATAAGGTCTTAGAAATTGTTCCAGAAGTGTGGTTGTAAAGGCAGAAGTCTTTTTTCTCCTCACTGAATTCCTTGTCCCTAAATTAAATACAACTATGTATAATGCTTATGACAGTGTCTGGCATAGAGCAAGCACTTAATAGATGATAAATGATGTTATTAAGGGTTTGTCAAGAGCAGAGGAGAGCAGCCAGGTGTCAGAGTGATCAATTCACGCAATGAGCCCAAATGAAAGTACAGTCACGGCTTTCATCACTTGCTGCCATATGTAAGTAAAGAAGCTAAACAAGAAGAAAGTCCTGGTCAAGGCACATGCCCAGTGGGGGGCATGCAGGAGGCAGCCTATCAATGATTCTCTCTCATCATTGATGTTTCTATCTCTCTCTCCCTCTTCCGTCATCTCTGAAGTCACTAAATATATATATATTTTTATAAAAGAACAAGTACTGAGTCAGAGTGTACAAAAACGTTTTCAAGTTGTATATAATTTTGTTTTATAATGAAAATAAAAGAAATTTTGTTTCTAGCAGTTGCATGGGGCAAGTACCATTTATGTTTGCAAAAAATAGTGATATGCCACGTAGAATGGGTAGCCAAGACTCTGAAGGGAATACTTAGCATTAGAAGTGGTTGCTTATATCCTTCTAAAGAGATGTGTCTCAATAACTCTGGGGGTGGAGAATTGGGATTTTGTTCTGCAGAAGGGCAGGAGAAGTTTGAGATTCCACGTTTGGCCTTAGGAATTTTGAGGAAGAAAAACTGCTCTGCATAATAGGGGTGGAAAGCAGTTAAGGTAAAGGAGGCAGGAAGACTAGGCGGTAGTGTTAAAATGGCTGTTTAATGGGTCTAGACTCTTTTGCAAGATGGAAGAGTTCTGAGACCGGTTGCACAGCAATGTAAATATACTTCACAATTCAGAGCTGTATACTTAAAATGGTTAAGATGGTAAAATTTTATGTTATGTATATTTTATCACAATTTTAAAATTGTGATAAAAAATAAGAGGGGAAAAAAACTTGGAGGCCAGAATTATTTATTAAGAATTCTTTTTTAAAAATTAGCTGTGTGAAATAACAGTCTTTCTCTCCTCAATGAAATCTCAGCAGTAGCTACATTGTTCCAAACAGTGTGTGTGTGTGTGTGTGTGTGTGTGTGTGTGTGTGTGTGACATTGATAGTACTCAGAGGAATCTGGCTTGGCCAAAATCCTACGTGGAATCTTTCAGGCTCTACCATAGGCAATTACAAAGGCTTTACCCAGAAGGCTTCATGAGGGAAGCCACCCTCGCCTGGAAAATTTGGTGCACAGGGGTGCCCTGGGGGGAGGTGCAGTGGAGGACTCAGGCCTTCCCTCCCTCTCAGCTGGACATGCTTTTATGGATATCTGTGTTCCTAGCCCAGGTTTTTCCATTTGGAGACCTCTTTCTCAGGCCGATATCTCTGCCTCATCTTATGGGAGATGGGTGGATCTTGAAAACGTTTTTGTACACTCTGACTCAGTACTTGTTCTTTTATAAAAATATATATTTTTAGTGATTTCAGAGATGACGGAAGAGGGAGAGAGAGATAGAAACATCAATGATGAGAGAGAATCATTGATAGGCTGCCTCCTGCATGCCCCCCACTGGGCATGTGCCTTGACCAGGACTTTCTTCTTGTTTAGCTTCTTTACTTACATATGGCAGCAAGTGATGAAAGCCGTGACTGTACTTTCATTTGGGCTCATTGCGTGAATTGATCACTCTGACACCTGGCTGCTCTCCTCTGCTCTTGACAAATCCTTAATAACATCATTTATCATCTATTAAGTGCTTGCTCTATGCCAGACACTGTCGTAAGCATTATACATAATTGTATTTAATCCTTACAATTAACCTGAAGTATAGGCCTAAATTTATTCCCATTTAAGAGATAAGAAAACTGAGGAACAAAGAACCTTAGCTGCTCCCACTCCACTTCTGTCCATTCAGACCCAGAGCTCAAACAGCAGTTTCTGCTAGACCCTAGCCCTATCCCCACAACAGGCTTAAAGGGTCAAAGGGGTTGGATCATCTTCCTCAGGCCCCAGTGGCAGCAGGATGGGTCCCCACACTTGCCTTCAGTTCCAGCCTGTCCCAGATCCCCACAAAGTTTCTCATTCACTTGTTGCCAGGACCCGAGCGAAATCGCATCTGTCTAAATACAGTGGTTCTTAACCTGTGGGTCACGACCCCTTTGGCGGTCGAACGACCCTTTCACAGGAGTCGCCTAAGACCATCCTGCATATCAGATATTTACATTATGATTCATAACAGTAGCAACATTACATTTATGAAGTAGCAACGAAAATAATTTTATGGTTGGGTCACAACATGAGGAACTGTATTTAAAGGGCCAGAAGGTTGAGAACCACTGGTAAAACATCGGAAGACATTTTATACTGTATTTTGGGAGGGACGAGACCCCCCATGCAAGAATGTCATTGCTCCACACTCAGACATTTTATTTTTCAACAGGATCACGGGAATCGGAATAGGGAGCTGTGTCTCTAACTTTGGGTGGGATTTCTAATTGTTCTGGATATTGTTTACGGACATTTTACACACTGTTCTTGAGAGGCATGGTGAAACAGACATAGGATTGAAGTTACACAGAATTGTCTTCATCCCAGGACCGCTGCTCTTCGCCACATTGGAGACTAAACGTTAAGCTCTTTCAGCTTTCCCTTATGAGGCTATTTCTAATATCTACTTAATACCTAAATGCTTAATAAGTGGTGACTATTGTTTATATTTTTCCCCATAAACAATGAGTGTTTAAGTTACAGCTCAGAATAATTAACTCAATCTGGATAGCCACCTGGCAAGGTTTTTTGTTTATTTGTTTGTTTTCTAAGAATAAGTTCCAGCAATGCTGGAGTGTTTGTATATGGGTTTCACTGCAACTTATTATTTCTTTTTTTGGCCACCCCAGAGCCACTCAATGTGCCAAACATTTTTGGCTCCTTTTGGAGCACGACTCCCACTTATATTTAGCCGACCAGCTTGGGAGATCGCTGCCAGCACACAGTAGTGCTGGAGTGTTGTGTTTAGGGTTCCTTGAGGAATGTGGACCTGGCTCACCACTTAATTTTGCATAATGATTTATAAGTGATGCTAAGAAAACCACCTGTTTTAGCTTCAGCTGAAACTAGCTGTAGAAATTGCAGGACTGTTGCTCTTTAGGAGACCTCAGAGTTGGCCAGGAGTTAGATGCCACTTCTTAAAGTTAGCCAACTCATGCTTTGGAATGCAAAGAGCAATGTCAAGTATTTTGTTAAAGGCCATGAAGGAAATGAAAGTCTGATCTCTACTCCGACTCTCTACTGAATCTGCCTGATTATAGGCTCCTCTTGGCAGGGCAAGATGTCACTGGGCCAGCTGGTTGGTTTATGCCCTTGTACCTCAATGACCACATCTCTTCTTACTTCTGTTGCTTTCATATGGGAGCCTTTCCCTAGAGATTCATTGGCCATGGCCTTCCCTTCACATTTTGAAATCTTACTTGGCCTCTCTAACTCCTCATTCCTAGTGAACAACTGATTGGAGATTATCTTTTTGCCTGAATCAGATTTAGATGAAGAACTGATCGAGCCCTGGAGTCTGAATGTGTCGTGGACATGGCTAGAGATCAGGGTCACTGCTTTGCCCTTATTCTTTTGTAGAAGACTCAGAATTTCAGAAATGATACTGAGCTGTGATGTAAAAATTTATCTTATAATATAGTAGCTTAAAGGTTATTAAAATAAAACTGAGCTAATGTACTCAAGGGTGCTAATGAATGACTGAGAAACAGATTTATATTTTTATATTTGGATTTATTAAATTCAAAGAAATTAGTTTACAGTTGTAATTACAAGTGCCTGAATGGGCCAATTAGGCAACTGCTTTGATCAAGTTCATAACACTCCATTGAAGACAGCTTCCCATGTTGTCTAACAATTTAGACTGTTCTGAAGATCCTTACCAGCATGCTTTGTACTCTTTCCTTTGCAGGCAGAGGAAATTTTTTTTTTTACAAGCAGAACATTTGTGGTTCTGTATTCATCAGCTTTCTTAGGCATCTACATGGATGTCTAATTTTCATCTCGAAATTACATGAACAAAATCAGAACTCATTTGCAATCCCAGATCTATTCCTCTGGCTATGATCCTACTGCCCATTGAGTTGTTCAAATTCTTTCCAATCCTAGGTTTCTTTTTTGACTCCTTTCATTAATACTTTCTTCACATTTTATCTGATGTCAAGTCTTATAAGCTCCACGTCCACAATATATTCTAAGTCTGACCACTTCCTCCATCTGTCTTGGTACCTTCCTGGTGCCTAGACAACTACAATAGCCACCTAATTGGTCTCGCTACTTTTTCCTCTCATCTCCCTAATATTAATTCTCTACAAAGTGACCACGCTAAGCTTTTAAAATATAAATCAGACAGTTTTACTCTCCTCATTAATGTCTTTATTGGCATTACATTATGCCAAGAATATTACCTACACTCCTTAAATGATGCATAAACTTTTAAATGCCTACCATTGCCTTTCTTCCTAAATGAATCTCCTACCTCTCTTTCCATCATTAGCATTCATCAGTCATAATAAACTTCTTTCTTTAACCTGAATATACAGAGTTTGTTTCTGCATCAGTATATTTATACTTTTTGTTCCATTTTCCTGGAAATGTTCTTCAACTAGATCTCAGCTCAAAGGTTACCTACTTGGACTATTTCTTGACCAGTTTATTCTGGTATCATCTTTGGACAATTATTTTCCATAGAAAATCAAACATGGAAGTTCATTTAATTTTTCCAAATGCACTTCATTATTGAGAATCTTAGTTGTCACTGCAATGCCAATTTTGGTGTGATGTATTTGTTGTCAATTGAAAATTCATATTACCGAGAGAGAAGACATTTTTTTTTTTTTTAGCAAACCAGTGGGATACGAAGAGTTCCAAATTTGAGCTATAGTTACAGGAATTGAAACTCAGGTGAGCACACAATTCACCATCCGGATAGGCTTGAATGCAATCAGGTGGAGATTTGCAATGCCATGATTTACAGGGGCAGAATGGTGGCTACCTATTTACAGACAGAAAAGTGGAGTAGATTAGAGTGACGATTCTGGAGCGAAGGTTTCTGTGTTCCAATCCTGACTCTACCACTTATTAGCTAGGTGAACATGGACATATCATAATATCACTGTGTCTATGTGTCCTAATGTGTAAAATGAAAATGATTGTACCTACCTCATAAAATTATTCGAGGATTAATTTAGTTACTGTAGAAAGTTTTTAGAATGATACCTGGTACAAAATGTCAGATATTTTTATGAGGTCCTTCCATAGAAGATGTGAAAATGAACCAAAATGCTTAATGTTTGTTTTAGAATACCCATGGACAGAAAAGGTTCACTTCTATTCATCACCAACACCCACACACTAAAAAAGGGTGAGGAAAGAAGTCATATTGCTCTTTAGGAAGACAGAAAGGGCTATCAAAAGAGAAAACATATGTCAGAGAAGAGACAATTTTAAAATTCTGAAGATCTGAAATATTGATGGGGTCAGGCTTGAAGGGGCTGCTGGTGTTCAAATTTGGGCAATTGAGCACATCCCCCCCAAATAATACTGATAATATACACATTTAATTTTTTAAAGCTATAAATCCATAATGATAGGGGCATGAGAGGGGAGGAGAAAAGGAGGGGGAAAAGAGACATTACTATTTTACAAGTCAATGTCAGCTAATAAAAGAAGAAATGATAGAATTAGAAAAATAAATTTGCAGCCCTCAGTGTAATAACTGAATCAAGCAATGATCATCATTGAATGCTAAACCATTAGATAAAGTCTGTGAGAAAAACAGGATATCTGATTGGATCAAAGAATCACCCCACAACTAACTTTTCATTAACAATTAGCTGCTAATATCTTAACCAAGGGCTCAAAAATGAGTATCACCAACAGCGGGGCAACCTGACATCATGTACCTCTTGATCTGAAGCAATAAGTACACAATTCCTTCACTTATGCAGTTGAGTTCTCTATAGTATTCATGCCAAAAACATTTATCCTGTAGGTAACAGGAAGAAAGAGAAAATTTCAGACTGTGGTCAATTATGCAATACAAATGGCCTATACTCTTCAAAAGAACACACACCACAAGTCAATGGTTGTGACTTTGTCTATTCTACACTAAGGGACAAAGGAGAGCAAGCAACCAAATGCAGTACATGAAACTTAATTAGTTCTCAAATTTGAAAAGAAAAAAGCAGCCATATAAAATATTTTGGGAGCAATGAGAAAATTTGAAAAGGTGATATATTAGGTGATACTTAGGTCTAAAAGTTGTGCCTATGTATGGGAATGTCTCTGTTCTTCAGAGATGCTTGCTGAGGTATTAGATAGGGTGTCATGATGTCTGTAAATTTCTTTTCAAAAGTTCAGAAAAAAAAAGATGTGTATGTATAGATGTGTCTGTGTATATGTGTGATGAAGCGCATATTGCCAAAAAATGGCAGATATATGGATGCACTGTACTATTATTTCACATTTGATGTATATTAAAAATAATTAAAATTAAACAAAAATGTGAACAAAACAGAAAGTCAGCAGCTTCTTACCTGTTGCAATCTGTGCCCCTGCCAGTCTGGCTCTTATTAAGCCGTGTCTTTCTTTGAGGTGAAGAATCCGAACTTTTGGAAACTGAGACATGTATTTATCCAAATTATCTTTTAGGTAATCTATATCAGAGTGTGAGAATAGAAAAGACATCACTTAACTAGATCTGGATAATAGCAGAAGTAGTGCCTCCTCAATGTTAAACTCCAAAAACTATGATACTTATAAATTAAATTTTTTTTTCAATTACAGTGGACATACAATATTATATTAGTTTCAGGTGTGAAACATAATGATTAGACATTTATATAGCTTATGAAATGATCACCGCAGTAAGTCTAGTACCCACCTGACACCATACATAGTTATTATAATATTATTGACTATACTCCCTGTATTGTACTTTACATCCCTATGAATAATTTTATAAGTGGTAATTTGTACTTCTTAATCCCTTCATATTTTTCACCGATTCCCACAATCCCCCTCCCACCTGCTAATCATCAATTTGCTTGCTGTATCTATGAGTTTATTTCTGTATTGTTTACTCATTTATTTTATTTTTATTTTTTAGATTTCACATATAAGTGAAATCATATGGTGTTTATTTTTCTCTGTCTGACTTATTCCACTTAGCATAATACCCTGTAGGTCCATCCATGCTGTTGCAAATGAAATTTTATTCCTTTGGGTATTATTTTATTTTCTGATGTCATTTTTTTTGGATGAATTTTTATCTGGGTTCAATACTCTTTTCTTTTCTTTTCTTTTCTTTTCTTTTCTTTTCTTTTCTTTTCTTTTCTTTTCTTTTCTTTTCTTTTCTCTTCTTTTCTTTTCTTTTCTTTTCTTTTTCCAACTGTTTTTTTTTTTTTTTAATCTCAAATCCTTCTCTGTGTTGCCAAATTACACACAGGAAGGATCACCTTTTCTGAGTACTTGTTAAATCCAGGGGAAAATTTACCTAGAAATAAATTAAAGTTGTACCACCACCACCACCACCCCCACCCCCCTTAACAAAATCCCCTTCTAAGGCCCAGGGAAGAGGCTAAGTATTGTATGAAAACTGAAATATTTGCAAAAGAAAGATATTGTGACTGTAATTGCTTAAGAACACTGTCACTTCCTGCTGTGACATCCCCCTCCACCATACCTACCTGGTCTTGTTTGATGTCCAGCTAAAGGAATGTGTGTGTGTGTGTGTGTGTGTGTGTGTGTGTGTGTTGCGGGGTGGGGGGGGGTGTCATGAGGTATTTTGATGTGCCTTGTGGTCATGTCTATGTTCAATTAACATTCCCAGGGAGGACTGGCTTTAGGAATACTTCTGCTGCTCACTTTCCTACTCATTTTGTGTTATTTTTCTTAAAAAGACTCCATAGAAGCTTCACATGCCACAAAACCTGGATACACCGTTCCTAAAGAGACTGTTACCTCTTTAGTAACTACATACTATTTCTGTGTCTGCTTTCTTAAAGTTTTCAACTAGTTTTCCTTAGGCATCTCATTGCTTCAGGAGCTCCATGTGATTCCGGTGGGAAACTCTGAGGCTGAGATCATTGGCTGTCATTGTGGTCAAGGCTAACCTGCTCTATTAAGGTTTGTCATCTCTTTGCTATTTTCTAAACTTTTTGGAAGTTGGCTGCATTTGGGGAATTTATAATATGGCAGTCATGGGACCTCTGGTAGTCTTGGGACCACTTACACACACAAATTATTTGACAATCCAAAGAGAGAGAGAGAGAGTCTTTTCTGTAATAAACAAAACAAAAGTAAAGCCCTACAATGGAGGATTCTGCTTCTGAACTCCGTTAGAACCTCATCTCTCTGGTCCCATTGGCAATTCATCTTCTTAACACTTAGCTGAAAATATAATATGTTTTGCTCTGGAGGAAGAAGCCATAGGCCTTCCATTTCCTTGTTTTCCATAGAGTCTAACTCAGCTGTGGGCAAACTAAGGCCCGCGGGCCGGATCCGGCCCGTTTGAAATGAATAAAACTAAAAAAAAAAAAAATACTGTACCCTTTTATGTAATGATGTTTACTTTGAATTTATATTAGTTCACACAAACACTCCATCCATGCTTTTGTTCCGGCCCTCCGGTCCAGTTTAAGAACCCATTGTGGCCCTCGAGTCAAAAAGTTTGCCCACCCCTGGAACTCAAACTCTATTTATAGGAAAGGCACCCCATTAATTGTGGGGTATTTGCTTATTAGATCCCATAAAAAATATGTTTGTGCAATTGAGAGAACACCTTCTAGTTTCTAGATTTCATAGTGCCCATCTCCAAAGGGCTAGAGTTAGAAAATCACTCCTGCATGGCAGAGAAGTCACAGCTGAAAGGAAGTGTGGGAAGGCTACCTGGACAGGGCCCCGGATGGTTGTTAGGAACCATGATTTGGCATTTGTAAAATGTATATGCTTTATCAGATTACCCTGTAAGTTTGCCATTCATCCAAACTGCATTTGTTTTATATCAAACTTTGATTTTTCAGGGTTGGTTTTCTTACCTTTGGTGCTGAAGTCATCCACCAGCAGGATCTCCTTGATGAGATGCGGAGGAGAGCGATTGAGGACACTATGAACAGACCGCAGGAGAGTGGACCATACCTCATCCACAAAGCACATGATGACACTGGTGGTTGGGAGGTTGTTGTGAACGAGCTGCTTTGCACACCTGGGCCAGAATACAAGCTGAGCATAAGCGATGTGCTAACAGGATCCACAGGATGGATTTAAGAGTTATAAAGTACGATTGTGTGTGTACATTTGTTATCTATCTATCTATTCATCCATCTATATATATCAAAGAGGATTCTGTTGTGTGCTTTTCCTTGGGGAGGGGTATAAACAAAATAAAAGAGCAATGGAAGAATAGCCACTAACAGGAGTTGGTGTAAAAGGACTAACAATGTGAGACATGAGAACTCCCTGTGGAGGCATCAGGCTGTAGTGGAAAGGACATGGGCTTTGCAGATGGTTAGACGCTATTTTGAATCCAACCACCAATATTTCTAAGATCTTTATTCATTAATACCTTACTTAATATCTCTGTGCCTCAGTTTCCTCATCTGTGAGATGAAGTAATGGTTCTTATTGAATTAAGTTTTACAGCCTAGTGAGAATGTTCATAAAATGCCTAGCACAGTTCTTGGCAAAGAAACTGGAGTATTTTGTTATCCTAATTAGATTATTTACCATGAGAGAACATTCAGAATTATATAATGCTACCAGGTAGTTTATGATTGTCCTTCCAACTGGCTTTCTGCCAAGTGCCAAATAAATTATATGTTTTCCACTCTATGAGTAAATGAATTAATACCAAATTTTATATATATATACACATACATACATATATATAGTGTCCCCAAAAGTATATACACACTTTAACAGCTGATAACTCAATTTTGAAAAGGAAATGTATTTTAATAAACATTGCTTTATAATTATTCAAAGTGTATATGTGTGTGTGTGTGTGTATATATATATATATATATGTATATATATATATATACATTTTTTGGGACACTATATATATATATATATACACATTTTTTGGGACACTATATATATATATATATATGTATATATATATATATATGTTATATATATAATCATTGAACTCTTCAGCTTCTCTATCCATTTGGAAGTTTCTTGCTGAGACTCTCTCTACTAAAGATTAGCCACAGTTGAAATCATTTTGCTGGCATAAAAATGAGAGGAAGGTTATAGGGGGAGTTGGTATTCAGGTGGGTCATAATTGGTTTTGGTTTTCTTCCATGCCTTGCACTGCACACCACCTCACTGTTGGCATTTTTCCATCTCCTGCCTGGGTTACTATTCTGGGATTGTGCCCAGTGGAACCTCACAAAGAGTATTTGCCATCCTTTAACACAACAACCGTTAGCCATGCAATATTTAAATTATGATGATCATAACTAAGTACTATAGGCAGTCTACATTATTTCAATTTAAACTTTAAACCAACAGCATATCTTTCTCTTTTTATAGGTGAATAATTAAAATCATGAGGAGACTAGTCCATGAATATACTGTTAGTAAAGGACAGAGTTGGGACTCAAGTTCTGGTACAAGTATGACTCCAGAAATAAACATTCAGGAAGTCTTAATAACACTAGAACAAAAGTAGCTGGCAGTAGATGGGCATTTTGTGGGGTAGTTACACTTTGTTTAGGTCATAAATAAGAAATAGGTACACCTCACATTTTCACAGCACTGTACAGTCTGTCCATAGTTAAATTCAATTTTTATAACAACTACTTGAAATACATATTATTATACTCTTCTTCAAATAGAGCAAACTGAAGCTCAAGAAGATAAATAATTTACCCAACATTATTCACCTAGAAAACATGTACAGTTGACCCTTGAACAACACAGGGTTTGCGGGCACCAGTCCCAGTGCAGTGGAAAATCCACATATCACTTTGACTCTACAATCTGCCCTTCACATCCATGGATTCAACCAACCATGGTCCAAAAACAGTGTTTCTCTCTGTGGTGAGGAATCTGTGGAGGGGAATTGGCAGTTGGGAATGCAAAAATACTGTTATCCATCCTGGGTTGGCTGAATCTGAACATGTGAAACCCAAGGATATAAGGGCTGATTGTATTCACCAAAAAAGAAAAATAAGCAAACAAACAAAAACCGATGTGTAAGTGGTCCCATACAATTCAAACTTATCTTGTTCAAGGGTCAACTGTCTACTTTTTCTGAAGAGAGCGATGACACATCTGTTATTTCCTTAGGTGGGTGAGTGCCCTCTTTACCTGTCAACAAAAGACTGGTTTACTTTGAATTAATAGAACCATTAAAGTAAGGGAATATCTTCGTTATTTTTTAAACTACAAAAAATTAATAAACTACATTTGAATCTTCTTTGAAGGTGCACATTGAAGATCATGAAAGGGTTAAATTTGTGACATCAAATTATAAATCCTACTATTAAAATTTAGAGTTCTAGCCCAGCTGGCAGGGCTCAGTGGTTGAGAGTTGACCTTTGAATCGGGAGGTCACATTCAATTCCCAGTCAGAGCATATGCTGGGGTTGCAGGCTCGATGCCCAGTGTGGGGCATGTAGGAGGCAGCCCATCAATGATTCTCTTTCATCATTGATGTTTTTCTCTCTTCCTTCCTCCCCCTTCCTCTCTGTAATCAATAAAAATATATTTTAAAAAAGTTAGAACACTAATCTACACTAATAAAAGAGAAACATGCAAATTGGTGTCACTCCACTACGACCACCAGCCAATCATGATGAGTATGCAAATTAACCCAACAAAGATGGCGGTTGATTTGCATACACAGGCGTGGAGCGAAGACTGAAGACTGAAGACAACTGAAGATTGAAGAGGCTTGGCTTCTCTGCTGCGGCTGGAGTGAAGGCCTGGGTCCTGGGTGCTGGAGGAAAACTGATGCAGGCAGCCAGGGGAAAAGAGGCCTATTTCACAAATCTCTTCATGCAATGGGCCTCTAGTATTATTTATAATTCAATTATAGAAAAGAAAAATATTAAAAAAAGGGAGAAAAAATATGATGGATTTCTAAGCATTAAGTAAAAGATCACAGCATTTGATTGCATAATTACTAATAATTCCAGCAATTGAAGTATAACTTTGATGCTAGACAAACTTTAAACTTTGAAATTATTTTCACAAAGCAATGTGACAGTCCAATGATCAGAATCTCTGGTGGAGACCATCAAAGATGAGAGATAATAGGACTAAAGTTCCCCAAGGAGGAAATGGGTGGGGCTAGAGTACAATGAATTTAGAGTAAAAGGTTGATGAAGGAGTTGAGATTATTTTGTAGACTATTTTGGGAGGAAACCTAGAAAGAAAAGAGATAGGGTAACTAGGTGGGTGAAGGGCAAATTTTTCATCCCTGTTCCCTTCCCTTTCCTGAGTAGGAAGAAAACAGATCATATTTATGGGCTTCAGGGAAGGTATACATTGAGTTGATAGTTGAAAGAATCAGTGATTTTTGTGATTATTGGTGGAGCGAGGTCTCTCTCCTTGTATTAATCACTTACAGTGGCAGTTGACTCAATGACAAGTCTTGCCTCCTTGAGTCACTCTCCTTTTCTTTCTAATGAAACACTATACTCTGCTGGTTTTCACCCATCACTCACTGGCTTTCTCCCTTCAGTGTCCTTCTAAGCTTTTCCCTCTCTTTACTCTCTAAACAGAAGATTCTCAGAGGTTTTTGTGTCTTCTGTGTACAATGCTACTGTATGATCTCATCCATTTCCACAGCTTTAAATATTATCTTCCAAGTTTATATTCTGGCCAGATTGGTCTCTGAATTCCAGACTCATATATCCAACCAACTACTTAACTTCATCTCTGAATGTCTCACAGGCATCCTACACATAAGTTTTTTTAAATAGAAATCTTCATTTCACTCTACCTCACCCACCAATTCCTCTGCATTTTCCCTCTTAATTAATGACATCATCACCCACCTTTATCTACAAATATGGATGTTAATTCTAGATTCACTCTCTTTCTGTCAGTAAAACCAATCTCTCATTAACTTCTGCCTGTTGTATTTCCAAAATATATCTCAGCTCCACCTGTAACCTCCTCTGATACCCTTTCTTCTTGAGTTTCCATCATTTTTCTTCAGCATCATTGCTGAAGTCTCCTAACTGGAGTCTCTAATTCCACTCTTCACCACATCCATACTACTCTCCTGTTTAAAATCCTTCAATGAGTTCTGTGAGATAAAGTAGAAAAAGAATCCAAATTTTTTACCGTAGCCTACAGGACCCAATATAGTATGACCTCTGGCCATCTCTCCAACTGCTTGTGAGTTATTCCACTAGCACATCACACACTTCCCATAGACACATTGACCTTTTAGTTCCTTAAATGATGTGAAAATTCAAGTTGACCCTCCCTATGCTTTCATGGTTGGCTTCTGTTCATTTAGGTCTTAGCTGAAGTATTACCTCCACAGAGAAGCCTTCTCTAACTACTCAATCAAAACTAGCTACCCTCCTTTTATTCTCTCTTACAGTCATCAGTATTCCTGGAGGAGCATTAATTTACTTACTTTATTCCCTTATCTTCTGCATCTAGAATTTCCTGAGGGCAGGGCAAATATTCCTTGCTTACTACAGTGCCACAAGCTTCTAGCATTGTTGCATATAATTATTTGATAATTATGGATTGAATGGATGGTTGAAGGAATGGAGTTGAAACAGAGCTTAAATCACAAATTTAAATGATGGAAAATATATTTCCTTTGAGATAGGAAAAATGATGATAATCTATAAAAATAATTTTATGTATCTGGGATGAGAAGTTAAAAGAGTTTGGAGTTCATACAGGAGGAAAGGTTAGTTGCTCATGTAATAGGGTAGAAACTTGAGGAAAACAGAGAATATTTGGGATAGACAACGAACAATAGGATACAGTACTGGCTAAATACACCTACACACACACACACACACACACACACACACACACACACACACACACACGCAATCTGAGGGGCCTAGAGCACTTTCCTGAATTTGGATATCCCAAAATTTTAGTCAAAATACAAGTGTGGATTGCTTTACCACTGTCTGGCAGCCTAGCTGTAGGAGGAGATAAAGCAGACTGTTAGATTAATCCAAGTTTGGGGGTCACCAGAGCAAATGAGGTGGAAAGAAAAGTGACGGAATAGTTTGAGGGTGCGGATGTGGATGGTAAAATGCTTCATCTCGGGCTTTAGTTTGGGAAAGAGGAAGTAAAGCTAAGAGGAATAGAAAATTGAAAGGGAGGGTGGAAAAGACAGTGACTTCCTATGACTTTTTAACATTATAATGTAAATGAATGGGAATTAGATATTTCACACTTAAATATTCTTTACGACATTTGGTGCTGAAAAGATAAATCAGTTCTAAAAAGGAAGGGTCAGCTCCACAAAATCTGCATGTGCCATCTGAACAAGCCAGGCTGGCTGTGAAGTCTGGAGAGTTGCTCTGTGGTTGAAATTTTGTTAACTGTAGAAACATCTGGTTACACTGGGAAGAGTTAACCAAGGACGCTAATGCAGATGAAACTTCTTATATTAGAAATCAGTAGATTTTTGGTCTATTTTAGAAGGAAGTTCTTGCCGGGAGCCGGTCCATCCTTGCTGTTTCAAGGGACCTGGCATATATGGCATACGGTTCTTAATATGTTTGCTCACCTTCTTGGCGCTGTGTTTTAACCAAGGTCACCTCTCCGAGAAAGGTTGAATCCCCAGGTAGGGATTTTCCCCTGAAGTTAGGGAGGGAATAAAACCCCTTAACTAAGTGCCAGGCGGGTAATTAATCACTTTAACTACAAACAATCATGCTTAAGCTACATAATCTTTACTCCCTGGAATGGAGATAAGAAATGCCCTAACCTTTGGAATAGAGATTGATGGGATTGAATCAACTGGTATAAATACAGATGTAACAGACAGAGAGAGACAGAACTTAAGAAGAGAGCCAAGAAGACAGAACTGAGAACACAGGGCTTGGAAGACAGGACCAAGAGAGACAGAGCCTAGGCACAGAACCTACACAGAACGTTCTCTAGAGACAGAAGAACTTCGCTGGAGAGAACATGGCAAAAGATCCTGGACTGAACCTGACTACAGAAATTGGCAAGAGAACCTGACTAGAACCTGGTGACTGAACCTGGCTGTAGAACATGTACAGAACCTGGCTGGAGATCCTAACCAGAACTTCGCTGGAGATCCAGACCAGAACTTGGCTGGAGATCCTGGCTAGAGATCCTGGCTAAGCTGCTGATCAACTGAACGCTGTTTCCATGTCATTCCTTCTTCGCCGACTCCGTCCACGCCTTTGGGAACCCCTGGACCTGCTGGGGTTGGACCCCGGCAAGTTCTAAGAAGTATTATAATGCTAGCCAGTCTGAAATTGGAGGCAGAAAACGCTCTCAGAGATTTGGGGATGGCACCTCCACTCACCACCCATCAGATTCTCCACTGACCACAGCCAGCCTGTCATGGTGCCTTGATTTCACTAGGGGAACCAGGTGGATAGATTAGGAAAAATGCCACTATCAGCGGTTCTCAACCTGTGGGTTGCGACCCCTTTGGCGGTCCAACGACCCTTTCACAGGAGTCGCCTAAGACCATCCTGCATATCAGATATTTACATTATGGTTCATAACAGTAGCAACATTACAGTTATGAAGTAGCAACGAAAATAATTTTATGGTTGGGTCACACCATGAGGAACTGTATTTAAAGGGCCAGAAGGTTGAGAACCACTGCACTAGATGCTAATATCCCAGGAAATAAGGAGTGCCTCTGCTAATTACTGACAAGCACATTTTAGATGTATTTAAGGGATCACACTGAAGAAAACCCTGTGGAGGACTGTATTGTATAGATCATACTGGTGTCTGGAAAAGGGGAAGCATTAAAGAGTGGGGAAGTGGGCACAGAAGGAGATGGGAGAGGTTTCAAACCCAGAGTTTCAGAGTGTGCCTTGGTTCAGGTGGCTACGATGTCAGGCCACTCTAATATTTATAGGTACCTGGTTTCCTGCATTACTAAATAGCTTAAACATGTTTTCAGGTGTCTAGAAAAAGAGGCATGCTGTTTTGTTCAAAGGCACTGTGGGTCAGACCAGAACATTTTCAGTGTTATTAGCTTTCACACCATTTTTACATGCCATCAGCTGCCTAGTTTTCACAGGTGGTAAAATCTATTTCAAGTTATCTTACACTGACCCGACTGAAGTAAATTTTCTTTCTTCCAATTTGCCTATTGGAAACCTTGTGCTCTGCTATACTGGGTGAGGAATCACAGCTAAAGTCAAGTCTAATTTAAATGCAAGCCGTTTCTGGGTTGGTTATCATTTTTTGGAGAGTAAGAAATCATATTTTTATTCTATATGTGCATTCATTACAAAAATTAGGTATTTGGAGTCTGCAGTTCCCTTGCTATCCTTAAAAATTAGTCCAATCTATTTTGTTTGGGGGAAGTCTAGACTGATTACTGTAGCCAATCCAACAACAACTAAAAATAAATGGGGCCTCTAATGTGGGGGATTCATGTCCTGCATGAAGTTGATATGCTCCTGTGGTGAGACAGAAAGACTCTGGACTTGAGAAAGATGATGAAGGACTGAGTTTTGAGTCCTTCAAGACACCTACTGTCTGCATGACCATGGGCATACCCTATGACTTTCCAGAACCTTCGTTTCCTCACTGTTAAGATGAAGATTCCGATGCCTTCATCACAGAATGTCTGTGAAGATCTGATGAGATAATGGATATGAATACTTAGCAAGCTCCATGGTAAAAAAAAAAAAAGCCATGTGAGGACCTATGATTACGAACAATGTAAATACACCCATTTTGACTGGGGGCACTGCCCTTTGCCCAGGCAGTCCTTTAATCCAAGTCTATCAAGGGCTCATCATTTATCAAGAGACTCAGAGAGTGATATGTTTCACTTTCTTGGCTTTGTGTGTGCTGATCCTCAGCCACTCGCTTGATTTGAATGTAGCCCATCAAATAAAGAACATTTCAGATGAGAAGATCGAGGGAATGATAACATTCTCTCACGTCTATGAATTTTTCATTTTATTCCAAAACAGTCAAAGTGTGTAGGTCAAATCTCAGTCCTCTTAGGTTTGAACAGAAGGTCGAGGAGAATATTTTCTCAGCTTCTATTTGCAATTCAACCACTGCCTCGCTGTGAGCCTTGGGGGCTCGCTGCCCAAGCTCTGGTATCTTCAGGATGATCAGAAGGAGAATGGAGCCTGTAGCTGAGGAGCTCTGCCGCGAATTTTATTATTTTCTCCAAGACCTTAGGATTATTGGGACTTCTTTTGCACTCACTGATAAGAGAGTATTATTATATAACAATTTTACTTTTATGGTTTGTTATTTCTAGGGTAGGCTACTCCTGACATTTAGTCAGAATTGCCTGACTACTAATTTAGAAGATTTCAGTCACACTCACTCCAAAGGCCTTGGCCGGCTGAAGCCCTGGTTCTTGAGGTAACTGAATATCAAAGCTACTGGACTGGGGCTTAGACACATAAACCACCAGCATCCACATTAATCACTTTATCAATAGGCTATTTTGAGCGGGCAGCTGTCAGAGTGAAGCTGGGAGGGAGGGAGGAGAACAGGAGGTGGTGAGATATGGTGGAAATAGTTCGGGGTGGAGGTTAGGGCATCTTAGGGGCCATTCTCTCTCCCACAGTGTAGGATCTTGGATGAGTCCCTTCCTTCCTCAGACTTCTTTGGAACAGAAGGGATTAGACTGCTTTTGAAACTTCATCTAGTATTAATATTTGGTGATTCTATATTCATCATTAGCCTCATTCACCCATAAGGGTGTCGCTTCCCTCTGGGTCATGAGATTTCTGAGAAAGCTAAGTTGTTCTTTCTATGGCTTTAAATTTTTCAATGTTTCTCGCTGGCTCTTAGAGGAACCTTAACATGGCTCTGAGTATGTGAACTCTACTTACTTGTATAGCTTCGGCCTATGTCAGATTTCCCTCACTTTCTCAATAGACCCCTCTTTTTACCTCTTTCCTCCCTTCTCTAACTCCCTACCCTCAGGTCAGAGCTCACATACTTCTGCCCTCTCTCGGGCCACATTTGGCTGTTCCTTTGCTTACTCCTCTAGTATGTACCCTCTGCTTCTGCCTAACGCTGTGCTCCAGGCCTTTGAAGCAGGACCATGAGGTCAGAGTGCACAGCAGGAGCCCAGAATATTTGTTCTCTACTGAGCTGTGGATGTCGGACAGTTTTCAAGAATCACCTTTGCTTAGTGCTGTATAGAAAACAGCTTCCTATTAAATTTCTCTCTGATGAGGTACCTAACAGGCAAAAAAATATATATTTTTTTTCTCTCACACACCTCTGACTTGTGTATAAGGAAAACAGAAATGTTCATTTCTGCCAAAGTCATCTATACTAAAAGTGTAATATGCTAATTAGACTGGACATCCTTCCAGATGACCTTCCAGATGAAGCTGGGTCTGCGAGGAAAGCCTGGGTCCTGGGTGCCAGAGGGAAGCCAGTGCCAGCAGCGGGGGAAGGAAGGCCTACTCTGGCACGAATTTCGTGCATCGGGCCTCTAGTATGACTATAAAAAAAGGGATCTGTACGCAATGGGGGGGAATCACTAGATTAGAAGTCAAAAAATGTTCTTTTGAATCCCAAATCTGCCATTGGCTTGCAGGTATATTGGTTGGTGTTTAGAGCCTCACTTTTCTCCTCTGCAAGTCATATGAGAGGTAGTATGTCCGCTGTGAGGATTGATTAGAAACACACACACACACGCACACACACACCACACACACACACACACAACACACACTCATACACACTGCTGCCTGGAACATAAATAAGCTCTTTTTTTGGTGAGGCTCAGCAAGGGAGAGATTCCCCTTATTCAGAGAGTCTTGGCAAACCAGGAGGGGTGGAGGTGACGCTGGTCACCAGAGGGAGCAGTGGCTGGGGTCTGGGTGAGAGGCAGCTGGGGTAGGAGAATGATTACTGAGTGAGGAGGCATCAGGAGACCAGCAGTTGTGTCCCAGCCCTGCCCTTTGTGAGCTGTGGGCCCGTGGGCAGGTTACCTTTCCTGGGTGTTTTCCCTCATCTGTCAGTGAGGAGAGGCAGCACGTTATCCATCTCGCAGACCATTGTGAGGATCAAAGGAGATGATGGGAAGGGTGAAAGGTGCCAGCTGCCTGGCATGGTGTGCCCAGCTCATGAGAGTCAGTGAACAAATAGCACATGGAATGAAATGAACTGCCACCATCTGAGTTATCAGCTGCACGCTGACACCTCGGTTTCCCCTTGATGTCTCAGTTTCTCTATCGGTAAAGCTGGGATAATGAATGATACCACCTGCCTTGAGGAGTGGTTTTAAGGAGCAAATGAGAGGCAAGTCATAAAGGCCCTTATAAATACTAAGTTTCTCCATATTGCCCCTTCTCACACATGTCCGTAAACCAACATTTTAGAAGCTGGACCAATTTAGAAGATGATGTAGTTTGGAATTATTTATTTATTTATTTATTTATTTATTTATTTATTTATTTATTTACTGAATTTATTAAAGTGAATTGGTTAATAAAATTATATAGGTTTCAGGGTTACAATTCTCTAATACATCATCTGTATCTTGTATCGTGTGTCCACCACCCAAAGTCAAGTCTCTTTCGTCACCATTAATCCCCCCTTTATCCTCTTCTACCTCCCCTCCCCTTTCCCTCTGGCAATCACCATAGTGTTGTCTGTGTCTATGCCTTTTTGTTTTGTGCTGTTTTTATAGAGGGGACTCTACAAAGATCCTTTCATTTTGAAAGCAAACAACAAAACAGAACTTGTAAACATTGCTATGTCCTGAAGTTTCTGACCCTTGAGCAAACAATGTTTCCTTTTCGAGAGGCTCTTGCTCTGAATGCCTCAGCCAGAACAGCCGATGGGAAGTTATTTTCTGGTACCAGAGTAGCCACGGCAATATTATGGCAAGAAGTTGATAAAATTAGGCCAATGGTTAAATTGGGATTAAACTGGGCCCTTAATTGGATGTGTAAAAACGAAGTACAAATAGGTTTGAATTCCTACATTTACTGATTCCTCATTCCCAGAAATACTTCTAGGTCTAGGTTTAGGAGAAAAAGTCACTGATTTGATTTAACATTGCTCAGTTTTACATATATTAGACACTGTTTAACTGTTTTCTTCTCTTTGAATTAGCAGTTGAAACATATTTTACATTCCCCTAGTTATGGGGAAAGTGTGGTAGATAAAAGTATCAAAATACTCTGTAATTATCTTTTAGCCACATTTAACCTTGGTTATATGGTCTAGCCTGCAGACTTTAAACTAATTTGCTTTTTATTTCCAATTTTTCTACACGACTTTTCAGTGAAATAGTGCACGCTGCTGTATCACACACAAGCACACAAATGTGTACAGGTATGTGCCACACACACACACACACACACACACACACACAAGCACCATTGAATAGTGTTGACCTATAAGGGTGAAAGCCAGAAAAGTCCTTCACATCCATCTTGCAAGAGTCCTCCCCCTGCCCACCCCCCGTTTGGTTTTTCAGGGAGTCTCTCACAGCTTTTCCAGTCAATTTCAGATAATGTTCTCCAATCACTACTAGTCACAAAAGCAGTCTCAGGCTGATTGATTAAAATATTCATCCCATATAAAAATAAGAGAATTTGAACTTCATTTAACTTTAAAGTTTCTTTTTTTCCAAGCCCGATACATTTTAGGAGCCTGAAGTTTGGAAGGATATGTGGTCAGTTTATTTTCTCTCTCCTAGCTCCTCCTCCTCCTCCTCTTCCTCCTCCTCCTCTTCTTCTTCCTCCTCCTCCTCCTCCTCCTCCTCCTCCTCCTCCTCCTCCTCCTCCTCCTCCTCCTCCTCCTCCTCCTCCACCTTCAGCAATTCATTAGTTACAGTTTTTGACCCCATAAGGGTTGGAAAGGGAGGGGACGGGATGGAAAGTAAGGTTCCAGAAAGGTTTTTCCTTCCCCCCAGTAATTTAGACTGGCTTGTGGCAAATGCATGGTGCTATCTTTTGCTTTTCATATGTGCCAAAAGAAAACTCCCTTTAGCTGTGTAGGAAGGAATCAAATTGTTGGTTGACAGCCTCAGCTGTGGGCTAAGAGCATGAAGACCGCTTGCATCATGTTGTGGAGGGGCTTGCCAGAGCTCTGCAGGAAAAGCTGCACCGAGTCCGGCCATGACGACAGCAGGCCTGGAGGAGCGTGCTGTCGTTCTTAGTGTACTTTAAAAATGAAACGCTGGCAGCAAGAACCTTGTGGAGTCATTTTTCTCTAAATACAGATTCAGGAAGTGCACTTTTTAAAAGAGTTCATTTTTGGAGTGCCACCTTAACTCTAGCTGCAAGCCCAAAGACAGACTTCTTTGAGGAGAAGTGCCCTGCATTTTCAGTGGACAGGGCCGTGTGTAACAACACTTGTATGGAGTATGGGTTACAATGGATTTAAACAAACTCTAATAATTAACAGCAAAAACTATAAGGATTAACTTTGTTTAAAAAAATGATTCATTCTGAAACTTCAAAATGACTTTATAGGCAAAAGTGAAATTGCATTTTACTTACTGACATAAAACATTCTTGTAAGATAAGGAGATTTTCCTCCCATGACAGTTAAAACATTAAAATAAAAAACCAAAACAATCTATATATATAAATCCTATATATGCAAATAGACCAAATGGTGGAACAACCGAACAATTGTTTGCTACGACGTTTGTTGACCACTGGGGAGGTGGGGGGGGGGGGGAGGGTGGCCATGCAGAACAAGGCAGGCATTGGCAGGGGCGGGATGGTGGAGCAGGTGAGTGGGTACACCAGACCAAGGCAGGACACATGTCGCTGTCAAAAGGGCGAGTTACTGAAAATTCTTTGCTCTCTCAAGCTGCGATCCTGCCCAGCACTCGCACCCACTGCCGACACCCTGCACTAGCCCCGATCGCTCTGCACCATCAGTGGGTGCGAACAACAGCTGCTGGCCCTAACATCCCTCAGGGCTTCTCCACCTCCCCCTGCTCCTGAGGGGCGATCAGGACCAGCAGCCCCCGCTCACACCCACTGTCAGCAATGGCCCCACTCACACCGCTGCTGGCGCTGGTCCCAATAGCTCTGCTCCATCAGCATCAGTGGGTGTGAACAGGGTCATCACCACCGTCAGCAGAGCAGTAGCAGCAGGAGCGGGGCTGCTGGCAGACAGGGGACTGGGGGCCATGACAGAAGGGGCTGGGCAGGGGCACGGAGGATGGGCCCAGACCCGCCCCTGTGCCCACTGCAGTCTCGCAGCCCACAGTTTCTTTCAAGGTGCACAAATTCGTGCACTGGGCCCCTAGTAACAAAAATATGCACTAAAGAATAAACATGAACTAATGAATATATTGTAATGTTAGGACAAGATGTATTTACCTTAAACCTGATACTAACATTTTCCCAATATTCAAAATGAAAAATTATAAAGTAATTATTAATTTACTAGAGGCCTGATGCACAAAATTCATGAAAGAGTAGGCCTTCCTTCCCTGGGCTGCTGGTACTGGCTTCCCTCCGGCACCCGGGACCCGGGCTTCTCGCACAGCC
This sequence comes from Myotis daubentonii, assembly GCF_963259705.1. Taxonomy (NCBI): domain Eukaryota; kingdom Metazoa; phylum Chordata; class Mammalia; order Chiroptera; family Vespertilionidae; genus Myotis; species Myotis daubentonii. The sequence goes on from NC_081846.1 coordinate 58,347,177, forward strand.
CCGACATCGTCCGGAAGGTCGTCCAGAAGGGCATCTGGTCTAATTAGCATATTATGCTTTTATTATTATAGATAGACTCATTGTGAGCTTTATTGGAATAGTTACCTCTCATTACTTTTTTAAAAAAATATTAACTTTAAAAAATCATTTTAGCCTGGTCAGTGGGGCTCAGTGGTTGAAAGTCGACCCATGCACCAAGAGGTCACCGGCTTCGAGTCCCCATTAGGGCACATGCCCAGGTTGCAGGACCAATTGCCAGTAGGGGGCGTGCAGGAGGCAGCCACTCAATGTTGATATTTCTCTCTCATTGTTGTTTCTATTTCTCTCTTCCTCTCCCTTCCTCTATCTCTAAAATCAATAAAAAACATATTTTAAAAAACCATTTTAGAGTAACACATCTTTTAAAGCCATATTGTGTAAACTTGTATCTTTTGAGTGCACAACACTGTGCTCACTGCTAAGGAGTGCAAAATAAAGTACAAGATAGAGTTTTTCTCAGACGCTTATAATTTCACGGAGAAGGCAAACTAGATTCTCAAGGCTCTAGTTAGTGCAGAGCATGCAACAAGGAGTGTTTCAGTGACCACAAGAGCATTAAGGAAGGGACCTTGGAATGCAGAGGTTACAACCACACCGTGGTCCAGGTGAGGTAAGCTGCAGTCAGATTTTGAGCAGTGTCCAATTAAAATGTATGGGAGGAAATGGTGAGGACCGTGCAAAGGGAGGCTGGTGGGAGACTGTGGAAGGGACTAGCTGATATAAACATTAGTGGATGGTAATGAGTATAATAATATGTAGGAAAGGGTAATGAGACTAATTTTTCTCATGCTGAGGGCCTATACTGGAGAGAATGCCACATCCAGAAAGCCGTAGCTACACTGCAAGGGGCAGAAACGGGTGTCACTGAGGACAGTGAGAAAAACGCTGAAAACAGCAAGGAGTTCCTGTGCTTTGGGAAAAGGCCATGATCACATCTTAACATCTTAGGAAGATGGTTCCTGGGGACTCAGGAGAAAAGGAGGGAAGATCAGACTTGGAAAGGAGAGTCTGGTTTTAGAACTAGAGCAGATGAGCTTGTCCTGCTTGTCTCATCTCCTCAATGCCAACCTCCTCCTAGTTTATCCACTAAATCATCCTTAAGGAGATATTAACTACTAACTGGTTATTATTATCTTTATTGAAGGGAATGTAATTTAAATAAACCTACTAGCAAATCTATGGTTTTTATCCTCCCCCTTTTTTTAATTCAGTCTATATTCAATTGGTAGTTATGATGTGCCAGTAACAGTGTTAATCAATCTGTAATGGTAGATTTGGGGGAAATGTAAAAGGCAGCAAGGGAGAGATTCCACAGAATTCTTAAGATGTAAAGGTTTCAGTGGGCTGCTACTGTGGCTAATTATAAGGCTAGCTTCTCTCTCTCTCTCTCTCTCTCTCTCTCTCTCTCTCTCTCTCTCTCGTCACACACACACACACACACACACACACACACACACACACACACACACTTTATCTTATATTCTGTAACAATTTTTCTCTTATGCTTACTTTAACATTTTATCTTTAAAAGATCTTAATGTATATTTTTAAAGCCATCTCATATACTTTATGAACAAGGCCGAAAATAAATAAAATCAAAGTAAGAAAAAGTCACTCCAATGCCTGCCAATATTTTTCATTTGTGTTTTCTTCCAACCATTATCCACATGAATACATATTTTACACATATTTGTAGTTGTCGTGTTTGAGTAAAAGAAAAAAGAAGAAGATTTGTTCCCTTTCAAGGGAGCATGGCATGAAAGGGCTGCAAATACTTTAGGGTGTCCCAGGCATAGGATCCCTGGTGACTAAACTGTCTCCTCCATCCTGTTGGTGGAGTGGCATCAGGTAGGCAACTTGCAGAGAGCAGCTGTGTTTAGCCAAGGTGGGTTGTGTGATAAGAGGGAAGGGCCTGGCCACATGCTGTCTGACTCATCCTCTCAAGCACACGTGTCAGTTTCTCCTACAATCTGGACTGCCTCCTTCCAAAGACAGAACACGACTGTAAAAGTAACTTTCCTGGGCTGTTCACCTCCATGGACCAAATTTCAGAAACTAATAAGTGCTGGGAGTCAGCAAGCCTTCCGTAAATCACATGCATAATAGCATCATTATTACTTGCTGTTGGCCCCCGTACAATTGCCCTTTGGAACTGCAGCCTCTGCTTCTGTGCATGTCTGATTCTTCCCCAGGATCCGTAGCAATCTGCCGGCTATTGAAGGGATGCTGAAATGGAGCTACTTTCACTATTCCTTCACTCCCTCGCACTTATGTTCAAAGCTGGCATATGTGTATATAAATCATATAAAATACATGTGATGTGTAATTTACAAAACTTCAGATCAGAGCTGTGCCACCATAATTTTTAAGATCCTTTATCGGGGAGGGATGATTGGGGGGGGGGAGGTGTAATCAGCAAGAGATGGCAGATAACATACAGCATAATTTTGAGTGTGGATTTTAATCATTTCTCTATAATTACTGGCTCTGTCACCACTGACAATTGAACTTCTTGGGTCCTCAGTTTCTTCGTCTTTATTTTGGGTACATTTGTGATCTCCTTAGGGTCTGTGAGTTTCACTAGAGTGAGGAACATGAATGGCACAGTAGTTGGCCTATGCAGGCGACTAGTGCATGTCTGATAGTCATCTGCCAAAGGCTAAGAGAGTGAAAATGGCCTCCGTGTGGCTGGCGTCACAGTGCAGAGGCCCCACTTGCCATTCTGAACACAGGCCCAGTGATCTCTGCCTTCCTCCTGGTAGCACTGACTACTTAGATCACAAAAAGAGCGTTTTCTACTGAGGCCAAACAAAGCCCTTGTTTACATACCAAGTGTGCTACACTGGAATCTTGACATTCCCTCACTCCAAATTCCAGGCAAAGATTCTTTGGCTCAGGGACCTGCATATCAAGGCATACGTGGAGCTTTGATGTTAACGGGTACAAAGAACCCTAACTTATGAGAGAGTTAAAAAGAGGTGGGGACCCAACTGTATTTGAATCGGAGCATATGGTTGTGACTCGATCTGCCTTCTGGTGATGTAGTCATAGGAGTTTAATTCCTTGAAACGCGGGTTCACGAAAGGCTCTTTGGGCAGCTTTAGAGCTATGCTACTTTGGGAAAGTGATATAACTTCTGAGCACCTCATCTGTTCATTTGAACCCATAATATCTGCAGTTTCTTTTCTAGGGCTCTTATAAAGTTCATGTGATGTGTAGGCAGGCTCTTTGTAAATGGTGCAGCTCTAGAAATACAAGCAGTTATTATTATACTCTTGTACAGGTTTTTGTTAGTTATTGCCTGATTGACTTTTTTCAACAATCTCGTTCCTGTATAACTGAACTCCCGAGCTGTCTACAATCCCTACCTACAACAGATATTACATTTTAGGGAGAAAAGTCATTTTTCACTTGCTACTTTTGTAATCATTTGACATGATTAGGCAGAATTTTGCTGGTTAAGATATGATTTTAGGGAGGCCTTATCTGTGCTCCATTTCCCAAATATGTTCTCACCAAACCTGCTAACAATGTAAAGTTTTGAAATTGGGAATTCACTTCATTGTCACTCTTCTAATGGAATGACATTTTAAGATCTATCATTCATACATATCTTATTAAGAATTGAGTTCATCTAATCATTTCTATGTTTTCAATAGAGGAAAGGAAATGAAACATAAGCTAATAGGGGTGAGGGCCAAAGTCTCAGAGAAATAAGAGTAAGAAGAGAACACAGTGGGTATACTAGTACTAATATTGGAACTTTTCCTTTGGTGGGTGGTAGACTATTTGGACTATGTCTAATAATTTATATTTCTTTAGTTTTCTAGGTGACCAAGAATCATACAAAATTATCTAGAAATAACTCTTTTCTACATCAGAGCCAACATACTTGGTGTGGAGGAAAGAGAAGAGAAATGGATCTTACCCAACAGGCCTTGTGTCTTCGATGGCTCTGTCCACTGGGATCAAATCGCTGAGGTAGACATTGAAGTTTCCTTCCTTCCATCTTCTTTCTGCCTCCTTCTCCTTTCCCTGGGGCACAACCACAGGACGTCCAAACTGCCCTGGGGCTTTGGGGTCCCTTGGAGAAAGTGTCATGTCGATGCTTAATACTTGGTGCATTTCGCTGTCTTTAGGCGAAAGGGCTCTTGTGTGCCTTTGGTTGAGTTCTTCATGCTGGACCTTGGCATTTAAGCTGATTCTTGCTGGCTTTAGTCCCCCAGCTAAGACGTGATTAGTTTGAGACACTGTTGCCCTCTGGAGAGCAAGTGAAGAGAAAGATGCCTCACTTCTGTTCTTGGAGGTGTGTTTTCTTTGTCTTTCACCCAATACGAAAGGAAATACAGTTTTGATTTTAGGATTAGGGACCCGTTTGGTGTCTGCCTTTCGCTCCTCTTCCTTGGTTATAATCACAACATGGCTTTCAGAAAAATTGAATTTCTTCCCACCAGCCACTTTGGCTCCATCATCCTTTGGCAAGTCTCCCAACTGTGTCTCATTAATAGATTGCTTCTTGAAGTGATTTAAATTGGCAGAGAACTTGGGAAAGGGAAGGTTCTTATTGGCTTTGTGTTGATATGCAGTTAGATATTTGCTCTGAGCCTCAGTTTTATTTAAGGTTAAGGCTTCCCTAGATTTTGGCACCGGTGGACTGGCAGGGAGTGTCCTCTCATTTGCTACGGCCTGTGATTTCTGCTTTGATCTGTCGCTATTAAACCTGATGGTCACATCCAGGTTCCTTTCAGCGGCTTGTTTTGATGTGTCACTGCTGTGACTATGTCTCTTCCGGGCCTCCTGGTTTACACCTAAAGGTCTTGTGTGTAGAGATAGTCGGGGCAGTGGGGTTCCTCTGGCTGCTATGAATGTGGTTTTCTGAGCCCCTTGAGCTGTCGTTGGCTTTGGGGTCACAGGGCGAGAATAGGTTTCAAGTTTGGTGGCATGTTCCTCTCTCATCGGCTTCATGAAAGTCACAGGAAAGGTCTGCAGATGTACAGGATGCCACAAAGGTGCAATCTTGACACTTCCTGGAGCTTTCTGTATTTGTCTTTCCTTCTGGATTTGATCCAAATTATCTTCAACCTTGAGCACACCCTCCTCCGTCTTTCTAAAGTTCTCTTTGCCCCATACTCCCTTCCCGTGGCCCCTGAGTGGGGGCTTTATCTCTTTTATGCTGCTGTAAAGAATCTTCATTTGGTCTGGCTGAACTCTGAACCCTATCCTCTCCCTTCTGACTACGTCCTCCTTCAGAACCCTAGTGTTGATCTCACTGAATGAGAGGCGGAGAGCTGCCATGTCAAAGAGCAGCCAGATGATAGAAGCTACAAATATAAATGCCAGGACTCGCCCACTTCCGCGGAAAAACTTTCGGATCTTGTTCATGGTACAAAGGCTTCCCTTGCAGCCTGCCCTCCCTTTGAGCCTGCTTACCTTGAGTGCCGAGGGAGCTGAAGCAGCAGCAGCAGCAGCAGCAGCAGCACTGCCAGTAGGCGCCCCCCTCCCTTGAACACAGCAGGAAACAGCAGTCCAAGGGGAAAGCTCAGCTCCTACCGCTTGTCAGTCTCTGCCTGCGTGGCATTTCACAGCAGCGCATCTGTGCCTGCTGGGCTGGCCCCTGGCTAAACCCTGCGGAACACTGTCCCCGGGTCACTCTGGGAGCAGTGGATGCCAGCTGCCAGACAGTTCAACATGTCACTCGTCTTGTCTCCAGGAGCCCATGTCCACCTTCCTACAAGCCCAAGGAAAGGTGGGGGCCGGGCTGGGGCTGCTGCGTCTCTCCTCCCAGTTTTCAGCCTGCACGCTGTAACTCAACACCACTTCTCATAAGGAAAACATTTCAAGCCATTACCCAGAGAACTTCATTCAGCTCTCACCTTCCGTGTTATGTGAGAGTGTGTATGTTTTCGGGGCAATAAAGGGAAAGAAAGCTATCTCACTTGGAGGGCATGTGTTCCTGGTTTGCAACCCCACCTCCCCCATGCCTGCTCGTTAACCCTGTTGTACCCAGGTCTCCCAATGAGCTGCCTGAGCAATTAATCACTGACCTTAATGTTTGAGGTTTAAGAGGTAGCAGCTTAAAGAGAGGCCTAGCACAATCTCACTTCCAGAGGTGGATGTGTAATTAAGCCTTCCTTGGGGGTTATCAAAATGTTTGTAAGTCAACTGTTTATTTTAAACGAGTCCATCTATTTTGTTATTTTATTTAATAGCGTCATATTGCTATAAAAGTTTCTAAAATCGTACTCTCAGTTTTGATGCTTATCTTATCACAGACCATCAGTGTGCTGATTGCACGGAACTTGGACCAGACTTTGAGTGGCGTTGGTAGCTGAGCGGTTCCCACACAGGCTTTGCCTTAAAATCACTCTGAGGAAGCCCCTCCAATTTCTGATTAATGATTGGGGAAGAGGGAGGAGATGACAGCTGAGAAGCTTTGCAAGTCTTTCTAATGTAAAGCCAAAGATGAGAATCACTGGTTCACAATAAAATGCCTCACTGTTTTCTGGGGTTTTTTTTGTTTGTTTGTTTTGTGTGTGTTGTTTTATTTTTCGGGGGGGGGGGGCGGGGGTTGAACACGTAATTTTTGTGAAATTCTTTCTCACACAGAGTAAAACTTAACAACTGAATCATAACCTGCATTTTAACATGGTCAACATTGTCCATACAATTTGAGAAGCACTGCCCAGGAGCACTGCTCTCCGAGGACATCAGCGTGATCTGCAGATGGCCGTGCCACTTATCACTCCCGTGTCGGAGGAGTATAGCCTCCCTGCTTTGAGATCATCTCAGGCTCCCAAAAACGTGGGAAAGGAAGAAGGAAAGATTCTGAATTCTTTATACTTACACATTGCCTTTGCAGCACTTGGCCTTGAAGTTTATACTTTGGCTCAATGGAGGGAACCCCAATAAACGCAGCTATCGTAGGCTTCTTGAATCCCTAACTGCCTTTTTTTATTTGGTGACTGCTCACTGAATTGGAATACCCACATGGACTGCAACATTGGTAGTGCCACCATTTCCTCCATGCGCCTTGCCTCGTCTCGTCCATCCTTCCAATGTCTGTTGAGTATTTTCCATGGCTCAGGTGCTGTGTTTGGTGTCAAGGATATTGAATAAAAGGACATAGTTCATGCCTTTGAGATCTCACAGTCAGGTAGGTGAACACAAGCAGGTAGGCACCTATATAACCCTCAACAATCCATAATCCTATATAATAAAGAGGTAATATGTAAATTGACCATCTTGCCCTCACAAGATTGCTGCCTATGAGCAAGCCATCAGGGGGGTTAGTGAAGGACAACCAAGTGACTGAACAGCAGGCTGTGTGGGATGACCAGGCTGGTGGGGGAGGGCAGTTGGGAGTGACTAGGCCATCAGGGGAGGCAGTTGAGGATGACCAGGCCGGGGTGGGGGGAGGGCAGTTAGGGGTGACCAGGCTGGCAGGGAGGAGGCAGTTGGGGGCAACCTGGCTGGCGGGGGGGGGGGGCAGTAAGGGGTGACTAGGCCGGCAGATGGGGCAGTTGGGGGCAACCTGGCTGGCAGGGGGCAGTTAGGGGCAGCCAGGCAGGCAGGCAGGTAAGCAATTAGGAACCACCAGTCCAGGATTGTGAGAGAGATGTCTGACTCCCTGGGATCGGGCCTAAACCGGCAGTCAGACATCCCCTGAGGAGTCCCAGATTGGAGAGGGTGCAGGCTGGGCTGAGGGGACCCCACCCCCCTGCATGAATTTTGTGCACCAGGCCTCTAGTGAGAGAATAATATCCCAGATTCTATGGGGATGCAGTTTAGTTTTAAAATGCACTGATGACTTTTGAAGAAACTATGGATAGGCCTTAGGGTTGAGTAAGAACATAATGATCTCTGCTCAGACTGTGGTCTAAGAAAATAAATATTAATTGGGTGGTGAAAGGTAGATACATTAGCCAAAGCATAGAATTGAAGAGAGGGCACTGTCCCTTAGGGGAAGTACACATTTCTGAGAACCAGCATGATCGGAAACACAGGCTTTGGTGTTAGCTTCTGTGCATGTGTGCATGCATGTGTGTGTATGTGTGTGTGTGTGTGTGTGTGTGCCCAAGATGTCCCAAACACTTTGTCCAGCTTTTTTTATTGAAAACCAAACAAAGGGTTTGGGACATTTTGAGCACATGTACACACACACATATGCATGCACACATGTCCCAAAAAAGGCATTTAGGGATTCAAGAAGCCTACGATAGCTGCGTTTATTGGGGTTCCCTCCATTGAGCCAAAGTATAAACTTCAAGGCCAAGTGCTGCAAAGGCAATGTGTAAGTATAAAGAATTCAGAATCTTTCCTTCTTCCTTTCCCACGTTTTTGGGAGCCTGAGATGATCTCAAAGCAGGGAGGCTATACTACTCCGACACGGGAGTGATAGTGGCACGGCCATTTGCAGATCATGCTGATGTCCTTGGAGAGCAGTGCTCCTGGGCAGTGCTTCTCAAATTGTATGGACAATGTTAACCACAGGCCATGTTAAAATGCAGGTTATGATTCAGTTAAGTTTTACTCTGTATGAGAAAGAATTTCACACTCACACATACACACACACAATGAGGAAGATACAATTATAACTATACTTTGTAATCAAGGGAAAAAAGCTTAGAGAGGTGACACAACTTGTAGAGAGTGGAGGAGCTGGATTTCAAATAAATGACTGCATGATGCTACAGTCCATGTGCTTAAACACCACACAGTACGGCTTCTCTAGCTGTATGACTTTGCAAGTTAGTTTATTTTATGTGTTTACTCAGCAGTGAAAAAGAAAAGAATTTCTGCTTTTCAGGTTAATGTGAAAATTTCAGAATATAATTTAAAAATCGTGTTACATAGAATGTACTCCACTAATGATAGTCACTGCCATTAATACTATTGCTGATAGGAGCATGGGGTACAAGTGGGATACAATATACCAGATTGTTTCAAAAATCAAATAGAAGACCAATAACTAACATGATTTAGGCAATGGGGCACCAAGTATATCTGTGTAATTTTTTTTGCTGCTCTTATTTCCTTTTCTTATGGATTTAATTAATGAATAATTATTTACTGAGAGATAATTACATGCCCCCTAATGAAATATGTGACATTGTTTCTGCCCCTAATGACCTTAAAACTCCACTGACTAGAACACCCTCAACCCAAACATGGCACAACTATTAAGGATCTATTTTCTAAAATAAAATGAGAAATGTTTTTGTTTGTCAGTATCAGGGATAAGTGGTTTGCATTAAGGAGAATAATGACAATCTATACATGCATCAATGAATTTAGATTTAAATTTTGGCATTCCAGTTTGAAGACAATATGGGATGAGGAAATTTGAATGAGAAAACTTAGTAAATATTACATATCATTTTCCTTTCTTATTTTAATATAGTCATTTTTTCCTTCAAAAAATTTTTTGATAAAGACACATTGTATCCAACAGAATAACACTATCCTGTGAGCAAAACCCACCCACACACAAAGAGAATGTTAAAATCATAATTTAAAACCTGGAGTTATTGCAAAATCCATGGGTAGCATACACATAACAAGTAAGACTCTTATTCCATTTTTAACCAGTTCTTCCCATGAAGATGCATGAATATAATGGTGGCAGCCATTTAAGCATTGATGTATGTCTCCTTTTTTATAAGTTTTGGAAGCTGCTTAAGAAAGAGCCTCAGTCCCTAAGGCCCAGAGAATGAAGCTGCTATGATCTTCCCTTAGACATTTGTTCTTGAAAACGGTTCCTTATATTAGTGGTGGTAAATCATAATCAGTAAGCCTGACTTAAAAGAAAGATAATATGCTGGGCTTAGACTTCAGTTTTCATTTGGTTCTTGATAAGTGGGGAGTAATCCAACATTTGTGCTTTATAGGTCCTGGCCAGTATTCATTTTTTAATATTTTATTTTGATTAGGAAGAAATTTAATAAAGTTAAAAGTAAAGAATTAATTGAGTATCTTTGGATAAAGAACTGTGCTAGGTTTCAGAGAAGAAAATTAGAAGGTCCCTGAAGGACAAGTTGTCAGTGAGCCCAAAACTTGTAACTCAAATACTAAGTTAACATAGGTTTGGTTAATTATAAATTTGGGGCTAAAAAAGAGAAAATAGCTCATGGAAACTCCGATATGGGTGTCACTAACTGAGACAGAACAATGGTTTGAGAGAAAAGAGAAGTTTAGGTTTAAATGTGTTGGATTTGAAATATATGTGGATTATATAATCTACTAGGGGCCCGGTGCACGAAATTTGTGCACTGGGTGTGTGTGTGGGGGGTGTCCCTCAGCCCAGCCTGCCCCCTCTCACATACTGGGAGCCCTCAGGCATTGACCCCCATCACCCTCCAATCGCAGGATCGGCCCCTTGCCCAGGCCTGACGCCTCTGACAGAGGACCCTCATTTCCCCCCATCACTGGTTCTGCCCCCAGCCCAGGCCTGATGCCTCTGGCCCAGGAATCAGGCCTGGGCAGGGGACCCCCAGACCCCTCCGATTGCTGGCTCTGCCCCTTGCCCAGGCCTGATGCCTCGGCCAGAGGCGTAGACCCCCATCACCCTCTGATCGCCTGATCAGCCCCTTGCCCAGGCCTGACGCCTCTGCCAGAGGTGTCAGGCTTGGACAGGGGACCCCCATCTCCCCCCATCACTGGCTCTGGCCCCTGCCCAGGCCTGAGGCCTCTGGCCCAGGAATCATGCCTGGGCAGGGGACCCCCATCTCCCTCTGATCGCTTGCTCCACCCCCCGCCCAAGCCTGACGCCTCTGACCCAGGCTTCAGGACTGGGCAAGGGGACCATCGTATCTCCCCAATCCCCGGCTCCGCCCCCCACCCAGGCCTGATGCCTCTGGCCCAGGCATCAGGCTTGGGCAGGGGACCCCCAGCCCCCTCTGATTGCTGGCTCCGCCCCCCACCCAGGCCTGATGCCTCGGCCAGAGGAGTTGACCCTCATCACCCTCTGATCACCAATCACCGAATGGGCCCCTTGACCAGGCCTGAGGCCTCCAGCATAGGTGTCAGGCCTGGGCAGGGGACCCCCAGCTCTTAGCTCCCCCCTGGGTTTCCGATCACTGTCAGTGGCAGGGGGCTTCTTCCTGCTTTCCCTTTCGCCTCCCTGCATTGTGCCTACATATGCAAATTAACCGCCATCTTGTTGGCAGTTAACCGCCATCTTGTTGGCAGTTAACTGCCAATCTTAGTTGGCAGTTAATTTGCATATAGCCCTGATTAGCCAATGAAAAGGGTATCGTCATACGCCAATTACCATTTTTCTCTTTTATTAGTGTAGATATATAGTGCATCCCCCCAAAATGTACACACACTTTAACAGCTGATACCTCAATTTTTAAAATGGAATGTATCTTTGCAAATAATAAAGGCATATATGCTTATTTAAATTCAAGCTATACAGCAAAATTTGGAGTAAAATTTGAAAGCTCATTTTCATATCCATCCTATTGAATATCAAATAAGCATATATACATTTATTATTTGTGAAAATAATTTTTAAGAATAGACAAACATAGACCCAAATGTTAAAAGTGCCTACTCTGGGTCACTGAGTTTCTAGTGATTTTTAAATTATTTTTAATGTTGTTTAACTGTGTTTTGCAATTCTATATTGTCTACCAATACAGTATTGTTTAAAGCTTTTTATGTCTTTTTATGATTTGTACACATTTAAACTACAGTGTAAAGAAACTGGTAAGTCTCACATTGGAGAAGCAAAGTGGCTGGTGGACACGGAAGAGACTTTTTCTGAATCCCTTTTGTGCCTTTTCCTATTTACATGTATTGGCTATTTAGAAAAGTAAGTAAAATTATATACAAATTGCACCCCCAATAATATATATACTTTTAAAAAAGAGATCAGGTTTGAGTTCAACATACTGACATGGCAAGAGCTCATGACATATTGGTAAATGAAAAAAACAACAACACAACATTTAATAAAATAGTAGTTGATCCAATTTTATTTTATAAAATGTGAGTATATATGATCAGAAAAAAATGGTTTCATCACTGGATCAATGATTTCCAAGGGTGGAGGGTGGGGGATAGAATTCAGTGCAAAGGGGCATGAGGAAACCCATTTGGGGTGATGGAAGTATTCCGTGTCCTGATTTGGGTGAGGTATACAGCTCTATGCTGTTAAAAAGTTGATTATTATTAAAAGTAAATTATACCTCAATGAATCCACCCACCTCCACCACCACCATCAAAAAAGGTCTATATGGCTGTATACCAAAACAAAAACAGCTTATTGTGGTGGGTTAGATTATTCAAAAAGGCTCACTCGCTCACTCCCCACTCCCATGGGAGTCTATTTCTCTGTTCCAATGTTGTTGGGCCGAGCCTTATGACTTAGACTCATGGTAGGCCATGTGTTTCCTTGATCTTTGACTTTGGGTTTAGCCACATTCTTGCAAGCTTGTGCTCATTCTTCTGCATCTTGGTCAGCACCTAAGAAAAGCTTCCCCAGGTGACTGCTGGCCCTTCACCTAGGACTTCAGAATACACTGGGAGCAGATCAGAGCCTTGCCCACAACAAGCAAACCCAGCCAGTCCTGTGGTTTGAACAAAAGCTGCCAGCCACGCCCAACCGACCTCCAGATATATGAGAAATAAGTGTTTATTGGTGAATGCTAAAAAAAAATGAAATGTGTCTTAATGAACACTACCTTTATAAGTATTAAAAGTGTGTGTATCTATTTTTTGGGACACCCTATATAGGGAACAAATATGTATTGAGTACCAATCATGTACTAGGTTCTGGTTTCCTTTTGTTTTGTGCATCAGCAATCTCATGGTGAGGGATTATTAAAATATAGATTCACACAATGTACTTGGTAAATGTTGGAATCAGTTGTTATGAAGAGAAAGAAATGCTATAACTCAGAAGAAGGGTAAGATTGTCAGAGAACTTTGAGAGTCCTGCTGACCTTTAAACCAGTGCTTCCAATCTTGGGGAAAACACGCTGAGTCACAACAGAACAGAGTGGGGATCTGGACAACCCCCCAGCATTCATGAGGCAGAGTGTCAAAGGGTGATGGGGAAGCAGATATGGAGTGATGATTTCTGATCAGCTTGGTGGGAAGTAGTATGCCATGAAAAACTTCTTAAAGCAAGTGAAATGGTTGAATCTCAAAGCATTAAAAGAACTTCTACAGATTAGAGTAGGAAGTAGATAGTAGGGTTTTTTTGGTGTGTGTGTGTGTGTGTGTGTGTGTGTGTGTGTGTGTGTGTGTGTGTAAAGGAATATTCTAAAATGACCACAGGCATGTCGGGGGCTTTATCCTTTGAAAATCTATTACTAATCATATAAACATCCTTCATCTGTTTCTTTTGGCAGAAACTGGATTAATCTTCAGCTGTTCCCTGACATCACCCACTTAAAAGTTTCAATGATTCATTTGCAAGGCCTGGTTTTGAAAAAACAAAGGCTTGAGTGAGTATATTTAGGGCTTGGCCAGAACAAAATGATCAGGTGAACTGAAATGAGTGCTCGGTGCCCAACCCTCGGCCTCCCCCTGTCCACCTCCCCAAGGAGCTCACCTGCCTGACTTGAGCCACCTCTGTGCTACTCCAGGTGCTGCAGCAATCATGCCCTCAGAACATGCCCTGATTCCTTTCTCGTCTTATCCGTCCTGCCCTGAAACCTGCCTGTTCTCGTTCTGATCTCCATTTCAGCAAAGAGAACAGAAGGAAGAGGAGAGGAGTAGGGAAAGAAGTGTTGTGGGAGGGGCAGCCAGCAGGAGCTCTGGGGGGCATTTGAGGGCACTTTCATGAGCTGTGAAGAAGTGGGATGAAATGAAAGCCTTTCAAAAAGAGCTCCATGCTGCTTCAAATCTCTCCCACCACCTCCAACTCCATTTCTGCCCCCAGGAGGAAGATCAAAATAACTTTCTGTGGGATGAAACGATGACAATGACTTTGGATCCAATTATGTTATCGTAACCTGGAAATAACCCTTCCATTTGAGGCTCGCTAACGTACTGAACTGTGAAACTCAAATTACAATGTGAGAAATGAAAGAGATTTGAACTCAGGGCCCTTTGGACATTTTCCTCAATATCAAAGAATGATTTTTTTTTTTATTTCTGATCTCTGAAAATAAGGAAACAGACAAGTGCTAAGCTAACTGAGAAATGGTGGAAGCAATACCTAATTGGAAATGAGACTAAAAGGGGAAAATAAAAATGGGTTCGGATTAATGTCAGCCTTGCAGTTACCACAGGATCTGAATTTGTTTACATTATCACATATTCTCAGAGTTACTGAATGATGTGAAGTGTCTAAGTGTTTCCCTTACCCTTGGGGGCCAAGGATTAGGTAACTTTACAAGGCTGGGCACACAGCAGACAGGAGTATGCAAGTGTCCACTCATGGTTGAGCTAAGAAATGTAAATATGGCTTTCCAGTCCCCCAACTTCCTTCCAGAGGAGTGAAGTAATCCTGGGAATAGTGCTACTCCATGAATTGGGGCTGGGTTTTAGCCATGCATGCAAAGAGGGAGCACTTGAGAGAGAAGAAAAGATGAACAATATATATATTTTGCATGTGCACACATATGTGTCTATGTATTTATATGTGGACACACAAGCTCCATGTGTGGTTTATGTTTGTGTGTACACATTGATATGTATCCTCATATGTATGTATAGAGTTCACAGAGCACACACAAACAAATACACACCAGATGTGCTGATTTTTAGCTCAGTAAGAAAAAGTGAGAGGAATGAAACGGCTTTTGAGGACATTGGCCATTTTACCAGGTATATTGCGTTTTGGAGGGCATATCATATGTTTTGTGCATGTTTATTTTGGGTAAGAGGAGACTCAGGGGAATATAATAACTGTTTCAAATTTTTGGATATCATGTGAAAAAAGGATTTAACTCATTCCATATTGTTCCAGAGGGTAAAAATGAGGCTGAGGCATAGCAGATTTCTGCTCTAAATGAGAACAACTTTCTAACAATTAGTATTATACGAAAGAGACATGTATTCCTTCTAAAAGTAGATAATGATCTGCCTGCTATTGGAAATGACATGTGGCAGAGGCTGCAGAGCCATCTGTCATGGAAATTGCAGGGGGCATCTTTCCATTTGGTGGGGGTTTACACTACAGGCGTTTGTTGCACCATCTCCATTCTGAAATTCAAGGGTTCTCTCACACACAGAAACACATTTTAAGGGAAGTCAAGTCAGATAACTGTTGGCTTTCTGACTGTTTTTATTTTATTCAGTGACTTATGAGCAGCTAATTCACATCTTAAAAGGTTTTAGAAATAGCATTTTTTTCTGTCTTCTATTTGATTTCTGTTCTCCCCACTTCTTTCCCTCACCTTTAATTTTTGTGTTTTCTGTTTTTTTCCCCTTGTCTTTTCTTCATTCTGCCTGTGTCCAGTAGACATAAGGGATGAAGTGAAAACAATGTTTGTTGAAAAAGTAAAATGAGGAAGAAAAATCAGTTAACTTTTATTTTCATTTCAAATCCTGGCTGTGTATAAGTATGTACATGTATACTTGAGTGTGTGTGCGTTTGTGTGTGTGTGTGTGTGTGTGTGTGTGTGTGTGTGTGTGTGTGTGTAGACCCTCTGTGAGTTGTGGTGTTGCCTGGAAAATAAAGCTCATAGTATTTTTCACCAAAACAGTTCATTTCCCAAGTGGACATTTGTAAGAGTTAGGGATTGGGAACCACTTTTGATTTTCATAACGCCTGGGGGTACTACTGGTGTTTAAGTGGA
Organism: Myotis daubentonii; assembly: GCF_963259705.1. Classification (NCBI taxonomy): domain Eukaryota; kingdom Metazoa; phylum Chordata; class Mammalia; order Chiroptera; family Vespertilionidae; genus Myotis; species Myotis daubentonii. The sequence goes on from NC_081846.1 coordinate 58,362,971, forward strand.
GAAAGGAAGGAATGTTCAGTGCCTTGCGGTGTTTGGGACAGTCCCATCCAACTAAGTATTATGCAACTCCAGAAGACAATAGAGCCCCATCCAGGAATACTAGATAAAGGCTTTGGAGATAGACTATCTGGGTTTGAATCTGGTTCTGCTGTGGACAAGTATTTTAATCACTCAGAGCTTTAGTTTTCTCATCTGTAACATGGGGTGTAATAAGAACATCTACCTCACAGTATTGTTGGGTAGATTAACAAGGTAAGTACTTAGAGGAGCACAGACAATAAAACACACTCAACAAGTTTCAGCAACATTTTTTATTTTTCTAAAGTGGGTATTTGGATTCATTTTACACGTTGACTACATGAGAGCTTCTAGATGCTTTAACCAGTTTCAGAGGACCAGAACCCAATGAACCAATATGTAAAAAAGTGTGATCTATGGAGTTGTGAAGTTGCTGTAATATTACCATGGACATACATGTATAGTAATAATTGACAAGATAAAATTAGTCTGCCTTTTCTTCTCCTCCTCTCACATATATGTACCCAACTACTTCCCTAACACACACACACACACACACACACACACACACACACACACACACACAGTTGTAATTAATAAAATATATTCATTTAACACCTTAGGAGTTTTGCCAGTATGTATTTGCTCAATAAGGGGATATAAAAATACATTTACAATATGTGGGGACTATGGAATTTTGAAAGAGTTTTTTCTGTAATTCATTATACTTGAAAAGGTAATTCATACAATAGACATCCCTAATCCTACACTAATAATGAAGATTATTTTATCTTTTTAAAGAAAGACCCAGAAGGTATTTCAAGATTTGTCACATTCCAAGGTCAGTTCCTAGACTCTAACAATAATCTGTCATAGGTAGTTCTAGAAGGCATGTTTGAATAAGTGGAACCTGTTAAAATATTGTTATGACATAGAAATTGCTTAGATAAGAAATCCCTGGTATTAGCTTGCTTACCTTTCCTTTTAAAATACATTTTATGAAAACAGAGTCAAGATTCTTCATAATGGTGTGTACTTTGGTATGGTGAACAATATTTGCAATTGATTTTGTCCTGTCTAAAGAATTTCCCTTTCCTATTTTGTCAGGCTCATTTGGAGGAAAACACAAGTATGTATGACAATATGTTGGTTGAGTCCCATGATTCCCCCATGATATGACCATTGTATTTTTCTATGAGTATACGAAGAGAGGTAAGAGACCTTTTTCTGCCTTTCTGAATGCACTTGTTGATGTCCTTCTGGCACAGGCAACCTGCATGTACTGGATGCCCCAAATTCCATGCAGAGAATGGAGGCATTTTATAATTTATTAAAGTATGCACATTCTCCCATTTTTTGCTACCATATTTATTATAAGGATGAAGTGACTTCTTACAGGTCAAGTGATTAGAAAAACACAGACAAATAAAACATATTCAGTAAGTGTCAGCTACAATTTTGATATTTCTGAAGTGGCTGGGAATGTGCTATTTGGGATCATCTTACCTGTGGAGTATATATGAAAATTTCTGTATTCCTTACCCAGTTTTTAATTAATTGGAACTTAGTGAACCAGTACTAAAAAATTCTATGGGGAGGATGGAGGTATTTTATAATTCATTTAAATAAGAGGACTGTACGTACCACTCTGGTGCAAGATCTTGATAGTGGGGGAGGCTGTGCATATGTGGGGGCAAAGAATACAATATGTGGGAACTCTCTGTACTTTCTGCTCAATTTTACTGTGAAAATAAAACTTTCCTAAAAATGAAGTCTATTAAGCACTCAAAATACTATTGGGATTATGGTTTGGATTGTAAAATAACAACAACAAGAATAATGTTTGAGTAGTTAGGCATTTTTAAGACCAAAACTTTAGGTTACTTCTTTCCTCTCATGTATATTCTCACCCCCAACTCCATTGGGTTTTACCAAAATTCAACTTTATGAGGAATTTCATTTACGGATTTGTGCTTTTCTGCCCGTGAGGAAGTCCAGTCTAGAAAAGAATTCCAACAAGCAGTCACCTTCAGGACTCTGATTGGCCTGGTCAGGGCACAGCTGGTTTGTCTGAAGTGCTCGTGGTTCACTGCTTTACAGAACCATGATAACCATGATCTGGGTGTCATTTGCATTGTTTTCTTTTATCTTTACGATTCTGTTTTTGTGCATCAAAGGTTTAATTACATTCAAAATGGGATTACTCATCCATTATTTATTTTTTTAGCAAGGAAGCAGAAACTTTGAATAGAACACTCCATGCACAAAAATAAGTTATCTATGGGGAGACCAGTTGGCATAGTAAAGAGCAGACAGAGTTTGAGATCACCAAATCTCAAACTCATATCTCAGCTCTGCCATTTTGGGGGGACTTAGGCACCCCAGTATCCTCATTGAACTTCAGTTTCCTCATGTGAAAGCTGTGCATTTTGATGCTTATTTGTTGGAGTTGTGATAATTGGAGGAGGAAGGTAAAAGGTAAACAGAATTAGGAGGAGGGTAAAAACACCTAGCTGTGTCTGGCACATAGTAGATGCTTATTAGATGCTAAGGTAGAAGTTAATGGTGGTTGCTATTGTTATCTTTATGGTGGCATTTTTGATGAATATGTTTTGTTAAAGAATTGTCATTTGTTTTCAATTATGACACCATAAAGCCGTGCCTGCAACAACAACAAACAACAACAACAACAACAAAGACTGGAGACTAAGTTCAACAATTTGTTACCTAGTAAGTAGGCAGAAGCCTACATTCCCCAGACAATATTAGCCACAGACTTTAGGGACAAGATACAACAATACTACTCCATGTGACTGAAATGTACACACATCGCCTTAGCATGCATGAGATTAGCATATGCTTGAAAGTTTCCAAGAAGTAACCCATATTAGATTATGATTTGGATGTAGGTAACCATAGAGCTAATTTATAATAATAGGAGCCAGACTAAAGTGTAATAAGAATACATGATTAACCAGGAAATTATGAATTTATTTATCAGCTACTTATTTCACAATATTATGTGATTGGTTCTGTGTTATGTGCTGGGAATTCATAAGACATATTCCTTAAAATCAAGTTTCTTAGGCTAATAAACTAACATTTATAACAAAGATAAATGAAAATGTTATGAAGACGTTTGTGCCACATTTTGTAGACTACACAGAAAGACATCTGGTTAGCTTGGAAAGGTCAGGGAAAATAGCTGTAGGGATGAATAATAAAGATTGAATAACAGCTACAGGAAAGACAAAGGGACTGGGTAATTCCAGTCAGAAAGCACAGCGTGTGTAAAGGCACAGCGACTTAAGGAGCATGTGGGACATGTGGTAGATCAGGGAAAATGCAGGAAATAAGCTTGGAGGGGGAAGCAGGGACCAGATCACGACATTGTTTATGTGGTATACTTACCATTATGCAAAAGAAGAGATCCCGAAATCAACAGTAGCAGGAAGGAGTTTCTCAGTTGTTCCTGTTGTCCATGAGCTAACACTCTTCTGGGTCCTACATCGCTTGGGTTTTTTAAAAAATACATTTTTATTGATTCCAGAGAGGGAGAGAGAGTGTTAGAAACATCCACGATGAGAGAAAATCATGGATCAGCTGCCTCCTGTGCTCCCCTCCACTGGGGATTGAGCCCACAATCCGGGCATGTGCCTTGACCGGGAATTGAACGACTCTCAACCACTGAGCCATGCCAGCCAGGCCACTTGGGTTTTAATTACAGGGTTGTTGTTTTTTTGCAGTTTCTTTTTCCCTGTCTTGACTCTGCTCCCCAGGGAATCACATACATCCTGGTCACGCTGATCGCCAATACTACAGAGCATTTTCGTGCCCTCTGTGGAGGACATAAGAGTACTTAGAAGTGAACTTTTTGGTAGAAGAACAAAGTCCATGGTAATATGGTAAAAAGTCTGTTGGTGAGCTTACAAGAACCAGAGCCTGTTCTATAAAAAAATCCTGGTGCATTATCACCCACCAAACCATATTCTTATTTTGTTAGCTACCTTGATTCTTCTAATTGTAACATTCACGTAGGAATTAAGAGACTGACTGATGTTGTATCTGCCTGTGATTTCTCATTTGAGACTCTTCTTGTGGGATTGGATCTCACATGCTGGATTTCCTCCATCTCTCTCCACCTTTGAAGACATCTTCCAACCAAAATTCTCCTGTATACCTAGTGACTAGGTAGATCTAATGGCTTATCATGGTTCAATAGCTTCACCTTCCCAAGAAGAGTATGCTTAATGTCTTCAACATGATATTCCCATTGCCTCACCTTTCTTGCTTACACCCAATTACCCTCTTTGGAAATATTTCATGTAATTTGAAAATCAGGTATTTTTTATAAAACTTATTTTAATTACTTCCTATATATCCCTTGCCTCCCCCAGAAGCCTAGCCTCCCCCATTATCAACATCCCTCACTAGAGTAATACATTAGTTATAATCAATAACCTACATTGACACATTGTAATTGCCCAGAGTCCATAGTTTGCATGATAGTTGATTTTTGGCATTGTATATTCTATAAGTTTGGACAGACATATCAATGACATGATACCATTGTGGTATTATATAGAATTAAAATATTATATTTTCATTGCCCTAAAAATCTTCTGTGTTCTTGCTTTTATAAAAAGATGTCTTTATTGATTTCAGAGAGGAAGGGAGAGGGAGAGATAGAAACATGAATGATGAGAATCATTGGTCAGCTGCTTCTTGCAGCCTCCTTCACTCCCCCTACTGGGGATGGAGCCTGCAACCTGGGCATGGGCCCTGACTGAGAATCTGTGACCTCTTGGTAGATGGTGAACCACCGAGACACTGTGGCTGGGCTGTGCTCCGCCTTTTCTGCCCCCCCCCCCCCAACCCTCCACTGATCTTTTTACTGTCTCCATAGTTTTTCCTTTCCCAGAATGCCATATAGTTAGAATAGTACACTATATAGCCTTTTCAGATTGGCTTCATTTACTTAGTAATATGCATGTTTCCTCCTTGTCATTTTATGCCTTGCTAGCTCATTTTTAGTATTGAATAATAGTCCATTGTCTGGGTGTACCACTGTTTATCTATTCACCTATTAAAGCACATCTCAGTTACTTCCAAGTTTTGGCACTTATAAATAAAGCTGCTATAAAAATCTGTGTGCCTGTTTTTGTGTGGATGTAAATCATTTTCAAATGCTTTTCTTTTTCTTCCTTCCTTTCTTTCTTTCTTTCTTTCTTTCTTTCTTTCTTTCTTTCTTTCTTTCTTTCTTTCTTTCTTCCTTTCTTCCTTCCTTCCTTCCTTCCTTCCTTCCTTCCTTCCTTCCTTCCTTCCTTCCTTCCTTCCTTCCTTCCTTTCTCTTTCTTTCTTTCTTTCTTTCTTTCTTTCTTTCTTTCTTTCTTTCTTTCTTTCTTTCTTTCTTTCTTTCCCTCTCTCTCCCTTCCTTCCTTCCTTCCTTCCTTCCTTCCTTCCTTCCTTCCTTCCTTCCTTCCTTCCTTCCTTCCTTCCTTCCTTCCTTCTTCCTTCCTTCCTTCCTTCCTTCCTTCCTTCCTTCCTTCCTTCCTTCCTTCTTTCTTTCTTTCTTTCTTTCTTTCTTTCTTTCTTTTTTTTGAAGCAAACCCATCAATAATGAGGAAAAAAACAATACCTTTACTATCAAAGGAACGTCGATTGTTGTAACTTAAGATAGGTCTCCATGGGTGTAATGACATCATAGTAGGCTGACCTGGGTGATATTTGCGGAGGGGGGTCTTTGGCTTCTCAAATCACTAAGTTCAAGAAAGTCACAATTTGCTCCATTGAGGAATTTTTTACTAAAATTTAATGGTTCTCACTCTTTTCAATTTCAGAGCTTGCTATAAATTTTAGTGGTCTACCTAAAAGAATTATGAGCCACACTTACATTGGACAGATCAATAGTCCATCTGTCAGTCAGACAATATTCTACTATGTCATGAACAGCAACTATAATTACTAAACTCCTGACTTTGTCACCATTTAAACACTTTTTTTCCTGTCAAATGCAACATTTATTGTCTTGTCCGTGATTTTATATGTTCTCACCAGGCCAAGTTCTTTGGGGAAATGCATTGTATAGTTCTAGCAGACACCCACCACTATTTTATTCTGTGAGAATGGTGCCTTAGAGTTGTGCCATGCTGCAGCTTTGCATGGTGGGTGAGCATACAATATTTATCTAAGTTTGCCTTGACTGTTATCGCATTCTTCCTTAACCTGCGGATTTTATTATCTCCTCATACATCCCATTCAGCCCGATGTTCATCTGACAAACCACAGTAACATTTTCCACATTAATTAGGATGAAATGGGATCTTGTTCTTGACTTAAGGCCAGTTTCAGCACTGAGTTCGAGAGGGTTGAGTGTGATGGGTGGAAAGTGCTGTGACTATTTGTCCTTTCTTAATTTTTTCCCAATTACATGCTTTTATTTGTAGCAAAAGTTATTTTTACCTGTAGATTAAAAGTCACCCAACATTACTTTTTAAATCTTTTGAACACAGCGACCCTATTTGTAGTCAGGGAATTTATATACAGATATTTATACAGACAACTTATCAGCATAACCACCAAAGATCATAAATTCCTGAAATTGAGAGACTTGGTCTCTCTTTCCTTGTTCCCTTTGTGTTACATAAAATATTGTGTTACCACTTTGATTTCCTTTCAATCTTTAGCTGAAGGAGCTTCCTAGTCATACAGCATTATTTGTCTTGTTCTGCTATTGTCACTACTTTGAAGAGTCTCTAAGTATTTAAATGAGAAACTTCTCATTGAAAATATAGCCCTTTATGCTATTTTAAAGTTGCAGAGGTGTGGACTTAACTAATCAATTTGTTCACACAAAAGTGACTATTTTCTCAGGGGAGAAAAAACTGTTCAAATAGTCAGAAATATATGTGTATTAGTAGAGAAACTCAGTCTATTGTTGCTTGCAGTGGGAAGCCAATAGAAAATAATTTGGCCAGGCTAATTGAATAATTTTCAGGGTTCAGGCCAAGACCACAAGTATAGAGTATAGAGGGTTAAAAGTACAGAGGGTTGTCTTGGGGATTCCTAATGAGAAACTATAGATGGCCAGGCATTCAACTGAGCTGTGTCAAATATCAGATTTCATTTTATTCAAAAAAATTTCTTCAGCTTCCTCCATCTCTTTTAAAAATGATATTTTTTTAGATGAAAAGATGGTGACATAATAACTACTATTGGAAATTCAATATAGAGATCTTTGTAATTGTCATAAATGTGCATTTTCTCCTTTTATTTTTAGAGAGAGCTTCTTATTTCATTTTAATAAAAAAACCTACATTATTTAATATCCAGATATTCCAGAGGTTATCCAGAACCCAGCTTTAAGCCTTTAGTTCTTGCATATACCATCAATCAAGAAGAGAATAATTTTGTAGCAGGACACTGCATCATGATCCTCAAGTATCTGAAGCATCTTCTTTTTTTCACTTTGCATAATATCCATGTGCCTCATATAGTACTAAATGCTTGGGATATCAAAATGGAATACATTTTTTGTTTTTTGCCCAGCTATCCAGAAGTTTTCCAATAGTGGGGTAAAACAGAAACTTAAAAATACCTGACTACATATCTATAAGCCTGGGCATCAGTGAGTTCAGTAGAATCACTAAAAAGGAGAGGTGGACTGTGCCTGAATATTTAACTTTACCTTTCTGCTTTTTCTTTGACTAAGGGCTTCTTTATCATCCAGGATTATGAATTTTACACAGGCTTATATTTACTCTTTTTCCCTGAATTCTGCTCTGGAGTTGTGAATCCTGACTTCCAACACATTATCCTCTAGCAGCCACCTATTGCCCAACCAGACATTAGCACATGAAACACAGTGGTCTAGTGATCACTGGCTCAAACAAAATCTACTTAAACAGTTATTGATCTGACTGAATTTATGAATTAAATCTCTAAAAGAAATATAGAATACTACTACAGAGCTAAAGCTCTGGGGGAAAATATATAAGAAATAGTCACTTTCTCAATCCATATGTCCCATTTACAGAGCATGAACCTTGAGGTGAGATGAATTAGTTTTGATTTGAATGCTGCCTATGACACTGAAATTGAGTGACTTTGGGCAACTTGTCATAACCAAGTATTTTTTGTTTCTGTAAAGAAGAAATAAGATAATTAAGTAAAGAATATAACACATTACTAGTCATATACTAAGTGTTCAATAATTGTGGGCTGCTACAATTTCCTTATTAGCATCCTCATAATCCTGTTTCTGCTGCTAAAGAATGGCCCTTCTGCTCAGAGATAAACTTGGGGGGCTACTGAAGTGTGATGTGAGGGATAGTTGAAAGAAACATGTCAAAATATTCTCCCAAAATATTCATAATATTTTAGGTTTTAATAACTACATTCAATAAATTATTAACTCTAAATTAAAGCTTTCCCACATTTAGTATTCTAACCTAGTCACATCCTTCTATGCAGAAGGAAAGGAAGATTGGTTTGAGACCCAATGCATCTCTTCCATCTTCCTCTGACATAATTGACAAAGACCACGGGGGAAGATAATCCAAAAAGGCACTAAAGACAAACGCCACCTATTTAATTTTATGGAAATATAGAATTTTTGTTTACCTCTGCTTCTTCACATTGTAGATATTAGATCGAATCCAAAAAGAAAAACAAGGGTATAAACCAAGAAATACTATTTAGATGGCTTTTCAGTTACCTAATATGTACATCTCAAATTCTGAGGAGAACGAATTATCCTGTGTGAATGTAATGCCTAAGAATGCATCAATTAGTCTTTTACAAACTATAGGCACTGGATGACAGTGAATGAGATATATCGGACCGATCCTCCTGTTGAGAAAAACTAGAAAATTTGGACAAAATGTAAAAACAAAACATTCACTTGAATTCTTTAGAACTAACAAGATAGAAAGAAATCTAGGCAGGATGAATAGACAATGACAGTGGGCTGGGGCTGGGAATGAGGAGGACAGTGGGGTGGGGTTTAGAGATGATTTTTTTGGGGGATATTTGCTAACTTCAGGGAATTAGCAAATATTTCAAAAGAATGAAAACATACTATGTTATCAAACTATAATGTAGTTGAGCTAGAAATCAGTCATAATGAGAACCAGGAAATCCTCCTATATTTGGAAATTAAGAAGCATACTTACAAGTAACTTCAAGGTCAAAGAAAAAAACCACAATGAACAATAGAAAACGTATAAATAAATAATGGTAAAAATGCTACACATCAAAACTCATGATACATATACATATATTAGAAATGAAGAATGGCTGAAAATCAGTAAGGCAAGTATCAATATCAAAAAGTTAGTGACAGCAAGTTAAACCCAATGAAAACAAAAGGCACTAAATAATAAAACAAAAGCAGGAAATAATGTTATAAAAACAATCATAAAATAGAGATCGACAAAGCCAAAAGTCAATTTTTTGAAAAAGCTAATAAATAGTTAAATGTTTGGTAAAAATAGCACAAAAAGAGATATGAGGGCACAGATAACCAATGGAAAAAATGACATAAAATATCCTTCAGAAATTAAAAATATCAAGAGAGTATATTATGAACAAATTATTTAGTAATGCATTTGAATTTTGATAAATTTCTAAAAATAAAAAACTTACCAAAACTGATGCAGGAAAAATATGCATGGTCTTTTGACTTTTAAAGATATCGAATTCTAAATTTAATCGATAAATAAACTCAAACCAACAAACAAAATCCAGTCTGTCACAAAGGACACTCCCAACTCACTTGTCATCTTTAATGAATTCTATCAAACAATTTAAAAAGAAATACAACCATTTAGATCAATTCTATCAGAAAACAAAGAAGGAACACTCTGTAACTTGTTTTATGTGGCAACTATAACCTTGATACTAAAACCTCATAAGGATATTATGAGTAAGGAAATTTATAGGCCAAACTTACTCGTGAACATAGATGTAAAAACCTTAAAAAATATTAGCAAACCCAATACAGCAATATCCACAAAAAGATACATTATGATTATATTTGGTTTATTCTATGAATATATAATTGGTTTATGGATTGGTAGAATCAACATCATTAAAATGTCCATACTACCCAAAGCAATCTATAAATTCAACGCACTTCCCATTAAAATACCAACGGCATACTTCACAGATCTAGAACGAACTCTACAAAAATTCATCTGGAATAAAAAAAGACCCCGAATAGCTGCAGCAATCCTGAAAAAGAACAAAGTAGGTGGGATCTCAATACCAGATATCAAGATGTATTACAAAGCCACTGTTCTCAAAACTGCCTGGTACTGGCACAAGAACAGGCATATAGATCAATGGAATAGAATAGAGAGCCCAGAAATCGGCCCGGACCAATATGCTCAATTAATATTTGACAAAGGAGGCAAGAACATACAATGGAGCCAAGATAGTCTCTTCAATAAATGGTGTTGGGAAAATTGGACAGATATATGCAAGAAAATGAAACTAGACCACCAACTTACACCATACACAAAAATAAACTCAAAATGGATAAAGGACTTAAATGTACGACAGGAAACCATAAAAATTCTAGAAGAATCCAAAGGCAACAAAATCTCGGACATATGCCAAAGCAATTTCTTCACTGATACAGCTCCTAGAGCACTTGAAACTAAAGAGAAAATGAACAAATGGCACTACATCAAAATAAAAAGCTTCTGCACAGCAAAAGAAACCATCAACAAAACAATGAGAAAACCCACTGTGTGGGAAAACATATTTGCCAATGTCATATCTGATAAGGGCCTAATCTCCAAAATTTATAGGGAACTCATACAACTTAACAAAAGGAAGATAAACAATCTAATAAAAAAATGGGCAAAGGACCTAAATAGACACCTTTCAAAAGAGGACATTCAGAAAGCCAAGAGACATATGAAAACATGCTCAAAGTCACTAATCATCCGAGAGATGCAAATCAAAACAACAATGAGGTACCATCTCACACCTGTCAGACTGGCTATCATCAACAAATCAACAAACAACAAGTGCTGGAGAGGATGTGGAGAAAAAAGAACACTCGTGCACTGCTGGTGGGAATGCAGACTGGTGCAGCCACTATGGAAGACAGTATAGAGTTTCCTCAAAAAACTGAAAATGGAACTCCCATTTGACCCTGTGATCCCACTTCTAGGAATATATCCCAAGAAACCAGAAACACCAATCAGAAAGGATATATGCACCCCTATGTTCATAGCAGCACAATTCACCATAGCTAAGATCTGGAAACAGCCTAAGTGCCCATCAGTAGATGAATGGATTAGAAAACTGTGGTACATCTACACGATGGAATACTATGCTGCTGTAAAAAGGAAGGAACTCTTACCATTTGCAACAGCATGGATGGAACTGGAGAGCATTATGCTAAGTGAAATAAGCCAGTCAATGAAGGAAAAATACCACCTGATCTCACTCATTCATGGATAATAGAGACCATTATAAACTTTTGAACAATAATAGATACAGAGGCAGAGCTGCCTCAAACAGGTTGTCAAACTGCAGCGGGAAGGCCGGGGAGGGTTGGGGGGCAGGAGGTAGGGGGTAAGAGATCAACCAAAGGACTTGTATGCATGCATATAAGCATAACCAATGGACATAAGACACTGGGGGATAGGGGAGGCTAGGGGACTGTCAAGGGCAGGGGGAAAAAAAGGTCACATATGTAATACCCTTTGTGATACTTTAAGCAGCAAAAAAAAAAAAAAGAAAAAAAAAGAATCAGTGTACTTCACCAATAAATGAGAACAATCATGTAACCATCTCAATAGATAAAGAAAAAGCTTATGATAGAATTCAATTCTTTTCCATGATCAAATGTCTCAGCAAACTATGAATACAAGGGAACTCTTAATTTTATAAAGGGCATCTGTAAAGAAATCCAGAAATACAATTGTTAATGGTTTATGCTGAGAGTTTTCCATTTGATTTCAAGAATGGAAAAAAGTGTCGGAATATTCACTTATTTCCAAATTGTCTTTAAGAACCTAAATTATGCTATGGGTGAAGAAAAAGGAGCTATAAGAATTGGGAAGGAAGAAATACAATGGAGATTACATTTCAGATGATATCATTACATACATAAAAAAAAGTCTGAGGCATTGACAGGCAAATTATTGGAATTTATAAGTTAGTTTAGCAAGATTGCTGTGTAAGAAATCAACTGAAAAAGTTTCAATTGTGTTCTTATATACTACACCCTGTAGGAACTTCAAAAATAAGCATTAGCTAGCCCACCTAGTCCAATGCAAAATTTTAGACAGACTCAGAAGTGTAATTAGTTTGAATCCATCTGAATCTGTGGAAGGATTTCATATCAAACTAGAGGCACGATGCACAGATTTGTGCACTTGTGGGGTCCCTCGGCCTGGCCTGTGGGGAAAACTGGCTCTCCGACAACCCCCAAGGGGTCCCGGATTGCAAGAAGGCACAGGCCAGGCCGAGGGACCCCAGTGGTGCACGATTGGGGCCAGGGAGGAACCATGGGAGGGCTCCAGGGTGTGTTTGGCCTGTCTTGCCCAGTCCCGATCGTCCGGACCCCAGTAGCAAGCTAACCTACTGGTCGGATTGTCTGCCCCCTGGTGGTCAGTGTGCATCATAGCGACTGGTCGAATGAACTGTCAGACACTTAGCATATTAGGCTTTTATTAATAGATGTCTCTAAAATTCTCTAAAAGTTTTCCTTCATAGTCTTTTTGAAGCAGAATCCTATGGAAATAGTGATAGATTAAAGAATGACTTCATATAAAAGAAGTTATTTGAAGAAAGAGCCAATTTTTTTTTTTAATCTTGGTATATAAATTCGATATCTGTTAACTTCTTCCAAGATAGCAATGACCAGCAAAGTCTCATGCTGGAGAAGCCATCATCAATAGTTAAATGGGATTTTGTTCTGCTACATTTCCATGCTGCTTTCTTCCCAAGTGTCAGCATTTCCTCATGATCAGCCTCTCTCTTTCCAAGCCCTTCCTGTGGTGAACCCAAATGTTGTTTATCAGATGGGAGTGATTCAACTCACTAAAATACATCCTTGCCAATGGGATTCATGCTATGAACTCCAGCCCCCTCTACCTAGTGGCACACTCATGTTGTTCTCAAAATCTGCATCACGAAGATCTGTAGGCAGATGTAGGTGGTACCAAACAGATGCAAGCTTTTTATTCTTTTGAGTTTTGTCATTCTTTGTAATTTGGACATGGATGGTAGTAAAACAATCATTCCCTAGTTACAAAGGATTTAGACAGTCGGCTATTGGGGCTATCCTAACCCTGTCCTGCCCATGTTCTCTGTCAGACCTTGGAAGGGAAAATAAACTCTGTAAGTCTTACATTCTGCAGCTTATTTTAGTCCACTCATTCCTTGTTGTGTTTCTACACCTGGACCATGCGTACCTAACTTGATAAGAGCAAGAAGGCAAGAGATGCCTGAACAAAATCTGGACCTACAAATACATTATTTACTTTCACTTTTATATTAATTAAAAATGTATTTATTTGCCTCTAATACTGAAACATTTTAAAACTTACTTTAGGCCCTAACCAGTTTGGCTCAGTGGATAGAGCATCAGTCTGTGGACTCAAGGGTCCCAGGTTTGATTCCGGTCAAGGGCATGTACCTTGGTTGCGGCCACATCCCCAGTAGGGAGTGTGCAGGAGGCAGCTGATTGATGTTTCTCTCTCATCAATGTTTCTGACTCTCTGTCCCTCTCCCTTCCTCTCTGTAAAAAAAAAATATATATATATATTAAAACTGACTTCTAGCGCTCAGAAAATATAAACATGTTTTAATTACTTAACAACCCTTTATAGGTTTAGTAGATATATAAGACTATGAGAAAAGAAAATGAGAATTTTATGGTAAAGAATTTCTTTTTTATGTACTCATTTTGTAATTTAAAAAGAATTTTAAAAGCACCTATCAATATTCATGAGTATGTAATATCTTTGGAAATATAATAAGAAACTGGTAATAGTGGAAAACTGAAAAACTGGGTGACATAAAGTAGAGGATTAGAAGATATATTTTTACTGCATCCCTTTCTGTATGTTTTGAATTCAGTACCATATTTAGTCTCTATTAAAAAACAAATAGCTCTTGAAAAACCACATGATGTGAAGCATTTAAATTTCCCCTATTCAATCTTTCTACATATATTAATAAAAAAATTTTTTTTAAAAAAAACCCTCTTTTACCCAGAAACAAAGCAGGAAACTCCTACACTTGGGTTTTGGAAAGATCCTAGGTTTAGTTAAACCCTAAGTTAAAACACACACACACACACACACACACACACACACAAACAGACCACCACATAAGTATGTGACCTATGCTATTTCCTCTTAACTTTTCCAAACTGTTTAATCTAAGGTGAATTTCAAGATTATTTGGAGACATTTTCAGTAGGATATTTCAGGTTTTGTTTTCAAAAGGTCATTCCTACTAGTTTAAATAAACTTAAAACACTTTGAAAACAGGAAGATATGCCTTGTTACATCTAAACAAGAGCACTTTAGAAATCAAATTGTGACATCTGAGGAGAATTTAAACTTGGCAGAACTGCATCTAGAAAAGGAACAGTAGATTTTGAGAGTATTGAAGGCATGTGGTTCATAATGGGAGATTTCACCACATGATCAAATCACTTGTTTAAATTAAAAATCTTTCCTCTCTTCTAAACAATGTTTATTCTGATCTCTTCCTGTTTTCAGATCTGGAACAGAATACCAATTTAGCTTTAGAAGTCCTGCTTTTAATTTTTGTTAAAAAATATCAGATTTGGATTGTCTTTTCAATTATTCAGCGGGTTTGTTATCGGCCGGGTGCCATCTGTGTCCCCACCTGTTACTGGTGGAAGTGGGGTTCTTGGGATGTCTCAAGGAAAGGAAGTTCCTGAGACTTACAAGAGAGGATGAGTGATCTTTATTTCTGTGGAATTAAAGCCCTCGGCTTCCAATGTCCCAGTTCTCTCCGTCCCACCATGGAAAAAGTCCAATCTTGTCTTCAGTGGAGCTAGAATGAATGCCACTGCCCAGAGTCTCCCCTCCATGTTAAAGCACAGACCAGACCAGCATCCTGCATGAGGAGTTCACATGGCCTTGAGCCATGCAGCTGCTTAAGGCCACATGGCTATGATGAGAGGACTGTCAAGTGTGGGTCACAGAACAAGGGAGGAGCAAGTGGGCAAGAGTGAAATAAGAGAAAGAGGACTCTATCTGGGGATTATAACCAGGAGCTTAACCAATTAACCCTTCAAGATTTTGTGCACTTTCAGTGGCTTCAACCCTTAGCCAATTATCTTTTTTCCAGGTTAGACGGACAGGCAAGCATCTTCTCTACATCATCCCAAGTTCACTGCACATACACCCATCTCCTGCTTTGTTTGAACCCTTCCCCCAGTGATCTGCAAGGAATGGGCCTGTGGTTCCGTGTGGGGGGTGTGAAGCTGTAGTTTCCTGGTGAAGCTGCCCAGATGACCATGCTTATAATGTCTGGCCTCCCTTTTGCTTTCTTCCCATTAGTAATGTTAATTACCAGCTAATTACAACAATAAACAGGTTTACTGTATTAAATCACAAAGGCTATTTCTAGAAAGTAGAAAAATATTCACATAAAATATTTTTAAGGTGTTTTCTTTCTTTTTAAAAAAATATATTTTATTGATTTTTACAGAGAAGAAGGAAGTGGGATAGAGAGTTAAAAACATCGATAAGCGAGAAACATCCATCAGCTGCCTCCTGCACACCCTCTACTGGGGATGTGCCTGCAACCAAGGTACATGTCCTTGACCAGAATCGAACCTGGGACCCTTCAATCCACAGGCTGATGCTCTATCCACTGAGCCAAACCAGTTCGGGCCACATAAAGTATTTTGATTGACCCTGGCATAAGTCTCAAACTTCCCCTGGGTCTTTACCCTTTAATTGTAATAGTCTACCAATTTGGGATTGATACCAAGGATACCATACTATTTTCTAGGAGTCCTTCTCAATATGTTTTTAAGTGGCCAAATTAAAATATCTCCACTTGTTAAACATTATTTCAAGGTCCCATTTTATGAAGTTAAAATTACTTAGGCTTTCATATCCAGGCTTCCCTCTTTCTTTTCACTGCACTGGCTTCTAAGCCTTACCAGAGATAGAATATTGATAATACTAAACATGCCAGAATTCTCCAACACATGATTTTGCGTGCTATTTTAAGCATAAGCCTGTTTTTACAGCAGAGTCCATCATGGATTTTTTTTTTCAAGATTTATATTTTAGAGTTGGTCATGATTCATCATCTGATATTCATACTATATATTTGGGATATTTAAACTCCTTTAGTAAATGATCATCTGCTCCTTGTCCAGAACACATGATGATTTTGCCAGGTGATGAAGATCACAGTGTGGCAAACTCTCATTTGTTCAGAGCTTGCCCCCACTCCCTGACACAGCAATGAGCTCTAACCTCCTTTACTTCTTGACCCCAGGCCAACACCTCACTTAGCTACTTCTATTGGCGCTCCTCACCCTAGAGGGCAGCCTTCCAGGTCATAACCCCATTGACTTGCATTGAGCCCAGCTACTTCAAGTGATGACTACTTGCCTAAACCACCAGCTGCTGAGAGGACAGGTTGATCTCACAGCTGACCTATCTTCTCTGACGACTCACCCAGGTCTTTGCTTTCAAAAGCTACAGAGCAGGAAGCAGATGTCCATCATTTTGTTCATCTATATTCCTGGTCTCCATGGGACACTTTTATTTGAGGATGGTATCTAATTAATTTTAGTTCTGTCATTGAGTTATTGAGAAATTGCAGGATTGTGATTAATAAAACAAAGGATTGTGTCTTTGTTTTGGTATGTAGGCACTCGATTTAACAGTGAATGTTGCTTAGGATGAAATAAAAGATAAAGATGATAGCTTTATTTTTTACTTTAAGAAGTGAAATTAATATAAACACAATGATGAAGTAATTCACTAATAAAGTAATTTCTGTGACTCCTAGGCTGGGTGGAGTTATTCTACTTAGACTTGAAGAAGGCAATTTTCTCAGTTCTACTGCCTTTTCGGTTTAGGGGATTTTCAATCTGATTACTTTCATTGTCATGGAGTTCCTATTATAAAAAGGAATATATTTTCACAACAAAAATGGGAGTGTTTAAAGGAAGCCAAACTACTCAATAGCATCATTTTGAGCTTAACCTTTCTAGTATGGCTTCCAATTCCTTTTCATCATTATTCTTGTATACAGGGTGGAGCAAAAGTAGGTTTACAGTTGTGAGTACATGAAACACAGAGTTTATTATCATATTATTATTTGTTAATTATTGTATTGGTAATATCAACCAAAATTTAAGAAGTAATTCTTTCATCAGATGTATGTGTAGGTGTTTTCAATAGTTTGGTTTTAAATTTTTTAGACAGGAAAGGATAAAAATAATCTGTAAGTTTGGTGCGGAGCAGCCAATGTTGATGAATAATTGGTGAGCTGGGTACAGACAATACTAGCTAAGTCTCTAGTCAAATTGCTATATAACTTAATTATTATAATTTGATTTTTATGATGCTAACTCAAAATCTCTAAACTTTAAACTTCTCATGGGTTAAATGACTTAAAACACACATTCATGGAACTGAACTAGAGATAAATGGAAGGTTCCCCATTAATTGGTCTCACTATTGCTGAGTTTCTGTACTTGAACCAAATTGGTGCTCTTTCTTTCTCCTCCTTTAAAATGCATTGTTTCTGAAATTTCTCTCATATCCTCCTTATAAATGAAATGGAATTTTTGGACTGGAACCCGGTTCTTTGTCCGCCAGAGTTGAAGAATGAATCCACAGACGGAGAGTAGTATAGCAAAGGTGGAGATTTATTGAAGAACAAGTACACACTCCCACGTGGAGAGGGGGAAAAGGGTCCCACTGAATTCTTTTTCTCTATGGCTTATAATGGCTGCAGATCCTGGTTCCTTGATATCCCCTCTGATTGGTCACTATTCCCTTAGACAGGTTACCATAGTAACTCCTGTACTCAAAGGTCAAACACCACATGGGACTTGTGATGCCCTTCTCCTTCATTGTTCTTTTCTTTCTGGCTTTCTTCCTCCTTCTGTATTTTGTAAATATAGACCTTTTTGGCTACTTCCAGCTCCCTTGTCTTATGTAAATGCAACTGTTGCTGCTCCCTGCATCTGGCTTCCTTGTGTTATGGAGATGTACCTGCTGCTGCTTCCTTGTCATATGGAAATGGAACTACATCTGGCTTCCTTGTGTTATGGAAGTGTACCTTCTCTCAATCTGTAGCCCTGTGTTTTTCCATGGACTCCAATTCTAAAAATTCCCTAAGCTTGCCTATATTCCCCTAAAATTCCTGTTTTATAAACAGACCTTTGGCAAGTTACTTAACCAGTCCTTTAATCATGTCCAGTCTTGGTGCATCTGAGTCAGAGAATGAGCATAGCTTAGTGTAGGATGGGAATAATACTCTAAATGTATCCATTTTATGATTCATTTAAATTCCCCATTGACTTTTTACTCAGTTCATTTGGAAACTTGGTATATATGTTTACTATCACCATTTCAGATATGTTTTCTTATTTATATAATTCACTATAAACCAGGAAAAACATTTTGAAATTCCTGGCTTAGATCTATGTTATCCAAATGAGTTATTGGAGAAGCAATGTGTAGGAGCATCTATATTTTACACTTTTCTAAAGGTGTCCTAGATATGTCATGATGCCAGGTCCTCCCTCCACCCCTAAAACTATATTTTAATTGCAGATATAGAAGCAGAAGGCAGTGGTCACCATAGAGAAGAGTGCAATTTTGCATATGGTTAAGTGCATGTGTGCAGGTGTGAATTTGAATGAGAGTAGTGGCTAAACAATGGGATAGTTAATATTGCCAAGGCAAACTTTTAGCATTTAGTGTGTATTTTACAAAAACATATTAAAGTAGTGTTAATGTATTTTTCTTTATTGTTTTTATTTGAATTGCCATGAAAGTAAACCCTAAATCTTTGGCAAAGTCAAATGATAACAGCTGTTACCAGTTCCATGAAGCTATTGTAGAAGATTAAATTTGTTCAATATGCCTAACCCCTCCCCCCACCCGCCCCCACTCTCCAAAGCCATTAAACTTCTGTTTTTTGGAACACTGTTTTATTCAAGGTGTTTACAAATTAATATCATTCTTTAAAAATTAAAATAATTGTGTGTGTGTTTGTACATGTATCATTCTCTGAATATAGCACAAAAACTGGGTTATAACACAGTTTGTCTCTATGCACCCCATGGTAGGAAAAAGCCCAGTGAATTTCAGAATGTGAATGAAAATGAAATTAAGGCTCAGTAATTTGCACAAAGGTTGTGTTTCATTATTATGTGTCTTATATAAGCAGTCAGCATGTAAAAATAGATGGTAAATCTGACCAAGAGTTGAAAATAATGAATAACACATAATATATGTGCTAAATTAAAGAATTAATTGAGAAGCAGAAGTTATGAAGAAAACCAGTTGATGTTATACAACATTTGATAATGGCAGTCATTTTTCTACCATTGTTAAATATAATTTGTCTCAATATTATCCTTTGGTAAATTGTTACAACATTGTATGATATATGTAGCTTATTAACAGTTTCATTAATTGCTATTAGAGGAAAAGTTATGAAAGCTAGTTCATGTAGGAACAAATGTAGAGGCAGATGGTTGAAGTTAGTGAAATGTGAGCAGTTGCTGAAGTTAGTGAAATGTGAGCAGTTGCTGAACTAGTTTACTTAATTAGCTTTCTACATCAGAATAGTTTATATGAATTGTATTGTCTTCTGAAAATTAACATTCAGGAAACAATCATATTTTTAAGAATCAAAGAACTGTGGGTGCTGACCCATGACCATTAGTTGGTTCTGTATTGAGTCTGCTTCGAATGAGTGGAAATTTCCCCATTAGGGGATACCAACTGAACTGACATCTTTTCACTGCTTGTAACAGAGACAACAGAGAGAAAAGAGCAGGTGGAAGTTGGCTACTGACCACAAAATTTTCTTGATGCTTTAACTTTTTGTGAATGATTCTCAGAGCAGCTGAAATAGATTTTTAAAATAATAATTTCATAAAACAGTTTCATCTTCAGTGAGAGGCCAGAAAGTTCGAAGGCATCAAAGTTGTAATCCTTTTTATGCTTAGGCCATTCCTGGCTATATTGCCAGGAAGCGGTGACAGGGAATCAAAGGTACTTACCTTTGGCTAATTCTTATAGATTTGAGTTTGGCACTAATACAATTAAGTAGTCAAAGATGGTAGAGATCTTGATAGAAATATGGTACATATATTGGAAAAATATATGATGGTATTTTGAATTGTTTAATGTAAGTCTCCAAATTTTGGGTGACCAGCGGTTCTCAACCTGTGGGTTGCGAACAATGAAAATACATCCTGCCTATCAGATATTTACATTATGATTCATAACAGTAGCAAAATTACAGTTATGAAGTAGCAATGAAAATAATTTTATGGTTGGGGGTCACTACAACGTGAGGAACTGTATTAAAGGGTCACGGCATTAGGAAGGTTGAGAACCACTATACCCAATGAGGTTTATATAGTTTTGGGAACAATTTATTATGCCTTCTGTAATGCTTTTTCGGTGTTTTTTAAGACATACATATTTTTAAACTTTGTAACAGAAGTGGATAGCTAGGCTATTAGTATAGTAAAGATTCCAATTATACAGTCTTTATTTTTCAAACACATGAAAAGTGAGCTTTGGGTGATCATGTGTTTACTGATATGAACCTAAATGACAATTATAAACAAGTATGACCCATTAATTACATAGCTACTCTTTCCCCTACTAGGATATGCTGTGGTATTTTTTCTGCTAATATTAGTTTATAAATTGTTTGATTTAGAAACTACAGAGCTGCTGCTACCAATGGTTTGGCCTTTGTCATCTTCCCTGCCTTTTTCATCAACCTTGGACTTGGAAAAAAAGATAGGAGTGAGCTCTTTTTTTTCATTGTACATTTACTGCTGCTGAGCCAAGAACCTTTGAACTTTCCAAGGTCCCAGAGACTGTTTGCATCTTGAACTTTAAAATTTATTTTTATATTATGAAACCAAATAATGAAAAAAAATTAAAATTAGTAAATTTTTACATATCTACAACCTGTAATTTAAGAAGTAATCAATTGCTGTTTACTGAACTCTTAGATAGTAATATATAAGTAATAATTATTATTGTGGAAAGTAGGTTTATTTTTTATGTATTTTCTCTGAGAAAAAAAAAATAATTTAAAATACAGTCAGTCCCTATCAAACTATGTTTCTATTTCCATGTTTATACTCAGCAAAATGAAATTAGGTGCATTTTTACCACTTGTTTAAGACCATCATATTAAGTCCTCAATTTTAATACTCTTTTTAAAAATAAGAGAGATACTAAGCATGATTCTAACTTGTTAGAATTTAGGAACAAAATTTAGGGATCCTAGTATGATCATTCAAAACATAAATAAGCTTAATATTATTTTTCCAAATGATAATGACTGTAAGACAAAGAACGCCATTTCAAATACTCTGCATGTGAAGAATCTAGAGATAAAAGTATACTAAGTAATTAGGCCAATGGTACTATTATTTTTAACATAGAATTGGCTCTCTAAGCAAAATATGAGTCAGCATAGCTATATAACATAATTAGTAGTAAAACATATAGCAGTAACACAAAGAACTAGTGAAAGGAAATAATGTATAGTTATTACAACACATGGAAATGACATATTTTTAGAAGGTAGGTTGTGAGAAGAGGTATATTGTAAACCCTATAGAAAATATTAAAAAGTAAACCAGAAACTATATAACTAGTAGGCCAATAGTGGAGATAACATTGAATCAGAAAATAGTAATTTAACCCAGAAGCAGGGCAGAAAGAGAAAATACAGAATCGCTGACACATCTAGAGAACAAATAGTAAAAAGGTAAATTGAAATCTAACCATATTGGTAATTTTACTAAATGTAAATAATGTGAACATTTCAGTTAAAAGCTAGGTATTTTCAAATTGGAGCAAAATACAACTATATTTTGTCCACATAAACTCACTTTAAATATATAGATATAAGAGGCCCTGTGCACAAAAATTTGTGCACTCGGTGGGGGGGGGGGGGGAGGGGAGGATCCCTCAGCCCAGCCTGTGCCCTCTTGCAGTCTGGGACCCCTCAGGGGATGACAACCTGTTGGCTTAGGCCCGCTCCCTGGGGGATTGCGCCTAAGATGGCAATCAGACATCCCTCTGGCAGCCCAGCAGCCCTCGGGGGATGTCCACTTGCCAGCGGGGAGCAGGCCTAAACTGCAGTCAGACATCCTTAGCGCTGCTGAGGAGGCAGGAGAGGCTCCCACCACCACCGCTGTACTGGCAGCCATCAGCCTGGCTTGTGACTGAGCAGAGCTCCTCCCATGTGAGAGCACCCTGACCACCAGAGGGCAACTCCTGCATTGAGTGTCTGCCCCCTGGTGGTCAGTGGGTGTCATAGTGACCAGTCATTCCCAGTCTTTCTGCTGTTAGGGTCAGTTTGCATTTAACCCTTTTACTATATAGGATAGAGGCCTGGTGCACGGGTCGGGGCCGGATGGTTTGCCTTGAAAGGTGTCCCGGATCAGGGTGGGGGGTCCCACTTGGGTACCTGGCCAGCCTGGATGAGGGGATGATGGCTGTTTGCAGCTGGTCATACCCCCTTCAGGGTGGGGGTCCCGCTTGGGTGCCTGGCCAGTCTGGGTGAGGGGCTGAGGGCCGTTTTCAGGCTGGCAAGTGAATGAAGCTCCCAACCTCTCCTTTTTATCTTTTCTTTTTTTTTTTTTTTTTATTCTGGGATTTATTTACCTTCTATGGCTGTCACTGGAACTGAGAGCTGGCTTTAGCTCTGAGGCTTGACTTCAGCTCTGAGACCTCGGCTGCTGAAAGCAGGTATCTGGGTTTGTTTGGGTTCTATAATTGTAACACTGTTGCGGTCCTGCTCGCTCCAGCTCTGATGGCTGAAAGCAGGTTTCTGGGTTTGTTTAGCTTCTATAATTTCAACATTGTTTCTTAGAGTGCAAGCTCAGAGGCCGGCAGCGGCAGGCGGGGAACCTTGGCTTCCTCCATCACTGGAGCAAGCAAGCCTCCTGTTCACTTCAGCTGCCTGGCTGCTGGCCGCCATGTTGGTTGGCAGTTAATTTGCATATCTCGCTGATTAGCCAATGGGAAGGGTAGCAAAGTTACAGTTAATTACCATGTTTCTCTATTATTAGATAGGATATTTAAAGCAAAATGATGGAAAAAGATATACCATGTAAAAACTAATCAAATGAAGCTGAAGCTAGTATATTATCATTAGACAAAATAGACTTCAGAGAAAGAAATATTATAAGAGACATAAAGAGATATTGCACAATGATTAATAAATCATTTAATCCATAAACTATAATAATCCTAAATATGTATTCTTCAACTGATAGATGGTCAAAATATATGAAGAAAAAACATGATAGACGTAAAAGGATACAGAAACAAATCCACAATTATAGTTGGAAAGTTGAAAAAATTTTTCTTTATAAATGATACATGTAGACAAAAAAAATCACGACAAAGATTTAAGCAATAGTATTAATCATCTTTACCACACTGATTTTTAGAGAATATTCCAACAAATAATAGCAAAATGCACATCCTTCTAAATGCACTAGGACAATAAAGAAGATTAAACATTTTGGGGCCACAAAAATTTGGAGGATTCACATGACCTGATTTGAAAACTTACTTTGAAGTTACCCTAAACAAACAGTGTAGCACTACTCTGGCCAGTTTTCTCAGAGGTTACAGCATTGGCCCTCAGACCTAAGGATTGAGGGTTTCATTTCTGGTCCAGGGCACATACCTCATACCTCATTGCAGATTACCTAGCCCCATAAAAGGCAACCAATCAATGAATCCCTCTCACATAGATGTTTTTCTCTCTCTGTCTTTCCCTATCCTCCCTCCCTCCCACTCAATGGAAAAAATACTCTCTGGTGAGGGTTAAAAAAACAAACAAACAAAAAATAGTGTAGTATTGATTTAAGGATAGACACATTGAACAATGGAACAGATTTGAAACTAGAAACATATATGATCAATTGGCTTTCGATAAAGATGTCAAGGTAAGTTACTGGAGAATGAATACTTTTTTAACATATGAGATTGAAAAAGTTGGGATCTGTATGCAAAATAATGAAATTCAACACCTATTTGAGATGATAGTAAAAAAAAGGGGGGGGCTCAAAATGGATTACAGACCTAAATGTAATAACTAAACATAGAATAATTTCCATATTAAAACATAAGAGAAAATATATTCTACCTCAAGTTTGGCAGAGATAACTTAGGACACACACAAAACATGAACTATGAAAGGAAAACAAATTGATAATACTGCCTATATAACTTTTAAGAAGTTAGTTGGTTATTATGACCCTCATTTCTTTTATCTATAAACTGAGACAATAATTCAACCATAATACATTTTAGTGAAGAGTATATGTGTAAAGTATAGTAGCTGCTCAAATTAGTAGTACCTATTTGTAATTATTATTTACTAGAGGCCCGGTGCACAGATTCATGCACTGGTAGGGTCCCTCGGCCTGGCCTGCGGGGATAGGGCTGAAACCAGCAGCCCGACATCCCGTGAGGGGCCCCAGAGTGCAAGAGGGCACTCTGCAAAGTTGCTATCGCTCGGCAGCTCCTGCATTGAGTGTCTGCCCCCTGATGGTCAGTGGGCATCATAACTACCAGCCTTTTATATATATAGATACTAGAGACCTGATGCATGAAATTCATGCAAGGGGCTCAGCCCTCGAAGCCCAGGCTTCGTCTGGAAGGACATCTAGAAGGTCATTCGGCTGCCTGGTCTAATTAGCATATTATGCTTTTATTATTATAGACTAGAGGCCTGGTGCACAAAAATTTGTGCACTTGGGGGGGCGGGGGTCCCTCAGCCTGGCCTGTGCCCTCTCGCAGTCTGGGACCCCTTGGGGGATGACCACCTGCTGGCTTAGGCCCACTCCCCAGGGGATTGGGCCTAAGCTGGCAATCAGACATCCCTCTGGCAGCCCGGAAGCCATCGGGCATGTCCACTTGCCAGCGGGAAGGAGGCCTAAGCTGCAGTCTGACATCCTTAGTGCTGCTGAGGAGGCGGGAGAGGCTCCCACGACCAGCACTGTACTGGCAGCCATCAGCCTGGCTTGTGGCTGAGTAGAGCTCCCCTTGTGGGAGCTCACTGACCACCAGGGGGCAATTCCTGCATTGAGTGTCTGCCCCCTGGTGGTCAGTGGGTGTCATAATACCCAGTCATTCCCAGTGTTTCTGCTGTTAGGGTTAGTTTGCATATTACCCTTTTATTATATAGGATTAGTAGTAATATGACCAGTGACATCTGAAGCAAAATGTTTCTCTTCAAGAATTTTCTTGCTTATAAGGTCTTATCTTTCCATAGGAAATACTTAGAAGTATTTAAGCAGTTTCTACGAAGACCAGAAAAAAAATTTATACTGGAACATTATTAAACTTGTTCTTTTTTACTTCTAGTCATTAGTGGGGTGAGGATGGAGCATGGCCACTAGAAAACGTGTCCAAGTGAATTTTCAATCCACTTCTTCCCATCTCTTTTCTTCACTCTTCATAGCTTTCTCCAATCTAATTTATGGATTTAGATTTCTTTAATACCTACTGTAATTGGTCAATGAAGACTGATTGATATTAAGTAAATACTAATAGTTAATAAGTATCACAAACAGAATTCTGAACAATATTAATTTAAACATATATATTTTCCTTCTAGATGTTATAAGCATCAGTATATATGTGAACATTATTGACAGGAAATTAAAAACCACATAGCGCAGTGTTAGAAATTGACTTTTAGAGATGAATTTTTTTTTTTTGAAATATGCCCTATGTTAAGACATTGGTGACTACTATGCCAAATCAGTGACCCAACCTTCCTTTTCTTCACTTAAAGAGCCAATGCTGTGGACTAACAGCATTTTTATTTTAGCTTTTTATTGATTATGACTCTAGCAAGTGAACAGAAGGGCTTATTTTTTAGAAATTCTGGTGAACAGCTTGCTGCAAGTTTAATCAAAACAAGTTTTTATTCAGACCAAGCTTGTCATTCTTGATACAAGAGGGGACAATAGACAAAGGCCTTCATGGGGTCTTAGAAATGAGGCCACACTAAATGGTGTACTTATTTTGGAAGTTCCTAGAAGGGTGTTGTTTGAAGATTGTGTTTCTGATGTGTTATGGGGAACTGGTCAATTTTTGTGATTTTTAACCTATCTCTTGAAAACTTATCATAATCTTACCATGAAAATTTTGATTTTCTATTTAAAGTGATTATTTGAAAGATTTTGCTTAATAACCTCAATTTTTATGATTATATTCAATGTCTTGAAAAAGAATCAGATGAGAACATAATTATTCCACATAGTATCATTACCACTATAACAAATCACTAATAGCAGAACAGAGAGAAACTAAATGTGAATGTAAAGGTTCAAAATAATGTACTACCTATCTTTTTATCACCTGTATTTCTAGATAATTGAAAACTAGGGGAAGTTTCAGAGAAGGATACAAAGACAGTTCTTGTTAGAAGAGCCTGTCAGAAAACCTTAAAAACATGACAGCAGTTATTCTAGGAAAAGTCAAGTTGATTTAATTTTCTACATTTTTTTTCTAACTTAAATGTATTAGGATAACATCTATAATAATAAAAGCATAATATGCTAATTAGACTGGACGTCCTTCCAGATGTCCTTCTGGACGACCTTCTGGATGAAGCCAGGGCTGCAAGGGAAACCTGGGTCCCGGGTGCCAGAAGAAAGCTGGTTCCAGCAGCCGGGGGAAAGAAGGCCTACTCTTGCATGAATTTTGTGCTTTGGGCCTCTAATTGGTTAATAAAATTATATAGGTTTCAAGTGTACAATTCTATGATACATCATCTGTATAATTGCATTGTGTTTACCACCCAAAGTCAAATCTCCTTCCATTACCATATATTTGACCCCTTTTATCCTGCACTACTCCCCACCCCCTTTTTCCTCTAGTAACCACCATAATTCTCTGTTTCTATGAGTTCTAATTTGTCTTGTTTGTTCTCTTGTTGCTTTCAGTTTTATATCCCACATATGAGTGAATTCATATGCTTCTTATCTTTTACTGACTGATTTATTTCACTTAGCACAATATTCTCAAGGTTTATCCATCTATACTAATAAAAGGGTAATATGCTGATTAGACTGGGAGACCTTCCAGGAGACCTTTTGGATGTCCTTTCAGACAAAGCCATGGTGGCAGGGCTGAGGCAGAGGCAGTTAGGGATGATCAGGCCAGGAGGGGAGGGTAGTGGGGGGGGATCAGGCTGGTTGGGGGGGCAGTTGAGGGTGAGTAAGCCGGCAGTGGGGGGCAGTTGGGGGCGAGCAGGCTGACAGGTGGGGCAGTTGGGGGTGAGCAAGCCTGCAGGGGGAGGCAGTTGGGGGCGATCAGGCTGGTGGGGGGAGGAGTTGGGGGTGAGAAGGCCTCCAGGGGGCAGTTGGGGGTGAGCAGGCCAGCAGGCAGAGTGGTTAGGGGCAATCAGGCAGGAGGGCAGGTGAGCAGTTAGGAGCCAGCAACCCTTGATTGCGATCAGGGCCTAAACCAGCAGTCAAACATCACCTGAGGTGTCCCAGATTGGAGAGGGTTCAGGCTGGGCTGAGGAACACCCCCCCCCATGCACAAATTCTGTGCACCAGGCCACTAGTATTGCCATAAATGGCTGTATTTCATCCTTTCTTATGGCTGAGTAGTATTCCATTGTGTATATGTACCCCATAACTTCTTTCTCTCTCCAGGGACACTTAAGTTGTTTCCATGTCTTGGCTACTATGAATAATGCTGCAATAAACATAGGGGTGCATTTATGTTTGGGAATAAACATTTTCAAAATTTTCAGGTAGCCTGGCTGGTATGGCTTGGTGGTTGAGTGTCAATCTATGAAGTAGGAGGTCATGGTTTGATTCACAGTCAGAGCACATGCTTAGGTTGCAAGCTCAATCCCCCTTGTGGGGCATACAGGAGGCAGCTGAACAATGATTCTCTTTTATCATTGATATTTCTATCTCTCTCCTTCTCCCTTCCTCTCTGAAATAAACAAAAATATACTTAAAAGGTGTTTTTTTTCAAGGGATTGCTGGGTCATATGGTAACTTTATTCTGAAATTTTTTAGGAACCTCTATAGTGGTTTTAGCAGTTTACATTCCCACCAGCAGTGTCATCTTCATCTTCTGAAGGTCATTATTCCTCTACAATGGAAATGATTTTGCCCCGTCCCCTTACCCATGAACATTTGGCAATGTCAGACGAATGTTTTTGGTTGTCACCCCATGTAGGGAGGTTTGATATTGATATCTAGTGGGTAGAGGCCAGGTATACTGCTAAACATCCTCTGATGCACCAGATAGCCTGCTACCACAAAGAATTTTCAACCTCCAAATGCCAAAAAAATCCCAAAATTGAAAAACCCTTATCTACAACCATATATTTTAGTGTTCCCAATGATATTTTCAATACCCACTTGGCATGATACATAGTTATCACAATATTACTGACTATATTCCCTATGCTGTACTTTATATCCCATGACTATTTGTAACTACCAATTTGTACTTCTAATCCCTTCACTTTTTTTGCTCAGTCCCCCAGCCTTTCTCACCTTTGGCAACAACTCGTCCAGTCTCTGTGTCTATCAGTCTGTTTGAACTTTGCTCATTTATTTTGTTCTGTAGATTTCAATATGTTTATGAGACCAAAATGGACAATTTGTTACATTTAGATTGTTTTGAGATTGTCTAGTTATCTTCCTAATATCGATTTCTAGTTTAATTCCACTGTGACCTGAGAACTGACATTTGCATGATTTATCTTTTTAAACATTTGTTAATGTGTGTTTTATGGCCCAGAATGTGGCCTATCTTGGTGAATGTTCTATGTGACCTTTAGAAGAATGTGGAAGGCAGATCCTCAAATAAAGCTGTTTTGTTCAACACTGCTTTGTTATAATATTGATAATATACCACAGAAACCTAACTCTTACATATATCAATTAGTCTATGGTAAAATTGGTTTCATTATACAGGGTGGAACAAAAGTAGGTTTACAGTTGCTCATAAGTAATACAATAATAAACAATAATACAAGCATAAACTCTGTGTTTTATGTACTCACAACAGTAATCATTCTTTTGCCCCACCTTGTATATCAGTTCTTTTAAAATCACAGAACCTATCAATGACGTTAAGTGAGGACTACTGTAATTTGTTGTTAACTAGATGAAGTGGCTTATAGACGTCATGATTTTCAGTTGATTGATGGCATTGTTGAGTTCAACTATGTCCTTACTGATTTCCTGCCTGTAGGATATGTACAGTTCTGATAGAGGAGTCTCAGTGTCTCCAACTATGAGAGTGAATTTATCTATTTCTCCTTGCAATCAGTTTTTACTTCCCACATCTTAATGTGTGGCTAGGTGCATGCACATTAAGAATTGTTACGTCTGCTTAGAGTATTAACCCTTTCATAATTATGTAATATCCCTCTTTATCACTGATAACTTTCCTTGCTCTGAAGTCTGTTTTGTCTGGATTTACTAGTAATACAGCTATCCCTGCTTCTTTTGATGAGGTTAACATAGTGTATTTTTCTTTATCCATTTACTTTTAATCTACTAGTATACTTGTATTATATTTAATGTGGGTTTCTTGTAGACAACATATACAGTAGCTGGATTTTTTTTCTTTTGTTTCCTTTTTTTAATTAATAAATCTTTATTGTTCAGATTATTACAGATATTCCTCCTTTTTTCCTCCATACCTCCCCTCCACCTGGTTCCCACTCCAGCCCATGCCCTTATCCCCTGCCACTGTCCTCATCCATAGGTGTAAGATTTTTGTCCAATCTCTTCCCGCATCCCCCACACTCCCTTCCCCCCAAGAATTGTCAGTTCACTCCCTTTATATGCCCCTGCTTCTATTATATTCACCAGTTTATTCTGACTTAATTTTTAGGTTCACTTGTTGATAGGTATTTATTTGTTGTCACTTTATTGTTCATAGATTTTATCTTTACCTTTTTCTTCTTCTTCCTCTTCTTAAAGAATATCCTTCAACATTTCATATAATCCTGGTTTGGTGGTGATGAACTCCTTTAGCTTTTTCTTGTCTGTGAAGCTCTTTATCTGACTTTCAATTCTACATGATAGCTTTGCTGGGTAGAGTAATCTTGGCTGTAGGTTCTTGGCATTCATCACTTTGAATATTTCTTGCCACTCCCTTCTGGCCTGCATGGTTTCTGTCAAGAAATCAGCTGACAGTCATATGGGTACTCCCTTGTAGGTAACTAACTGTTTTTCTTTTGCTGCTTTTAAGATTCTCTCTTTGTCTTTAGCCCTTGGCATTTTAATCATGATATGTCTTGGTGTGGTCCTCTTTGGATTCCTCTTGTTTGGGGTTCTCTTCACTTCCTGGACTTGTAAGTCTATTTCTTTCATCAGGTAGGGAAAGTTTTCTGTCATGATTTCTTCTAATAGGCTTTCAGTATCTTGCTCTCTCTCTTCTTCTGGCACCCCGATAATTCGGATGTTGGTACGCTTGAAGCTGTCCCATAGGCTCCTTACACTATCTTCATATTTTTGGATTCTTTTTTTGTTTTGCTTTTCTGGTTGGGTGTTTTTTGCTTCTTCGTATTTCAGATCTTTGACTTGATTCTTGGTATCCTCTCGTCTGCTGTTGGATCTCTGTATATTATTCTTTATTTCAGTCGGTGTATGTTTAATTTCTGACTGGTCCTTTTCCATTTGTTTGGCATTCTCATTAAGATCCTTGATGGTCTCACTAAGTTCCTCGGAGGTTCGTAGAAGATTCCTGAGTATCCTTATAGCTGTGGTTCTGAACTCTATGCCCTCCATTCGTTTGCTTTCCTCCATTCTGTCATTCGTGACATGTTTCTTTGTCCTCGCATTTTTGGCTGACTGCGAGGACCCGCTGTGTCTATAAGAAGAACTGCTGTGCTGGAGACACCCTGATGGGGCAGGACTTGCTTCAGTGGGGCTTTGGTGCTCACTGGGTCTGCCTCTTGAGTGTGTCCCTTATGGGTGTGAGGATTTGAAATCTTGTATCTGACCAGGGGTACCCTGGCTCCTGGATCTCCAAGTCAACCACTGTGAGAGTCCACCCAGAGGAGCTACAGCGATGTCAGCAGATTTCTCCTCTTTGTTTGGGATTGGGAAGTTTTGGAGCTCTCTGACCCAGCTGCAGTTAGATTAGGCTGCAAAAGCCGAGGTGATTCCTTGGTGCCACTGAGTACAGATTGGGAGGGGATGTAATTTGAGTGGGGCGGGGTCTCAGGGAATCAAGAGGGCGGAGCAAACAGCAATGGCTGTCCTCAGTGTCTCCGCAACTCCTCTCGTCACTGGGACTCTGTGTCTCTGCAGTCCCGTGCCCCCACATTAACAATGATTCCTGCAAGCAGCTCTGTGAGAAAGCCCCCCTCACTTTCCAAACTGATGCAAGATAGTCCAGTTTCTCTCTGTAGGAGTCTGGGACCCCAGAATCTCACCTTAAAGGAGCTCAGTGCGTTCGAGAGCTTGTATCTCTTTCCAGTTGAAAAAAAACTGCGCATCCAGGTGCAGCCTGCCTCACGCGGCCTTTGTTCCTCTGTCCTTGGCGCCTCTGCACCTCCTACCGGTCTCAATGTGCTTCTTTCTTTCCTTCTAGTTGTAGAACTTCCACTCGGCCAGCTTTCCCATGGTTCTGGATGATAGCTGTTTTGTCTTATAGTTGTAGTTTCGATGTTGTTGTGGGGGACAGCACGCACAGGTTTATACCTTATGCTGCCATGTTGGTTCTCTACAGTAGCTGGAGTTTGATCCTGTCTGACAATCTGTCTTTTAATTGGTTTATTTTGACCATTAATATTTGAAATGATTATTGATAAGTTTGGATTAATATTTACCATACTTGTTACTATTTTCTTTTTGTTGCTTCTACTTTTTTCTGCTTTTTGTGGTTTTAATTGAGCATTCTATATGATTTCATTTCCTCTCCTTTCTTAGCATATCAGTTTACTTCATTTTTAAAAAAACATTTGTTAGTAGTTGTCATAGAATTTGCAATATATATTTAAAACTAATCCAAGCCACTTTCAAATCACACTGTATCACTTCATAGGTAGTAAAAGTACTTTAGAATAATAAAATATCCCTAATCCCTTCCTTCAAATCACACTGTACCACTTCATAGGTAGTAAAAGTACTTTAGAGTAATAAAATATCCCTAATCCCTTCCTTCCATCACTTCCATCATTGCTGTCATTTATTTCACTTACACATAAGCATACATAAGCCTATGTATGTATAAATATTTCCAAATGGTTGCTAATATTTTTGAACAAATGGTTATCTGTTGGAACTATTAACAATAATATAAATTAAAGTTCTATGTTTACTTTCATTCATTTTTCAGTCCTTTGCCTTTTTTTATGTAGATCTGAGTTTCTGACTCATGTCATTTGCCTCCTCTATGAAGAACTTCTTTTAGAATAGTTTTTGCAAGGCAAATCTACAGCTTTGTTTGTGATAATAACACTGTGATTTGTTTTTTAGAGGTATATGTTGAAGTATTTATGAATGAAATGATTTCTGATGTTTTCTTATAATAAACCAGAAGGATGGGAGAGAATAACAGGAAAATCATTGAGTTTAATTAGTCTAAAATTTCCATTTTATTGATAAAGGGACAAACCCAGAGAGGCTAAGGAGCTTATCTATGGATATCAAGTACAGTTAATGGCTAAGTTGAAACTAAGATTAATTACTTACTTTCATTCCAGTACTTTAAAAAACATATTTTTAAATACAGTTATATAATCTCAATTGAATTGATTTGTTTAACTAAACAAAAGTTAAGAAGAATTAGAAATAACCTCTAGCTGAACAATTTTTAATCAATGGTATTTTTTTTTTAAATATATTTTATTGATTTTTTACAGAGAGGAAGGGAGAGGGATAGAGAGTTAGAAACATCGATGAGAGAGAAACATGGGATCAGCTGCCTCCTGCAGACCCCCTACTGGGGATGTGCCCGCAACCAAGGTACATGCCCTTGACCAGAATCGAACCTGGGACCTTTCAGTCTGCAGGCCGACACTCAATCCACTGAGCCAAACCGGTCAGGGCTAATCAATGGTATTTAACTTAAGTTGAATGAAGTGTGAACTTTAGACCTAAACTTTTTTTTGGCTTTCATATGTTTCTTTCAGGGAAATACAATTTGTAAAAAATTATGTATCTTATCACTTTAGCACCATTTTTAGTGTTGCCCTGTTTCTGTTTGAAACCCTTATCATACTTGTCGGCTGTCATATTGATACTCACACTGCAAGCCCAAGTTCTTCCCGGGATCATGTCCCATGGAGTTGAAGAATAAAATCATGGATAAAAACGATTAATGGAACCAAAGGTTATTGGGAGAAGCTAGTCCTGGAAAAGGTGTAGCTGGAGTTTCGAGAGCAGGCCAGTGTCTAGGGCTCCGTTCCATGTTACAGACTGGAGTAGTTTAGTATCCAAGCTAATAAAAGTCTCTTAGTCCACGTGTGGAGACCCACACCACCATATGTCACATGGACCCAGGGACGTGCTCCCCAGCCACAGGAAGGAACCCATTGCATGCCCCAGAGAAGAGAGGGGGCAAGAGGACGTGCATGCCTTTTAATTTAGGGTGTGGTAGTTTTGCTAGTTCCTAATTGGTCTTTTCAAAGAATTCTGCCTGTTAGTAATATCCTTTGGATTGGTTTATGCTCCTTACTGCCTTGTGATTGGTTATCTGCACACTGCCTGTCTTAGCAACATCCATACATTTTAAAGTTAATGCCTTTCTCATGAGTGCCCTTCCTTCCCTGCCCAGTTGAGGTGCCTTAGTAACTTCACGTAGTTGGGTTTCTGGTTCTACTTCCTCTTCTATGGTCCCACCCCTCTCTACCCAGCTTCCTTTTGTCTCCTCAATATCCCCCCTCCTCTCCGCCCCCACAGTGGCATTTCATAGATTTTGGCAATTTTCCATATATCTGACTTTTATAGACTTTCATTTCCTTTACTCTAGTTCTTTACAACTTGGTTTTTTCTGAGTAGTTTCTTGAAAGTGACCAGCTAATATGGTAAAGTAATTTCGGATGTTAATGCATGATAACAACTTGGCTTGAATGTGTTATCTTTCTGAAATACCTGAAAGAGTTATATGGAAATGTTACTGAACCAAAGGGGTTCATTTACCTGCACACATCAAAGCCCAATCAAATGGGAACAGGAGTTTGTGGCAAGAAAGTAAAGGCTCATTTATAAGAGAATTAGTGACCCAGTGCATGGATTTGTGCACATTGAAAGGAAATTAATTAGAAGGTGGCCGGCGGGGTGGGACTGGGCGAGATGAGCTGGACACACCCTGGGGCCAACCTCCCACAGTCCCTCCCTGGCGTCTGCAGAGTGAGCGGGTTCCCTCTGGCAGGTGGTGTCCCTCAGCCTGGCCTGTGGAGATCGGGCTGAAACCAACTCTCCAACATCCCCTGAGGGGTCCTGGAGTGCGAGAGGGCACTCTGCAAAGTTTCTATCATACAGGGTGTGGAACGCAAATACAAGTGTTCAGTAAACCAGATTCGGGCAGACAGTGCCCCAGTAACAACATAACCCACAGCCATAGATGGAATTGTGCAACCCCATGAGGAATCAGGCTCCTTCCTCTCTGGTTTCGGGGTGTTTCACCTGAGAACAGCCACTGCCAAGTCACTGCAGCTCAGCAGCTCTTGCATTGAGTGTCTGCCCCCTGGTGGTCAGTGCGCACCATAGTGACCGGTCGACGGGTCATTCGGTCATTTGCTCGCTTAGGCTTTTATATATATAGATGCTGCCAAACCTGGAGTCACAGGTGAGTTGTTATTCCTAAGACCTGGCTCTCCGATGGTTCCTAGGGGATGGGTTATATAGGAGAAAAATCATTAATCATGGTATGTTAGGGTTGTGGTCTCCATTGATTGGTTGACACTAGGGCAGTGATGGCGAACCTATAACATGCGTGTCAAAGGTGACGTGTGAACTCATTTTTTTGGTTGATTTTTCTTTGTTAAATGGCATTTAAATAGATAAAATAAATATCAAAAATATAAATCTTTGTTTTACTATGGTTGCAAATATCAAAAATTTCTATATGTGACACGGCACCAGAGTTAAGTTAGGGTTTTTCAAAATGCTGACATGCCGAGCTCAAAAGGTTCGCCATCACTGCACTAGGGTAAAGGGTAGTTAATCATTGCATTTGGTCCTGCTGTTCGCCTGATTTCACAAGGGTGTGGTCATTGGGATTATTCTGCCTAACGCAACTGAGGCCTAGAAGTTATTTCTAGTTTAACCAAAACTGTCTCTATGGTCAACAGACCTCAGGGTTTGTTTCTAAGATTATTTGATGCTGACCAGAACCTCATTGTCCTGAGGGCTTAATGCTTAGGGTGTGGATGTGCAAGAGTGAGGTGAATGAGCCAGGGTTCTCCTAGGCTGGACAAGGCCAGTTTGAATCAAAAGGAAGAAAGAGAAAAGATCAGAGTAAATGAATTTTCTGTGTGGTTATAGAAATGTAGGCGACTGTGCTAGCCTGGTGAAGACTAGGAATATTGTTAATGGTGGGTGGGAAAACTTTTAGTGTTCTTCTCCTAATATTACATCTTATAATATTTAAGGCCATTCTTATTGCCACCCACTTCAATATTTAACTACTGTTCAGTATTTTCAACTTGGATTGCCAGAAATAATCAAATTATGGTTCAAACAATTCTGACGATTATATTGGTGTGCTAATATTTATGTCCTTTTGCTACCCATCAAATACAGACAAGAATAGCTTTTGGTTAATTTCCTTCAAAAATATCATCTCCCATTAACTTTTTTAAAATTTAAATTTATGGTACATTTATTAAGACAACTTTCCATAACCAAATAAAAGTGCAGATAAAATTTTACACCTACCATTACCACTCAGAAAGTTTATATTTCACATTTTATATAAGTGAGAAAAGATCAAAGTTCTGTAAGCAAGGCTTAAGTACACTTTCACAGAAAAATGTTATTATTTTTTAAATTCACATGTACTTTAGAAAAATTAGATTAAATTGAATTCTCTTCAATTGAGAAAATATTAAATTCTCTTTTACAACACCTTTTCCCCCCATTTCTCTTTCTTACTATTCATTTACCTCTCCTATTGCTGGGTGAATTTTGGGATAAAATATTTTGTTTTGATAAATTCCTTTTGTTCTAAAGTCCATAAACTTCCTGCTCTTTTAGAATAATAGTTACTATATAAGTACCAAAAAGAATCCTAGAATTAGAATGTGTTCAAAAAACACAACAACATAATTTCTGTGTTAGATCTAAAGCTAACTTTAAGTTAATTTCTAAAGGCCAACTTGAAATTAAACACAAAGCTAGCTTTAATTTAATTTATTTTTGTCAGGTAACAAAATGTTGAGCATTTATTTATGCTAAAAATATATATCAGATGTTATAGAAGACTTTAGGAGAAAAAGGACACGAAATTCAAATTATAAGAGAAGAATAAAACTTCACACATAAATATGGTTGAAAATACTTTAAAGTAACATATAAGCAAGAGCTCATTAACTGCTCAGGTGGTCAGGGTTCATCAGCAGCACAGCAACTGAAAGAGTACCAACTGGAATTGAGAGATCTGGGTTTGAATCATGGCCTGCCTTTCATTTTGACTTAGGATAAAGTAATTCCTTGTATTACAAAGTTTTCTTTTCTAAAAAATATGAATAATCAGAGGTGTGCTGAAATGTACTTAAACTGGGTTGCAAGAGCCAACTGTTAAGTTTTCAGGAATTGGGAAGTCTGGTCACTAAACACTGTCATTAAAATTAAATCATATAAACTTTCAAAGATCATGCTAACACCAAAGGTAATATATACTCAAAACTTAACACTTGTGAATTATTTTTATATGTTTTAGTACTACCTATGCTTTTGAGGTTATTTATGTCAGGGATATCTATAGGGTGGAAATAATATATAACATATAGTAGTATATTCTTTCCACATACTGATGACATATAAAGTAGGGCTCAATTTATTGTTTTGTTGATTTCTAGATTTAAGAAAGTGATGGTAAATTTTAACATTGCAGGTTAAATCTATAAGTGTATGTACTATGAGTCCTAGCTGGTTTGGCTCAGTGGATAAAGGTTGGCGTGCAGACTGAGGGGTCCCAGGTTCGGTTCTGGTCAAGGGCATATGTCCAGGTTGTGGGCTTGATCCCCAGTAGTGGGCATGCAGGAGGCAGCCGATCAATGATTCTTTCACATCATTGATGTTTCTCTCTCTCTCCCTCTCCCTTCCTCTCTGATATCAATAAAAATATATATTTAAAGTAAATAAATAGAAGTGTATCATGATTGTAACTGCAAATAGCTCAAAGACTGAGGAATTATTCTTCTAGCATTTGAAAACAATGATCAAATTCAGCAAAAAGTCACTCACTCATTGATGAATGAAATTCAACATATGTCTTCTTTTTTGCTTTCATCATACACATTATCCTTGTTTCTCAGTTGCAACAATAGGTTAGCTACAGATAGAAGACATGCATAATGATCAATGAAAGCATTCTGTGAGAATCAGTTGGGTAAATGGAACTTACAATAAAGATTATTGTATATGTTCTCATGATTTAAACATGACAAAATATCTAGAGCACCCAGAACAATATAGAGAAGGAGAAATTGAAGAGTTGAATTTATCAGTAACATGTTTAGTGGTAGATTTTCAAGTGGAGTTATGAATTGAGATAGTCTAAGACTGACAGCTACAATAAGGAGAATTCACTGATGTTTAATTTTTGTCTTCTTTGTTTAATTATTTTGTCTTTTACATTTAGCTTAAATAGCCTGGTGTTCCTCACTAGCATCACAGGAAGTTTTTCTTTGTTTTTTTAACAAATGGAATCTTGGACTTCAGAGCCAATTGACTAAATCAGAATCTCCAGGGATTGGAGATGTATCTTAGTAAGTACTGCACGCTAACCGATTGTGCCACTGGAGCTCCTGGAGATGTATTTTGATAATTCTGCTGCAGCCAGCCAAGCTACACCTGAGGGCTGGGGTTTGAAAAAAATGCTAGAATGAGGAGGTGGAGCCTGAGTTCTTGATTTACATTCAGCTTCTGCTTTTTCTAGCTCTGTAAACTTGGCACAGTTACTTGAGCCTCCTGTGTTTTGATTATCCCACCTCTAAAATGGAGCAATGATAAAATAGTGATGAAGTTGCCATGTATAAGAAGACAGACGATGTTCAGTGTTGCTAAAATAGAA
This sequence comes from Myotis daubentonii, assembly GCF_963259705.1. Lineage (NCBI taxonomy): Eukaryota > Metazoa > Chordata > Mammalia > Chiroptera > Vespertilionidae > Myotis > Myotis daubentonii. The sequence goes on from NC_081846.1 coordinate 58,401,499, forward strand.
AATACTCCATGGCTTAGTGTCCCATATTATTTTTTTATATTTTTAAAATTCTGTGAACATATATGTTGCTGTTTGAATCATTAACTCATCCCATTTTCTTTTTTTCACCACAAACAAAATTTGCCATATACAAATACTAATATTTTAAAAACTCCATTTATATTAATTTTGTGATAAAAATTGCCACTTCCTACTGGAAAAATAATTGACTATATATATTTTTTTTATTTATTTTTTTTTTACTGTTTTATAAAATGCTTTTTTTTTATTGCTTAAAGTATTACAAAGGGTATTACATATGTATCCATTTTATCCCCCCGCCCTAGACAGTCCCCTAGCCTCCCCTATCACCCAGTGTCTTATGTCCATTGGTTATGCTTATATGCATGCATACAAGTCCTTTAGTTGATCTCTTACCCCCCTACCTCCTGCCCCCCAACCCTCCCCGGCCTTCCCGCTGCAGTTTGACAATCTGTTTGAGGCAGCTCTGCCTCTGTATCTATTATTGTTCAAAAGTTTATAATGGTCTCTATTGTCCATGAATGAGTGAGATCATGTGGTATTTTTCCTTTATTGACTGGCTTACTTCACTTAGCATAATGCTCTCCAGTTCCATCCATGACGTTGCAAATGGTAAGAGTTCCTTCCTTTTTACAGCAGCATAGAAAGCCAAGAGACATATGAAAACATGCTCAAAGTCACTAATCATCCGAGAGATGCAAATCAAAACAGCAATGAGGTACCCTCTCACACCTGTCAGACTGACTATATTTTTTAATTTAAAATGATCTATAGGCAAAGTTTCATGAATGAAACACAAATTTACTATTTCTTAAAAATAAATTCTATTTTTATTTCAAATTTGACTAAGGAATTTCAACCTTATATGTAACTGGGATTTGTAATCTTGAATCATATCTGTATACAAATGTGTTAACGATATATTCAATTCTAAATTGTATTAAGTTAGTTAGCCATCTGTTTTAGAGAAAGTTACCACGTGCTTAAAATTACACTTGACAAATATTTCATACAAAGTATGTGTGAAAAAAAAGTTATTTATGCCTCAGATTGGCTTAAAGTACTTCTTGCTTCTAGCCACAAGATGGTGCTTTTGCACTCTGTATTTCCATTGAGGAAGCAAAAATATCTTTAAAATGGTTGACAAAGACTTTAATTTTATAAGAATCATTAGAGTTCAAAGTGCTTGTAATCATTAAAAAAAAAATACTCTTCACTATACCCTTGGGTAAGAAATGTTAATATAAAGGTGTAAATGAAAAGCATTTTTTAAATCCATAGGGACAATCCATTTTCTCTCTTTTTAAGCAGGGCTGTGACTTTGAGTATAGTCATTTCTGTTCATAACTGGGGAAAGTCCCAGTAAGTAACCAACATCTGTATGTCACTACATAATCCCCAATGCGTCATTTACCCATTTATTAAGATGCCAGGAATGGAGCTGGTGAAATGCTAGTCTCAGTAAACGGTTCTCTAAATGTGGTTGGGTTTAAACGGGAAAAGGTAAAAAGGAAGAATCCTCTACAATTAGCAGTGTTATGCTTCATATCCAAAATGTCTTACTTTCTTCAGCTTGGATGCCATTGTTCCGTTCTTATTCTGCTCTTTTATCCTGAAAGGACCCATAACTTGTACCATATTGAGCTTGCTCCTTCCATGTGACAATCAAGACTCGGGAGCTAGAAAGCCTGTAAATATCCTTCCTCCAACCTCTCAGCCAGAGCAGGCATTCTCTATATACCGTCTCTTGATCTACTAACTACTGTTCCGTCAACAAGCACTTTTCTGTGATGGCTTTTGCTCGTGTTTTTGTTGTTTTTTTTTGCTTTTAAAAAAAATCTGGCGATAACCGGTTTGGCTCAGTGGCTAGAGCATCAACCTGTGGACTGAAGGGTCCCGGGTTCGATTCTGGTCAAGGGCATGCACCTTGGTTGCAGGCACATCCCCAGTGGGAGATGTGCAGGAGGCAGCTGGTCGATGTTTCTCTCTCATCGATGTTTCTGACTCTCTATCTCTCTCCCTTCCTCTCTGTAAAAAAATCAATAATATATATATATATATATATATATATATATATATATATATATATATATAAAATCTGCTAACCTCATTCAGACTTTACTGCCTTAAGAGAATTTATGAAGATCAAATATCTCCTAGCTTGTCGATATCTTGCCTTTTAAAATGTATGCCACTAGAGCAAATTATGTTTCAAAACAGAATCACCATCCACTTGCTTGTTAGGTCTTCTGGAGACATTGTATGGCATGTTTATTTGTTTTGTTTTGTGTGTTTTTTTTCAGGCAGCTACTTATCATTATAAAAACAATTACCCCAGAGTTCTCCCCCACGAAGGACTACACTTTCACCTAACTTCTAACCAGTTTGAAGGTTCTTGTTCCCACAACCAGTCTTTTGCCTGCTCTTCCAAAGGCAGTACACACAAATGAATGCTACCTCTGTGAAGCCTAGTCTTTCTTCCATTCAAGCATCATTATTTTTACAGTAGGGGCCCAGTGCACGAATTTGTGCACCTTCAAAGGAGCTGTGGGCCACAAGGCTGCAGTAGACACAGGGGTGGGTCTCGGCCCATCCTCTGCACCCCTGCCTGGCCCCTCCCACCACAGCTCTGGTCCTCTGTCTGCTGGCAGCCCGGCTCCCGCCACCGCTGTTCCCACATGCTGACAGCGAAGGTCCCGCTCGCACCCGCTGATGGCGCAGAGAGATTCGGGCCAGTGCCAGCAGTGGGTGTGCGAGCAGGGCTGGCACTGTCAACGGGTGTGAGCAGCGGCTGCTGCCCCGATCACCCCTCAGGAGCAGGGGGAGGTGGAGAAGCCCTCAGGGGAGATCAGGGCCAGCAGCTGCCGATCGCACCCACTGACGGCACCCAGCGATCAGGACTGGTGATGGGTTCTGGCAATAGGTGTGAGCAGTGGCTCTGGCACTGGCTGTGGGTGTAAGAGGTGGCCCTGATCATCCCTCAGGAGCAGGAGGAGGTGGAGAAGCCCTGAGGGGCAATCAGTGCTGACAGCTGCCACTCACACCCATTGATGGCGCAGAGCGATTGGGTCTGGCGCTGGCACTGGCAGCAGGTGTGAGTGATGGCTCCGGTGCTCACAGAGGGTGCGAGCGGGGCCTGGCACTGGCAGCAGGTGTGAGTGCTGGGCGGGATCGTGGTGCATGTGAGCAAAGATTTTTCAGTAACCACGAGAGGATCGCCCCAATGACAGCCACCGGTGCCCTACCTTGGTCTGGTGCCCCCGTTCACCTGCTCCACCATCCTGCTATGGCCAACGCCAACCATATTCTGTGAGCTCCCCCTGGTGGTCAGTGCACTTCACAGCGACCGGTTGTTTGGTTGTTCCTCCATATGGTCTATTTGCATATTAGCCTTTTATTATATAGGATAAAAATTTTACTTGCATATCTCAGTTTCTTGCACATCTCAAGTTCTTGTAAGCCTTTGTGAGAATGGGGGCATGGGTTAAAGGGGAGTGAAGCAGAGGAGAGGCAAAGGAGGAGAATATGGAGTTACCTAACTTACATGGAGGCAGCAAGGAGACAACTGCCGAGAGAACTCACCTTTATAAGTAGCTCCCTATCTTAAGGAGCTACTTATAGTCTCCCAAGTCTCCAGAACAATTTTATTTGACCTTTTTGTAAAAGACCGCCTCTACAAGGCAACAGATTTTCCTGTTCCCAAGGGTGGAGGGTTGAGTCAGGTGTTTCTGTTTCTGTATATATAAAAAATGTATCAAATCACGTGGTTCCTGTGTAGGACCAAGGAGTCCTTAATCTAAAAATGGAAGAGACAGTTACAATTCCCGATTCAAGGATTACGTTACCTTTGTGTGATTATCACCATCTTGGGTGACATTATTTTTTAAATTCTTTGATCCTAAGAGAAGATTGAACAGTGAGAGCACTCCTGCCTGAGACAAAGGGATGTTTTAGGCCAGTGGTCGGCAAACTCATTAGTCAACAGAGCCAAATATCAACAGTACAACGATTGAAATTTCTTTTGAGAGCCAAGTTTTTTAAACTTAAAATATATAGGTAGGTACATTGTTATTAACTTAATTAGGGTACTCCTAAGGCTTAGGAAGAGCCATACTCAAGGGGCCAAAAAGCCACAGTTTGCTGAATGTCAGTAAAGGAAACTTTGTGTTTCAGGTAAGTAATGTCTAAAGTGCATCAATTACTTAGGGCAACATGTCAACAAGTGAGATGCTTTCATGTCCAGCTGCTTGAGGGGACAAAAGAACTGTTGCACATTGCCAAGGTAAAAGTCATCATTCAGATGACTTTCCCAAGTCTCCCATGCCCACTGTTGTGTCAAATTTAAAAGAGAACGTCTGCCACACTGTAAAATATATTTTTGTAAACACCACATTATGCTTCTGGGGGAAAGTATACTGCACTCTTCTCCCCATGAGCACCTGAGGTGTTTTGATATGAGGGTAAGAGTGTCGTTCTCAGTACCGTATCACCCAGATCTATACCTGTCACACATCTATGCTGCATGAGCCTCCAGGATGACCCTAAGCAAAAAAGCACCGGACCTATTCAGTTTTTTAATGTGTGTTTTTCTAATATCAAAGTCTCGGTCATAATTATACTCGCCTTTTTGTTTTATTCCTCAAGTTACTTCAAGTGGCCCAGTTTATTGTTGCAAAACATAAGGATGCCAACTATCTGGGAAGGTATTGGGTTGCATTTCTTGTCCAATTGAAAGCGCTGAGGAAGAAACATTTCTAGGGAGTCTTTCCCACCCATCTCTAACTTAGGAAGGTAAACAAACCAACTGTCCATCAGGTAGTCCCAAGCGTTATCACCTGGCCTCAGTTAATAGCATGAAGAAAGAGGAAAACAGACACCTGAGAAATCTCTGCCTTTGCCAAGGATGGGGATGGATGATAGGAAGCTGTCCTTGGGTTCTGAAGCCACAGATAGGATTAAAACGATGCTGAACAAGGCAGGTCAGTATCTTGAATCATTCAATGCGTGGGCACATCCTTATGGTACCAGTATTCAATTTGAAGAAGAGGAAAAGCTGGCCCAGGAATTTGGCGGGGGGTGGGGGGGGATATGGAAGGTTGGATGGCTGGGGATGCCTGTAGGCAGGAGAGGGTGACACTGACGGCTCACCACCCAACTGGGGCATCCATCAAGTCGTATGGGAAAATCTAGCTACCAGAAGCTTTTTATAATAAATTGTGACCATTGATATCAAGTCAAGCTACAATTTTTTCTAACATCTGACTCAGTTTGTCAGAGGATAATTATTTACCATTCGGATGAGTCCAGGCGGTCCACTAATTAATTCTTCAATGGGATGCGTGCCATCCCTGTCGTTCCTTAACACTGCATACTGGGGTTGTGCACAACCGGGATTGGCACGGAGCCCACCATAATGATTATACATGTGGAACGTTTGGTGCCAAGTGCTATTTAATTCAGTTTCCCGGAGGTCAGGAGGGAGGGCTTCTGCTGTGCCATGTATTTACAATTTTTAGAAGAAGAGTAAGTGAAAATGTGGTTTTACCACCGGCAGTTTGAAACATTCCTGGCCCAGTAAGTATTGGAAAATAATTAGGACTAGGTACAAATGTATTACAGATCTGCAGATGAGTATTAAATGCACTGGTAGGACTGAGAGCTTGCTAACATATTTAATATTTCTATCAGTAAACAGCATCACAGCACTTAAGAAATATCTCTGGTTCTTTCCAGACAAGGACACAAGAAACAAGTAAGTGAAGTGCAAGGTCATAAGATCTTAGTCATAATAAAAAGAAATGAGAAGTCAAGTGAACATATTTTAAGTAAGTCTTTTTTAAGAAGATGGGGCTGGAAATGATACGGATCAGATTTGCCTTCTAGGGCAAGACTAATTAAAATATGTTTAATTGATAAAGATTGTTGATTAGTTGTGTTTTCTTGTCATCTGTGCTACAAAACTCAGAGGGATATTATTCAGTTTCATTTTCTATCTCCTGCCTTTTTAAAATTCCAACTTATATTATTTTATGTTAAACTGCATTGGGGATGCCAGTTATGAGCAATATTTCACTTAGGACAGACACCCAATTAAGTTGACCTTGTCATTAAGAGAATCATGTGTTTCATTGCTAAATTTAAAGCTTTGATCATCATTTTAATGGTGCTTCAAAATGACCAGAAACCTCTAGCAATAGGGATTACAAATCCTCGCATTTCCCCAGGCAAATAAAGGACAGGACGAGCCGCCTGGTCTTGTTCCAAAAGGCTTCCCCCTATCTTTACCAGGTAAGTATTTATGGCAGACAAGCTACCTCCAGGCTTTATCGATGATGATGATACACTGAGAAGGAATGACAACTGAAGGAGACAGGAAAAACAGGAAGGCAAGCATGGTCCGTGGACCGGGGCGTCAGTGTGCTTCAGAGAGAGCCGCCACGCATCCCTGGGAGCATGGGGACCTCGGGAGCCGAGGAGTGTGTGGAGTGACTCCGGAAAACCGTTCAGAGTTTTAAAAATTCCAGGAAGTTGAAGAAAGCTAAAGAACTCTTAATTTCAACATCTCCTGTTTTCTAAACCTTGAGCCATATTTATCATTCAGATAGTTCTTGGGCATTATTATTCCTGTCCCTTTTTGGAATGCTGTCATTTTTTGTCGTTATGACATGGGTATGGGTCATGTAGTACTGGGAGTCAAGTCGTGACTATATGCCATGGAACACCAAGTCCCCTGCAGATGCTTTCTTCTTCTGCTGTGTTCGCTTAGAGCCTAGGGTGACTGCCAAAGTACTTATTTGTTGTTTCCTCAGATGTATGCTAGATGATTTACCTTCTGCCACTCAAACTTGTCTGACCTCCCCTCACTTCTTCTTTTTTTAAAATATATCTTATTGATTTTTTACAGAGAGAACGGGAGAGGGACAGAGAGTTAGAAACATTGATGAGAGAGAAACATCAATTCAGCTGCCTCCTGCACACTTCCCACTGGGGATGTGCCCGCAACCAAGGTATATGCCCTTGACCGGAATCAAGCCTGGGACCCTTCAGTCCACAGGCTGACCCTCTATCCACTGAGCTAAACCAGTCAGGGCTCCCCTCACTTCTTAGTCTGCTAAGGCAGAACCTGGAATTTTCATTCTATTTCAACTCAAGAATAAGTTTATATCATATTTGTGGTTTAGTAACCACTTTTAAATCATTGTTATGATTTATTTCCTGAAACTATTCTGAAGTAGGATCAAGGTGCAATGTCTTTCAGTTCTTAACTTTCCTGGTCAAAGTGTGACAAATAGTATGATGGAGATCTCACTGATGTGCCAGTGTGGGTTTTGCTGCCCTCCCATTACTGGGAATTCTAGGCACAGTGACCTGTGCACTCTATGTAACATGTGTAATATTTTTTAAGTTGCTGTCCCAATCAGAAAAAACAAATCCAGCTTACCTTGTTCTTTGGAAACTTGTGGCTCTTCATCAGAGACTTCCTGAGAGAGGCAGGCCAACAAGGGACTTGGGAGATGTGCACAGCCTCCTGCTATTTCTCCTTTCTTACCAAACACTTTCAAGTGTCCCATGCTCTTGGGAAAGACAACCCCTCCACCCATATGCTACCCAGCACAATCATCTCTGTTTTCCACCCTACAATATGCTATATGAAAATTCCGCTTTACTGTTGTCAACACTGATTGGGACAACCATTATCCTTACCCAATGTGTCTCTACATTCAAATTTTTACTTGTGTGTTGAATGAATTCTTAAGCATCACAATATAGAACCGGTGGTCTCCAAACTGATTTTTGTCATCAACCCCATCAGTAATAGATCTTTTGAGCATGCCTTACCCCACAAACTATACATATTTATTTATTTAATAAGTTACATGCATATAGAATCAGTATACTATATATTTCATATCCTATCTAATAAAAGAGAAACATGGTAATTAGTGTACGACTGCTACCCTTCCCATTGGCTAATCAGGGAGATATGCAAATTAACTGCCAGCCAAGATGGCGGCTGGCAGCCAGGCAGCTGATGCGAACAGGGAGGCTTGCTTGCTTCAGTGACGGAGGGAGCCAAGCTACCCCGCCTGCCTTGCCGGCCTCTCAGCTGCACTCTAAGCAACATTGTAACAAATATAGAAGCTATACAAAACCCCCGGGCTTCAGCCAGCAGGACCGCAACATTGTTTCAAATACAGAAGGTAAACAAAGGCCAGAAACCTGCTTTCAGCAGTGGAGGTCTCATAGCTGGAGCCGAGCCTCACAGCTAAAGCTGGCCCAGAATAAAAAAAAAAGGAAAAAAGGACAGGTTGGGAGCTTCAGTCACCCACCAGCTTGAAAACGGCCCTCAGCCCCTCACCCAGACTGGCCAGGCACCCCAGTGGGGACACCCACCCTAAAGGGTGTGTGACCAGCTGCAAACAGCCATCATCCCCTCACCCAGGCTGGCCAGGCACCCAAGCAGGACCCCCACCCTGAAGGGGGTGTGACCAGATGCAAACAGCCTTCATCCCCTCACCCAGGCTGGCCAGGCACCCAAGTGGGACCCCCACCCTGAAGGAGGTGTGACCAGATGCAAACAGCCATCATCCCCTCACCCAGGCTGGCCAGGCACCCAAGCAGGACCCCCACCCTGAAGGGGGTGTGACCAGATGCAAACAGCCTTCATCCCCTCACCCAGGCTGGCCAGGCACCCAAGTGGGACCCCCACCCTGAAGGAGGTGTGACCAGATGCAAACAGCCATCATCCCCTCACCCAGGCTGGCCAGGCACCCAAGCGGGACCCCCACCCTGAAGGGGTGTGACCAGATGCAAACAGCCTTCATCCCCTCACCCAGGCTGGCCAGGCACCCAAGCGGGACCCCCACCCTGAAGGAGGTGTGACCAGATGCAAACAGCCTTCATCCCCTCACCCAGGCTGGCCAGGCACCCAAGTGGGACCCCCACCCTGAAGGAGGTGTGACCAGATGCAAACAGCCATCATCCCCTCACCCAGGCTGGCCAGGCACCCAAGCAGGACCCCCACCCTGAAGGGGGTGTGACCAGATGCAAACAGCCTTTAACCCCTCACCCAGGCTGGCCAGGCACCCAAGTGGGACCCCCACCCTGAAGGAGGTGTGACCAGATGCAAACAGCCATCATCCCCTCACCCAGGCTGGCCAGGCACCCAAGCGGGACCCCCACCCTGAAGGGGGTGTGACCAGATGCAAACAGCCTTCATCCCCTCACCCAGGCTGGCCAGGCACCCAAGTGGGACCCCCACCCTGAAGGAGGTGTGACCAGATGCAAACAGCCATCATCCCCTCACCCAGGCTGGCCAGGCACCCAAGCAGGACCCCCACCCTGAAGGGGGTGTGACCAGATGCAAACAGCCTTCATCCCCTCACCCAGGCTGGCCAGGCACCCAAGTGGGACCCCCACCCTGAAGGAGGTGTGACCAGATGCAAACAGCCATCATCCCCTCACCCAGGCTGGCCAGGCACCCAAGCGGGACCCCCACCCTGATCCAGGACACCCTTCAGGGCAAACCAGCTGGCCCCCACCCGTGCACCAGGCTTCTATCCTATATAGTAAAAGGGTAATATGCCTCCCAGCACCAGGATCAGAGTGACAGGGGCAGCGACCAAATCTCCTGATCGCCCTGTGGCTCTGTGTGTGACAGGGGGCATGGCCACAACCTCCCTACCTGCTCTGCTCTGTTCCTGACAGGGGGGAGCTCCCCAACCCCCTGATCGCCCTGCGGCTCTGTGTGTGACAGGGTGCGGCGTCCCAACCCCCTGATCGGCCCTGCTCTGTGTGACAGGGGGGAGCTCCCCAACTCCCTGATCGCCCTGCGGCTCTGTGTGTGACAGGGTGCAGCGCCTCAACCCCTCCCCCCCATCGGCCCTGCCCTGAGTGTGACAGTGGCGGCACCCCAACCCCCTGATCCGCCCTGCTCTGTGTGTGACAGGGGGCAGTGCCCCAACTCCCCTTTTGGCCCTGCTCTGTGAGTGACAGGGGGAAGTTCCTCAATCCCCTGATCGGCCCTGCTCTGTGCATGACAGGGGGGAGCTCCCCACCCCCCTGATGGGCCCTGCTCTGTGCATGACAGGGGGGAGCTCCTCAACCCACTGATCGGCCCTGCTCTGTGTGTGACAGGGTACGGAGCCCCAACCCCCCTGATGGGCCCTGCTCTGTGCGTGATAGGGCGCAGTGCCCCAACCCCCTGATTGGCCCTGCTCTGTGCGTGACAGTGGGTGGCGCCGCAACCTCCCTATCGACCCTGCCTTGAGTGTGACAGGGGGCGGTGTCCCAACCCCCCAATCGGCCCTACCCTGAGCATGACTAGGGGTGGCATCGCAACCTCCCAATCTGCCCTGCTCTGTGCATGACAGGGGGCAGCGCCCCAACTCCCCAATCGGCCCTGCTCTGAGCCCGACCAGGGGCTGAACCTAGGGATTGGGCCTGCCCTCTGCCACCCAGGAGCAGGCCTAAGCCAGCAGGTCGTTATCTCCCGAGGAGTCCCAGACTGCAAGAGGGCACAGGCTGGGCTGAGGGACCTCCTCTCCCCCCCCCCCCCCCGAGTGCACAAATTTTTGTGCACCGGGCCTCTAGTTGTATTATAAATGTAATACATATTATATTGTATATCCTATATAATAAAAGACTAATATGCAAATTATCCCCTCGGGAGTTTGACCGACTGGGACTTTGACCACTTGCTATGATGTGCACTGACCACCAGGAGGTGGCTCGGAATGAAGGAAGGCCCCAGCCAGCAGCCAGCAGCCAGCAGCCGGGGGAAGGAAGGCTCCCATAGGCCTTGATTGCTGGCCAGGCCTAGGGACCCTACTTGTGCACAAATGTCATCCACTGGGCCTCTAGTTTATTAATAATATAGTAGTAATATTAACATTGTATATTAAAGCTAGTATATTTATACAGACTAATCCACAATAGTTTTAGTATATTATAAAACAGTATAGCTTACACTATATTAAATATACAGAAAATGTAAGAAACAAAGAACATGATTAATAAGGTAAATGTAAATATTAACTCAAGGCAATTGCTTTCCTTCCAAACTTAATTGGCTGTCTTGTACAACACCCTGGGTTTTGTGCATCACCTTTGCCAAATGCTGCTTTATTCTAGAAAGAAGCTTTAATAGAAGTGTTACTACAACAAAAATATAATTTAAAATTATTTTGTATGATGTGACTTGCTGGTTTGTTCTTTGACTTCACTTAGCAGTCCTTAAAATAATATTGGAAGTAATTTGCATCTCCTGATGGGGTACTTATGAGGTAGTGAATAGAATATCTTGAGCAGTAATGAAAAACTGGCTTGAGATTAAAAATTCTCTCTGGATAAATTTAAAAGTAAATAATTTACAAGTGGTTGATTGTGACTTTATGGGGGGAAATGGAGATATAAGGATGGCAGCATTTTCCTGAGATTCATGGAGTAAGTGCCAAAGGCAAAAGTGGGAATAGAAAATAAGTCCCCAGGCCTTGGGGTTCTGAAACAGTTGCTTTGGTACTTTTGACACTTATAATTTCTACAATTAAAGAATACACTTATGCCATGGCTGGGTGACCCAGTTGGTTGAAGCATTTTCCCATGCACCAAAAAAGGTTACAGGTTCAATTCGTGGGTTCGATCCTTGGTAGGGGCACCTATGGGAAGTAACAGATCTCTCTCTCTCTCTCTCTCTCTCTCTCTCTCTCTCTCTCTCTCTCATTCTCCCCCTTCCACTCTCTCTAAAAATCAATAAACATATCCTTGGGTGAGGATTAAAAATAAAAAAGAATGTACACATCCCTGTGGATAAGGTCTCTAACAGTTAACGTAATTAGTTATAGCCTTCTATGTAAATCACATGTGTCTAAAATTCCTCTCATTTAGATAACCTTTCACAAAGAAATATATAGCCAAGAATGAGAATGTATATTTTTTTTCTCCAGTTGGCACATTAAAGTATTTTAATTGATACAGAACATTGACCAACATGTAAGTTAATGTTCATTGTTGACTATTCTTTTTAACATTATATATACCATGGGCATATACATTGCCTTCCACGTCCAAATATCATTTCAAAAGTCTTTTCTTTTTGGCCATGCAAAAAAGTGGGTTTAAAAAATGTTGTTCGTTTTTAATATTTTTAAAAATAATTAATGCTCTTGATGAAAACTCTTGGCTCTCTTTCCACCCCAAATTTACATATTTACCAAATGCTATTAGGTTAAAAACCCTGTTCTAGTATTATTACAATATAAAACATTTCTTTCACCTGCCTTAGCTCATAGAAAAATTATTTTTAATAAAGTTATATATAAAATAAAATTTACTATTTTCTTATGAACTTTATATATGAAATTGTAGATGTACCTCTGAGATAGCAGCTTAAAAGAAAAGGATATGGAAACATTAAATAGGGAAACAAAATAAGGGAAAATCTTCCTCTACTATGATTGACATTTTCAACCTTTGAGGATGGCTGAGTCAGGACAATGACAAGAGAATTCTCAAAACTATGGGGTTGATTTCAGAATCTGTTGGGTAAGAATCTGGACTATAACAGGCATCTCTGGTCTGTCAAGAGCATTTGCCATGGTGGTGAAAAGATTGGTGGGCCTCAAGATTTGGGGGTTGAGGTTGGAAACAGGGAATGTGAGAATAGAGGCCAAGAGTTAGTACAATTGGGAAAGAGGAAGGGAAGTCCTGTATGAATCAGGAATGAGAACTATTTACCAAACCACACTGAAGGCTGGTCTAGAGGTAGGTCTGTTTAAGAAGAAAAACTAGGACTTCCCTACTTGGTCCAACTGAGCTTACCGGAATTGTCCCTACTTATTAAGAAATACACCAACCCTAGCAGCGGTTGTAACATTTACCAGGGAAGAACAGAATTTAGATTTCACTGAGTGATAAATACAGAATACTTGGAAATCATATTACCTTGTGTCTTTATTGGAAAGTGCTCCAATGTTTTTCTTATTTTATTGAATCTCTTCTATCAAATTATTATATATTATTTTGCCACAGCCTGGGAACTATTTGTAGACAGTAAGTGATTTTCAACACTTTCCTGCCTCAGGGTCTTTGCACATGTGCTTTCTCTATATTCTGCTTTTCTGTGATAAATTTATTGGCCCTCTCTCTCATCTCCTTGGGTTTTTACCTAAATGACATACTTTCTGTGAGGTCACCTCTTACCATCTTATTAAAACTATGATCTTACTCTAATATTGTTTATCCCTTTGCCTTGCTTTATTTTTTCTCATTATTTATCATGATGCAACATCAGCAATATCTTGCTTATTTTTTATATTTACTTTCTGTCTCCTCCCAATATAATGTAATCTCTATGATGGAAGACTGTGTGTTTCTTGTTTGATGCTGTATGCTGTATCTCAAGTAGCTGGAACAATGCATATAATGAGACACTTGATAAATATTTATTAAATGAGCAATGGAAAACTAGGTAATTTCATTTATTCATGCAACAATTATTTATGCAGTACCGTTTACATGCAGAGCACATTGTGGTCACTTGGGATATGATAGTGAAATTTGCACGGTCTATGTTCTCAAGGAGCTTATAGTATATCCAGGAAGACAGACCCATAAGTAAATAAACATAGCACAATGATATAAATACCATAAGATACTGAGAGGTTGCAGAAGAAGGAGCTGCTAACTCTTCCTGGAGTAGTTGAGCTTGCTGAGCAATTGAACTTTGAGGTTGTATAATTAAGGATAAGTGAAAATTCACTAGGAGAGAAGGGAGGACAGGTTGCATTTAGTATGCAGGAATATTTGGTTAGAGTCAAAAAGGCTGCCGTTCGCAAATATTTTTAGGCATGTGAATACACGTGGAAAAAAAGGATGCCTATTAGCCACTTTGCACTGGGTACCTCTGAAGATGAACTTTGATTAACAGCATGGACTGATAGGTATAATATTTCTTTCCTGCCCTGACCAGTTTGGCTCAGTGGCCAGAGCGCCGGCTTGTGGACTGAAGAGTCCTAGCTTCGATTCCGGTCAAGGGCATGTACCTTGGTTGCGGGCACATCCTCAGTAGCGGGTGTGCAGGAGGCAGCTGATCGATGTTTCTCTCTCATCGATGTTTCTAACTCTCTATCCCTCTCCCTTCCTCTCTGTAAAAAATCAATAAAATATAAAAAAATATTTATTTCCTTATGATCTTTTTTGCCTCTTAGCCAGTGTTATGCTTTTGCTCAAAAAGAGCCACCTCATTCTCTGATTGTTTTATGCCAAGTTGGTGTGTTGCCTGTGATTGTTTCCCAGCATTCCACAGCTTGACGTTTGCTTTAGTGTATCCTTATGGTGTTTCTTATGCCTGCCCTGCTTGCAGGCTACATATGTTGTACCATTTTACACTTGGAGACCTTCCAAAATGTGTGAGAGAGAATGAGACCAAAGTGGGTGCCTTTAACCAGAAGTGGGTAGACAGGCAAAGAATCCAGGATTCCTAGAATCAAAGAGTTGAAACAGACTTGAGAAGTCTATTAGGTAATTTTCTGGACTCTTGGCAGGATTACAGAAAAGCCAGTCCACTAAGTAAACTAATTCTAAGTAACAATTCACTATTAAAAGTTGAACATCGAATGCACAACCTTTACTGCTTAGGATAATGCAAGTTTTCATTTTTAGTAATGTATTTATTCATGCAAATGACAGGTACTATGATGTTAAAAATGAAATAGGTTTCATAATTGTAAAACATGATGTTTGGAAGGAATTTGTCTTTGAGAGGTCCATTACTGAAATGGAACTCTTTTATCTTCACATTGATACTGACCTTTCAGAGTGATGCAAAAAAGTTGGTACTGGTTAGAAGGTAACATTATGTAAAGCAATCATTTCCAACTCTGTAACTGGGGCTGTATTATAGTCTATATACTCTTAAGAAGAGTCACTCCCAAGGAGTACAGAAAAAAATAGTGTCAAAAAAAGGAATTATTGGAGATTTATCAAGACAGGGATCACTCAACAAATATGGAAAGTATTATAACTATGAAAATGCAAGACATGATCTATATCCTCAAAGGATTCTTATGCTAATTGAGATTACATTTACACACCGGAAAATATAAGATGGTACATGCTGAATATTCTAACGGTGAATGTGTGACAGTGCTGCTGAGCATTATGAACAAGTGGTATATTAGCAAATACTCCAGAACTTAGTGGTTGGAGACATTGCAGGGGGTTGACGTAGACAGAGGAGACACTCAGGATCCAAGTGGAACCTGAGATGGGCTTGACAGGTAGGTTTTACATGAATAGAGAGAAATAGCAAGGACATCTTGGATTAGAAAAATATGCATGAGTAATATGTCAAATGTTCAAGAATAGAGCATACATAGCCAAATTGGAAGAGTAAGGTTGGAGGGTTAGATAGAGACCAAGACATATTTGGAGTCTATTGAATGCCAAGAGGACACCCTGAATTTCATTCTGTTGGAAATGCAGAGCTGTGGAAGACTGATCAGAGGAGAAACAAAATGGAAGCAGTGCTTTAAAAAAGAAACATGAGTTTCAGTCCTTCAGATACTAACAAGGCACAACACCAAAGAATTGGTCAGGAATGTATGCTAGGATCATCTAACATGGTCAGAGAAGAGGTAAAGAATGATAGTTTGGGAGTAAAACTGGTTGAATTTGAATTCTGGCATCACCACTAACTACCTGTGCCCTGGGTATATTAGTTAACTTTTTAGTGCTTCCTCATCCTCATCTGTAAATTATGGAGATTGACAGGGTTTGTGTCATGACTTTGTAGATAAGCAGATATGCGTAAGGTTTTTAAAACAGTGCCCAGTAAAAGTTTAATGAATGTTAGCTTATTTTAGAGAACAGTGCTGACTAGCTTCCATGAAAAGATTATTGAGTAGATTTATATAAATCTCAGCAATAGAAATAATGACGACTCCTAGATTGCAGGGGTGTGGTTATGATCAAATGAAATAAACCCTGTAAAGTTTTCTGGTACAGAGCAAACATGGATGATTATTACTTGGTTAATTGATGGCGCCATCCCCAGGCTGCAATTTAAATCTGCTACCTTTACGTTCAGGTGGACCTGTTTAGCAAAGTTTGGTAAAAGTCCCTGTGGTCTCTGGATGCAGAAGTCAGCCTCCGGTCAAATACCTTATTTGGGTTTCCTGTAGAATGACGAAGACACAAAGACATGAAGGAAAGCCTTTGTCTGGGGAAACTTGATACTTTTTTGTTATTGCCAAAACAAACTCATTTGGACAAATAAAAATTGATTTGGAAATTTTAAAATAAAAATTGCAAACCAAACAGGACGTAGCTTGGTTAGGGAGGAAATGATTCACTAGATTAGTGTAATGAGAGAGCTCCATTTGTGCAAGACTTAATTACTAAGTTCTTCCTTTGCTACTTAGTGCTGCTGCTGCTGCTGCTGCCCAGTTCTGGTCTGTTCTAGGTGGAAAATGAGAAGCAGAGGGAGGCAAGCACACAGCTTTCCCGTATGTGTGTGTGTTGTATGTGTGTGCACGCACACCCATCTACTTAGTGCCTTTGCTGGCTATCAAATTTTCTTACAACTTTGTGCTTCCAAATGATTTTTACATTTTAGTGTGATTTTGGCAGAGGAGAGCTTTCCTCGCGTTGAATAAAAGGTAATGAGATCAAAGGCACCAAGTAGAAACTGTCTGAAAGCACAAGAGCTATCGCTTAAGGTTTCTCTCCTTTTCTTTATTCAGTAAAAGAGAGGTTAGAGCGTGGCATGTGGCTAGAGGAGTTGCAGCCACATGATGGAGGATGGGAGAGCTGTCACCTGCTTTGCTACGCAGGGTGCCCAGCTTAACCCATCTTTCTTTGGCAACTGTGCCCCAGTGAGAAAAGCTAGCAGTCCATATGTTGAGTAGGCACCATGCCATTTTGACAGGCGTGAGAGTCGGCAAGAAAGGGACCATGTATGAGCATCAAATGTGTTTGTTGTGGGAAGGATTCTAGGCCAGGAATATTAAAATAACTGTCTGTCCTTAGCTCTAGCACATATGGTTAAAGAGATATGCTATGATGACTCACATTAACGTTGGGAAAAATATATTTAGAATACACAACCATGCTAAGTTAAGATTCTGGTGTGGATAAATCGAGTCTGGAATCTTCACAAAGGAAGGTTGTAGAGACGTACACAGCAATAATAGGCTCTTTTCCATCTATCAAATAGAACTGACTAAAGACTAAATTCACATACAATTTCAGTTCCACTGAATTGATGAATAAACCAAAAGGTCCAGTTACATTTTTACTGGGAGGTCCTCAGGTATTTTCTAACACTATTTGAAAAATAAATGGGATAGTATGGATTCATGTATATTTCAATCCCATAGAAATTAAATTAATTTTAGCAATGTTAGTTCAACTATTTTCCTGTTACAGGGACCATTTGTTTTAAAATTTTTAAAGAATTTTAAATGACATTGTCCTAACATTTGGTGTGATTCAATTAAGGGGATTAGTGTAAGTCCTTTTATTTTTCCTTGGCTTTCTGCATGAATTGTATGTCTTTCTATCCAGGAGAAAGAAATTACTGAGCTGTTTTTCTAGTTATAGCCACT
Organism: Myotis daubentonii; assembly: GCF_963259705.1. NCBI lineage: Eukaryota > Metazoa > Chordata > Mammalia > Chiroptera > Vespertilionidae > Myotis > Myotis daubentonii. The sequence continues at coordinate 58,419,126 of NC_081846.1, forward strand.
TGTATATATGTGTGTGTGTGTGTTGACTGTATAAATGTTTAGGCATGGAAATGCTTCAGTTGACAATGGTGTCCCTTCATAGTTTCCCCAGGGCTTGCTTGACTTCTTGGAAAGTCAGCATTATTTGGTGCAAAGGATATAGGATAAAAGTCTAAAGAGACATATGTAAGATTTGATACTTGTCCACATGGTGTTTAAACTTATACCTACACACACACACACACACACACACACACACACACACAATTCCCCATCCAAACCCACATGAGCTTACCTTTTGTCATGTTGAAGCCAAGGGAGGCACATCTAAGTTTTAGTCATTGGCGTCCTAGGGAAATACCCTGGTAACAATCTAAATATATATCAGGGGCGTCTCACTAAAGAAGGCATTGTTTCCTAAGAACAAGTTTCTCAAGGATGAAAAACATCTTTGCACATACTATAGCTCTCCTATATTATGTTTATTGACAGCTTTCCCTGACTGAAAATGTAAGCCATGGAGAAGGACTTTAGGCCTGCTATTATTATTATTATTATTATTATTATTATTATTATTATTAGTCTGGCCCAGGCCCCTAGGTAGAACAATGCCTGGCATAAACTGGTAACTCAATAAATATGTTATGTAACAAATGCATCAATAAGCGAGGCTTTTCTATAGTGACGGCGAAAAGGCAGATGCCTGGGCTCCGTTTGGTGTTAGGGCCAAGGGCAGTAACCACCCTGATCTCCATCAGCTCCCTCTGTTCTCAAACAAAAATATCACTTTTAATATGGCCAATGCAATCCTTCTTGTATAAAGTGTGACTAAAAGTATATTTAGAAAACTTTAATATTGATACTGCTCTGTAACATACACACTAAGTTAAAAAGAGTGTGCTTGCTTTGCAAACATAGCCTTGTGGCAAGGCTCCCAGCTTCCTCTTCCAACCAGATGGCCTCCCCTAAGCCCTACCCTTCATAGAATTTTGGAGATGGAGCTGGCCCTACCCCAGATCCAAGTCAGGGGGTCTGGGGTGGGATCTGGAATCAGCATTTTTTCAAGCTGCCTAGGCGAGTCGTATGAAACACCAAGGTCTGAGAGCACGCAGCCCGGGAGCTCTTTTCTTGCGTGGGTTCTTTGCCCCCGTGCTCACCCACCGCTCTGATGACACCGACTTCTCACCGGTGGCTACAAATCCCAGCTTTGCTGCTGCCTGAAGTTCAGTAACAGCTGATTTCATTATCCCTAACCTGACGTCTCGAGGATGAAGGACCATTGACATCACAAGCTTGGACCGGGCAATAAATAAGGAACTGGGTGTTGCTTTGCAGACTTCCAGTTTTGCACAAACGCTAGAACTATCTCCGGGAAACAAAACGAAACAAAGTTGAACATTATAAAGCACCGGCTTTTTAAAATTTTTTTAATTTTATTCCTTTCTGTGACGCACATGGGCCGAGCCTCTACAGGAATGCACAGTACCGGATGCAAATCAAGGAGAAGTGCTTCCCTGGAGCGGACAAATGCGAGGAGGTGTTCCCCTCAGGTTGGCTCAGGCTGGCTCAGGGGCCTTGCCTAGGTTTTGCACTGCTCTCCTGTCCTTCGTGGCCTATGTAGGGTGCAATGGCTCAACTGCTCAACTGTATGGCTTGGAGTTTCTGATAACACCGGTAAAAAGCTGGCCTCTGGTGATGAGGCAACAGTGACAGTGCTCTGTTGGGTCTAGAGTTGGACCCTTATCTTGGCTGGGCAGGAGGCATTCCTGTTGTATAACAAGTGCCTGTTGAAAAAAAGTAATAAATTTCCTCTTTCTCAAATGATAGGGAGTTGTAATTATTGCTCTTGCATTTGCAAAACCTGTAAAGAGGAAAGTCCATTTACATGGCACTGAGGGGAGGGACAAGCTCTCTTAGTGGAGACCGAGAGAATCCCTTGGCAGCTGCACAAGAGATTAGAGAGAAAATACTTTTGAGTTGAGAAGTCCTTAGGAAGCCTGACCATGCAGATCGCCACCTCAGTTATGCACTGGCTATGTGATTGGGACAAGTCATGACACGAATCTAAAACTAACATCTATTCCTTGGGTGTTGTGGAATAATTTATTTAGTGCTTATAGATTGAAAGTGATAATGTTAGTGGTTATTTTGGAAGGGTATATGTTATGGTAGGGATTCATAAGTTTTTAATGCTTTTAAAAGCCCATGTATATATTTTACAGGTCAAAGAAATAAATGTCAATCTTTAAGCTCTGAATATTTGTGTCTCTTATTTTTCTGAAATGGCTGCCTTCCTGAGGGACTACTGTAAAAATATTTCTGCAGTATCTTCACAATGTAGGAAATGTGGTTAAATATAGAAGATGTCACAAAGAGTAAGCAATACTAATCCCTGCCAATCTAGCATCAAAGATTATGAGGAGATTAAGAGATTTTTTTAAACTAATAAGATGTAAGAGTCTCAATGGATCAAAAGGGTGTATATATATATTTTTTTTTTTAAAAAAAAGAAAATATGTCAAGTATTGAAATAAGGAATCTGACTTGATGGGACTTTTTACAAATCTCAAAGTTTGGAGCTCAGTAGTGTACATTAGAATCATCTGCAGGGCCCTTTGAAACTTCATTCTTGGGCTCCAGCCCCAGGGATTCTGATTCAAAGGATGAGGGATAGGGCCTTGGAATCTGAATTTTAATAGGTACCCAAAGCAAGAGAGCTGAAGACCACACTTTGAGAAATACTGGAGGAGGCGATCTCAAAGGTCAATCCGCACTTCCGATTCCTTGAGTCATTTATTTACATTAAAAGTATTTTCCTGAATCCTTGTCAGGACTATGAGCAAAGCAATTTTTTTAATGACTCACATAGTTGTAGACAAGAAAATCGTCATGAAATCTGCTCTGGATTTTTTACGCTTTCAAATTTGCAAAAACATCTTTGATGTTTAAATAACCATTCAGTATCTCGGATGCTATAACTAATCATTTGAAAGTGATCCTGTTATGCCAAGAAGAATTTGAGGCTTTTGAAAAATATATGCAGAGAGGAGAAATGTGTTATACTTACATGGAACCACTGCTGAAGGTTCATCTAAAGAAAGAGCAATATAGTTTTAAGACTTCCACTTAGATAATTTAAACTACTGTGTTATAACCTAGTCTGCAATTAAATCATCTAAAAATTTTAATCAACTGCTTATAATTAAGTCCCAAACCAGATTAATGAAACATGAATTTGTAGAGATGGGGAGGGGAGGAGGTATATATATTCTTTTTTTAACATATTTTTTATTGATTTCAGAGAGGAAGGAGCGGGAGCAGGAGATAGAAACATCAATGATGATGTTTATATCTCCTGCACACCCCCTACTGGGGACTGAGCCCACAAACCGGGCATGTGCCCTTGGCCAGAATCGAACTCAGGGACCCGTCAGTCCGCAGGCCAATGCTCTATCCACTGAGCCAAATCAGCTAGGGCTATATTCTTTACAAGCTATACAGGTAATTCTGTTGTCCCATTAAATCTAATAATAACGATATAAAATATATATAATAAATATATAATTTCTAGTTTATTATGTCTTTTCTTTATTTTGCATAGGATTAAGAAAATTTATTTGGTTTCTGACCTCTTTTGAATGGGAGAGGGACAGCATTAATTACATTGACAAATATTTACAAATGTGATTCTGACCTCATGAAACTTACTAATTAACAGAAGTAAATATTTATAGTCTCCAAGACAAGAAGATATTAGCTACAAATCTCTGGCTTCCAATCACTGACTATGGTTGAAAGTTGGTAGCCTAGGTTCCTTTTAGATACTGTGACTACATCTGATTACAAGAAAAATAGTGGTAACTGGATCATAGTCATTGGATCTGAATTTGTTGGTTTTCCATAGGAGATCATTAAAAGAATGAACAAATATACCGATTGAGTTAAAATTCTACAAATATTCATTAATCATATAGTATGTAATAACTATAGTATATTAGTTAGAATGATTTTCACTATACACAACAAAATCCCATGATAACAATATGGTGGCTTATTATCACACAAACTAAAAAACAAGATGTTTGATGACTTCTAAGTAATTCAATAATTTCATGAAAAAACTGTTGTTTTTTTCTGACCTCTTGTGTTGTCTCCTTGTAGTTGCAAGGGAAAGTTGGTTTCTTGCAAGCATGTCAAACTTGTGGCCCATGGGCCACATGCCTCATTTATTTGGCCCTTGTTAGCCTTTGAGTTTGACATGTTTGTCCTACAGAATGGGTTCTGAGCCAGCAGGAGCCAATGAGAAAAATCTTTTACATCAAGCACAGGATGAAAGTCTTTAGTCTGATTGAGCCAACTGAGGTCACCTGCCTACCTCTAAGTCAGCAGGAAACGCAAGAAGAGAAACATTTGTGGGTGAACCAGGACCTATCGCTGAGCTGGGAATGAACTCCTTTTCCTTCCCATGATAGGAAGTGGTGAGTAGCTGAACAAAATTAAGATTCTGGTAGAAAAAAGTAGAGGAAATGAAAGCTGGCTAGTTTACCCAAAGTTTTCAGAATGATAAATGATGTGGGTTTAAGTGAAAGATATTTTTATCTGCCTTTAAGATAAATAAAACTAATTATGTATAAGTATTATCAAAGAAGTATTATAAACTAATTACAAATTACTCATATAAAGAAAGTTTCGATTTACATCAAGGCAAGATATTTAAAGTCATTTAATGCACAAAAGGAAGTGATACAGACCTAACTTCCGGAGGTGATCATGCCTTGTTAAGAGTAAGTCTGGATTTTTCTTCCAAGTTTAACAAAGAAACCTTTACACCAAATTGTTTGAGGTGGTCTTTTGCAGACAGAAGTGAGCGCCTCTCTTCTTTCTTAAAATGCCTTTCCCAATTCCAAGACCTTTATAGCTTGGAACAAATTCAAAGATTAATTTGAATATGCCATACTTTTAAATTTAGTGTAATGATAGAGACATCAAATGCTAGAGGTAGGCAGCCTTTATTTAAATGCTGTCCTGCCTCCACACATCCCCTTTATTATTTGTGGATCTTGAATATGTTAATCAGCCATACTAGGCCTGTTTCTTTATTTGTGTACAGGGTGGAGTTAAAAATAGAATTTACTTCAGCCGAAACCGGTTTGGCTCAGTGGATAGAGCGTCGGCCTGCGGACTGAAAGGTCCCAGGTTTGATTCCGGTCAAGGGCATGTACCTGGGTTGTGGGCACTTCCCCAGTGGGGGATGTGCAGGAGGCAGCTGATCAGGCAGCTGATCGATGTTTCTCTCTCATCGATGTTTCTAACTCTCTATCTCTCTCTCTTCCTCTCTGTAAAAAAATCAATAAAATATATTTAAAAAAAATAGAATTTGCTTCAGAGGATTGTTTAAAAATATTAGAACTAGAATTGTGCCTGTTATTTGGTAAGGGATCAACATGAATGAGCTAACATTATTAATTTCCTAAATACTCTATATAAGTTTATTATTAAAATGATCATAAAGTTGTACTAATATAGTCAGCACTTATTAATTTCTTAACATGTACTAGGAACTATATAATTATGTCAGTCATATAAACTGCACATTATCTTCTTATATCAACTGCATGAAACAAATATTAGTATCACAATATCACAAACTGAAGTTTAGAGAGTTCCTCTAGTTCCCACGGCCAGTAGATGGGTGAGCCAAGGTTTTAGCTCACAGCCATCTCTCCCTAAATGCCTCTTCTCTTTCCCTGTTTCACAAAGTAAAATTATTTTCTCACCATTTGCAGACCTCTGAGAGTTTTAGTGATTTTTTTAAAAGAATCTGAACCCCATTTTATTTTTCTCCAAAATATTTAAACCACCTTTAATTGAAATAATAGGAAGTAAAACTGTAGGTCAAAGGCTGCAAACTTGGCAATACAGGCCAAATCCGGCCCAGGGATGTGCATGTTTGGCTTCTATTGTGTTTATATTTTTCTGAATTAATTGCCAACATTTAAAGATTTCATGTAACAATACAAATTTCTGGCTTCTATTCAAGATCTGAAAGTTCTGGCCACTCTGTGCTCATTTAAAAACCATTGAAGTGGACTTAAATAGGGGCTGCCACATTCGAGACTGGATATAGTGTGGTTTGACCATTCCCACTTGTCCACTCACTTATTTTAGTTATTAAACTCTTCCTGGAGGCATTTTAATGGGTGATTTTGCTGTAGGTGGTCAAAATGATTTTTCAGTATGGCTTATTTTTCTTAGAGAAAAATAATTGCATTATATTGTTGTCAGCAAAAGTCTATTCCCCCACTTTGATATTAGAGCTGATGTGCCATTCAGAAATTTGGGACTCAGAAAAGATCTTCAAAAGGGGATACTTGTCATGCCCTCTGCTTGCCTCGTATAGAACTTTCTGATCCTGGATTGATCAGAGATAAACGATGAACCCTGGCTTGGCTGTCAGTTGGTTGGAGCATCTTCCCGTACAAAAAAAAAGGTTGCTGGTTTGATTCCTGGTCAGGGCACATTCCTAGGTTGCACGGTCCATCCTCGGTCAGGACAACTGATCGATGTTTCTCTCTCACATCAATGTTTCTCTTTCTCTCTTCCTTCTTCTCTGTCTAAAATCAATAAAAAATATTCTCGGGTGAGGATTAAAAACCCCCACAAAACAACAACACAGGATAAACAGTGAGCCTTAGAAGCAGGTCCCTAAAACAGCACATTTCATTGACGTCAGATCAGGTTTTCAAGCCATTAGGTACTTGACTCAGCTAGTATTTAAGGTCGTATCACATGAATCATTCATAGAGAGAAGGAAAGAGCCTGCGTTCGGAACGTCTTCCTCTGGGGCAGGCATATGGATGAGGTGTGGTATTGGCGGGTGTCCAAAACTCAGGTTTCCAGAGAGCTTGGCAGGAATATGGAGAGAGGGATTAAGAAGTAGGAGGTTCTTTTAAAGCTTAAAGCATCTGTGCCAATGGGACAAAAACACCATTACTTTTATATTTTCAGTCCCTACACTAAGCAAGCTCTGTGGTTGTTTATTCTGGAAACATAGGTGTGCCTTCTTTTAGGGAAATTCAAAATGCAAAAATCCACCTTTATCAAGAGAGATTGTGGATTTATGTCACGGAATGCTGTTCTTGACAGAATGATTTTTTTTCTACTGACTTTTTAAAAAATTTTTTAGTAAAACCTTTAAGCTTCCCTGGGACACTTAGGTCATAGGTGTAGTTATAAAAATTATAAGCAGATGAAAAAATGAGGGCTCAGAGAAGTTGCCAAGTCTTCACAGTCTTCCTGGGTTGAACTGATTGGAGAGTGCAAATCAAGCACTGCTGTTTTCTCCTTCAGGTCTCCTCGCTGCCAGGGCACCATGTTCCCACAAAGTAGCTTCACCAACACTGAGGATTTGTAGTTAAGGATCTGAATGAATGCTCACATGAAACTCAGTAAGTACCCTTCTATGTAGTAAAGATTTTTTACTTGAAAGCAAAGGAAGAGGATACTTGAGAAGTATTAGTAGTCACATTTTGGCATCTTTATTCTTGGAATCGTTGGGAAGTCATTTAAATGAATAGCAGATGTGGAGAGGAAAATGAGAATAAAGCTTCTGTAAATGGAAAAATCCACAATATCTTTCAAACATTTTCCAGAAGACTGAACTTTTGTACACTCTTTGTTGTTTTTAAATGTGTTCATTTGTCTCGGTACTTATTTGTAATGAGACAAGTGATATTCATGCCAGTGTACGAGTGTCCTTCTGAGTCCAGGCAAATAAAGCAAAAGAGAAATTTCACATGAAATTGTCTCGCAGTTTCTATCTGCTACTGAAGCATCTTTTATAAAAAACAACTCTGAAAAAATACCTTTAATCATTGTACACTTTTATAATATAATCTATTCAATTGCTTGAGAAGTTTGAGGAGAAACAGATGTATGTAAACCCTTCATCAAATCATTACTTAACATAAAACAAAAGCTGCTTGAATTGTTTATTCTTAAATTAAAAAAATTGTTTATTAAAATTTATCTTTACTGTTGAAAGTATTATAGGTGCCCCCCCTTTATTTACCCATTGATCCACTCCACCCTGCACCTGCCCCTCCCAGGCCTTCACCACACTATTGTCTGTGTCCAGAAGCTATGCATCTATGCATGTAAATTCCCCTGTTAATCTCTCCTCCTCACAACCCCTCCCGCTTCTCCTCTGAGATCTGTCAGTCTGTTCCATGCTTCTATGTTTCTAGATCTATTTTGTTCATCAGTTTATTTTGTTCATTAGATTCCACATATGAGTGAGATCATGTGATACTTGTCTTTATCTGATAGGTTTATTTCACTTAGCATACTACTCTCCAGGTCCCTCCAGGCTGTCTCAAAGGGTAAGAGATCCTTTGAAAAAAATATGTTTTTAAAAATTATCTTTAGAAACTTATTTGGGAAAGGGAGCAGGGTTATGACTATGAGTTCTTTCAGATATGACCACCTAATAGCGACCACTCTTACTCTTGGGGAGTAGGAAGTAAAGGAGAAGAAAGCAGGTGCTGGAATAAATAAATCTCCGTGTCCCACCAGGAGCAATCAATCCCATGGCCATATTTCAATTGCTGCCATATATTTGCTAAAGATCCACAGATCCAACCATGGACAGTGGACACAATGATATATTTAAATTTTGCATTTTGATTCATGGAGATAAACAGTCAGCACCTTGACGCAAGGACTGGAGCTCCCCGGCAAAGCCAGCGGCCTGCCAGGAAGGGTTTGCATTTTACTTATTCGTCAGGCCGAAAGTGAAAAGACTTACAATAAAGAAATCAGGTAGAGTAAGTGTAAATAACTAATTTCATCAGCAGTGATACATATGGGATATCTTAAAATTTAAGCCAAGAAAAATTTTAATTTATTGCTAAATAAAAATTTTAATTTATTGCTAAAGAAAAATTTTAATTTATTGCTAAATAAAAGTATTTAGCCTCCAGATCAGCATAGATAGGTTATTAGATAGGCTTTATGCAGGTGTAATTGCATAAACTGTGCACTTCGGAATATATTTTTAATCTTTATTAATGAAAGTATTACATATGTTCCCTTTTTTCTCCCACTCACCCCTTCTAGCCCACCCCTGCCCTCTGCCCCAGGCCTTCACCACCCTATTACCTGTGTCCATGGGTTATCACATATGCATTCAAGTTCTTTGGTTGATCTCTTCCCACCCGCCCGCCCACCCCCGCCTTCTTATTTGTTTTATGTGGCATCAGTGGCCTCAATTTATCCAGCCATGCTATACCCACGCCCATTGGTTGTACCTTCCACACTGCCTCTGTGATTAGCCATGTAATTTCTTTGTAGATTGGTAGCAAACTTGTAGCAAGTCTTGGGAAAGCTCTTAAAGATTTGTACTTTCTCCTTTTTCTCAGCTCTCACCACTAGAATATGCTCAGGCTAGCTTGCTGAATTAGAAAGACAAATAGCCTACTCACTGCTATGATGATTGCCACCCAAGTGGGTGAGCCTAACCAAGACCAGCCCAGAAAGCTTAGCCTGATCTGCTGACCTCAAGGCTTACAGTAATGTGTATTATTTTAAATCACCAAGTTTTGGGATTGTTTTATCATGCAGCATTATTATGCAACAGATAGAAATACTTTATTTTTATCTATGGGTTGGGTCTAAGAAGAAAGATATTTACAATAAAAGTGTCAAAAGTAGATGTAAATAGCTTTGTTTATTGCAATTGATACATAAATATATTTTAAGTTTCAATCATGAAGACATGCAATTAGATGGCATCTGAATTCTAGTTAATATTAAAAATATCTACACTAATAAAAGACAAAGATGCTAATTGACAGTACCTTCGCTATGCCCAAGCCACGCCCACCAGCCAATCAGAGCAACTATATGCAAATTAACCCAAACAAGATGGCGACCAGCAGCCACATAGCTGGAGCAAGCAGGAGGCTTGGTTGCCCCGGCGATAGAGGAAGCCCAGCTTTTCCCCTGCTCTGGCCAGCTGTGGCCTCTGCAAAAGGCAACAAAGTTTCAATTATAGAAGATAAATAAATCCCAGATACCTGCTTCTAGCCAGCCTCCACTGGGAGCTTGGGTGGCTGGGGGCCATGGCCATTCTACAAACAGCTATCAGCCCCTTATACAGAATGCCCACACCCTCATGGGGTGAGGATCTCTGCTGGGATACTTGGCCAGCCTGCAAACAGCCATCAGCCCCTCACCCAGGCTGGCCAGGCACCCCAGCAGGAACCCCCACCCTGAAGGGGCTGTGGCCAGCCTGCAAACAGCCATCAGCCCCTCACCCAGGATGGCCACATCCTCATGGGGTGAGGGTCCTCGCAGGGGAGCTTGGCTAGCCTGCAAACAGCCATCAGCCCCTCACCCAGGCTGGCCAGGCACCCCAGCAGGAACCCCCACCCTGAAGGGGCTGTGGCCAGCCTGCAAACAGCCATCAGCCCCTCACCCAGGATGGCCACATCCTCATGGGGTGAGGGTCCTCGCAGGGGAGCTTGGCCAGCCTGCAAACAGCCATCAGCCTCTCACACAGGCTGGCCAGGCACCCCAGCAGGGACCCCTACCCTGAAGAGGCTGTGGCTAGCCTGCAAACGGCCCTCAGCCCCTCACCCAGGCTGGCCAGGCACCCCAGTAGGACCCCCACCCTGATCCGGGACACCTTCAGGGCAAACCAGCCAGCCCCCACCCATGCACCAGGCCTCTATCCTATGTAATAAAAGGGTAATATGCAAATTGACCCTAACAGCAGAGCTACTGGGAATCACTGGTCACTATGACACACACTGATCACCAGGGGGCAGACGCTCAATGCAGGAGCTGCCCTCTGGTGGTCAGTGTGCTCCCACAGGGGGAGCTCTGCTCAGCAACAAGCCAGGCTGACGGCTGCTAGTACAGCGGTGGTGGTGGGAGCCTCTCCTGCCTCCACAGCAGCACTAAGGATGTCCGACTGCAGCTAGGCCTGCTCCCCGCTGGCAAGTGGACATCCTCCGAGGGCTCCCGGGCTGCCAGAGGGATGTCTGATTGCCAGCTTAGGCCCATTCCCCCAGGGAGCGGGCCTAAGCCAGCAGGTGGTCATTCCCCGAGGGGTCCCAGACTGTGAGAGGTCACAGGCCGGGCTGAGAGACCCTCCTGAGTGCACAAATGTTTGTGCACTGGGCCTCTAGTATATACATAATTGACCACCAAAGGTAAATGAAAGATTTATTTCTTTATCAGATAGGTTGTTACACATGTAGGATTACATAACTTAGCGATGTAAGCATGTTATTGTGGGTAAATACTAGGAGCGTGATTGCTGGATCATATGGTAAAGGTGTGTTTGGTTTTGTAGGAAGCCCCCGAACTGTCTTTTAAAGTGGCTGTGCCATTTTCTATTCCTAACAGGAGAGATGAGATTCCTATTGATCCACAACCTCATCAGCATCAGGTGTCATCAGTGTTTTGGATTTGGCCATTCTAACAGCTGTGTAATAGTATCTCATTGTTGTTTCCTTTTGCATTTCCCTGATGACATGTGATGTGGAGCATCTTTTCAATGCTTAGTTGCAATCAGTACTCTCTTTTTTTGTTGTTGTTGGTGAGGTGTCTGTTAAGGTCTTTGGTTCATTTTTAGATCAGACTGTTTTCTTATTGTCAAGCTTTGAGAGTTCTTTGTGCATTTTGGATAAAGTCCTTTCTCAGATGTGCCTTTAAAATTTTTTTTTCTCCCAACCGGTGGTTTATTTTCTCATTCTCTTGACATAATCTTTCTCAGAGCAGAAGTTTTTAATTTTAATGAAGCCTGGCTTATCACTTGTTTCTTTCATGAATATTGCCTTTGGTATGATATGCCATGCACTCGTCAACTTGAAAATGATTTTCTACTACGGCCCCGCATTGAAAATGGCCCAATGCTGGGGTCCAACCCCAGCAGGTCCAGGGGTTCCCAAAGGTGTGGACGGAGTCGGCAAAGAAGGAAGGACACGGAGACAGTGTTCAGTTGATCAGCAGCCTAGCCAGGATCTCCAGCCAGGATCTCCAGCCAAGTTCTGGTCTGGATCTCCAGAGAGGTTCTGCTTAGGATCTCCAGCCAGGTTCTGTGTCCATGTTCTCTTGCTAGGTTCTCCGGGTTCTCCAGCCAGGTTCTGTAGCCATGTTCCCTCGCTAGGTTCTCCAGCCAGGTTCTGTCCAGGTTCTCCAGCCAGGTTCTGTCCAGGTTCTCCAGCCAGGTTCAGTCACCAGGTTCTAGTCAGGTTCTCTTGCCAATTTCTGTAGTCAGGTTCAGTCCAGGATCTTTTGCCATGTTCTCTCGCTAGGTTCTGTCTCTAGGTTCTGAGGCCAGTTTCTGTCCAGGATCTTTTGCCATGTTCTCTCCAGCGAAGTTCTTCTGTCTCTAGAGAACGTTCTGTGTAGGTTCTGTGCCTAGGTTCTGTCTCTTTTGGTTCTGTCTTCTAAGTTCTGTCTTCTAAGTTCTGTCTTGTTATATCTGTATTGATACCAGTTGATTCCAATCCTATCAATCTCTATTCCAAAGGTTAGGGCGTTTCTTATGTCCATTCCAGGGAGTAAAGATTATGTAGCTTAAGCATGATTGTTCGTAGTTAAAGTGATTAATTACCCGCCTGGCACTTAGTTAAGAGGTTTTATTCCCTCCCTAACTTCAGGGGAAAATCCCTACCTGGGGAAACAACCTTTCTCAGAGAGGAGACCTTGGTTAAAACACATAGTGCCAAGAAGGTGAGCAAACATATTAAGAACAGTATGCCATATATGCCAGGTCCCTTGAAACAGCAAGCATGGACCAGCTCCCGGCAGCCCTATAGCCTTTGATTTGCCATTTTCAGGGACTGATGACTCAAACTTCATGAGGTAGTCCTTAATTTTTGTTTACTGAAAAATTCTGATTTTGTGTTTATTTATAACCTAATCCTCTTCATTTCTCACCAGAAAACACCAGAAAATATGTCTATTTATTTTTCAGTGTGACCCACCGTCTCAATAGTTAAGATGATTCTTATATCTACACCATCAAGTCCTTTTATTTTGCCTCATGTAATGAGGTTTCCATATCTTTCATTAACAGAGTCAATCTCACTCTGTACAGTCTTAACATATTGACATGAACTAAAGGAAAGAGTATAAGTTGATTTGATCACTGTAGAACACTGGGACTGCAACTTCTCTTAATCTAGCCTCTCCCTTTTCATCAATTCATCAGTACTTCTCAAATTGATTTAGCCTCTTCATCATTTAGAATACAATGAGAAGAAAACATGCTCAAAGTCACTAATCATCTGAGAGATGCAAATCAAAACAACAATGATGTACCATCGCACACCTGTCAGAATGGCTATCATCAGCAAATCAACAAACAATAAGTGCTAGAGAGGATTCGGAGAAAAATGAACCCTCGTGCACTACTGCTGGGAATGCAGACTGGTGCAGCCACTGTGGAAAATAGTATGGCGTTTCCTCAAAAAATTAAAAATGGAACTGCCATTTGACCCAATGATCCCACTTGTAGGAATATATCCCAAGAAAGGATATATGCACCCCTATGTTCATAGCAGCATAATTTACAGTAGCTAAGATTTGGAAACAGCCTAAGTGCCCATCAGCAGATGAGTGAATTAGAAAACTGTGGTACATCTACACAATGGAATATTACACTGTGGAAAAAAAAAAAGAAGAAGAAGAAGGAATTCCTACCATTTGCAATAGCATGTATGGACCTGGAGAGCATTATGCTAAGCAAAATAAACCAGTCAGAGAAAGATGAATATCACATGACCTCACTCATTTGTGGACTATAAAGAACATCATAAACTGATGAACAAAAATAGATACAGAGACAAAGAAGCACCGAACAGGTTGTCAAATTTCAGTGGGAAGGCAGGGGAGGGTAAGAGATCAACCAAAGGACTTGTATGCATGCATATAAGCATAACCAAGGGACACAGACACTGAAGGGGTGAGGGCATGTGCCAGGGAGTGGGGGGAGGTGGGAGGGGCGGTCAATGGGAGAAAAAAGGAGACATATGTACTACTATTTGTAATACTTTAAACAAAGACACAAAAAAGAATACAATGAGAAAATAAAAAAAAACTACCTTAGATATTTTAAACAGAAAAGAAATTGTATCAATAATTGGTTGCCGGGAGCCGGTCCATGCTTGCTGTTTCAAGGGACCTGGCATATATGGCATACAGTTCTTAATATGTTTGCTCACCTTCTTGGCACTATGTGTTTTAACCAAGGTCTCTGAGAAAGGTTGTTTTCCCCAGGTAGGGATTTTCCCCTGAAGTTAGGGAGGGAATAAAACCCCTCAACTAAGTGCCAGGCGGGTAATTAATCCCTTTAACTACGAACAATCATGCTTAAACTACATAATCTTTTCTCCCTGGAATGGAGATAAGAAACGCCCTAACCTTTGTAATAGAGATTGATAGGATTGAATCAACTGGTATAAATACAGTTGTAACAAGACAGAAACACACAGAACTCAGAACACAGAACTAAGGACACAGGGCTTGGAAGACAGGACCAAGAGAGACAGAGCCTAGGCACAGAACCTACACAGAACATTCTCTAGAGACAGAAGAACTTCACTGGAGAGAGCATGCTGGAGGATCCTGGAGAGGGACTGGCCTCGGAGCCTAGAGACAGAGCCTAGCGGGAGAACATGGCAAGGGATCCTGGACTGAACCTGACTACAGAGATTGGCAGGAGAACCTGACTGGAACCTGGACACTGAACCTGACTGGAGTACCTGTACAGAACCTGGCTGGAGACCCTGACAAGCGAACCCGGCTATGATGATCAACTGAACGCTATCTCTGTATCGTTCCTTCTTCGCCGACTCCGTCCACACCTTTGGGGACCCCTGGACCTGCTGGGGTTGGACCCCGGCATATGGCGCCCGAACAGGGACACCTAGGTAAGCGCCCCACACTCGGGACAGATCGGACTCCACCGTAGGAAGAAGGTGGATAGTCTTCGCCGAATCCGTCCACACCTTTGGGAACCCCTGGAACAGGATTCCCTTAGGTAAGCCCCCCCCCCATTGAGAACCCCACACTCGGGACGGATAGGACTCCACCAGGGTGCTGCAAACCCCCCTATAGAGGATAAGTAGGGTAAGAAGGTGGATAGTACAGAACTCAGATTGAGAAGATGTGCCATACTGAGTCCAAAGAAAGAAGACTCTGTATTGATCTTTAGATTAAGAAGATGTGCCATACTGAGTCTAAAGAAAAAAGACTCTGTATTGATCTTTTAACATATATGCTTGCTAGCAGAGGAATTAAGGTTACTCCCAGTCAGACAGAACATTTTATACAAGAAATATGTCCATGCTTTTCTGAGGAAGGAAAGGTAAATGTAATGGCATGGGAGATGGTAGGCCCAAGGAGCCTTAACCTTAACCCCACTGCAGCCTTTCCACCCTGGGAAAGTGCAGGATTGGCAAGCTCTCCCTGGGGTGATAGATCAGGACTCAAGTAATAGCGGAAAGCGCCAATCCTACTCTTAAAATGGATACAAGAGAGCATTTGAGGTTTTTCTTTTTAATGCCTGCTTTTAAAAAATAAAAAAGGGGGAATTTGCCGGGAGCCGGTCCATGCTTGCTGTTTCAAGGGACCTGGCATATATGGCATACAGTTCTTAATATGTTTGCTCACCTTCTTGGCACTATGTGTTTTAACCAAGGTCTCTGAGAAAGGTTGTTTTCCCCAGGTAGGGATTTTCCCCTGAAGTTAGGGAGGGAATAAAACCCCTCAACTAAGTGCCAGGCGGGTAATTAATCCCTTTAACTACGAACAATCATGCTTAAACTACATAATCTTTTCTCCCTGGAATGGAGATAAGAAACGCCCTAACCTTTGTAATAGAGATTGATAGGATTGAATCAACTGGTATAAATACAGTTGTAACAAGACAGAAACACACAGAACTCAGAACACAGAACTAAGGACACAGGGCTTGGAAGACAGGACCAAGAGAGACAGAGCCTAGGCACAGAACCTACACAGAACATTCTCTAGAGACAGAAGAACTTCACTGGAGAGAGCATGCTGGAGGATCCTGGAGAGGGACTGGCCTCGGAGCCTAGAGACAGAGCCTAGCGGGAGAACATGGCAAGGGATCCTGGACTGAACCTGACTACAGAGATTGGCAGGAGAACCTGACTGGAACCTGGACACTGAACCTGACTGGAGTACCTGTACAGAACCTGGCTGGAGACCCTGACAAGCGAACCCGGCTATGATGATCAACTGAACGCTATCTCTGTATCGTTCCTTCTTCGCCGACTCCGTCCACACCTTTGGGGACCCCTGGACCCGCTGGGATTGGACCCCGGCAATTGGTTACACTAGTAATGGACAAGTTAAGTAAATGAGAGTAGCCTCATCAGGAAGCTTCTGCATCTACAGGGCTTGGGTTACAAAAATAAGTGGTGGTGTAACCCAGTTCGAGATCTGGGTTCACCTGGTAGAAGGTGGGGACACTATGGAGGGACTATCCAGCAGCACCTGGAGCCATGGAAGAAAAGTCTCCTCTTCTGGGGATACCACCATAGCAGAGGGGCGTGGGGGGAAGGGGAGGGGGAGATGAAGATAAAGAAGCAGCAGCCAGGCCGGTGTGGCTTTGTGGTTGAGCATTGACCCTGGAACCAAGAGGTTACCAGTTAGATTCTGGTTGGGGCACATACCCAGGTTGTAGGCTTGATCCCAGTAGTGGGTGTGTGGGAGGCAGCCAATCCATGGTGATGTTTCTCCCTCATTCATGTTTCTATTTCTCTATCCCTCTTCATTACCCTCTCTCTAAAAATCAATAAAGGGAAAAAAAAGAAAGAAGAAGCAACACCCTGGCTTGTCCTTCTGCCCTCTAATCTTCCATGAATTGAACCTATTAGAAACCAGTTGTCAGGAGAACCTGAAATACTGTTTGTTATCATTTGAAGATGAATAGGGAAAGATGAGAAATGAATCTGACAAGAAAAAGGTCACCAATGTGACACTTTGCTAATTCAAGTTTTACATGCATCACACAAACAGGAAAATGAGTTCACATTTCTCTTTCAAATAAATATTAAATTGTAAGATAAACATTCAGAATTTTCTGAATATTTTGCATCATTTGTGGAATTAACATAGTTAAATTGGTTATTAGGTGCAAGGTTTTAGAATAGAATATCACTGTTGAGTTCCATGAAATTATCAGGGAAGGAAAACCGCACTATTAAGAGAGAACAGCTAGTTTCTCTTTTTGACCCAAGATGCACCAGCTTTATAGTTCTTGACTATCTCACTGCACCTATTGAATATGAGAGCTTAAAACTGCTTTAAGAAATATCACCAGATAATATTCTTGACCAGAACTGCTTCATCTTAGGAAGTTTCAAATTCAAATAAGTGACTCTCTTATTAATCTTTATGCTTCCAGACTTTTCACTCAATTATTTTACACTGTTTATTGACTGTCCAGCCTCTTAAAACAATCTATCAACCCCCTCAAGTCTAGATTAGACCCACATGGTACATTATTTTAATTAATCTTTTCTCAGTTTTGTCACCAATGGCCCTTTTGCTATTCCATCTGAATTAACAGTCAAAATTCATACCATGAATTAATACAATGAATTAACTTCTTCACTATTTTAAGTGCTCCTGGAAACTATCACACAATTACTCAGCTGGTGCCACTATCAAATTCATGGTCTGTTATCATTGGGTAGAGATCAATCTTCATTTCTTTAGTCAGCTCAAACCCTCATTCTTCTATTGGTTCACACTCAGTGGAATATTTATTCTTCTGAATTGTTGAGAATGCCTCCAACTTTCTGTGCTAGTTTACAAACTTAGTTGAATCTGAACTCATACTTGCCTTGTTGGTTTCTGCTAGAATGGAAATGGTGTGTCTCTTTCAGTCTAAAGTTAATCTCTCCCCCAGTGTTTTGGCTATACCTTCATCAATAGTTACCCCTCTTCCCCCATCTCTTAATGTTTCCTCCCCAAAACTCTTCCTTATCATAATTAAACTATTATGAAGTAATAGATTATATAGATAGATATAGATATAGATATAGATATAGGTATAGGTATAGGTATAGGTATAGGTATAGGTATAGATAGATATAGATAGATATAGATATAGATATAGATATAGATATAGATATAGATATAGATATATAGATATAGACTTATTGGTCTCTGCCTCCAATTCCTAACAGAGCTCCTAAAACCCTTGTAACTTTCTAAGTGGTAATGTCACTAGGAGCATCCAGTTCAAATAGTTGTTGTTTGACCCTGTTTCCTGAGCTCCTAAAATGCTTGGAAACTTCTTAGAGATAGGAGTGTCTTATGTTCTAAAGACATGACGCTTGGTGGGTTCAGGATAGCTTCAGGATGGGGCTGGTCACTAGAGAGACACACTATGATTAGAAACTTGGAACTTTTCATCCCATTCTCCATGTTCCATGAAAGGAAAGGGCCTGGAGACTAAGTTGATGATGCCATAAAAGGTGCCATAAAAATCTCCCAAGTGTGAAGTTGGAGAGCTTCTGGCTTGGTGAACACATCTATGTGCTGGGGGTGGCATACACAACTCCACAGGGACAGAAACGATCGCACTCAGGACCATTCCAGATCTCACCCTATGTATTTCTTCATCTGGCCATTCATCAGTAACCTTTGTCCTATTGTCTGTTATTTAGTAAACTTGTAAACGTGTTTCTCTGCATTCTGTGAGCTATTCTAGCAAATGAATGACGCCCCAAAGAGAGGGTTATGGGCACCTCCAATTTGTAGCCAAGTCTTACAGAAGGTATAAGAAACCTGAGTACCTACTACTTGAGTTAGATCAAAATCTACCTGGAGGGTGTGTGTGTGTGTGGTTGTGTGTATCTATGTCTGTGTCTATATATATATCTACCTCGGTCTATCTGTAGTTATCTATATATCTCTGTCTCTATAGAGAGATTCTGTTTTCTAAATGATTACATAGAACTGAGCAAGCACTGACACAGCTAAAAAAAAATGAAACAAGAGAAACCAGATTTAGTGACAGAAACAGCCCACTGTGGTTATGGGTCTTTCAGATTCATGACTGCATACTTAATTTTTATGCCTTCTCTCCTAAATCAAGTCCTTATATATTAACTGCAACATTCTCTATATTCTCCTATCTGGCCTTGTTGAATCAAGTCTCTCACTTCCTACCTATCCCACACATTTACTAGATTAATCTACCATAAACTCCACTTTCATCGTATCACTCCTTTGTTCAAACAATAAAGTGTTATCTCCTACTGTATCCAATAGCTCTTTGTCTGCTCATTTTATTCATTAAAATAAAAAAGGCAGTAGTTCAGTACATTTGGGAAGCACTGAATTTCCCTATTGCTTTATTTCTTAGAGAAAGAGACTCTATTTACATGGCATGGAGCACTAGTGTTTTATACAAAAATTAGTTTGGGAAATCTTACCATGATGCAGGCATAGACAAATATTCACTTTAGGGAGCATTTCCTGATCCCAGACAACCTGATAAGAAATAGAATTGCACAGGTGGGCAACAAAAATATAACCTAGTATAAATTCCCTGAAATGATGCTGTACATTGAGACTCATATTTCTGTTTGCAGTACTACCATTCTTAATGCATGACTTGCCTATTGTAATTATCTAAGCAGATTTAGTTTTGATTTTCTTTAATATTTCCTGTTTTTCTTGGAAGCTTTCAGAATGACTTCCAAAGCCTTATTTATATTTCTAAATTAATGGTTTGTGTAAGGGAATAGGACCGAGCAGTGAAAGAAGAAAGCAAGCACTCAAAAATGAGTCCATAAATGAATTTCAGAGTAATGTTTGCTGACAAAATTGTGCTGTGATTTTCTTTTCTCCTGGTTTTCTATCCGTAGATAACAATGCCATACATATGTTTTTATGGTCTTTACTTTGTCTATTATAGGGTCTGATAAGCAATTGGAAGTCTGAAAATAAAGATCAACTTTTTGTATTTCCAGGGTGATATTAGGACTTGGTGGTTGTTTGTACAGTTCCACTTAAAGATCACAATCTCAAGCACATTGATGAATAAAAATGTCTTCTCCGTGCCTAAGGAGACAAAGTAAACCTGCAAACACTGAACGGTAGAGTTGTGGGGAAAGACATAACACAATTCTGGCCTTTAAGTAAAGTTATATATGAACACAAGTGCATTTCTTTAGTATGGGGAAACGTGCCGTCACATGGAGATGCGATGTGGTGCAGCTGACATGGCAGATGTAGAGAACGGGCCTGGGTACCAGGCATCCCCAGGATGTCTATGCTCTAATCTCCCGAACCTGTGGGTCTGTCACCTTACATGGAAAAGCACTTTGCAGATGTATTCAGTGTTAAGGACCTTAA
The DNA here is from genome assembly GCF_963259705.1 of Myotis daubentonii. NCBI lineage: Eukaryota > Metazoa > Chordata > Mammalia > Chiroptera > Vespertilionidae > Myotis > Myotis daubentonii. Next base: position 58,439,523 of record NC_081846.1, read on the forward strand.
AATGGGGAGATTTTCCTGGTTTACATTATTGAACCTGGAAGATCTCAGTCTGTTTGGGGAGTCATGGTAGTCAACAAGTGGGAGGAGCTTCCTGAGTAGCCAGCCAACCACTTAGGATGGGCAGTGCCAGTGGGCCAGGCAACACTTCCCCACCATCTAGTAGTGATATCCCTTCATTTGCATGGGGCTAGAAACTTCTTGAGAACTCTTGAATTCTTCTCACAACAGGTGACATACAAGAATGCCTGCCACTTTAGTTTAATTGGAACAAGGTGCTAAATTGTAGAGGTTTGACTGAAAACTCCCAGGAAAAAAAATCTCTTAGAGGCAAAATCATGACTAACCAGAAATTCCAGAATCAACCCCAGGGCTTAGGAGTTAAAGGGGAAGAGTATATGGCTCTGAGGAAACCTGTGATCCAGACCCCTGCTGAGTAGCATAGTGGTTAAGAGCATGAGATTCAGTCAGGACTGAAATCCTGTATCTTCCACTAGTAGCTGGGATGCTGAGGTAAGTTACTTCTTGTGCAGAAGCTTTTTAGTTTGATGTAGTTGCAGTTGTTTGTTTTTTATTTTGTTTATTTTTATTTTATTTTATTTTCTATCTGGAAGGTGTGAATTTTAACAGATATCAAATTCTCTATCTCCTTATTCATTTTTATTAAACTAGTTTGGCATGGGCTGATGTGAACTATCCATAATGATTTTGTCTCTGTATTTTGATTCTTTTTTACTTAGTGCATATCTTTAATATTGATTATGACTTCATTTATATTGATTCTTTTATAAATATAATGTAACTCTCTTTGCATTGTTAGTGGTTTTTATCTTGAATTCTAATTTGGCTGATACCAGATATTGCCATTCCTGTTTGTCTTTTTGATTGCATTACATGGATATATCTTAGCCTATCCTTTATTTACAACCTTTCCACGTCATCTTGTTTTAAGTTTGTCTCTTGTAAACAACATATTGTTAAATGCTGTTTTCTACTCTAATCTGAGAGACTTTGCCTTTTAATTGGGGAGTTCAGCACGTTTACATACATTGTCATTACTGATCTGTTTGGTCTTACTTCTGTCATCTTGTATTATGAGTTCTATTTTCTGTGCTTCCTTGCCGTTTTCTCTGTTTCCTCTCTTGATATTTGAACCATATTTTGTTTGCTTTTATCTTTTGAAGAGATTTAAAAGAAAGAACTTCTGTTTTAAATTTGACCAATTATATCTTTAACTTTATCTCATATGCACTTAAAACAATATTTCTCTAGTTATGGGATTGAAGAAAAAAAATAATACCTTTGGACCCATCTCTACATACCATGTTTTTACTTTTATATGCCAACTCCTAGTTTATGACATAATTTACTCTCTTGTCTTTGTTCCCAATGCAACGTTTTAATGAGAAGTTGAGATCTGTAAAGTCCTTCTGGCACATCGTCAATCCTATCATTTTTCCTGATAACTAGCTTCTCACTTGGTGACATTGGAGGAAATTGAGAGAGTGTTGCAAGCTATTTCTATTCCAGTTATGAAACAATTTGGTGAAATCTATCACTAAATTCCACCCATGTTGTCCTGACTTCAGTTCTCAGGTACACTGACCCTTTCCCCACCATTGTGTCTTTGACCATGGCTTCCTTTTTCTCTCAAGTCTCCCTTAAATGTCATCTGCTCAGAAAGCTCTTCTTTAACTAACCAAACAAATGTATATCTCAACAACCCATTATTCTCTTTCCTAGCTCTACATTTCCTTTATAGCATCTATCATGATGTAATCATATATTACTTCACTTGCTTATTTAATATCTGTGACCTTGACTAGACCATAAACTTCACAAGGACAAGAACCAAGTCTATTTTGTTTACCACAGTATAACGTAACTTAGCATAGTACCTGATATAGTGATTGCTTAGTAAATAATTACTCAGTGAATAAATGAATTGAAGGCAAAGTATGGCAGTGTAAGAGATTTTATGCTCTTTTTTATTTTTAACACTAAAGTCTCTGCTTAAGTCAAATAACACAGGCTCTTGGCCCCATCTAATACAATATGTAAACACCTTGAACTATGCAATCCTCATCCCCAAGTATTTCTTGGGAATTAGATATTTCACAAATATATTTAGCACTAGCTTTAATAGCTACAATGCTGTCTGCGACCATTGATTCCTATGACCAGTGGTATACAACATATCTCTTTCTCCATGATGCTGTGGACCTGACATCTCCTGAGGATATCATCAGGATACCAACACATGTTAGACACTGAGGTCTCTCTCACTGCTGTGCTGCCTATTGATGTTGTAATATTGAAGTCCTCATTTTGTAGAACTTTTCTATGTTTTTTTCACTTCAGTGAGAAGAATGTGCAGGTCTTTACTCAATGACAAGCATTGACATGGGCCCAGAAGCAACATTTTGGTGATCCCAAATGCCTCAGGTCCTTTATGAAAAGAGTTTCCTGCTTTGCTAACAAGATTAGCTCAGGTACCATTAAATGGGGTTGAGTGAGGAACAGACACCATTCTGATCTTTCCACTTATTATCTCTATCTGTGCACTAAATGTAGCAAAATATCCTACTTCAGTTACAAGAAGATAAACTATAATCAGTCTTCCTCCTTCCTTCTTTTTTTGACCAATTCTGCTCAGATAGGAAGGTGAGGCTTAAGATAAGATTCTTATTATATATACTAGGGGCCCGGTGCACGAAATTCGTGCACTGGGTGTGTGTGGGGAGGGGAGTGTCCCTCAACCCAGCCTGCCCCCTCTCACATACTGGGAGCCCTCAGGCGTTGACCCCCATCACCCTCCAATCGCAGGATCGGCCCCTTGCCCAGGCCTGATGCCTCGGCCAGAGGCGTAGACCCCCATCACCCTCCGATCACCTGATCAGCCCCTTGCCCAGGCCTGACGCCTCCGCCAGAGGCATAGACCCCCATCACCCTCCGATCGCCTGATCTGCCCCTTGCCCAGGCCTGACGCCTCCGCCAGAGGTGTCAGGCTTGGACAGGGGACCCCCATCTTCCCCTGATCACTGGCTCTGGCCCCCGCCCAGGCCTGAGGCCTCTGGCCCAGGAATCATGCCTGGGCAGGGGACTCCCATCTCCCTCTGATCGCTTGCTCCACCCCCCACCCAAGCCTGACGCCTCTGACCCAGGCTTCAGGCCTGGGCAAGGGGACCATCATATCCCCCCAATCCCCAGCTCAGCCCCCCGCCCAGGCCTGATGCGTTGGCCAGAGGAGTTGACCCTCATCACCCTCCGATCACCAATCACCGGATCGGCTCCTTGACCAGGCCTGAGGCCTCCGGCAGAGGTGTCAGGCCTGGGCAGGGGACCCCTAGCTCCCTGCAGTTGCAGGCTCCGCCCCTGCCCAGGCCTAACGCCTCTGGCCTAGGCGTCCGGCCCGGGCAGCGGGGACCCGCAGCTGCAGCGGCCCCGTGATCGTGGGCTCCACTTTAGGCCCAGGCAAGGGACCCCTAGCTCCCGGGACTGCCAGCTTCGACCGTGCCCAGCTCCCATCGCTGGCTCCACCCCTACTTCCTGCTATCACTGGCCAGGACGGAAAAGGTGCCTGATTCTCCGATCATGGCTGGGGGGCAGGGCAAAGGCGGCCCAGGGCCGCCTTTGCCCTGCCCCCCAGCTCTTAGCTCCCCCCTGGGTTTCTGATCACTGTCAGTGGCAGGGGGCTTCTTCCTGCTTTCCCTTTCGCCTCCCTGCATTGTGCCTACATATGCAAATTAGCCGCCATCTTGTTGGCAGTTAACTGCCAATCTTAGTTGGCAGTTAACTGCCAATCATAGTTGGCAGTTAATTTGCATATAGCCCTGATTAGCCAATGAAAAGGGTATCGTCGTACGCCAATTACCATTTTTCTCTTTTATTAGATAGGATACTAGAGGCTGGGTGCACGAAGTTCATGCATTCAAGCAGGGGGGTGGTCCCCGCAGGTGCAGGAGCCCTGCGATCGATCACCCCAAAGAGGTAGGCCCTGCCCACCCATCCAGGGCTCCTCGATGGATTGCCCCAACAAGGTAAGCCAGAGCCAGGGGTCCCGTCTCCGTGCCACATGGAGCAGGGAGGCGGGACCCCCAGGACCCCCAGGTAAGCCTCCCTGTGCAGAGCCAGGAGGAGGCAAAACCCCCAGGCAGGCTTCACCATGCAGAGCCAGGACCCCCCGAGGCAGGCCTCGCCTCGCAGAGCTGTGCTGTGCACACAGCGTCAAGCCTAGCCCTGCACAGCCATCTGGTGATGTCATGAGGGCATCACGGCGTGATGACCACTTAGGCTTTTATTAGTAAGGATATAGGAGATAAGGATCAATGAAATATTATAGTTAGACATTTATGTAAGTTATTCTAGATCTTCTTTGAAAAGATTATTTTATCCTCACCTGAGAAACAACTTTATTCTTAAATTTGCTAAATGAAAAACAATTATTCTGTGATTAAACAATGATTCTGTAGGTTAATTTCTAATGAAGTTGAATAATAGAGAACAAACTGAATTAGCCAAATCTTTTAGTTTTAGGCCTCTTATGAGTCTACTTTGAAACCTACCACATACCAGCTAGAGAGCGGTCTCTAATCCTCATTGGTCCAGGGGCTCAGAAAACTATAGCCAAATTTGGTTGGTGCAAAGGAGAATTAGAGTTGTCTACTGAATTGATCCCATTCTCTGTTTCTACTCTTCCCTGGCAGGGACATATCTTCCCTTACACCAGATAATTTATGGTGGGAATTTCTACTTCTATAGTGGGTCTATGCAAAGAAAGCCCTGAACTTATTTCTATTTTTCCCCCAGGAACCAGCAAGTGTCCATTCTCCTATTAATGCTAGATAACCATAGGTATGGCTACCACTTACACACAGAGTAATTCTTCCTAAAAGGCAAAGCAGTATTCTCCAGAAAAGTATTTAAAAATTTATATTTTAGGAGTCAGAGTTTTGTGGGAGTTATTTTCGGGCATTGAGAATTTTGTAGTAACAATGGGTAACTTTGGCAGTTTTCTCTTGAAAAAAAATCTTACTTATTTCTTGGGCATAGTGACAACTAATAGCTTAGAGTGCTCCATTTTCTTAATTGAAGGAACAAGTGAAAGGGGTAATTATTAGAATATAGAGCAAGATAAAAAGACATACAGGTGGCCTCCTTTGAAAGAATGGGCTGGTTAAAGGGGAACTAAGTTATGCCATTATAAGTTACTATCATCCATAAATAAGAGAATTAATAGGGAACACATTAGGGAAATTCCCATGAAATAAGATAATGTAGCCCTGTAAATGTAGAGAGTGTCTGGTCAAATTTCTTTCATTTCGCAGATGAAGACACAGTCTCAGAAAGAAGATGTGTAAGTCACATAATTAGTTATTGGCAGAGCCAACACCAGAACTAAGGCTTCATGACCCCTCGTGCGGTCTTTTACTTCTAGAACCTGGTACAAACCAAAATCATTCACTGAGTATTCATCTCTCTGAGCAATTATGATACTACTAGAGGCCCGGTGCACAAAAATTTGTGCACTCGGGGGGAAGTGGGGGTCCCTCAGCCTGGCCTGTGCCCTCTCGCAGTCTGGGACCCCTCGGGAGATAACGACCTGCTGGCTTAGGCCTGCTCCTGGGTGGCAGAGGGCAGGCCCAATCCCTAGGTGCAGCCCCTGGTCGGGCTCAGAGCAGGGCCTATTGGGGTGTTGGGGCGCCGCCCCCTGACATGCACAGAGCAGGGCGGATCGGGAGGTTGCGATGCCACCACCAGTCACACTCAGGGCAGGGCGGATCAGGGGGTTGTGGCGCCACCCTCTATCACCCACAGAGCAGGGCCGATCAGGAGGTTGGGGCGCCGCCACTCTCACACTCAGGGCAGGGCCGATGGGGAGGTTATGGCTCTACCCTGTCACACACAGAGCAGGGCCCGTGGGGGGCGGGGCAGGTTGGGGCACCGCACCCTGTCACACACAGAGCCGCAGGGCGATCAGAGGTTGGGGAGCTCCCCCGTATCAGGCACAGAGCAGGGTTGATCAGGAGGTTGGGGCGCCTTCCCCTGTCATAAACAGAGCAGGGCGGATAGGGAGGTTGTGGCCCTACCCCCTGTCACATACAGAGCCGCAGGGCGATCAGGGGGTTTGGGCGCTGCCCCCTGTCACGCTGATCCACTGATCCTGGTGCTGGGAGGCATATTACCCTTTTACTATATAGGGTAGAGGCCTGGTGCATGGGTGGGGGCCAGCTGGTTTGCCCTGAAGGGTGTCCTGGATCAGGGTGGGGGTCCCCACTGGGGTGCCTGGCCAGCCTGGGTGAGGGGATGATGGCTGTTTGCAGCTGGTCACACACCATTCAGGGTGGGGGTCCCCACTGGGGTGCCTGGCCAGCCTGGATGAGGGGCTGAAGGCTGTCTGCAGCTGGTCACACACCCTTCAGGGTGGGGGTCCCCACTGGGGTGCTTGGCCAGCCTGGATGAAGGGCTGAGGGCTGTTTGCAGCTGGTCACACACCCTTCAGGGTGGGGGTCCCCACTGGGGTGCCTGGCCAGTCTGGGTGAGGGGTTGAGGGCTGTTTTCAGGCTGGCGGGTGATGGAAGCTCCCAACCGCTCCTTTTCTTTTTTCTTTTTTTAAATTCTGGGCCAGCTTTAGCTCTTAGGCTCCAGCTCTTAGGCCTCCTCTGCTGGAAGTAGGTATCTGGTTTGTTTCGGTTCGAAGCAATGTATAACTCCAGCTCTGACTCCAGCTCTGAGATCCTAGCTCACTGAAAGCTGGTTTCTGGGTTTTTTTTTAGCTTCTATATTTGTTAAAATGTTTCAAACTGCAGGCTCAGAGGCCTGCAAGGCAGGCAGGGAACGTTGGTTTCCTCCGTCACTGAAGCAAGCAAGCCTCATGTTAGTTTCAAGCTGCCTGGCTGCTGGCTGCCATCTTGGCTGACAGTTAATTTGCATATCGCCCTGATTAGCCAATGGGAAGGGTAGCGGTCGTACGCCAATTACCATGTTTCTCTTTTATTAGATAGGATATTTTAACTGTCTACTGTGGTGTTTTCGACTTCCCAATTAAACTGTTTGTTCTTAGAAGGAAGGACTTAAAAACATCTGTGTGTCTCTTGGATATAGTGCAATATCTGATGCATATGGAACACTCAATAAATGCTTATTATACGTGGCAACAAATGGATAAGTAAATCTGTTTCTGTGCAATCACATTGATAATTTTTTTCTCTTTTTCCAAGTTTCATAATTTTCTGACCTACAGTTATCTTCCTTTTGAAATAGAAAACAACTCTAAAGAGTCTCAATAAATACAGCCAAGTCTGGATTGTATATAAGAATTTCTTTATGTCATTGACCCCCAATGTCTCCTCATATATTTTGGATTCAGCCACTCTGGGGCAGGAAAGGGAGCTCTTTTTGATTTATAGCTAAGCTTGCCATTTTAATCTTTTAGTATCCTCACACAATTTCTTTCATCTCATTTTGAATGTAATGATGGTTCATTTAACAACCTATAAGGATCTAATCTGAGAGTCTAAGGTTCTAGGATAACCCTAAGGAAATGGTTGTTAATTCCCTTAAGAAAGGTACTCATTCAGACACAAATCACCATCTTTTATTTTCCCCCAAAGAAAAAGATTGCAACTATGGTAAAGGGTAAATGTTCTTTTGCATTTGGGTCCAGATAAAATCCAAGACCTTTTGAAGGTGAATTATGTGGTCTTCTGAGAATTGCCTGGAGTATGCCATGGAGGGACATATTGTTTGGGAATAAGAGATGCTTAATATTGGGTATGAGGTTTAATAAGGAATATTCTGGGCTTTTAGAAGTCCTGCTTCATCCACTCTCCTTTCATTATACTTACCATTGCTTGGGTGAACTGGGCAAGGGATGCTTTACATGGTGGCATAAGTTTTTCCTTTAGGGCCTGCCCTTTCCTAAGTTTTGGTGTCTGCAAATAAGATGCCCTTTTACAAGCTGTTTGGTTTAAGAAACTATTTTAAAATTGTTTAGGAAGATAAAAATATTTAGTCTAGACATTGACCACACACACACACACACACACACACACACACACACACACACACGGCATATGTTACTACTTTGAACAGACAAGGATTATAATTCAAGCTACAAGCAGTTTTGTACCTTAGTAGAATTTTTATAATTTTAGAAAGATAGTAAGATTGTTATCTATGAAATATTAACTTCATTAGGATTAGATAGCAAAGTTTCCTTTCCTTAGGGAAATACTGTCAAGTGGGCACTTCCTTTAGAAAACTTCCGTTTGCATTGTCAAAAAAATAGTTGAAGTCCTGTGATCCTTTACAAAGATGACTTGAGCCCACGTTTTTCATAGTATGTACAAAGGTAGTCAAGTGATTCCTCCTTCTGAGTGGAAGTGATATTCTCTGCCAGATTACTTTAAAGGGAAGAGAAGATCCAGGCTTTGTGGGAACAAAAACTTTTGCAATGTGTTCCTCTTTAAGAAAAATAATACAAATTTAAGGATATGAGATGCTGTGGCTGCTCCAATACCCTTGCCTACCATGGTCTAACATATGCAGCAGAGTATTCAAATCAGAGTGAGGCAGCAGTCTTAATGACCTGGAATTAAAAATATCTTGCAAGTATTACAAAAACAAGGATACACCTTGTTAGAGAGCTTCCCAAGGACTTGGAAAGGCCCATGCAAGTGAAAGCTTCTCAAGCTACATTAGCTTAAGACAGTGAAGCCACTTCTACCTCACAATTCATCTCTGCCTCACAGAAGCTTTAGAGGACAATGGGAAAAGCAAACGCAAATACAACATTCTTTCCTGCCTTTAAGAAGCTTTGAATGTTCACAAAAATGGTGAATCCTGTAAGCCCTTTGATAACCTATGCTGTTAGGTTTGGTGGTTTAAAGGCAGAGTGTAATAAGTGTCAGAGAATTTTTATGTATACATACTTTATATATTTATAGAACTTATAAACTAAAATTTCTAAATTATATATATATTTATCTTTTTACTATTTATATCAGTAGATGTTAAATAGATACATCTTCTATATACTATACATAGTCTATATATTTACACTATACATATGAAGTAAGAGTATATATAATAAGAAATAAGATCTTACTCTCTATTTCTCTCTCTCACTCTCTCTCTCTCTATATATATACATATATATATAAAAATTATGCAAAGACTACATTCTTATATACAGTAAGAAATTAGAGAACTTTTCCTTTTATAAATTTTATTTTATAATTATAAATATGTAGAAGATACATACAAAAATAAAAACCATGATGTTTCCTAGTTACACATGCATACATATATATGTGTATATATATACATGTATTTATATACATGTACATATTTTGTACTCATGCATGTACATTATATACACATATAAACATGTATATACACTTATATGGTAAGAAAATATATATATACTAAGGAGATAAAGACTGTACAAAGTGTGATGGCAGTATATACACTGTCCTCTGTATAGAAACTTTGCTTAGGTCACAGCTGGGCCTTGGTCTGCCTGTAGTTTGATGGACAGCCACGTTAGAAGCCAGCTTCCCAGGTAGATAATGCTTCTTTCAAGGATGAAACCTTTCTCATTACCATAAAAACCTACCTAACTTATTTCAAACTGGACTAATATGAAAACTACGACTTGTGGAAGCAACAATAAAAGATTCCT